>NC_084517.1:13503091-14138925 GCF_024500385.1 Phyllopteryx taeniolatus
TCGCCAATAAAGAAGGTAATACTTTAAAAAAATAATATATTTTTTTTTAACAGAGATTCTTATACAGAGTATTTAGAGTTGGTTATGAATAGATGTCTCATAACATCATGTCTTGATATGTATGATAAATGTATATGGCATTTGTAAAAGTTTATACAAATACTACTCATCACTTGTAGTGCAAAATAAGTTCAGTAAAGATTAATTGCCATGGCAATTTTAGTACTGCTGTTCTTTTTATTACGATTATTAAATTGGCGAGAAAGAAAATACAAAAAATAATCATCACAACATTAAAATTTAATGCTGTGATGATAATTTTTTCAAAACATAATTTTACATTGCAAATAAAGCTACAAAAGCAAAGGTTGTTATGGTTATTTATGTCGATTCATTAGAACAAGTCAGCTGATAACTGCCATAAAATATTTAATGAGAATACATATATTTGTCTTGACCTACTGATTAAGAAGAAAAAAACAAAAATATAAATTGCATGTTAGATGACACCTAACAGAAATTGTCACTCAATTAAAAAGCATTTCCAGATTGTTTTTCAAATAGATTCCATCAGTGTCGCTTCTAGCAAACAAAACAGTGAGGTGGAATGGAATGGCAGAATTCTCCTTGTTGCAGCTGCTGACTCTGGCGCATCTGTCAGAAAAAAATAATCATTGCAATATGTTCTTGCTTTTTGCATCTCACTTGATCGGCATCAGAGTGTGACTAACTTTAATTTGGGTTTCATCTGTGCTTGCTTGCCTCAGTGGAAATGCTTTACTGTATATGCAAAAGCACACAAGGATTGTAGTAGATACATTTCAGTGGAGATCTTAGTTTTTGATTCACATGCACATTTATAAGTTAATGAATAATTTCCCCACTGCAGGAGTAGTAAAGCATTTGTAAAACAGCCAAATAAGAATTATTGCTCACTATCATGTCTGCTTGTGCATATACTGTATGTGGAGTCTTGTCTCAGCTCACTATCATGTCTGCTTGTGCATATATGTGTAGTCTTGTCTCGCGCAAACATATATTTGTCAATATGTTTGTTTTTCAGACTACATGTTGCCAACTCTTAAAGTGTTGGCCTCTTCAGATGGGCAAGATGAGGCCTCCTTGGCCTGCTTTGCCAAAGATTTTTCCCCAAATGTTTATGAGTTCAAATGGCTGAAAAACGGAGTGGAGATCTCCGACAGAATAGACGAAATCAAGACTCATTCTGAAGCCAGACGTGGTACAAGGGGAATAACACTTTACAGCGCAGCGAGCTTGCTCATGCTTAAGTCCAATCAGTGGTCACCTGACACAACCATAATGTGCGAGTTTAAAGGGAGAGGTTCACACGGAGCTATTTTTGTGAACTCATCTGTGACCCACAAACCTGCATCTGATTCATCTTGTGAGTGCATTTCTGCTTTTTCTTTCAAATGCAGCACCTTCAATGTAGCGGGCTTCAAAAAATGTAATATATTTGTGAATTCAACAGGTGACGGATTCTCTGAAGCAGATGTAAGCATAAAGATCACGGGCCCCACAATGGAGGATATGTTTATGCGCAAAAAAGGAACTGTAACATGTGAAGTGAAAGTCAGCAAGCCATCTGTGCGGAGTATTTCATGGGAAAACGGGGATGGGAAGGATATGGCTGGTACCTTAATATCGCTCCCATCAGCCAAAACAGGCACATTTCACACTCTGCTTGACATCACGTATGATGAATGGAGAAAGGGGATAAAGCGCAACTGTGTTGTGCTGCGTCAAGGTACTGGGGGCACAGTAAAGAAATCCTACGAAAGAAATATTGGTAAGAAATTTATAATTCTCAACCAAAGGTTTGTGTGTGTCCTTTATCACACTATGAGTTTTCACGTTGTTTTGTCATTCTTGCAGGTAAACCACCACAGCGTCCTTCACTTTTTATGATGCCTCCAGTGGAACATAGTAAAACAGATACGGTTACCCTGACTTGCTTTGCAAAAGACTTCTTCCCTCATGAGGTTCTAGTGTCTTGGCTTGTCGATGATGAGCCCGTAAACTCCACCTACATTCATAGTACCGCCATACCTCTAGAAAACCAAGGTTCATATTCAGTCTACAGCCAGTTAACGCTCAGCCTTGAGCAGTGGCAAAGATATGACGTGGTCTATAGCTGTATCCTTTACCACGAATCTCTGGCCAGCACCTCCGGTGTCATTGCCAGGTCCATTACATACACATCTGCCAATACATACCCGGCCAATTTCGGCATGAACGAACCTGAATTGTGCAAGACTCAGTAGACGTCTTCTGTGTCACTCTGTCTTCTCCTGTTTTGCTCTTTAATGTTTGCTGCTTGTTCATCAACATTGTGTGTCTTTAAATGCAGAATAAAAAAATTCAAATAAAAAAATTACTTTGCAACTGTTGTATGTCGCAGGCTGTCCATGTTGTCTTTATTTTTAGCATATATTTATTGTTGAATGTAACTTGGAGTATTGCTAATGTAACACACATATAGAGAACAGATGGTACATTAACAATATTTGTGTCACTTGTCTTTTTGCACGTCTTTGTCCTCTCCTGGGTCTTGCGCCCAAACTAAAGAGAGATTATCTTTTAAGGTTGAACACTGTCTGGTGGTCTATTTTGTCTAATATACTGTCTAGAGTATATATAATTAAAAAATCATAATAATTGAAAGTCACACATGCCACACAAATAATGGAGTCTTTCAAAAGCAGTTCAGGTTCCCCAGTCTTTAGCATTATTTTAAGTGACAAAATCTGCATTTTATGGAAGGCTATGCCTTTTAACAAACAACTGTCGCAGTTGATTTTGTTAAAGTAAAAAAGATTTACGAGGTAATGAAACATGTTGTCAAGGAACAACTGACTGATGGTTGTTCAATGAGCTATTGTTTAAAACAGTACATATATTTTATTTCAAGCTTTAACTGATGTACTAATATACATCCACTAGACTTCCTGGTGGAGACAAACCACCAATGGAACAATGCTGTTGATGCAGAGCAAGATAACATGGGAAATACAGCGCTCACCTTCATTATTCTCTTCCTCATCACATTGCTTTTCAGCATTGGAACAACTGTTTTCAAGGTAATATGATACCGTAACACTGGAATAATAATAATAATAATAACAAAATAACAATTATATCTATCTATCTATCTATCTATCTATCTATCTATCTATCTATCTATCTATCTATCTATCTATCCGGCACGGTTGACAACTGGTTAGCACATCTGCCTCACAGTTCTGTGGACCAGGGTTCAAATCCCTGTCCTGCCTGTGTGGAGTTCTCCCCGTGTCTGCGTGGGTTTTCTCCGGGAACTCCATTTTCCTCCCACATCCCAAAAACATGCTTGGTAGGTTAACTGAAGACTATAAATTGCCCGTAGGTGTGCATGTGAGTGCGAATGGTTGTTTGTTTATACGTGCCCTGCGATTGGCTGCCGACCAATTCAGGGTGTACCCCGCCTCTCGCCCCAAGATAGCTGGGATAGGCTCCATCACGCCCGTGACCCTAGTGAGGAGAAGCGGTACAGAAAATGGATGGATGAATATTTACATATACATTGAATCAGCATCCACGAATCGTGATATATATCAAATAGTTGCTAAAAAGAATCAGTGCTAAAACAAATTGTTACACCCCTATTATATATATATATATAAATATATATATATATATATACATAAACAACTGAGATAATGCTTTTGCACAAGTGTGCACACCCTCTTACTGAGGATGTTGCTGTGTTGAAAATGAACCAGTCGCTTTCAAATTCATGTTAAGTTATTTAATGGTGGAAAAAGTGTTGAAAATGATTTATCTTGGTCTCCTTTTTGTTATTTAATTATTATTATTATTATTATTATTATTATTATTATTATGAGGATAGATATTAATTTTCTTCCTTTTCTTTTCAGGTCAAATGATAAAACAAACCAGCTATTATATATCTATGTCTGTAAAAATTGTCTCCTAAATGCACACTGTATGTCCCATGTAAGTAATGGGTTTTTATTCACCAGAGATTTACATTATTATTTTTTTAAAATAAATATCCAAATGATGTCAACTGGAATGTTCCTCATGCACGTTGTTCTCTTAATGGCTGTTTGTAAAATGTTCACATCATATCAGCACGTGCATTCAAGTTAAAAAGTCTTGTGATTTGAATAACATGTGAAGTATTTAAATGTGTTTGTCACAACTGTGTCCGTGTCGCCAGCCCTCCTCACACCTGCTGTCTGTCACTCACAGTTCCTCCTAGCTGCGTTTCACTTCTGTGTTTGGTGCTTTTTTCAGTATGCTTGTGTGTGTGTGCATTTTTTTTTTTTATTAATGCTTTCACCTGCTGCTTGTGCTGATGACTCTGCTCACTCAAGCCAATCCTATTTCCACCTGACTGTTAGACACCAGACACTGTCAAAGTAAAATTCTGCCATCTGGCCTAAAACCAAAGACATTTACAGTTGAGGCAACAACCTGAAGGTATGTATGACTAATTTGCTATTATTGTGGAAATGCACAAATTCCACATGGACTGAGAAGTAAATATTAAAAAACAAACATATGTTGTATTTTCAGTTGCAGCAGAGAGTTCTGTGTCTCCAGACATGACATTGTATCCACTGTGGGAGGATAAATTTGGTGTCTCAGCTGTCAAACTTTTGTGCATCATAAGTGGCTTCTCTCCTGCCACGCTGAGTTTTGAGTGGCTACAGGACAACCAAAAGGTAGATGCCGTGCGGACCTCCACCAGGAAACTTCAGAGTGTGGTGAAAGAAGACAAAACCTTCACTCTAATCAGTGAGATTGAGCCAAACGTGATTGACTGGACAAAGGGCTCAAATTTTACATGCAGGTCCATTCACAACAACGTAGAAGTGAAAAAGTCCACAAGCATTTGTGAAAGTACGTATGTGTGTATCACTGTAGTCTCTCATCAATACATTTATAAATACATTTTATCATGAATGCAGTACGGTAATGTTGTAGCAATGAACATGCTATGTCGTCTGGCAGCACAGGCAGACGACCCTCCTTCCATTTATATGGAGCTCCCCAGCTTCAAGGCCGTCATGATGGGAACATCTGAAGTGACAGCAAAATGTTTGGTACGCACTGCATTTAATGCCGTTGTTACATGGCTGGTGGAGAGCCAAGCAGACCCTTATAACCAAGTGAGCCAGTACACCAACACATCTCACATCATTAGTCATCTGACGGTATCTGCAAATCTGTGGAAACAAATGAAGAGTGTGAAATGTAAAGTGGCGCATCGGTGCTTCTCAGACATTGAGGAGACCATACACGTGTCAGGTAGGAGGCATTAGCAAAATCAATATGGTTTTGAGAGTAGAGGACCTGCCGGACTGAAGCCTCCCTTGTTATCCTGTCATCCAGGGTCTGCAGTCAACGCTCCAACAGTGGAGATCAGGCGATCTTTTGCCGATTTGCAGAAGATAGAAAGAGCTGTGTTTGAATGCGATGTCACACAACTCGATGCCGTCGACCTCTACGTCACCCTTCAGGCCAATGGTGTAGATATTTTGGACAAACACTTTGTTGAACTGCCTAAAGGCCCAGGCCCACATTCCATCAGTCCACACTTCAGTTTGCCAAAGTCATTCATGAAGAATGACACACGTTTCACCTGCAAAGTGACCCAAGGCTTCTCTAGCATCTTCCACTCAAGCCCTATTGACAGCATTTTTGGTGAGAGGCTAATTCTTTAGCGCTGCTTTCATGTTGAAATGTTATACCTTATCAATCTGTCATCTTTGATCAGTGGAGCCATCAGTGGAGCTCTTTCTGGCCCCCAGTGAGGAGTCAGGACATCAGAGACTCCTTTGTTCCGGATGGGGGGTTAACCCTAAAATTACATGGCTCATCGGGTCTCAGCAAAGACCTCCATTAATGACCAACATCAGCATGAGTGCGGATGGACGTGTGGCTGTGGCCAGTCAATTAGACGTAGACCAAGAAGAGTGGCAAACTGGCAAGCTATTCACTTGTAAAGTGTCTGACAGGTGGCTGAATAAATATGTCAGAAAAAACATCAACTTCTGCTCAGGTAAAGTATCACATAAGATTTTTTTCCATCCATCCATCCTACACAGAAAAAACAATATTGTATGTAAAAATATTAATCGCTATTCAATGAATTTTTACAGTAACCACATCATCATCTCAAATAGTTGGAGTTTATATTCAAGGACCGCCACTCACAGAGTCACAGCAGAGGGATCAAGTGACCGTCACTTGTCTTTTGGTCGGCGCTCATCTTGATGATTTCTCCATCTCCTGGAAAGTAGATGGGAAGAATTATTCCCAGAATTCACACACAGAGAAGCCGATCAGTCACAGCAATGGGACAGAGTCCTTGCGCAGCTTCCTCAATGTGTTAGCGAGCGACTGGAATGCATATAAACAAGTTTCTTGTGAGGGAAAACACATGTGTTCCAACCAGGGCTATGAGGGCCACATAAGCAAAAGCAGAGGTATTGTATTATTGTTTTATGCATTTGCAGTCTTAACAGCATAATTTAATAGCCATCATAGTATCAACATTGACTATATCTGTGTTTGTGTTCCCCCAGACTTGTATCCACCAACAGTGCGCATAATACCGCCAACCGTCTCTGAGCTGTCAACCTCCGATGACCTCACGCTTACTTGCCTGGTTTCTGGATTTTTCCCAGATAACAAAATAGTATACTGGGAGAAAGATGGCCAAAGACTGCCATCAGTTTCCTATACCAACAGCCCTTCATGGAAATACAGCAGTAGCAGCACTTTTTCAATGAGCAGCAGACTGAGCGTGTCCAAAAGTGAGGACCGGGGTTCCAGCTATTCTTGTTCTGTCAAACATGAGTCATCTGAAACACCTGTTAGAAGCACAATTGAGGATGTGTTTGGTGAGTTTAGATATAACCCTTTATCAAATCTGATAACATTGTACATTTGTACCTTGACTTATGAGTGAAGCTCCGTTTTCCAAGTTGTTTTTTTTTAGTTGCCAGCAGTCTCTTGATCAATTTTGTGCTTGTGAGTCACAATTTTAAAAACAAGCAAGTTCGTGATACGCCGCCACTTGAGTGAAGTGAAAACATTGATTTCTAGAAGTTGTTGCTGCAGTTCAGTTCAGTTCTATACTATCAGAGCCAGCAGCGTTGAATTTAGTGACCAAGCGCTATTTGCGGTAGTGGTGGCGCTAGCAATCCAGCATGAGTAATTATGCGCGATGGCTTGCGCTAGCTAAGTCAAGTTGTCGAACACGCTAGCTACTTCAGTAACTAGCTTCTAGCGACTTTGGAGCTAGCAGCGATTCTGTAAAAAAGTATAGTAGCGATGGAAGAAAGAATGAATTCTTTACTCATTTTCTTTAACAGTAGTCAACAGTAAACGGCACTACAGTGGAAAGTAACCGGTAAATTACCAGAAATACAGAATAAGATTAGAGAGCTCAAATAAGCACGAATAGTGCAACACGCGCACACTGTTGCTGACTTTCTGCTTTTCTCAACATATAGTAATTAGACTTTATGAACCAGTTTATTTATTTATGCGCTCTTTTATTATTGTTTTATACAATACAGTAACCTGGTGGTGGGGCTCGAAGGCGAGCGCCTGGTGGCCGGGCCTGCACCCATGGGGCCCGGCCGGGCACAGCCCGAAAGGGTAACGTGGGTCCCCCTTCCCATGGGCTCACCACCTGTGGGAGGGGCCATAGGGGTCGGGTGCAGTGTGAGCTGGGCGGTGGCCGAAGGCGGGGACCTTGGCGATCCGATCCCCGGCTACAGAAGCTGGCTCTAGGGACGTGGAATGTCACCTCTCTGGCAGGGAAGGAGCCCGAGCTGGTGTGTGAGGTCGAGAAGTTCCGACGAGATATAGTCGGACTCGCCTCCACACACCCCTTGGGCTCTGGTACCAGTCCTCTCGAGAGGGGTTGGACTCTCTTCCACTCTGGAGTTGCCCATGGTGAGAGGTGCCGAGCAGGTGTGGGTATACTTATTGCCCCCCGGCTCGGCGCCTGTACGTTGGGGTTCACCCCGGTGGACGAGAGGGTAGCCTCCCTCCGCCTTCGGGTGGGGGGACGGGTCCTGACTGTTGTTTGTGCCTATGCACCAAACAGCAGTTCAGAGTACCCACGCTTTTTGGAGTCCTTGGAGGGGGTGCTGGAGAGCGCTCCCGCTGGGGACTCCATTGTTCTGTTGGGGGACTTCAATGCTCACGTGGGCAATGACAATGACACCTGGAAGGGCGCGATTGGGAGGAACGTTGGGGTTCACCCCGGTGGACGAGAGGGTAGCCTCCCTCCGCCTTCGGGTGGGGGGACGGGTCCTGACTGTTGTTTGTGCCTATGCACCAAACAGCAGTTCAGAGTACCCACGCTTTTTGGAGTCCTTGGAGGGGGTGCTGGAGAGCGCTCCCGCTGGGGACTCCATTGTTCTGTTGGGGGACTTCAATGCTCACGTGGGCAATGACAATGAGACCTGGAAGGGCGCGATTGGGAGGAACGGCCCCCCCGATCAGAACCCGAGCGGTGTTCTGTTATTGGACTTCTGTGCTCGTCACGGATTGTCCATAACGAACACCATGTTCAAGCATAAGGGTGTCCACACGTGCACTTGGCACCAGGACACCCTAGGTCGCAGTTCGATGATCGACTTTGTGGTCGTGTCATCGGACTTGCGGCCGCATGTCTTGGACACTCGGGTGAAGAGAGGGGCGGAGCTGTCAACTGATCACCACCTGGTGGTGAGTTGGCTCCGATGGTGGGGGAAGATGCCGGTCCGATGTGGCAGGCCCAAACGTATTGTGAGGGTCTGCTGGGAACATCTGGCAGAATCCCCTGTCAGAAGGAGTTTCAACTCCCACCTCCGACAGAATTTTGCTCATGTTCCGGGGGAGGCGGGGGACATCGAGTCCGAGTGGACCATGTTCCGCGCCTCCATTGCTGAGGCGGCCGACCGGAGCTGTGGCCGTAAGGTGGTCGGTGCCTGTCGTGGCGGCAATCCCCGAACCCGTTGGTGGACACCAACGGTGAGGGATGCCGTCAAGCTGAAGAAGGAGTCCTATCGGGCCTTTTTGGCCTGTGGGACCGGCTGGCCAAGCGGAATGCAGCTCTGGTGGTCGCTGAAGCAAAAACCCGGGCATGGGAGGAGTTCGGTGAGGCCATGGAGAAAGACTTCCGGACGGCTTCGAGGAAATTCTGGTCCACCATCCGACGTCTCAGGAGAGGAAAGCAGTGCACCACCAACACTGTGTATAGTGGGGATGGGGCGCTGCTAACCTCGACTCGGGACGTTGTGAGTCGGTGGGGAGAATACTTCAAAGACCTCCTCAATTCCACCGACACGCCTTCCCATGGGGAAGCAGAGTGTGGGTTCTCTGAGGCGGGCTCTCCTATCTCTGGGTTTGAGGTCACCGAGGTAGTTAAAAAGCTCCTCGGTGGCAGGGCCCCGGGGGTGGATGAGATTCGCCCGGAGTTCCTAAAGGCTCTGGATGTTGTGGGGCTGTCCTGGTTGACACGCCTCTGCAACATCGCGTGGACATCGGGGACAGTGCCTCTGGATTGGCAGACTGGGGTGGTGGTCCCCCTTTTTAAGAAGGGGGACCGGAGGGTGTGTTCCAACTACAGGGGGATCACACTGCTCAGCCTCCCTGGTAAGGTCTATTCAGGGGTGCTGGAGAGGAGGGTCCGTCGGGAAGTCGAATCTCAGATTCAGGAGGAGCAGTGTGGTTTTCGTCCTGGCCGTGGAACAGTGGACCAGCTCTACACCCTCGGCAGGGTCCTCGAGGGTGCATGGGAGTTCGCCCAACCAGTCTACATGTGTTTTGTGGACTTGGAGAAGGCGTTCGACCGTGTCCCTCGGGAAGTCCTGTGGAGAGTGCTTCGGGAGTATGGGGTACCGAACCCCCTGATACGGGCTGTTCGGTCCCTGTACGACCGGAGTCAGAGTTTGGTCCGCATATCCGGCAGTAAGTCGGACTCGTTCCCGGTGAGGGTTGGACTCTGCCAAGGCTGCCCTTTGTCGCCGATTCTGTTCATAACTTTTATGGACAGAATTTCTAGGCGCAGCCGAGGCGTAGAGGGGGTCCGGTTTGGTGGCCTCAGTATTGCATCTCTGCTTTTTGCAGATGATGTGGTTCTGTTGGCTTCATCAAGCCGTGACCTCCAACTCTCATTGGAGCAGTTCGCAGCCGAGTGTGAAGTGGCTGGGATGAGAATCAGCACCTCCAAATCTGAGACCATGGTCCTCAGTCGGAAAAGGGTGGCATGCCTTCTCCAGGTTGGGGATGAGATCCTGCCCCAAGTGGAGGAATTCAAGTATCTTGGGGTCTTGTTCACGAGTGAGGGAAGAATGGAACGGGAGATCGACAGGCGGATCGGTGCAGCGTCTGCAGTGATGCGGACTTTGTATCGGTCCGTTGTGGTAAAGAAAGAGCTAAGCCGAAAGGCGAAGCTCTCAATTTACCGGTCGATCTTCGTTCCTACCCTCACCTATGGTCATGAGCTGTGGGTCGTGACCGAAAGAACAAGATTCCGGATACAAGCGGCCGAAATGAGTTTCCTCCGCAGGGTGTCCGGGCTCTCCCTTAGAGATAGGGTGAGAAGCTCGGTCATCCGGGAGGATCTCAGAGTAGAGCCGCTGCTCCTCCGCATTGAGAGGAGCCAGATGAGGTGGCTGGGGCATCTGATTCGGATGCCTCCCGGACGCCTCCCTGGTGAGGTGTTCCGGACATGTCCCACCGGGAGGAGACCCCGGGGACGACCCAGGACACGCTGGAGAGACTACATCCTTCGGCTGGCCTGGGAACGCCTCGGGATCCCCCCGGAAGAGCTGGATGAAGTGGCTGGGGAGAGGGAAGTCTGGGCGTCCCTGCTGAAGCTACTGCCCCGCGACCCGACCCGGATAAGCGGTAGAGAATGGATGGATGGATGGACAATACAGTAAAAACAAGTCACAAAAAATAATGGTGTTTTGGGGGGATGGAAGGGTGAATGGCATTTTAATTAATTTCAAAAGGGAAAATTTGCTGCATGAGTAATTTAAGTTATGGGCTTGGTCACAGAGTCACGGTACCACTTTACCATCATTCCCCCCCCCCCCCCCCCCCCCCATTTTACAGTATTGAATCAAAATGTTCTTTTTGTTCTCTCATGACAATGACTGTCTCCATTCCCCAGCCACAGTGACTCCGAGCCAGCCTTCAGCCATCTTGCTCCGGGGTTCAGGTGAACTTGTGTGCCTGGTGTTTGGCTTCAGTCCTGCGTCCATTAACGTCTCCTGGTTTCTTGATGACGCCAATGAGCTGTCGTACTTCAACACCAGTCAACCAAGCAGAGGCCCCGATGGAAAGTTCAGCATCCAGAGCCACCTTCGCATGTCCCAAATCGACCTGTTACCTGGGGCAGTCCATACCTGCAGGGTGATGCATACAACCCTCACGCTGACCTTGAACGTAACAAATCCAGGTACTAATTAGATGATTCATTACTGTCCTGCACATTAAGCACAGCACAATTTTAGTTATAAAGCAATGCAATAACGACATTTTTTTTTCAATTATTTCAGTGATTTTGCCAGATTGCAATGTATTGGATGACATTGCTCATGCAGTTGTTAATCAAGATATCAATGTGGAAAGCTGGTATATGTCTGCCACATTTCTTGTGCTTTTTCTCACCTCCATCATTTATGGCGTCTTGGCCACCTTGGTTAAGGTGAGACACAGCAGGTGTCCTTTTTCTATACTAAATCATACAGATTTTGATATATGATCTCATGATACACTTAGCTAATTTGTATATTAAACAAATACTGACTTTCTTCCCATCCTTCTTTCCTCCTTTAGACTAAATAATTGTGACAACAGAACTGATGCTATTGACTTCTTCTAAGGTGGATCATTTCCTGAACGCTGACCAATTAAATATCTGTGTTCTATTACTGTATCAATTGTTGTTCTTAAAAAGATTTGCCATACTGAGGTTTGTCTCGCTGATTTACACCTACAAAAAAAAAGGCCTTTCACTTTATGTCTACTGGGTTAGGCATCAGGCCCCACTGTACCCCAGAACACATACAGCAGTACAAAAAAAATGAATGAATACAAAAAAAGTGAGCTTAATATATTCTTTTGGTTTAAATAAGCCAGGGGTGATGACAAAATAATGTTAAAATGTTGTATTTGTTGTTTTTGATATAATCAATAACGGCAAACTAACACAGCAATTTAACAGAAACCGCACCCACAGTTGTTCCCATTGACCACTAGAGGAGGCCAAAGCCCGAACTGCAGCATTTTAAAGCTTTATGAGACAGAAAGGACTGGAGACGCAAAATAGAAAATAACGTCCTCAGGAGTATGGAAACATACAACAGAAAGTAAAAAGATTGCTTTCATCCCTTCTTTCCAACACGCAAGTATGTAAACACAAGTATGTGCACACTCCTACTCTGTATACACTGTCTGTGTTTTGTGTATACGGTGGGTTTAAGGAATTTCTATCAGGGAGGGATGACACTCAGTGCACCCAGGACCACTATTGGCTACCTCTGGAATTATTAGGCTCTTTCTGTGTGTGATTGGCTGGGGACTTGAAAGAGCCAGCCCAAATCGGTGACGCTGTTGCTGGGATGTGGACGTAGCACACGGATGCCAACCTAACTGCCAAGGGGCCGGCAGTTGGGAAGCATGGCATCAGGCCTACCAGGGTGCCTGTGACTGGATCACTGTCTATGACCACTATATTGTCCCATACTCAGAACAAGGGATTAAAAAATAAATATATCTTGATTGTCCATCTTACTGTGTCAAGATAGAAACGGAAAAAAACAAGACACTCACACAATGTTTCTCTATGGAGACTAATGTAAAATGTCCAACTGAGAAAGGTTTCGCAAAGTGTACAGTGACCAACATTAAGGGCTCTGGTTTATCGCCTTATGTCAACGTGGCATATGCAAGTCAAAGTTTGTTTTGAACCAATATCAATAAGACAGGTGTTTTGGGGCACCTGGCATAGCTGTAATTCTGAAAATAAATACATAAATAATAAAACCGTTTGAAACACAGAGAAGGTCTTGCGCTGAAAAGGTTTGGAAAACTTTTCGATTATACTGTACACAGTGTACATAAGCGGTCACCAGTCCCCATGGTGACCAGCTATCCACAAAGGATGGCATGAGTAGCCCACATTCCTGTTCTAAAATTAGCTAGTGGGACATTGTGATTTTCTAGGGATGTTGTGGAAGTGATCATATAAAAATGTAAACACTTGCTGAGATTTATAGAAATAAATTTTTTGCATATATTTATCTTTGACCACAATAATTGTGAGACATCATTATCACGATCCGTGGATAAGGTAAATATCATTAATTATGAATAATAAAATAAAAGTAATTTGTGCAAATTTGTTACTTCGGAGATTTATCAGTTTGGTAGCCCATTGCATTAAGCAGTACCCAAAAAGCAGCACTCAGTTCCAAAAAGGTTGATGACCTCTTGTGTACACACACACATACACACACACACAAGCACGCAAACACACACACACACACACTCGGAATTTTAGTGGGGCCGTGCTGTGGTCTTAGGGTGCATGCTGAAATGTATCAAAATGTTATTGATTTGGCAATTTGGCAAACCCATCTCAAATATACTTCAAACGTAATATGTTTTATTTAGTGTTCAATAGCAAAACTTCATTGTTTATTTAATGGTGACAACACCCAAAAAGCTGGGACAGGGACATGTTTACCACACTGTTTGAAAAGTGGATGCATCAGAGCACAGAATGTTTTTCCTCTTTGTGTCCATCCATCCCAGGTGAACTCAGACCCTGGGATGGACGAAGTGCTTCTGGACGCTCTTCATATGGTATATGGCTTTCGCTTTGCTTAAAGAGTTGCATCTTTAGATATAGTGATTGATTGTGTTAACTGACAGTAGTTTTCCTCAGTGTACCTGAGGCCACCTGTTGTTATCGTTTAAGCAATTATGTCGGTTTTTAATGCGGCGGCGCCCGTGTGAATTGATGTTTCGGCCTTGCCGCTTGTAATTGCATATTGGAATTGTATAAAGGTTGAACGGGATTTGAAAATCATGTTTTCTGTTTAATTGATGTTTTACACATCCCGCCTACATTGAAATGAAGGTTTGTACACAGATTATGCAATGACTCACAGACCACCCGATATCCACCCTCTCTGTTTTCACATTTTTATGTGACACTTGAAATTTGGATCAGATGTTTTAATTTCCTCTTGATTGACGCCAATATACATATTTAAGTATTACGACATTATTATAAGTATAGAACTCTTCAAAAATCTGAAATCTACACACACCCTGCATAGAAAGAGCAATTGACAGTCAACAGAGCCTGGAGTGTTGTGGAGCAACATAGAAAAAATGTAATGTTTGGCTTAAGGTAGTTTATTTATTGTTCTTCCAGTGTTTATGAATCCAAAAATAATAAACCAGATTACACAGTAAATCCAAAGTGTACAAGTTTACTTATTTATTTATTTTGGTGTGGGTTTCCCAACCTTCATTGAGCCAAGGCCCATATTTTACAGTAGAAAAAAAACCAAAAATGTCATAAAAAGTGGATACAGAGATTATTTGTGCACCTTCAGCCCTCTAGTGGAGGATCATTTAATTGTTCTGAATGTCACTATACGTCGCTGTCATAGAAGAATAGAACTTAATTGTCACTGTCACAGAAACAATGAACATCTGTTGGGCATCTCAGTTTGCAGCGTTGAGGTTAAAAAAAAAAGTTTTTCTAAATCAACCCAGTCTGCTCTTGTAGTGGACTGTGCTACCTTTTGAGATAAAAAATATTACATGGGTAAAGACACGCCAGGCTGACTATAGAGTAATATGAACAACATTACCAGAGTTGCACAATGACTTTTTAGTTGGTGTATGAATAATCACTAATCACTATTATTGACAGACTGGCAGAAGTGGGAAGCCTTAGTGTGACAAATATGCTTCCTTACATTTCAGATTCTGTACTTTTTGGGGGGGGGCAGTTGAATCTGTACTATTTTAACCAGTCTTTATTTCCGCAAATATTTGTACTTCTACTTGAGTGTGAGTACTTGCAAATTCTGAGTATTGGCAAAACTAGAGGCTCTCCAAATCAAATTTCGGCTCTTGGTACTTTGATCCGCTCGCTCCCAATTCTCCCACCCATGGCAGTCATGCGACCGAATGGCGCGCTCGTCTTCTTCAACTCGTCGCTACGCTCCAGTGTTCCGCAGTCACCGGCGATCGGTGTCGAGTTCCAGAGGAAGAGGGGCGAGCGAGTGTCTCGTGTGCGGGAGGTTGGGTGGGGAAGTTGTGGGGGTCGTCTCAGGATCCAGCGGCGGCGGCAGAGGAGGAAGGCGGAGAGGGGAGGGCGAATTAAGTGTGGGAGGGCCAGTCTGCGCTTCACGTCAAGGTTGGTGACGACGACGACGACGACGATGATGATGAAGAATCCGGCAGATACGGGACATTTAAAGTTCGGGGGGAAGTAGGGGACGAGTCCGGTTTGCCTCGACTCCCCCCCTGCTCGCCCGCCCGCCGCCGCCGCCTCGCTCATTAAGCGAGGCTGCAAATGCTCGCTTGGCAACTTGCTCTTTTGTCACAAACATGTCAAAATGCGGCGGCCGTCAGGTGTGCGTCAAGTCAGCCCTCGCTAGCGGCACTTGGGAAGAATTGCTGGTTGTTGTGCGTCCTCCCCCGCCCACCACCACCAACCCCCCCCCCCCCCCCCGCTCCCTGCCGCACTGGTTCCGTCTGGCTCTCGCTCAGCTGCTGCGTGTCCCGGGATGACCTGTTGATGTCGGTAGAATGGAGACTGGCAGGGGGAGCGATTTCCCCCATCACCAAAATATTTAAATAAGCCAGATTTGGGTGCTTGATAAGCGACGTCGCAGCCGAGCTACCTCGCCCGCGTTGACAGTAAGTAGCCCGCCTGTGTGTTTGTGCGTCAAGGAGTGTGGACCGTCGTGGAATTGTTTGCTATTTGTTGGATTGAGTGTGCACGAGCTGGATGGTGCGCCCGAATTATTTCACAGTTAGCATTAGCCGTTAGCCACCTCGACAGGCCCGCTGCGGACGATAAACGTCTCCTTCAAGTCCCACGAGACTGTCGGGACGAATTAAGACTGACGAGCGGGCGGCTTTTTGGCCACAATTCGGAGTGCGGCAATGTGACCGCACGTCAGCAGCCGGGGACAAGCTCACGCTCGCCGGGGTCTCGCTGCCAGCCCTCGCCGCCTTCCCCGCGTCGCCTCCGGTGCCAGCCGACAGTCGAGAGACCCTGGCACCGTGCGGAGTCCTCGTGTGCCCCGATTTACCCAGCATCCCTTTCGGTGAAAACACATCAGTGCAAATGTTAACTGAGGATGTCTCAATAGTAATGAAATACTGTATGCAGGTTTTTGAATGCAGGACTAACCAGACACGTCTGCCCTAAGTTGATGCGGGCGGCATAGCCATGCAGACACGGGCACACGAGAACCAGGAAATGCCTGCAGAAAGTCAGCATTGTGCGCCAGCTGCAGCAATGACTCCACAGTCCAGGAGTCGAAATGGGCTGTGCTTGCTGTCACAACACCAAATGTACTGCTTGGACAAAAGCATGCAAGTCATTCACGAGACATGATGGAAAGGTCTTAAGTGTGCTTCATGTTTGACCCACTTCCCCAGCAAGCCTGCTTTAGCTTTAGAGTGATTTTCAGTTCAATGGCATTCTGACCACTTGGTGTATAACGGAAGGGCGACCTGGGGTGATCCCTCTCTTCTCTCCAAGACTCGGTTGCCCCTCCTTGGTGCATAAAGACGCATCAGTCGCATCTCTTTCACTGTCAGAGCAAACTGTGCAAACCCGCTGCCCCCTCCTCTCCAAACCCTGTGTTTGTGTGTCTTCATGTGCAAGCATGTGTGCTCACTGCGGCTCGCCAATCCGTAAACAAGCTGTATTGTCTGTGTGCGAGTCAGTGTGCCTTTTGTGGGTTTGTTTGAGTTGGTGTGTGCGCATCTGTGTTTTAGTATGAGGGAGAGGGAGCTCAAGTGAGACAAAGAGAGCATTTCTCTTTACCCTGGAGCTTGGCGAAGTCCCAAATGAAAGGCTGTGGATATGATGGAACTGCTCTCACCAGGCTTTACTGGTCATTCCCACCATAGATTCATTTTGTTTGCGTTTGACATTAAAAGATGAATATGAGACAAGGGGTCATTTCAGCTCTTATTTCCGGGTATTTACATCAGCATTTGATACACAAATTTGAAGATGGCATTGTTAACAAAACACCACATTTTTATGTAAAAAAAAAAGTATTTGATAGATTGAAACTGGATTAAGTGAATAAAACTGAATGTTTAGTTCAAATGTGTTTGCTTCTAATAACAGCAGCCTGTAACTAATTGTCATAACTAAAGTTTTGTATTCTTTTGTGATGCTTTCACTGCAGCCTCTCTGTTTTTTTTTTTTTGAGGGGGTGGGGGGGGGGGGGTACTACCTCCAGTCTCTCCTCAAAAAGGTAAAATGCATGCTCTATCGGGTTTAAGTCTGGAAGACTTGGCCAATCTCAAACCTCCCACTTCTTGCCTCTAATGAACTCCACAGTGTGTTTTGGGTCATTATATTGTTGCTTGAAAAAGGAGCTCGTAATTAGTTTGGTTGCATCTTTCTTTAAATGGGCGGACAGAATATTTCTGTGGATTTTGCTGCTGCCACCACGTGTTACATGACGATTAGTGAGCCAGTCCCAGAAAAAAAGCCATGCAAGTCCGAGCCATGGCATTAACTCCACTGAGTTTCGCATCATTTTATGTCCTTCACTCAAGCAAATTAAGTGTGTCTACTTCATATTTATTGATTGAATGGATATGTTCTTTTAATTTTGGCAGAAAATCTGCACTGAAATTTCAACTTCACTTTTAAAATATATTACAAGCATTTCTTTTCACCAAATCCCTGAACATCAATTGAACAATAGTTGGATACATAACTATTTCCTTGCAGTTCTGTGTGTTATTTACAAAATGTTATACCCCACTCAAGCCAATTTTATTTCCCAATAACGATATATATTTCAATATAGTATTTTTCCTTAACATTATACAGGAAATGAATAAAAAAAATTCTTACTATTTCTACATTTATTGGTAAAACACATTGTATATAGAAGACATGATGAATTGAATTGAAAAGAAAAATCAGAAATACAGTAAAACACAAATATCGAGTGAAAAAATTCTATTAAAAAATCTGGCAGTGCACAGTTTTCAGGGAAAGCAATAAAGTCCAAAGAATTGAAATAAATAAACACAGTGCTTCAAGTAACGCTCAAGTATGCCTACCATTAAACCAGTAAAAGTGGTAATAAATGAACCGTTTCAGAGGTTGAGTTTTAGGAAAACAAGTTTGTCGGCTTGTTCAGACATGAAACTCATTTTTACAGTATGTTGTTGCTTTTTATTTTTATTTTTTAAACATTTTGTTTCATGTGTTTCACAGGTTGAGAGATAGAAAGACACGCTGTCAACTCTTTAAGGCTTGAGACATGATATCTTGCATGTAACTACTGCATGTACTGTTACAGTACTGTGCAATGTCCTTTTTTTCTTTTCATCCCTCTGTGGTTTTGATGTAACAGTGTTTTGCTTTGTAACGATTTTACAGATTACCATTTTTGTGGCGAGTGTCTGACTTTTTAAAACCAAACCATGAAATTACGGTTCCCTGTTTTCGGCACCCAACGTCTTTGGGCTCTGTTTCCACTTTGTTCTCTGTTAAACTCTCTGCATGTAGCATATTGTTTACATCCATGCTCCTCTAGCAGTGTCGTAAATGAGTATTTAAGGTGCTGTAAAAATGCTACTGCAAACTTGTAGCATTGATGCAGTTACACTACATTAATCGTTATTCAGTGTTCATAACATGTTTGTGTAGCATCTGAGGTGTAGGGCATCTAAAGTTACTCTTGTCACACACAAATTTATAAACTCGTACGCTCTTACAGCGCATGCACGCTGTACAGACTCTGTTTATTGAACTCAGCTCACAAATGACGAGCATAACATAAGTCGCCTTTTTAGGACGTCATCCCTGTGTCACCACTCTACAGGTCTGACCAATCAACCCACGCTTAATCCAACTGTTTCAACTGCTATATTTGTATAATTTGTGGATTGGATTGAGCGTAAATCGTAAATCACCGGAAAACGAGCAGCTACGGCGCCCGGCGGGATGCCCGTCGCCCGTTACTATCATCGTGGAGCACAATTCATCAAGCTGAAAGGTGGATGAGAATAAAAAGAAAGGGAGATATTTTGAGCTCGTCTTCCGCTCCCATTGTTTTGAATTGAACCTGTCGAGATGATCACCGCTGGTGACAATGAATGCAAGCTTTGGTATTTCAGCCACCACTCTTGCGTCATAAATTCTGAATATAGTTATTGTTGTAAAAACACAACATATGTATATTTTTATGGCTCGACAGCGGCTTAGACTTGCTCCCTTAAAACCCGGAAATGCCATGTTGTCACTCAGCTGAGTTGAGTGGGTGGGTCCCAAACACAATGTGGGCAGTTACTTGAATATGAATTGACAAAACTACGTCACAATATCAGCGATTTAAAATCCACCCGTTTGCAAACCTTATGCCGTTGACTGACTTTCACATTCAATCGACAAACTGCATACATGTCAAACTTAAAACATGTCACAGACTAATTTTTTATCTGTGCTGTGCATAAAACAGAAAAAGTGGATTCCAATGAGAGGGGACCTTTAAGATACATATTTAATAAGGTGACAGAACTTCTTTCAGTAAATACTATACATATATGTTCACATGATTTTTAGATTCGATCCCACAGAAATGCAATGCCTTGAGTGATCATATGCAGTGAAAAAAATATTTATTCACTTAGATTACAATAACCGACTGGCTTTGAAAGGATGCAGTACTGTAAAAGGGGTGTTTGCTTTTCGATGTTTGGTGTACAGTGAATAAAATCATGCTATGTGCTGTTTGTCGAAGCCACACACACACACACGCGCAGTGAATAACAGCACATGACCTAGTTATCTTAGGACACTGGATTTTATGGCTCATAGAAGACAGAACATAAAACAGGCTTTCATTGAGCTCTGGCAGTGACGGCTCCTGAGAGGCCGACGTGACGTATAGGATTAATGGAATGTAGATTATTCACCAAATCTTGAACAAATATAGTCATTTCATGGGCCAGTAAGACCGTGTGAAGAATTGTGTGTGCCAGATAGCAAATGTACAGTGAATCCCCATTTTCGTGGGGGGATTACGTTCCAGGCCCACCAGCGATTGGTGAAAAAGAGCTATATATATATATGTATCTCTGTAGGGTGGGGAGGGGCTTCCTCCCTTTTCTCTGTGGTCTGCCGGCTGGCCGGGCCGGACCCGCAGGAGTATAGCCTCTTACTTCACACACACTGCACATTTTTGGTACTCTCACTGTACATACTCCACACACTCACATCTCATTCAGGGTCCACTGGGGGACTGGTACTAGGGGGTGGTGGGGGCGGGGCGCCGGGCCGGGCCGGGTGCTGGCACATCTGTGCTTGTTTCCAGTCTGTAACTGATATTCAGAAAATGTACTGATGTTGACTGATGCATGAATGGATGAAGCAGTGTCACCTGTGTAAGAGCACGTTAACTCGGAGTGAGCAACTCTTTGCCAAGGCTGCCCAGTTTCCCCATAATCCCCATGATCCAGTTGATAGAGGGAACTCAAAATTCAGTGTTAACGAATCGCTTTGTTTTAATTGACTGCTTTGCACCTCTACAGAGGTTACTGCTCACAGACAAAATATATCCACTCATTAAAAATCAAACACCCATTTTATATGACTGCAGTTTCCCTTTTATGCATTAAAAATCATATGCATTTTTGTGTCTTTTCCCAAACAGAGCCTGTTGGTGTGCATTTGCGCACCATGGCCCAGACCCTCCAGATGGCGATCCCAAACTTTGGCAACAACGTTTTAGAGTGTCTGAATGAGCAGCGGCTGCAGGGCCTCTACTGCGATGTCTCGGTGGTGGTTAAGGGGCATGCCTTCAAGGTAGGGCTGTGATTTTATTCCTTTTAAAAGTTTCAGTTATGGATGAGAATAATTAAAAATAAATATCAGTAAAAACTAAAAATAGGATCAGTTTAAAACTGTTTGAAGGACAAACATGGAAACAGACTATAAGAACATTGAGAAATTGATTATCGTATTCTTTGAGAGCATACCTCACACACGGATAGAGTGAGTTAGGCAAGTTAAGACACAGGCTAGGAAAGTTGGCACTTCGGTATCTCTGCATTACACGTTTACATTTGCTGTTTCTACTACAGTCCTGTTTACATGCTCAGATAGCTAAACAAGAACCAATAAGCTCTAGGTATTTTGTTTTATGGGGCATGTGCATTTATGTGAAGTGCTTTTGAGTCTCAGGTCTAAAAAGTAAACTATGCCAGAGTATGTTTGGAACCAGTATGGTTGACGTCTTGAGAAAAGATCATCAAACTGCCAGCGCTGCGCTGACGCCGTTGCTAATGCTTTGCTATTGTGATACTGGACTTTGCCATCCAAAGTTCACTGAATTCACTTTTTACCTCTGAGTTGTAGCACTGCATTAAAGTTAAGTTATATTGCCACAAACGAGTTGGGCTTCAACTAAGTGTTAATTCCACAGTTCTGAGGACCGGGGTTCAATCCCCGGCCCTGCTTGTGTGGAGTTTGCATGTTCTGCGTGGGTTTTCTCCGGGCACTGCGGTTTCCTCTCACATCCCAAAAACATGCATGGTAGGTTAATTGACACCTCTAAATTGCCCGTAGGTGTGAATGTGAGTGCGAATGGTTGTTTGTTTGTATGTGCCCTGCGATTGGCTGGCAACCAGTCCAGGGTGTACCCCGCCTCCTGCCCGATGATAGCTGGGATAGGCTCCAGCACGCCCGCCACACTAGTGAGGAGAAGCGGCTCAGAAAATGTAAAAAATGGAAAAGAAGGTTACCACTGCACCAAGAGTTGGGGCATCTAAAAGTTGTTTTTGTGTTTTGTTTAAAATAAAAAAATTCTAACCAGACTTCTCCTTTTGTTGAAGGCCCACCGTGCCGTGTTGGCTGCAAGCAGTTCTTATTTCCGGGACCTTTTCAGCAACAGCGGCAGTAGTGGAGCCTGTAGCAGCAATGAGGCCAGCCCAGCTGTGGTGGAGCTTCCACCAGCTGTGCAGCCGCAGAGCTTTCAGCAGATTTTGGCCTTCTGCTACACAGGCCGTCTCAGCATGACGGTGGGGGACCAGTTCCTCCTAATGTATACTGCTGGCTTCCTGCAGATCCAACAGATCATGGAAAAAGGCACTGAATTCTTCCTCAAGGTAAAAAAAAAAAAAAAAGAATAAAAAGTTGTATTTCTACTTGGTGTTTGCTGAAGTCTCTGAAGCAAATGTTCAGTTCCCAGTCTGTCCAATAGTTGAAATGAGAACTCGAAGAAATTAATTCTCAGTTAATTCTCCAAATTATGTAATTGCAAGACATTTTTGGTTTAGACTCTCTGACCACTGGTAGCTTTGTGGCGAATTTATTGTATTCATGTGTGTGCTAACAGGATTTAATCTGCTTTGCAAATCTAGTATGAGGAAAGCACTGAGTTAACTAATCTGTTTATTAATTGCAATGAATAAGCTGTCTGTTTACAACACACCTTATTTGGCATTTAAGGGACACTTTGATGGGAACACCTATACAATAAAATGAGTTCATATACAAGAGCTGCGTTAAATCCTCTGCCTTTACTGTTACTACTTCAACAATGTTTTAAGTAATAATGCTCAGTTTTTACACTATCACAGCAGTATTTTGTAAATAATTTTGGGTACCCACTTATCCGTTTTATTGGCATATACATATGTATCTTATTTGCACCTCTTCTGTTTAGAGATTGTGTAGATTGTTTGGCATGGGTTCTGTATAAGCACGGGAGAAAGAACTGGGAATAGGTTTTCAAAATGTACTTCTATGAGTCATAATTCAGAAAGTGAGTAATACTGGCTCTGGTGCTGTTTAATAAAGCACATTTCTTTTGATACAATGAAACCCCTGTTTTATCGAAGGGGATGCTGACCCACCAGTAGTAATAGTAAATCTGTTATACAGAGAGACGATATAGATTTTCTTGAATACTTTTACCCTTCCCACATGCCTTAAATGCATTTAAACTTATTAAAACACACAAAATTATTTAAACACTTTTTAAAATGTTCCTTCGATATCTCTCGCTTGCACACTTCTCCAAATAAGAAGCAAAGCGTGCTTGCTTTAAGCTGTTTGTCACTACCAACTGAGGTTTACTGTAAAAGTGACACATAAAACAAAATAAATAAATAAATAAATAAATAAATATTGTTTTATCATGGAAATGTTTAACCCAGCCATATAATTTCATCTAACGAAAGTCTGGTAGCCTAATGCTAACATATAATGCAAAACGCAATAGACAGGCTGACGGAAATTAGCATAGATGTTAGGGTATTTATAAACTTCTAAACAACTGCTACTTTACCACTCAAAACAGTAACCCATAAAAAGAGAGTATACAACAATATTCATAGGCATACAATATATTTGATCTGCTCTGTGGGACCGACGACTAATGCTGAAGATTAGTTGGGAACCTGCCTGTTCTTTTTGCTTCTTAATTAGGCCTCAGCTCTTCCAGTAGACCTGTTGCTGGCATATTGTGGAACGAAGTGGTACCACACTGAATGCGCACAACCCTTAGTTAGGACTTGCCTGTATACTTTAAAACCCTTAAAAAACAATTGGTTGTACTGTAAATCCACAATATAGCAGGGGTGTGAACAATGAATCGTGATATAACGGGGGAATACTGTACACCGTCTTCATTTATGATGACACTGATTTTTTTTTTGTATACGTTCGTATTCAGGTTTCCTCCCCCAGTTGTGACTCCCAGGGTCTTAACGCAGAGGAGACGCCACCATCTGAGCCTCAGAGTCCTGTAACACAGACTGGTACCAGTGCAGCCCGGCCCGCCGCCTGCTTGACGCCTCTACCGTTGGTGTCACGGGTGAAGACAGAGCAACCTGCGAGCCAACCCGAAGCTGCTGCTCATTCAGTGGTCTGCACTCCTGTCGCCAAGCGTTTGTGGGAGGGTGGCAGCAGCCGTGATGGAGGAGGAGGCAGCTCTGGTGGAGGAGGGGGCGCTAGAAAGGCAGCGCGTTACTCCCAGGAGGCGGTGCGAGGCAGTGCCATCCAGAGCCCCGGAGCGCTCGGACTGGCCATGGGTATGGGTGCCACGGCGACCAGCCTGGCTGGCATGGTAGCAAGTGGCGGACTTAGTGGTAGTGCAGGCACCAATGGGAACTCTGCGTCCGGTGTTGGCATGTCAGAGGGCGCCAGTCCAGGCACCCTGAGTACCTACGCTAGTGACTCACCTATCAGCTACCACGATGATGAAGAGGAGGAAGAGGGCACAGAGGACAGTGCGGAAGAGCAGTACAGGCAAATCTGCAACATGTACACCATGTACAGCATGCTCAACATGGGGGCTGTAGGTAATGGACAATGACATCTGATTAAATCTGCATTTGTCGAATATTTAATGTAATGCTGAGCTGTGTTTAAACGGTGTGTGGTTAGCTTCTAATGTTTCCTCAGCTGCTGGCGAGCGGGTGGAGGCTCTTCCCGACCATACGGAGACACGGGGGCGCATGCGTGGCCGAGACCTCACTTGTCTCCCGGCAGAGCTTATTGCCCAGATAGGCAACCGCTGTCATCTTAAACTGTATGAGGAAGGAGATCCTGCTGAGAAACTAGAGCTGGTCTCAGGTATGCGTGCGTCTAATCGATATGTACACGACTCACAAAAAGTGAGGGCTATTGGGCTTTCGGGTGAAATGCCACGTTGAACCTAAAATGCACTATAAATTTGACAAGGTGAACTTAATTTGAACTCTTCTAAACTTTTGAATGCTCGTCTAAACTGTTCAGAGAAGATAGGATATTTAGTCAAATTTATATGTTAAACAAATGCACTCCAAAGATACTAAGGTTGTGAGTGATGCACTCTGCCCAGCAAGGCGACCTCACTCTTTTATCTTTTCAGCGGTTCTGGATTGTCAGTACAAATTGTATTGCAATTTTTACAATGAGCTGTTTGTTTTTGAATTCTAAAGTCTGTCATCTGTAACGTCATGCTAACATTACATCAAGATTTCGCCTACAACATTGACGTGAATGGAGGGTTAATTAAATTCATCACAAAATTACTGAGAGGCAATTAAGCCTTAAGTTTGGCATTGAAATGCTAAAAAATGAAACAATGTGACTAAGCTTCTGAGTCAAAGACATTGAGGCTTCATGCATGACAACATACAGTATTTGTATGTGACTGAGAGGGTAGAGACTAAAGATAGATTAGAATAGAACACAACAAGGAAATTGGAGAGGAAAACGATAAGATATTTGCGATTCAAAATGTATAAAACAAAGAAAAATAACAAGATTGCGGAATTATGAGGCACTAAAGAAATCTCACATTGAAATGGGTAAGTGGTCATTTCTATATCGATTCTATGTGTGTGTGTCCAGGTACGTCTGTCTATATTTCCCGAGCCCAGCTGATGAACTGTCATGTGAGTGCAGGGACCAGACACAAGGTGCTGCTGAGGAGGCTGCTGGCTGCCTTCTTTGACAGGTTAGTTCCCTCTGGCCACTTCTTTGTTTTGATACTCTAATCAAAAGAGTGGATAAACATCTATATGTGTTTATTTTGGCCTTCAAATCATGTATTTACTCAGGAATACACTGGCCAACAGCTGCGGGACGGGCATCCGCTCATCCACTAACGACCCGAGCCGCAAGCCCCTCGACAACAGAGTGCTGCATGCAGTCAAATGTGAGCAAACTTTTGTGAGATGGAGTTTGCCTGTAAACACAATCCGTTATGTGACGCTAGTTGACTTCCAAGTTATTCTAATATCAGTTTTCACATAGGTAGTAATGTAAGATGAATTGTCTTTTACGTCTCGCAGTTGAAATAGGCAGATTTCTCATTAGTATACAACATGTAAATAAGCTTTTCTCTCATTGAATCACTCATCTTCCCCAATTGAAATATGAAAAACAACTTGCCTCTGATTGGTTCATATCACGGGGCCTACTAGCGTCTCGAAACTTGTGGCGGCCAAGCATTCATAGTAACATCACGTCCTTGGATGTCTTACTATCACTGTGAAGAACAATTCACCAACTGTTGGATTATTGGCCCACTAATAGAGAACGTGATCTGTAAGGAAACGTGCATGAAAAGTAAAAGCGAAATGAATTGTGTGAGTATTTTGCTAGTTGAACTTGGCTGTAAAAAGTTTTGCTCTAACCAACCAATCAAATGATGAAAAAATGCTGATGTTATTGTGGGCCAGCTATGGCCCTGTGAGGTGAATTTGAAATCAGATTTGTTAAAGAAATAATCCCATTATTAATATAGTTGAAGCTATGGCCAGCATGACTGATTCTGAAGGCTGTGGGCAGATTAGATTGAGGGGGCAACAAATAGAGGCTGAAATCTAATGGGACACAAAAATCTAACAGCCACATGCACGAAGCAGTGCAGCCAAGAGGAATGCTTCGAAAGGAAAAAAAAAACTGTAGACTATTGGGAATAAATTAGTTTCATGGAACAAATATTAGAATTTAGTTTGTAAATGTAGTCTGGTGTGGCTGGCATGATAGATGAGTGGTTATAGCACATCCTCCTCACAGTTATGAGGCTGGGGGTTCGAATCCGGGCTCCGGCCTTCCTGTGTTTGCGTGGGGATTTTCCAGGTTATCCGGCTTCCTCCCACTTCTCAAAAACATTCATCTTAGGTTTATTGACAGCTCTAAATTGTCCATATGTGTGAATATGACGCCCAAAGTCAGTTGGGATAGGTTCCAGCTCAGCAGCTACCCTAAATGAGGTTAAGCGGTATACAAAATACAACGGTTGGATATACTGCAGGTCACTGCTTCTGATAGTGTTCATGCCAGCAGAAAAAGCCACACTAATGTTGTGTTTCCCCTTCCTCGCGTCAGTTTACTGCCAGAACTTTGCCACCAGCTTCAAAGAGAGCGAGATGAACGCCATCGCCGCCGACATGTGCACCAATGCCCGACGAGTGGTCCGCAAGAGCTGGATCCCCAAGCTCAAGCTGCTGATCGCCGAAAGCGACGCCTACTCCGCCTTCCTCTCCGACGGCGTTAAAGCCGAGGACGACACCCTGGGCGCCGATCCGGCGTTTGATCCCGCCTCTCTGGAAGCCTCGGCCGGCGCCGGCGCGGATTCTGGCGGCTCTTCAGGTGAATCGTTACCGGGCGTGAGCGGGGATGTGGGAGCCTTATTTTGAGCGTTGCGTTCGGGGACGTCTAGCGACACGTGCGGCAGTATTTCCCAGTTGTGCTTGCCTCCTGACTCTCACATGTGACTGTCTATACTACACTGCTACGGCTGTAACCAGGACATGGAAACGACCTTTGCTTTACTTTTCAGACTGTAGAACGGAGCTTCTAGAGGGGAGGGAGAGTGTGAGAGGGCACCCGACTGTCCTCTGCCTCTTCTTGTCCTTTTAAGGTGTATAAGCACCTTCATCGATGCATATTCAGTACATTCCCAGTAGTGCTGGTGGTATGAGGTGATAGCGGAGCCTGAGGAAGTAGGGTGCATGGAAAGTGAGTTAGTTATGGAAAACCCTTTGAGCATTTATTCGATAGCCTTGATCTCCAGCTTGAAGTCCATGTATTAGTTTTTTCCACTATTAGTGCCACTTTTAGCCTACTAGTATGCAATTAAACCTTACTAGTAAACTACTCTGCTGCACCAGTAGCACTAGGCCCAACTAGTAGGCACGTCACGCACTAGTACCTCATTATAAAAGATATTGACTAACTGCTAAAACGGCTTTCCATTTATTCGATATCGAGCTTTAAGGGACAGTATGCAGTTTTCAAACTGCTAGCAATATTTCAATGCAGCTTCATTACATTCCCTGCCCCTGCGCCCGTTACACAAAATGTTTTTGGGAATGTACAATCAATCAAAAATATAAGAGAGGTCATCAACTTACCTGATGACTCGGTGAGAACGTGATGTTACGTAAGTGGTGGTTTTCCAAACTCAGGCATGCAGCCGTCTGAGTATAGGACACACACCAGTGTTACATATCTTTCCCTTGATTTGAAGTAGAGAGCTGTCCAATTTCTTGGTTTTAGCTTTTGTTGCTAACTGGAGTTAAATAATCCGACCGAGAAACTGCTATAGTCTACTCTGTCAGAGACTGCGGTGCGTTCCCGTGAGCCCCTGTGTGTACGGTGTGCATGTGCAAATAACTGACAGTGTATTCGGTCAAGCTTCTTGTCACTACAATCTCTGATTGGCTATTCTTGTCCTGCCATGCCCAGTGGTAAAATAATAATTAAAATTAAATGATCATTTGAATAATATTCTACTATCATGTCATACTGACAGTTTTTTGTATGTTTTAAAAAGTGTTTTTTGTTTGAAAATAGCAAATTGTTCCTTTAAGGTCTGTGTACTACGGCACTCTTTGTCCTCCCTAGGAAGAGAATTCAGCACACTACTAGAATGACTGTGTCTTACTAGTAAAGTTTTTTTTTTCCCACTACTAGTGCCGCTTTTGGCCTACTACTACGACCTTAAAATGAAAATCAAGAATATCAAATAAAAATGCTTAAATGGCTTTCCATAAAGCTGTTTGAGCATTTATTCGTTAACCTTTATATCCAATTTGAGATCTATGTACTAGTATGACCTTCTTACTCCCTAGTAAAACAATTTAGTGAAATTGTAGAATGAATGTGTCTGACTGGTAACGCTTTTTGCACTACTGCCTTTTGCTACTGTATGACATTTCTATTTCTGCACACTAGTAGGACAACTATGGCATACTAGTAGGACAACCACATGTCATGAGTGCGGCAGAACTGTGCACTAGTTGACATAGGCATGCTACAAGTGCTGCTAGTTAAGTATTAGATATTAACTAGTAGAATTTTACGTCACTACTATTAGTACGAATATTGATGTCAAATAACTGCTTAAATGGCTTCAATAGTCTTGATATCGAATAAATGCCAACTTTGGCATACTAGTAAGACTACATATTATTGAAGCAAAACTGTTCACTAGTTGACAACAGAGTGCTACTAGTAATAGTGACATAAAATTATAATTGTGGTTCACTATTAGTGCAGGTAGTGCACAGTTTTTACCTCACTAGTAACATGTAATTGCCCTACTTGTTTCTTTCTAGTGTGCAAAAATTGTCGGACAGTAGTGGAAGGCACCACTAGGCACTGGCAGTAGTGGAAAAACATTACAAATAATACATTTGTTCTATAAGTGCGGTGACTTGAATTGTCTTACTAGTGAGCGTACTAGTACATGGACTTTAAGCTGGATATCAATTATCGAATAAATGCTCAGACAGCTTTCCATAATTAGCGGTATGTATTGAATGTAAGCGGTGGCATTTTTTCTCTACAGTGCAAGAATGCCTACTCGTGTTCCACAGACAAAAAGAAAATGAAAGCGCCAGTAAATGTTTGGAAAAAAAAAAAAGATATGAACACTACTTTGTCCTCATTCCACTGCATCATCCACTCATCAATCATCAAGTTTTCTTGGCCCCGCCTCAAATAGTTTAGCCCGACTCTACCTTTGTTGTGTTTTACTGTGCACTGTTATATAAATATATCCCATCTTTGATTTCTATATTTTTAGCAAGCGTGAACGGTGATCAGAGACTTGGGAGCAGCTTTTTACTAAGACGATTCTAATGAAAATGTTATGGTCAACAGGTAATCAAAGATGGTCGTATTTTTAGAAGAGAAGCTATATTTGTATGCGTGCCCACGCCTGCTGTGACGTGTGAGCAAAGTGAGCGGAGATGGAGATTGTTTTCAATTCTCGACGTTGTGTTGACGCAGGTGGCGACTATTGAGGAGAAGTGGTACTTTTTACAGTAAAAAGAAGTATGATAACGCAACACAGCACCCTTAATGGTTTATTATTATTTGTATGGTGCAGTAGGATGGAATGAAAAGATGCTTGACGGAATGTGCATTTCATCTTCTGTTTGATAGCTCAAAAGCAGTGAGACTGATTCCGCTGGCTTGACTGTTTCGACAATGATGTGCAGGGAAGTTAAGGCCCCAAAAAAACGACTACTGTGCTTTTTATTCAAATCATGTTACGGGTGGGGGAAAACTGGTGACATTTTGTACCTTAGTACAAAAAAAAACCCCAGAGGTAATATTTATGAAATATTGGAATGTGCCTTTTCAATGGAAATCAATAAGCAGAATTTCGGTAGGTACGGAGAAGTCTGAAGCAATATTGCTTCAGTTAAACGTTTTGTGTTTGTGCGTATGCGTGTATGAGAAGGAGAATCGGGGTGTTTCGGTAGTTTATACATGTAACTGGTGGCTTTTATTTTGGAGGTCAGGGTGGATGTTTTTGCACCTTAGGGAGAAGAACCAGTGGTTCGTGCACCTTATTGAGAAGTGTTGTGTCACAATTGAACCCATTTAGGTAGAACTTGTTATTCACCCCACCCCCCCCCCCTCCCACCCCCACATCTGCACGTTCCCATTTTAAGTCTCAAGACTCCGTGTCTACGCACTGATGATTTCAGTGTTCCTGTTACTGAACGACTTTGTTACTGACTCTTGTGTGTGGATCATCAGAGCTCATTCAAGTTGAAAGCGTTGTGGGTGCGTCTTCGGGAAAACCCTCAAAGCTCCGACAGGTGCAGTGTAAATGGGAGTGGCTTGCCGTGCTTCTTTTTTTCCATTCCTGGCCAGCTCAACCTCACTTAAATTAGCATCAAATGATAGCTACAAACCACCCTTATTCCTCCTTTCGAAACCACAAGAATGTGTGTTGTGAGATTTAAAAAAAAAAAAAAAAAAAAAAAAAAAAAAAAAGTGCAAACAGAGATGCAGTACTTTGGGATTAAGCAGTAAATAACTACAAAACCTCATACGAGCACTCCACTTACCTCTGCAGGATCTTTTGAAGACTGTTGTGCTTCCAGGTGTCTTGTTCACCTCCACAGCATCAGCAGTGTTGTGCTGGGACTCAAGTTTCAAATGTTCACTGGCTTACAACTCTTTTGTCATGTTGTTCTTCCAACATTTTTTGTTTAATTTTGACATTTATTTATCTGTTTTTAAATGACCTCAGACAATTTGGCTTCACGAAAGAAAAGTTTGAGAGTATTGATTATAATTGTGTAAGGATGTAGTTGATTGTGTGGAATTGATAGTGGATTACTGTAGTTCCATAAATAGTGGTTTGGGAGCATACGCCACTGCAAATGGGAGGTGCACGGTGGTACTTTTTAAAATATCAAACAATATAGTGAACCCCAGTTGAAGTTCACTGCAAAACTGACACATAAATCAGAAGAATATTAAACAAGAATTAAACATAGTGGTGCCTTGAGATACAGGTGAAATAGTGAACATTTCTTCAAACAAGAGGCTTCAAGCTGTTTAATGCCACTCCCAGTTAAAGTTTATAGTTAAATGAAACATAAAACAAATAGAATCACACGTTGTGTATTTATAACAAACAGATAGCTTAGCCTTTAGCTTAATGCTAATGCTAACATATAATGGGAAACTCGTATGTAACTCTTTAAGCAACTGATGTTCGAACACAAACAGTGCAGCAACACATTTAAACATTCAATATAACAGTACTCACAGTCATATATTCTTTATCCTCTGCGAGGAGGTGAGACGAGTTGAGACGTTTACACTGTACAGACGTCCATTTGCAGTATATGCGTCTCTTTGTTCTATACTGCCCCCTGGTGGCCAAGGTGGGCAGCAGCACAAAGACCATTCAACTGATGCAAAGTGTGACAAAAATTAATTTGTTGTCATTACTGTATGTTTTTATAAAGTACAATACTACAGAGTGCTATTCTTTTTTTTCTATATTAACAAAACAGGGAGCCTGTAACGGATTAATGGTATTTCCATTCATTTCAATGGGGAAAGATGATTTGGGATACGAGTGAGTTGAGTTGAGTCAAGGCACCACTGTATATTTAAACACCAAAATTTTCAAACAAGCCATATCTAAATTCATTTAATGAAAGTCTGCTAGCTTTATGCTAACATATGATGTGAAACGCCATAGACAGGCTAATGGAAATGTCATATAACATATTTACAGTTTAACACATAAATAAATGGAAAAATGCAGCAAAAAGATAGCTATGGAAAGTTGAACTACACCCACGTAGACCTCAGCTATGACAACTCCCCCAATCAGCTTCATGCCGCTGGCATCGAAACAGGAGTTCAGAACATTCAGAGAGCCATTCTCCCATCCCATTTAAAAAATTGCATTAAAAAAAAAAAGCATTAATTGATCCCTCGATAGATCAAGGGAATGTAGTCATTCCTAATTGAATGTACAGTACACAACTCTAAAGTTTTGACATTGACTAGAGACCTTTTGGGATTAGCTGTCATGTTCTTCTGTACAAACTAGCAAACGAGTTGAGACTGAATCAACAGTGCCACTGCTAACTGCAACCAAGTCGTGCACTCCATCTCATGGCCATTTCTTCCTTTTAATCAACAATCAGTTCCATACAATCAGCAGAATTCTGAACAATGAGACAATACACATCCTTTTGTAGGTTCTCAGCATACCTTCACTGTTAATTGTCTAAATGTCTCTAGTCTAGTCCTAATTACAGAAATGCCCTTCAGTTTTGCACTGAATCACCCCATAACATCATCTTCTCGAACTCCTAAAACCAAGATTATTTGTGACTAGAGACGTGTGACTAATAATGAGGTCCTGAATCAGCATCGTACCGATGGACTGACTGGTCCAGATTCATTTCTAACTGATGACTCATTGACTCGCGCTGCAGTAGTAGCTGTGAATCGGCACGATTTTCCAACGAAGGAAGCGTTTGCTTGCTTTTACGTCAGCAGTCTGGGAAGAGTACAGTATTTGGCTGTGGGCTCTCCCAATACAAACTCTCGTTTAGGGCTTTTCAAGGTGAATCTTTATGTGACAGCCTTTTGTCATTGCCGTGCATCAACTATAACATTTGAGAACAAGTGTTCTTTGTTCGTTTAATTTTAAAAAATAAATACAAATTTCTCCCCTCCCAAAAATGTGTTTACACTCACACACGCAGACCTACACACTTGAACAGATAAGGTGTGGCATGGCATGGAGATCCTTGGTACATATATAAATATGATATATATATGTATAGACGAATACTGTATATAATGCATAGACACACGTAGAGGTAAGATTGTTTGTTGTACACTCACAGCATGAGTTATATACAATATTTACCCTGAAACGGCGCTGCTTGTTCACAACCCGCGCAGCACTGGCTTGGCCCCTCGTTCCTTGGCCCGTGTTAAAACCCTATAGCGCCGGTCCACCTCTTCTTTCTGTGTTCCAAGTGCCAATAACTTTGTGAAGCCCTGTAACTGTGACCCAACATTATGGACGGTAATTGCACATTAACAAACTGTAAAAACAAGAGAACATGTCCAAATGGATTCAATGATGATTATCTTAATAAAAGATTTGTAACAATTTCTCTCTTCAAGTCTGTTTTCTTGTAATGTTACTGTGCTGCTGTCTATGTCCTATTGTTTGCCCTGCATATGTCCTCTAAAACGTTCTACAGGACACACAGCCACGTGACAATAGATGCTTTACTACGAGGTACAGCACTTTTGAAGTTTTAAAGTTTCAGTTTTCCTGATCTTTTGAGCATGGCTAAAATGGGGTCCGGTGACCCACTTGGGCGTCTGGCATGAGTCTCCCCTCCCACACAATATAAGAAATTGAGCACCGTCGTTTGTATCAGTGCCTATGCAGCGCCATTGTGACACGCAGCTATCACTATACTCTAAAAATGCGTTGTTTCCTCAGATAGTCCGCTGGCGTGGCCGTTTTAGAGTGCCTCGTTGTGTGTCGTGAGTGCACATGTCATGCATAGAAAGATGGAAGCGAAGGGGAAACATTTTTATCGCCCCCCCCCCCAGATTTTATTCCCAGACCATATGGCTCAGCCCTACACATACTCGTTATGTGCGTGTCCATGGGCAACTGTGATGACGGAGAACAAGTGTTTTTAACTTACTCATTTTTAAATCCAATTTTATTTAGGTAGAGGTATTACATATAGAATTCAACTCAAGCATCCTTTTTAGAAAAAGGATTGTCAATTATTACTATTGGCTGGCGACCAGTTCAGGGTGTACCCCGCCTCTCGCTTGAAGATAGCTGGGATAGGCTCCAGCACGCCCGCGATCCTAGTGAGGATAAACAGTACGGAAAATGAATGAACGAATTATTACTATTAGGATTTTTAAAAAAAATTATTATTATTATTTTTTTACAAGCGAGTACCGCCCCCTGTAGGTTGTTTTACAGAATGCAGGTAATTCAACTAGGTGATTTGTTCTTCCCTGTCTTGGTGGGCAAAGCTGTTGTCTTCATTTAATGAAAGTAAAGCATGTTCTTTGCGCATGTCAAACATTCTTTATGCTTACATGATTCACCTAATAAGTGCATTTTATTCACATGTACATGTAAAAATCTTTCCTCTTAAGACATGGTAGATATAGTTTCCAATTGTTAAGCTCCATTATTCATTCTTTTGTGTTTCTATTAGGAAATGTGCCACTTTTTTTTACTTATTATTATTATTATTTTTTTTACTGTGACGTTCCAAGCCTGTTTTCACCAGTAACTAATATCAAGGTATAGGGAAAAGGGAACACTACACACTTTTAAAACATTAAACAGATTCATGTTCATGATAGACGGCACAGTGTACGAATGGTTAGCACAGCTGCCTCACAGTCCTGAGGACCCGGGTTCAAATCCGGCCATGCCTGTGCACGTTCTTGCCGTGCCTGCGTGGGTTTCCTCCCACATCCCAAAAACATGCATGGTAGGTTAATTGAAAACTGTGCCCTGCGACCAGTTCAGGGTGTACCCTGCCTCTTGCCCAGAGTCAGCTGGGAAAATTGAAGGATTTTCATGATGATTGTTGAGTCTATTGTGAATGTATTCAGAGTGAAATTGTGAGACCATCGATAAAAATCACAAATGACATTGTGACACAGAAATGACTGCCAGACAACCCTGTGTGCATTCTCTCAGTTTTTTTTTAATTCATTTATTATTCTTTAGGAAGAGTTCTGTTCGGAATTACAAAATGCACTGGTAGAAATTGTGCTGAGACAGGTTGAGAGTGAAAGAGAGATTAAGAGTGTGAAAGAGACAGCGTTTGGAAAGCGAGAAAAGGAGAGAAAAGAGATTCCACAGGCAGTTAGTATGATCCAATTTGGTATCCCTCGCCCTGCACGAACAATATCGACAAAACACATCATCATAATCATCATTGGATCTGCACTTCCTTTCTTTGTTTACATTCCCCCCCCATATTCTGTGGTGTCTTCAACATTCAACTTTGTGTGGTGCCTCAAGCTCATGTCACAGGGGAAAAAAACAAATAGACTCTCACCAAAGTCTCTTTTGTGTTTCGATCCCCTATTTTTATTTTTTTGGTCCTTTTTTGTAATATTTTTTGTTCTCAAAAATAGAAGAAAAAAAGGTTGCTTTTTAAAAACATCTATTTATATATCTTTTTTTTTTTAAAACATCTATGAATTCATTAGTCTGTTTTTCTTTTATGTCCTGAAGATGACTGTTAACCCACAGTGTGGCATGCACATAGCACATGCAGTTCTTGAACTATAGATATTTTTTAAACCTTTTTTTTTTTTTTTTTTTTAAAACATTTCTATTTAAAAAAACAAACAAAGATTCTTTTCTTCTCATTTGCGGCTTTACATTGCTTTTTGAAGACTTAGTGTGGTTAATTAGTGTAGATTTCACTGCAGCATAAACAAACAAACAAAAAAGGATGGTGAGTGATCTCAGCTTTGCACGTTCCATCTGTTTTGACATCGCGCATACAATTTTGAATTTTATATATATATATTTTTTTTAGGTATGGATCAGTAAAAATATCCACCCAAAGAAAAATGTCCTCACGATAAAGGTGGGATGTCAAATGTTTTGCCGCACAAAGACAGAAAGACAGTAGCACAAACACACACACCCACAACATCTGAGGGGTTTTTCTTGAGACCAAAAAGTTGCAACCAATGAAAAATGTGGAAAAATATCACTCCCTCTAACACACATGCGCACACACAGCCACACACACACCACAAGTATTTGCTACATAACTTATGTGCTATCTCATTCCAAAGTGTTGTGAAAAAATACTTTTCCGTGACATTCCGCTGAGGTTGGAAAGACACTGATAGGTTTCTTTTTGTTTTGTTTTTTCTCGTCTTTGCTCATTTTTTCGGGTGCATTCTGTGGTCAATCTGTGATCGGTCTCCAGCTAAAACAGAAAATAACAGTTTCACATAACCCCAAGAATGCTGACAGTGGTGTTTGTGAAATGCGTTAGTCCGAGGCACACGTAGAAACACAGAAACAAATTAGATATATACACATGAGTGATACAAAGCGTTAGTGTTTTCTTGGACCACATACAAGTTTTTAGCTACTGACCTTGTGTAATTAACTTGCCTGTGTGGGTTCAAACAGACAAGGCAGCCTGTAGTAGTGTTGTGGCAGATTGAGCTCAAATGTTTTCTTGGTCTATAAGGGTTACAAGTGTGGGCAGAGGGATGCGATCATGAAGGTCATGGGTGGAACTGCCTCAGTGCAGGATGGGAATTTTGAAAATACAGGACATGGGATGTGTGGCTGGGGTCATAAGCAAACTAAGCAGCTGCTTGGGGCCCAAAAAGCGTGAGGATACAGTACATATATATTTTTTAACACAAATATACAGGGTGTCCAAAAAGTCACTATACACATACACGTTTTTCTAGTTTGTTACAGGTATCACTGGGACAGATGGGAAGCCGTCAGCATTTAACAGCTTAGTCTTCGCGCTTTTTCTAAGCATATCATTCCTTGCCCATGGCTCGTCAATTGACATTGGAGCAGAATTGCTTCCGCAGTTCAGCACCTGTTTGCTTGAGAACGTGATGAAGCCTAACATACTGACTTCAGGTTGTCAAGCATCATCATCTTCTGTGTGAAACTTTCGAACGACCTGAAGTCTATGCGGGTAAAGTTTTTATCACTCGCCGAATCATCTGCTGAAGGGTTTGTTGATGTCGAATTGCAGCCCCTTTCCCCGGTTTTGGGAGAACGCCTGCTCTAGGAGTTTGGTGTTTGCATCGGTAGTGGTAATAGCAAACTTTCTGCTGCGTTGTTTCTCAAGAACAGATCCTGTTTCGGGAATTTTGCCATGTGTAAATTGTACTGTGTGTGCTTTGAGCTTCTCAAACCGGTGCTGAACTGCAGTCGGGGAGAGAAAAACTTCTTGCCAGGTGGGAGTTTTGCAACGCTGCTCCAGTGTCAAATAGCGAGCCACGGGGAAGGGCATGCTTACAAAAAAACTGCCAGGCCTAAGTCATCAAACGCCGATGGCCTGAAATGATATGATAAGAGAAGAAGTGAATAGTGACTTTTGGCACACCCTCTATAAACCTGGTGGAATGGGGGTGCAAAATCAAATGCTGCTTAAGGCCCCATGAAGCCGTGGTTTGACACCGTTCTCCATCCAAATTGTCAAAATACACTGGAACCTCCAACGTCGAACACCCTTAAGGCTGCAACCAAAATATTCTTGATATGTTCTGCAAGTGTATTTTTCCACTGAAGGTTGTCAGTGATGGCAAAGAGGAAAATTAGGATCACAGAATCTAGATGCATGACGTTGGAAGGCAGCACACATGTTCCCGTCGTAGGTGCTAATTGTAAAAAAAGAACAGGGTTTTGCCTAGTTGGCTTGGTCTTGTATTCAAAGTAGCTACGCAGTTGCCTGGTCCCTATCCAGGCTGCTCAGTACCGAATGACACAACTCCGCATTAAGGATGCAGGTAGTACTATTTCTTGTAGAGTACTGATATTGAGACATGATTAAAATGACAAAAATATGCATGCTTGCTAATGTAGCCTCCCCTGTTGTTATTATGCAGTATTATACTCCTCAGTCTCCACTTTGCTGCAGCGGTTCTCCATCTCTTCTCGAATAAAATTTGGCCAACAGCCACATGCTGAGAGGTAAGTACATGAGACCTCTGGCATCGTTGTTGTTAGCGTGTCTTTTTCTGACTGATGCTGTTTCTCGCAGTACTATTTCGAAGTGGAAAATCAACTAACCGATCCTGTAGCAAATGTAACTGTGCTGAGTTGGTACTGTGCAGTGAAAAAAAACAAGTGTTGGCAATAATATTAAAATGCTAATGCTCATAAGCATCATACTATAAATAAATAAAAAAAGATGGAATGTATATGGTTCATGTTTATATAATTTGATCAATAATGGTAAAGACATACCCCATTAAAGTTCAGGTTGAAAATCAAATTTACTGATATAAGTGTTTGAATTAAAGGCAGTTGTTATCATTCAAAATGTTATTGTTTTTAAGAAAAAAAAATCTGAAGTAATAATTTTCAGACTTTGAATGACAAAATGTCTATACTGTTATGTGTACCAAATGAAGTTTCATGATTTGCAACATTTCTGAAGATGCTAATTACATTTTTGGATATATATAGGATATTTCTCCTATTGCCCATGAAAACTAACACAAATGCATCTTTGTGTCTTCAGAGTTCCTTTTTTTGGTTCTTTTACAAATGATTTGTCTTTGTCACTCAAGCTGTCTTTCCCGTTAATGGCACTGGAGAGAGCCTCATTATGTTGTTGCAGTACACCAGAGGGATCTGTGAGCTTAAGTGCCAGGATGAGGCAGCTATTTTGCATTAGAATAGTAGACAGCAAAATAAATGGTTTGATTTCTGAGATATGACTGAATATGTGTGAATGAATTGGAACTACTGCAGGATTTTACCATGATTACAATTGTATAAAGACAAGAATGTAATGGGTTTAATGAAAAGTTATAGGATCATTTATACATTTTGATCCACAGAATTTGGCGGGCAACACGTGTAATGTAAATTGTGCAAGTCATACGATTTTTATGAAGCTGCGTGTCTTTACCGTTATGCACTTTTGTCTTCACCGTTTTGCAAGAAGTGTATTTCAGAGGGACACCAATATTTGCTCTTTCAATAAGGATTGCCTTTACAATGAATGCCTAAAGTTTAAAATCATCAACAACTTTTTGAAAATTGGACTTTAGGTGTAGCTGTTTCAGCATTAAAACAATTGCCAAATTAGACTTTTTAGTGTCTTTACGGTTATTGATCAAATTATATGGTAAATGATACATATGCAAAGTGAAATGTGGCTACGCAAGACAACTTCTTGCATCCCTGTAATCTAATTGATCTGAACTGAAATATGTATTTTATTTTTTAAATTGAATTAATTTGAAGTCACAGTATAAATTCTGGTCAACTTTGAAGGTTCCAGTGTAGCCTTAAACTTAAAAATTACTTTTTGGGCACCTTATCTAGACAAGAAAATCAATCTCCCATGATGCAATGGGGCAGAGTTGCACCCCAGGGTTTGAAAAGTGGCTAGCTGGACATATTCCTAAAATGGGACAATCCATTTTATGATCCACATGATTATTACATTGCATGTACGCGTTCCCTTGTTATGGTCAAAGAAAACAAGTTTCTCTCCACTCTCCACCTTTCTGTCCATCTGTTTCTCACCGGAGTATCTGGAAGAGCTCAGAAATGTTTCCAATAAAGACGAATGCTGCCACATCCACTTTACCCTGCTTGCCAGTTTATCATTTTAAGATTATCACCGTTGTTAAAAAAGTTCAGAAGAAAAAAGTGCATTTCCATCTGCGTGAGTGGCAGGCATTTGGCACACAACATTGAGACACGCAAGCAATAATTCTTTTTTTTTTTTTTTCTTACTTACAATGACACATGACCTCTCTATGACCTTTTGACTGAATATGAGGTTATATAGAGAGGAATGTCAAAAAGGGGAAGAAAGAGAGAGAAACAGAAAGGTAATCCCCCCCCAAAAAAGGGCAGAAACCTACAGCCTACAACAGGAAGAAAAATATCCCTCCCCTTACATACAGTAGATTCTCATTGTTCCTAGTATTTCCTTTTAATCATTCATGCAAGATCACACAGGGTTACACACGTCTTAAAAAAGCTGTGTGGTTGTACAACAGAAGATTCACGCTTGAGTGTTTTGAAGAAGAAGCGGAAGAAGCAGAAGCTGCAGTAAGAGAAGAAGAAATGCTGCAGAAAACTGGTTTGGTGGTTAAACCCATCATCACTCTGTTTTTCTTCAACACGGCGGACGACGGTGTGAGTAGTCTGTTCCCGGGTGGAGGGCGATCTCCAGGAATAAGGGTAAACATCCTCGGGTTCCATTCAACCCGAGTCGACATCCCCCCTCACCCCCAACTATCCCACCCACTTACAGTACGCCTCTCGCCTCATACAGGCGGAGGGCTCGGCGTCAGTTTTGTTCTTATTTAAAGACACAGATGATAAAACTCATCAATATTCAACAAGTGGCTTTGGAATTGACTTCCTTTCCAGCTAATACAATTCAAGTTAGCTTTAGGAAGTAAAAAAAAAAAAACTAAATCTTATTTTTATCTCTGACTGTAAAGTGTCTTTTTTTTTCTCTTTTTCTTTTGTTTTTTTTTTCTTTTTTTTTTGAGTCGCAACTCTTGACATCTTGTAAGTGGCTGTAGCTCTTGACCAGAGGCAGAATTTAAGATCACCCCTCCTATTTGCATCCTTCAAAGTTGTAGTTTGACGTTTGCTAAGTGATGAATGCAACATCAATGCACGTTTGGTACCCCTTCCTGTATTGTATTTCCTCCCCCTCCCCGCTCGTGCCTAAGCATCCGTGTTTCATTCCTTCATCCTGACGCCTGGTCAAGCCCAGCGTTCCCGCGACATTTCAAGGACTGGCAAAGAGAAGGGCTGATGTCACGTAAGTCCGCATCCTTACGTCCCTCTCCGATCCCCAGAGGCTAGCACCAGTCGTCCTGCTCCTTCTCGCAATAGTGTTCGTGCAGGCCCTTGCGGGGTCCTCTAGGGTGTCCCCCTGGGGGTGGTACCTTGTGAGGCCCACTGTGTTGGGGTCCATGGAGATGTGTGGAAGGTGACGAAGCGCGGTAACCGTTGGGTAGGCGACGTTGGACGGGAGGTTGCACTTGACCCTGAAGGGGCCCGGTCAGGGGAGTGCTTGAAGGGGGCACGTGGTGGACGGTCCGAGGTGAGGTACGGTTTGGCTGTGGGTATGGCGGCAAGGGGTGAGGGTGGGGGTTGTTTACCGGGTGCGGCTGGGGTGGAGGGAGGGGGTGTAGGTTGCGTGGCTGTGGTTGGGGAGGAGGTGGCAATGGGTGGCTGGCCAAGGGGTGCGGGTGCGGGTGCGGGTGGGGGTTGCTGCCTGGCTCGTGGGCGGGTGGTTCATGGTGGGGTATGTAGTTTTGGTTGTAAAAGCAGCCGTCCCCTTCTATGGATCCTCCATCTGTGTCCGCCCAGCGAAGTGGGGGGTGATGACCCTGGCGGGGCACGCCATGGTGGGTCGGCGGAACGCCAGCAAGAGGAACCTGACCTTGGGGGGCATCAGGAGATAATCGTCGGGGTGCTGGGGCTGGTGCCCGCCCCTGCGGCCCCGCAGGTTGCGAGGGCACGGCCTTACGGACTACAGGGGAGTACGTAACGTGGGGGCGGGGCGTCGCGGGTGTCTGAGGCAACTGTCGTCGGCCTCGGCGCGGCGTGCTAGTCCCGGAGGTTGATGGAACAGGACTTCCACTGACTGAACTACTGCCCTACACGAAAAGTGAAATAAGGCAAATAAAAAGTACGAACCACAAATTCAACGACAGAACATATAGTCAATGACGGAAGATGACGAGAGCCACAACGAGGAAAGGATATATTACAAAGTACGAGAAGACAAGCACAATAAAAGCACAATTGATGTAAGTGTAGAGAAAGGTAAAGTATCAGTGCAAGGGATGAAGGTGAAAAAGACATGCCATGCAGAGGAGAGAAAACAAGAAGAGGAGGAAAAAGGGTTGATTTCTGGAACATCCATTGAAGCACAGAATAAATATGACATCTATACATGCAAGTATTGCATATACGTATTATATCTTGTGCAACTTTGCATAACATGAACTCTATAGATCATGTGTTACCCATTCTACACTTCCAGTTACATCATCCACAAACATGTAAAAAATAACATTTGAACAAGTCATAGCAAGGCTCATTAAAGGATATGATAATGTCCATCCTTCTGCCAACCAGTAAGTGCCACAAATTTCCATTTCCAATATCTATATATAAATTCTATATGGCACATAAAAGAAAAAGGTTTCTCTCTTTCTATGCTTCCTGACTGGTTGTAAACATACATATGATGCATAGGGTTGAAGTGCATACATCAGTCATGTTTTTTTTTTTTTTTTTAATAATCAAAGGTAAATGATGTTGGAATGGAGGAAAGGGGAGTGAAGGGAGAGGAAATTGGATCCAGCATTCCAGTAAACAAATATACAGTACCATATGTATGCATATTTGGTGAGTTGTTCACATAAAATCTAATTCATATTTGTGGAACATCCACTCACCAGAGCCACAACATTCAGTGCGCCTGCACAACCTCATGATCCAATACAAGGACTGCAACGAACATTTTGCCTTTACAAAGACAATTTTTGATTGATGCTGTCACAGATGTACTTTTTTAACAACATTTTTTATTATTATTGTTGTACTTTGCAGTAGCGCTGCCATTCCCCCCCCCCCCCCCCCACAAAAAAAATCTGATTTCCGATTTTCCATCCATCCATTTTCTGAGCCGCTTCTCCTCACTAGGGTCGCGGGCGTGCTGGAGCCTATCCCAGCTGTCATCGGGCAGGAGGCGGGGTACACCCTGAACTGGTTGCCAGCCAATCGCAGGGCACATCGAAACAAACAACCATTCACACTCACAGTCATGCCTACGGGCACTTTAGAGTCTCCAATTAATGCATGTTTTTGGGATGTGGGAGGAAACCGGAGTGCCCGGAGAAAACCCACGCAGGCACGGGGAGAACATGCAAACTCCACACAGGCGGGGCCGGGGATTGAACCCGGGTCCTCAGAACTGTGAGGCTGACGCTCTAACCAGTCGGCCGCCGATTTCCGATTTTATATCTGATATATCCAATTTATAAGTGTATAATTCATTTGGATAAGCTGTAGGATGGATTGCAAGTAGTAGCACAACCGCTGCTACCACCATTGTAGTGGATCAGTATGGATAAATGACTGCTTTTGCAACATATAATATATTGGACAATGTTCAGTGCGATCGACGCAGTGATTGCCTTCCATCTGGCTCCTTTCTTGGCATACGTGAAACAATGTGAAAATAATTCTGCTCAAGTTGTCTGTTTCCTAGCGAGAGTTTTCCTTTTCCGTATCGTGCAGAGAACAACTTTTGCTGCTGTACGTCTCAGTTTCAAATGCTGAAATTATATTGTCTTGCTTCTCACTTTGGTTTCAACAGCTTTTAAACCAGCGGACTGTTTTTGCTCATTGACTTTGCCATTACATTCACATAAAAAAACATGTTGCTGGATACCGCTCTCTATCTAAATTGAGCATTATTGTCATTGCAAACGCAGATTTTTGTTTTTGCAGCGCTTGTATTGGTTCCTATTAGCCAATGAATAGATATGCCAATATAAGTAAATGACACATTTCATTATCAAATATTTACTTGGATTTGCATATTTCTGTGTCTGCACGCACCGACTGAGATTGTGAGCAGATTACAAAGCATCACCATTACCGTGCTTTGTATGAGGAATTCCAAAGTGTGATCATCAAATTAGCCAGAGGCCCACCTGTCTGTGTGTCATGCAGTCACGACCCTCGCTGGGGGATCGTGACCAGCGCGGGTCCCTTTCTCGCTCCCTCTCCCTGTCGGGCTCTCTGTCACGAGAAGGCTTGCGGCCGTACTCTCCACCTCGCTCCGCAGCGTAGCGTTCTTTGTCCACGGAACTGTGATGGTGGTGATGATGGTGATGGTGCTTGCGGTCTTTGGACCTGCCACGATCTCTGTCCCGATCCCTGTCCTTGGACATCAGGTCAACTGACTGGGTGTCTGTGCCAAGACCTGATGGGAGAGAATTAGTATAGCATCAAATTCATTTATACAGTAGGTTAAAGATTTTTTTTTCCCCCAATAAGAGTGTTTTATGTTTTATTTAAGAGGATGCATTTATTTGAACAAATGATTGCATGAGGACTGAATAACCTGAACAGCTTGCTAAACTGAATCACATTGCTACAGTATGTGAAGGTCCACCATGTGTTCATAAAATGCTAACGTTAGCCAAAAATGGCCACCCTGTCATTTATTTAAAAAAAATAAAAAAAGTCTGGGCGCTTGACCAATATGCATTTCTAACACCATCAGATCTACTTAATACAATGTATACGAAGTTCAATTGAAAATCTCTGATATTTTGGTGGGAAATGGGAACGTTTCAGTGGTACTGATTGACTGATTAATTGTTTAGATAGCAGGATACCCTTATCAAAACATGACATTTGTGAACACGTGGGTGTTTGCGCGTGTCCGTGACGCCTCCAACCTGTGTCAGCCTCCGTGTAGCGACACAGTGACCTCTCGGAGGCACGATGACTGCGCTCTTTTCTCCTGTGCCCGTGCCGGGAAGCCCGACCTTCCTCAGATATTACACGCTCCATGTTGTAAGCATCTGGGCCTCCTTTGTCTCGGCTGCCGCGCCCTGACCTGCTGTGACCTAACGATGAGGCCGAGCGCTTCATGGGGCTGTTGTCACTGATGGTCTACGGGAGAAACAAGGAGGGACACATGCTGGGAGATTCATATTTTGTTGAAGCGTTGACTCTTCAAGTGTTTTTTTTTTAATTTTTTTTTTAATGGTTGACACAGTGCATGTGTATATGTATGCTTGTATTTGATTGTAATCTGTTTTTAAACTTAATACACAACCGGCTCCAACTTTCCTTTTGCATCATTTTAAATATTCCAGGAAAGCTACTTCATAATACTGTGAAAAGCAGTGACGGTAGGAATGCGACAAATATCAAGAATAGAGAGAACATCAGAGATGATGGCAAACAGCCATGCTTTTCATGCTTCTTTAAGTTGTAAAGAAAAACAAAGGCATAGAAGGGTCAGTTTGGCTTGCACCATTCCTCTATCCTCGTTTCCCATAACCCCCCCCCAACATGGCACATTCCAGGCTGCAGAAAGCTCCGGTGTTCCTGCTCTGTATATCGTGCTTTGCCCCAGCCATGCAGGCACGTAGTGGCTTGCCTACGTACTTGACACGTGGCTCAAAACAGCAGGACAGAGCCAATGGTGCCTAAGTTGCTATGTAAAGTACACTAAATGGACAAAAATATTGGGAGACCTGGTGAGGACAGGAAGTGGAATCTAAATAGGCTTGGGCTGTGTTGGGAATCACTCCCAATCCAATATTTAGTGTGCCTTTAATAGTCACCATTTTATAGTGTTGTTCGAATGTGTAGTGATCATTCTCCCCAATGTTACTGTAGAAGCTTCCAATCTTCTGGGAAGACTTTCTATCATTTGTTGGAGTGTGTATGTGGGAATTTTCTCCATTCGTCTAGAGTAGATGAACATTTATGAGGTGAATGAGCTGACAAACTGTTCTAATTCGGCCTAAAAGGTGTTTGATGTAGTGTTCTTCAACACCAAAGTCACTCAACCATGTCTCTCTGGACCTTACTGGTGTCATAGTGGAACAGAAAGGGGGGTGGGGGGGGGGCTTCCTCAAATTGTTGTCACAACGTTGGTAGCATAGAATTGTCCAAATTGATGCATTAGTTGATGAAGTAACTGTTGTCCATTTAGTGTATATATGTAAACCACCATATACTCTGCTCTCCAAGGAGTAGTGGCACTGACAATCCCAACATTTTCACTCAGGTCATTCCTCTTTACGTCTCTCCTCTTCGCACACACAACATGGTCCCATGAACGCACACCCGCTTACAGTCAATACAAGTTTGCATGCAAGTCTGCAGGTATGAATGGAGACATAAAATGAACAAAACATTCATGACGAGCACACTGGCATGGAGGCGTACACAAAGAGAGAACAAACAGCAGCAGAAACAGACGGATAGATGCCATCAGTTAGCAAGTGGCACTGTTGTTAATGACAAGAGGCAACGTGCTACAAATCGAAACCCAGCCAAGTAGCTCGAGAGGCTAGGATCACTTGTGAAGGTGACACCAGATAAGCTCATGCTGAGGAAGATTCAATTAGGGAAATTTGGACAAACTCTTGGCTTAATAAAAGGAGACAGACACAAAAGAATCATAGCTATGTAGAAAACGATTGTAGTGTATACTAGTCTTCAGTGTTGTCCCTGAACGAGTTCAAGGAACGGAAGTTCATGAAATAGTTCATATTTTGAGCGAACGTGAACTCAACTTAGTTCACTTTTGCCTGATGAACGTTATTGAGAACGCCGTCATTCTGGCGTCAAAGAACGGTTTTCGAACGACAGTATGAGTTCTTTTGTAATGTTAGTACATCATTGTAAAAATGTATTACTAGGAAAATTATGATTTGTATCAGAATGCTTCAGTTAAAACACAGTATGATCACAATGTAATAATATGGAATTGATTTTGACAAAATATTTTGTCAATATACTCAGCCAGAGCTTTTCACCATCGTTGCTGTCATACATTGAATACCTGAGAATTTTGGAATATCTAATGAAAACTGTAGGCTATCTAGTGTAGTAGTCACAAAAAAAACAGAATGGATGTTTGTCCAAGTTTCTGCCATTCAAAATGAGGAACGTTCTTACGAGCAATAACCCTGTGCTAACCCTCGCAGTGAGTGCTAACAAAAACACATATTGATCGTCAGGATTTGGATTTATCCCTCAAAATCAGTATGATTCTTGCAATAATGTAGGGAGAAACATTTTTTTATTCCAAAGAAATGAATTGAGACAAAACTAAAATTAGCATCATGTAGCGCAGTAGCAAAACCACACACGTTACTTGTATAGGCTTTCCTCCCATCTACCTAAACACTATCTGGAGGAGCACTAACAAAAACCGATCAGGTCTTTTACACCCATTACTCCTGGATAATGTTTAAAAAAAAATCTGTACAGTTATTGCATTGATGTATGGAAATATCCATTGAAAAGCTGAAGAAGAGTAAAAAATGGCCTCTGGTTTGCAGAGCCCTGACCTGAACCTTGGAATTCAGTTACCAAAGAAATAGCGTGTCTTATTTTGCCAGATAACAGCTGGATAATCGAGATAATAATCCATGAAAGTTTAAAGATGAACGCTTAAAAAAAAAGGTAGCTATTAGGGCACGGATGTTAATTATGTGACTCAATGCCCAATGTCTCATTAAGCAGTACACTTCAGTTTAGCTCTCTAGGGTACGGTTTTAAACCGTGAACCCTGATCTTGTGTTACAGCATAGGTGAGATGGTGATAGGTGCGAAATCGTGTGAGATCATAGCATAACAGTGCGACTGTGGAAAGTACCAAAGGAGAACAATGGAGAAAATAACATGTTGTATTCTATGTTCTTGTCATGTGTTTGTTTATTATTATTATGTTAGAATAAAAACAAAATGTCGCAGTCTGTTCTTGTTTAAGTCTCTATCAATCAATTAAACCAGTGATTCCGAACTGGGAACCGCATTTTCCTATTGTTGCCAAGTCGCAGCCCACTTTTATAGAAGTTCAGAACAATACAGATGTTTTTGTTTAAAAATAGCCTCCAAAAACACATGTACAGTATAATTATATTTTAAAATTCCAGTTCAAATAAGTTTGCTGTACCGCCAAAACCATATTGCTCGCATGACATCCGCCAGCCACAGGCTGAGCTGAATTGTATTTGTTTACAGCATAAACTCGTGGCTAAATTGCAAAGAAGTAACTTTTTTGTTGTTGTTGCTTTCCTACTATGTTGCATGTGGGAACTTGGGAATCCTTTGTACTGTTCCCAAAAAATCAGAATAGAAATACATATAATTTTAATTAGCTGTCCCCAACCCACTGAAAATAGGTCCACAACCCACTTTTAGGTCCCGACCCACCACTTGAGAATCTCTGAATTAAAAGACTACGGTGTGTCTAGTTCAAAACTTTTGATACCGTACCACTGCAGTTGGTAACGCAATAGCGGGTACCCTTCACAACGCAAAGGAAAACACCTTCCTACCATTCTAAACTGAACCAAATTGCACTTCTTGGTGGTAACGCATCTGAAAACCGAGTCAGACTGACAGATAGGAGATGAGAAGAGTGGGAAAAACAAGACAGGGAAGACAGGGTACATACACTGAGGTGACTGCCACGCTGCTTCCCCTTCCTCCGCTTCTGTGTGAGCACAGAGAAAACACACAAAACATACACACACACAGCCACAAATGAAGCAGAACCAGAACAACAAAGTAACACAGGGGACGAGAGACCGATAATTAAGATGAATTGATTCACAATGGAGGAGCAAAAAAGATAGAGGGGGGGGGGGGGGGGAGTGTGGGAGGTGCAGCTCAAAAAGACACACAAAAAGGTTTAAGTATACACTGATGCAGCAGCGAAGGTGGAGGAGAAACACTTACCACACACGTTGGCAGGTGAAAGACATCAAAACAGTGCTTTATAGACAGATACAGAGAAAAAGGCCAATCGACAACACCATGATCACAAAAGCAATGATAAAATACATGAGATATGCACACACGCACGCACGCACGCACACACACACACACACACACACACACTACACCCAGAGTTTGCTAGTTGGGACGAGGGAAAATTCCCCCAAAAGCATCAAAGGTACAATTAACATTCAGCAGGAAGAGAGAAAAATAAAACAAAGTTTAGCAGAGCCATAGCAACAACAACAACAACAACACCACCACCAAGTAAGTAAATCGAAATCAGGGTCTGACTGTATGCGTATGTGCACATCGTGCCTCTCTGACATGTTTTGTGCATTGACAACCAGAGCACTCACCAGTGTGAAACAGCACAAAATGGATGAGGGTGTTGGACGAAAAGAAGGACAATCACGTGCAAGTGAAGATATGAGCGGAAGAGAGGACGCCAAAAGGAGAAAAAGAGAGATAAAGGTCGAACTTTGCCTTGCTATGGTTCTTTAGAGTCAGAAATAAAAATCCCAGTGAAAATATTCACTTTGAGTCTTGTTTCATCGTTTAAGTCTCGTGCCAAATGTATTTAGGGAGGGTGGGGGGGGGGCAGTATCTGCCATGAACCACAGCAATGAATCATTGAGCAAAGAGCTGTATGATCAGACAAAATCAAATGATGAGAAGGAGATAAAATGAGGAGGGAAACAGAGGGAGAAGGTTGGAGAGGTGACAATGCTGCTCACTTGGTTGTCGCCTGGTAGGCGGGGCATGGAAGCGGCCCTGCCGTGGCCGTCCATTGGTGGAAAGTGCTCAGTATCCGAGTAACCATCCTGCCCCATCTCTCTCATCTCTACCGTCTGCAAACAGAGCAGGAGAGCAGGAGATGTTGTGACTGGCTCCCAAGACATCGGGGAGGTACAGGTGGTGGTGGTTGTTATCCACAGAGGCAGATAACCAAGGGTCTTACACAGAAATGTCATCAATGAGACGGTCAGATGAGTATCATGATGATCTTTCCCTTTTCTCTTTGTTTGTCATTCTTCTAGTTTTAAGTATACTTAGTTCCTTGCGCAATCTAGAAAGCCCAATCCTGTATTCTACCTTTATAAAAATCCTTTCAAAAAACTTTGACATATTGTTTTATTAACCATGACAGAAGCTTAAAGAAATATGGTAATTTAGGGCAGCTACGGCCACCTAACATTGGGTGGTGGTAAAATAAATATTTTAAGCACTCTTAACTTTTGTTCATTATAAATAATTAAATTTTATATTTGTTTCCATTAATGCATGTATTCTCACCAAAATAAATGGGAACATCCTTGGAAGAATACCTACCGGCCAGAAAAAGATCCATGTTGCTGTATCAAAAACTGCAGACAGGAAGTTGCACCAAAACAAATGAATGGATAACCCTACATTGATGACAACATGACCTCACAAGCAGAACTAGCCAAAACCTGTAAAAGTGAATTTCACTGCTTAAACAAACAAAATAATTACTTTCCGGAAATAGAAGAAGACATGACTGGTGGACCATTACTCAAAGCAAAGAAAGCAAAATACACACATCTATCTATGCTTTGTATAAAAGGTGTTCTAAAGTGGAGACATGGAATCATTGTTTCTCTGGTGCTCATGACTGATGGAGAGAACGATGAAGTTTAGCAGCAGCAGAGTTTGGGACAAATGCACCCATTCCTGCTCAAGAATAAAACTGTTCTTTGGGATTTCTTGTGGAAGTGGTGGCAAAACAAATGGCGATTGGACACGAGAGAGTTATAACATGAACCGACATTTAGGACGTATTTACGTACTGTATGTGCGTGACTTTGTGAGTGTGTGTGCGCTTTCTACCTGGGAGGTGGTCATGCTTCCCAGGCCATCTTCAGGGCTCCAGCTTCCGACCTTTTGAGACATCTCCTGAGCACGCGCTGTGACCCATGAGTGGCTCTCCGGGACCCCGGCTTCCACAGGGCTGTCACACAAATACACACTGTAAAACGCAAAACACACGTCTTTCTTCACACACTGTCAGAAGCCAGACTCACAGGTTGCTCATTGTCTCTGTTGTCTCAGGTGGAGGGAGGGCATTGTTGAGGCCCGGACCTCCGTCCTGGGTGGGGGAAGGCGGTTCCACGCGCTGAAACAGTAATGGCGTTCGATTCTGTGTAAGATATACGACATGGCCATCGCCAGCTATCAGGCAGACCGACAGGGAAATGGGGCATGGAAAGGAGCAAAGCAGGACCTGAGGGGTGGGGGCTGCTGGAATCCAACCATGCCTTTATGGACAAAATGTCTAGACCCTTTACTGGCATGACACAAGTAACATTTTGTCAAGTTCAGGTGATGCATTATTTACCAAGGCAGAGCGGCAGGAACAAGTCAAAATAATAAGGAATGGTTGAATAGGAGGAATTGAAGGTGGCCATGGAGGTAAAGGAAAAAAGTGCCCAGGGAAGCAGAGCCAAGGACACTTATATAAAAGACAAATAAATCTGATGGAACACTTCATAGGGAGGGTGGAGGTACAGTATGTTGTTGTATGTATTGCAGTTCTGTATCACAATAAGTATCCAACATTTAAAAAAAATGAACTAGTTAAAGGAGCACATTTGGAGGATGTTATTTAAACATATGGCTTGAAAAGTGGTCTAAAGTCAGAAAGTTGTTTCTTGCTCATAAAGTTCAAGGAAAGTTGTAATCCTCAGTGATACAGTTGACCTTTATGACCAACAATGTCCGAAGAAATTGTGTGTGAATTCAGAGATTGTGCCACTGAGCCAAAAATAACAAAAGTAGAGGACAGTGAACACATTTTAAGCAGCAGATGGCAGCACTGTTATTTCTGTAACATGGAAGCGCTTCTAAACATGAACAAATAATATCGCAATGAGGATCAATTTCACATTTTCAGTTTTATTAAATGTTACTTTAATTCCAAATCAGCACATACTGTAGACCCAACCTGCGTGCGTACAAACATGAGCACAGCTTCGTGATCATCTTCTGACAGGTCGGATGCTGGCTAAGTCGGGCCCTCCTACAGACATGCATTACCTGCTCATCCCGGAGTGCCTGCGAGCGCTTGATCTTGCTCTGGCGGTAGTACTCCATGATCATCATGGCAGCGTAGATTTTGCCAACTGTGAGGTCTGTCGCTGCTGAGAGAATGACAAGTTACCCTGCAAGATTAGACCCTTTTGGTATGGACCCTGAGCGCCAGGAATGGTAGAGAAGGGTGAGGCGTGCACACCAACAAACACACAAAGTATTTTCACACACATCACATACACATATATGGACATTGAGCGAAAAAAGTCTTTTCACAGGCAGATCTTTTTTTTACATTACATACAGCCTTGTGATGTGTTTTACAAAATAGTAAAAGAAACACTTAATGAAGTTCAGACCGAGCCATCTTTGGACTCTGCTGCATGTGTGATGTTTGTTTTGTTTTGGGATTACAGTGGTACCTCGAAATATGAGTTTAATTGGTTCTGTGACACTCATATCTCATTTCATCTCTCCATTAAAATGAATAGAAATGCCATTAATCCATTCCAGCATCCACCAAAAAAACCAGTAAAATTTTTAAAAGTTTTTTTTTAGTAAAATAGAAATCAATAAAATCTTACTTTATAAAAACATAATAATAATTAAATACAATGTAGAAAGAATTCACCAGTTTGTACATCATGATAAATTCACTGGGGTTCCTTCTGGTGTGTGCCACCAGTGGGCAGTATAATACAGTTTTACAGACACAAATAAGAGACCCAGGAAGCTGCTGTAATATGAGTGATTTATCGCAGAGGATAAAGAGTTTATGCCTGAAACTGAATATTGTTATATTATCTTTCTACATGTGTTGATGCACCGTTGCTGTTTGAAAATGCATTTTTAAAGCTTTATAACACTGCCACATAGAAGCTATGTGATAGCCCGGCATTTCAAATTACGTGTTAGCATCCAGCTAGTGACTTTAAGGCGAAGTTACCGTATTTTCACGACCATAAGGCGCACTTAAACGTCTTAAATTTTCTCCAAAATGGACGGGGCGCTTTCTGATGACCTTATGTGTGCACCGAGTTCCAAAATCTGTAAATGTTGTTGTGTGACTTTAATGAGAGCGCCGCTTGACTGACTGGGAGCATTTCCTGCAAACAGGCTGCTTAAATAGAGGAAAGGCGGACGTGACTGCGGACAGCATGCGGACGTTACAGGGGGAAGGGTACACATGAAAGAGGACGCTAAAGGCACACCCCCAGTAGGTATATAGTGCCGGAATGTGCATCGTGCAAAACAACATCGGTTTGGCTAAGGACCCCGAAAATGGCACCTACGAAGAGACACGCTTACGAAGCACAGTTTAAACTGCAAGTTATCAGTTACGCGGAGGAACATGGGAATCAAGCAGCCGTGAGAGAATTCAAGATCAACAAATCCATGGTTCGCAAGTGGAGGAAGCAGGAAAACGAGCTTCGCCAAGTCAAGAAGACGAAGCTGAGTTTCCGCGGAAACGAGACAAGGTGGCCCGAGTTGGAAGACCAACTCGAGCAATGGATTAATGAGCAAAGAACAGCCGGGAGAAGCGTCTCTACAGTCACCATTCGACAGAGTGCAATAACTCGGAGCTTGCCATCATTCCGTGAGGCTTGACGAAGGAACTCCAATCGTTGGACATCGGTGTAAACAGGGCGTTCAAAGTGAAGTTGCGAGCGCCGTGGGAGCGATGGATGACAGATGGTGAACACAGCTTTACTAAGACTAGGAGGCAGCGCCGAGCAAGTTACGCCACAATTTGTGAATGGATTGTGAATGCTTGGGCTAACGTGTCTGCTTGCACTGTTGTTCGAGCTTTTGTAAAAGCCGGCATCACTTCTGAGGAGCAGACAATGACGAGAGGGAACCTGGCGTGTTTGATGGAGAACTTGCCCAGCTGTTCATTTCGAATACAGAAGATGAGGCCTCTGATGGATTTGTGGATGAGGATTGATCAAAAAATAACGTGAGTACATTGTTAAATCCTTCAATAAAGTACAACCAAACTCAGTTTTGCTCCCGCTGCCTTTTTAAAAACATTGTTTTAGCATGCATGCATGCTACCGTATGTTTTAAGCTAGCGTATGTTTTACCATGCCTGCGCCCAATAATATGGTTCGCCTTATTTATGTGTTAAATACAGAAATAGACTGAGACTACGCCTTTTAATACGGTGCGCCTTATGGTCGTGCAAATAAAGTATGCTGTTGTATTAACTACACAGTTTTTAAGTCTTTGTTTCATATTTAGTTTGACAGTAAACGTCCACCGGGGATTAAACAGCTTGAAGCCTCTTTTAAGATCAGATATCGTTATAGCCATCGTACAGGTACAATAACAATTTGGCAGAGCAAGCCTTCTTTGAAGAATTGTTAATTATCTGCCAAACTTTGACTTGTACTGAAGTGAGTTGAGCTGAGTTCAGCCATCATACAGTGCTTGTATTTTATGTATGGAATCAGGCAAGTCAAAGCAAAGAATCAGCCAGACAACGGCTTATAGTGTATCATGAAAAACTTGTAAGTCGGGACACTCAAGGCACCACTGTAAATTGATAAAAAGCATGCATTAAACGAACCACAAGATTACTATTTTTAGCTTCACATTTTTATTATCTTAAGAGAACCATACAGTTCAATTCTCGATGTATATTCAACTCTGACTGGCCCTGTAGTGAAAAGACATCTATAGAGAGTTGCTCTATAGAAAGTCACCCTCTGATTTTGCGGTGTGTTGGTATCTAGTTAGGTGTTTGCACTTTATGTCACTATTGTGTGCCAGCTGTATCAGAGGGTGTAGCAGTGAAAAGAGACTGGCAGAAAGAAGCGATCCTTAGGTGGTGTGGAAGAGAAACAACGTTGGAGAAGTGGGTGAGCGCGGGGTGGCTGCGGCCAGGCCACGTCGCGCGCCCTTTTTCACTGTAACTTACACTTGTGGGGCGTAACCAGCAAGTCTAGATGCTTCTGGGAGAGATTGGGCCAGATGGCCATCATCTCTTTCCTCAGTTCTGCATCCATCTGGTGCTTGTCAATGCCACCTGACACATAGACACATGCACGCACAATAAATACAGATATACAGACATATACGGACATGGGCACACATTCACACCCATTCATGTCCATGTTTTGGAAAAAGAGAAAACACAGATACAGAAAAAAATGATGTTAATAGTTGTGAAGGCAGCTGTAATGTTAACTATGTAAAATTTTACTTTTTCTACAAAATCTAAAATATCAACTTCAGAGACAAACTAGAAACGCATCGGAAGTGGGGGCGGGGGGGGGGGGGGGGGGGCGGTCTCCAAGTACTCACTTTACGGGACAGATCTATGATTTCCTCCCAAGCCCACTCTACATCATCCTCCCATGGAGGTGTGCTTGCAGTTCTAAATAAACCTACTCTGCGCCCTTCAACCTAACCGACTTTAGAAAATCAGTTTCATTTTGGGCCATGTCAAAGACAGTCAGTGTGCATCTAGCTCGCCGCATTTAAAGGCAATGTGAGTTTCCGCTTTGATTGGACAGGATTGAAGTCGGCTGTGACGTCACCGCAGCAGATGTGCTGGGGTGTGCTGGTCCACAAAATTACCAACACCGGGTCTAACCCATCTCCGCGCAGTTACGCCATGTGCTGCGACGGATTTATGCCAGTCATGCAAATAGAGCCCTCACACGCAGTAATAAATGTCTGTTAAATCTACAGTTTAATGTCCGACAATAGGAAGTGGGAACGACAAAGAAACCTTAAGAAGCCATTAGTGCTAAATACTAATAAAATTTGTCCAGTTTACAATGAAATATATCCTGTTTGATTATAATTACGAGGATTAAATATGATGTAGTAGAATCAGTATGATTTTGAAGCTATTGTTTTAACAGTAAAATGACTGCTGACAGTTGGTCCAAAGAAAGTACAAGTGATTGTGCACCTTCAGAAATCTTGGCGATCTTGATGTCCAGCGCAGTGCGGATCAAAGCCATGAGGGTGGAGTTAAAGTGGACCGTGTTGTCGTCAGCCACGGGCAGATCCATGCGGAGCAGTCTCTGTGGGGAGGGTCAGTCAGGTTAAGGAACAAAAAGGGTTTGAAAATGCTTGTGGAACCTCCAAGTGACAAGGGGGAGGGGACTGGGGAGAGGCGAAAAGGTGGGGTAAAGGAGCTGTGGAGAGCATCTGTAGTGACTTTGACTCAAATAAGGGAAAGTTCAAATAAGAATTGATTTGAGATCTGACACAAAAATTATGCAAGGATCCACAATTTTGTAATGTGATATAACATACTCTAACTTGTGAAGACCATATTAGTTTTGTCTGTTGATTCACAATAGTTTAGTTTTTTAGGCTCTCTCAGGTTTGGTCAACCAGTAATCTTGAATTGTAAACGTATCATTTCGAGGACAGGTGACTTCTGTTACTCACAGCTCCTAAGGTGCAGATTGGAGGTTCACAACAGAGACCTGTTCGGAACCAATAACCCAAAACCAAGCGTGAGACATCTTTTGGGGAGGGGAGTGCACTTTGGTTTTTGCTTATTGGTTCATTCATTTAGAGGCCTTGTTGCCTTATAACGGTAAGAGACAGATAGAAAGACAAACACCAACTCACACGAGTCACTTTGTGTGTGTTTGGTAACAGGAAGACGGCAACCACCCAGACATGCGGCAAACCATGCAACACCTTCCCCTTCATCGGTCTATCATGAGTATTTGATTTTTTTTTTTTAAATGTCAGCTTCCCGCTAAGCAAACTTTCCCACCCCCATGCAAGCATGCAATGCACACACGATATGCCTCACAGGACAAGCAGCTGCACAGCCGTACACAGAAAGCATCCCATGTGGGACAACATTAAGATGAGTTTGTGCATTGTTTTAATAGTAGCAACTATTGAAGAGAACTCGAAGATGCGTTGAGCCTGTCGCTAAGCTGAGATAATAGAACAAGTCACTCTATTGCTAAAACTTTGGTGTCCTATGTGTGGTTAAATGAGCACAGACTTTGGGGGTTAATAGGTGAGAGAGAGCAGCATTCTGCGGAAAAGGGGAGGAAAAAAACATGACAAGAATACTGCCAAAAAGCAAAGTTGTGTCATGATTATTAAAGGTAATGAGGGGAAAACGATACAACACACAAAAGAGTGGTGCTGAAGCTAAACGAAATGATGGCGATGAAAAAAAAGGTTGAGAGTTATTGCATGTATATAGAAAAAGTGAGTAAAAAAAAAAAAAAAAAAAAAAACTAAAGGCAAAAAGCAGAAGAAACACCACCAGTTGACCGTGTCGGTCAGAAAGCGGTCCTGCCTGAAGACCCTGCTGTCTCCTGTCAAGACTGATAAAATAAGCTCAGCTATACTGTATGTGTCATTGTTCTGGGTGGTACTGGACCAGCTGGGAGGTTTAAGAGATTCCATTTCGCTCATGCTTCGGTGACGAAATGAAAGTAAATGTCTAGTTATAACTTGCAGTGCATGCAAGGCATATTAGCTTTATTGAGCAGGGAAAGTTTAGGGTCTAAGGTCTAGTTCAGGGAGGAGGCTTTAAGTAGATAATTTGCCAGGCAGAACCAAAAGGAGAACAAAGGGGACTCACAACAAACATGACTGCGTACAAACCTGGTTCAAAAAGTGCCGTGGATAGATTGCTTACAATAAATCACATCAAATCCAATGTTCCAAGATGTTGATTATTTAGATTTTACATACTTTTTAAATGTCATATTATAATGGCTTTTGACATCATTGCAGTTGAGTTTTAATGCACTATTTGCAATATTGTCTTATTTTGGCCAATTACAATGCTATTGCTGCAAGTGTAAATGTCACTGAGAGTGATTTATATTCCACATTTAAAAGCCTAGCAGCCAATGGAAACGGAATTTAAATGTTTGATAACGCTGTTGAGCCCAGGTCGTGCTGGATGACAGTGTTAAATAAAGCAATGTATGCAGGTAATGAAGTAATCTCCTCTTTCTACTGGACAATGATAAAGCTAATCAGTGTTAGAATGTGGTAATAATCAGGTTACCTTTGCGTTATTGTGTCTTTCTATTCTGACAGCAAATGTGTTTGTGTTGATTATTTGGAGAGGCGCGTTCATGGAAATGGCGGTGGTGCTGATGGGCCATGCAGAGGGCAGGTGAGGGTTGATTGCTGGGGTGTGGGGGGTTATGCAGAGATGTGGAGGAGCAGGAGGAGGAGGGGAGGGGGCTGGAAACAGAATAGAACTGCATTGACGACAGAACCAAAGGACAAAGAGAAGATTGGACTTGCAGATAGAAAAAAAAGGCAGCTTGGGGGCTCGGCGCTGCTACATGAAGGGTGACAGAAAAAGAACTGCTTCTGTATGGCAACCAAAGGCTCTCGGAGGAAAACACATCACTGACACAAGCCCTTCTGCTCTCTCTACCATAGCAAAGAACACATACTGTCTCTGTGTGGGTGCATGTGACCTCATTCTTTGCATTTGTGTGGATATGTATGAGTGCGTTTGCCCCATCCACAGGAAGGAACAAGTCAGAGGACACAAGTCTGGCGGACCTTCCAAGCACTGCTGCACATGCATGCTTCTTTGTGTAAGTGGGATGTGTGTCTGGGCTTGATGTAATTATAGTTTTTTAATACGCTATATGGGCAAAAGTATTAGGGCTCCAAGTCGATACACTAAAGGATCTGTAATGGAAGGAAATATACTCATCAAAAATGCACTGATGTCACTGATGTTCGCTTACAAGCTTTGTTCAAGTTCATCCCAAGGGTGTCAAGGTCAGGGTCAACAAGCTTGTCCACACCAAACTCAACCAACAAGGCTGGAATAGAAAAGTGTCTTCCCCAAACTGTTCCCACAATGTTGGAAGCATAGAATTGTCTTTGTAAGTTGAAGAATACAATTTAAGGAGTCTTCTCCTTGGGGCGGTGGGTTATCGCAATACTTTTGTTCACATAGTGTATGTGCCCTATTGTACAAGATATGAAAAAAATGCAGGTTGTGTACAGTAAGTGAGCTTGGTGTCTAAGGTACATGGTGCAAACGAGCTGAGAAGGTCCCTCCTTTTGTTCCTTCTTGTGGATAAGCATCCTTATCTCATCCCACCTCACCCTATTTGTCGCCCTACCTACACCCAAAATGTCCACACTGCCACACAACAACCACAACAATGACCAGCCCACCCCCACTTTCCACAAAACAGAAAAAAAAATATAAATGTAACCAAACAAACAACACCATTAAAAATTATCCCGTGTTGACGTCTTACTAGCACTCTCTAAATCCCCACCCTTGCCCACACCCTTTCATCCCCCATTGGAGAGTGAGGGCGGGGTCCTCTCTAACCTTGTAGGCCACCCGTGCAGGACACCTCTTCCCGAGGCCTAGTGGAGGACACATGTGCCTCAGCATGTCATACATTTGCCTGCAACTGATTCTGCCACTGCACCATCAGCCAGTGCCACCAACCCGTTAACCAAGAGACAGAAGAGATGGATGAAAACAAAGAGACAGAGGGATGGGTGTTTAGAAATGTAGATAAAGTTAGAAATGGTGTGAAGGAGAGTGTGAGAGGAAAACCAAAAGAAAAAAAAGAAAAAACAAGGTTATTGGGCGGATTTGAAGACTCTGTGGCCTTGATTAGGCTTCACTCTGAGTTATACAAGTCACTTACAGATTATTAAGAATGTCAAAAAAAGACATTCAATCATCTCCATAGTATACAAAGACATGTATGTGATGTATTATAGTTAGAGCTTAGCAGGATTTCGGAATTGCAACCGTTGTGAGAAACCACATTGTTTCACTTGAACAAACGTTTTCTAACACTTAACCAATTTTAATCTGAAGGATATTCGAGATTTGAGAACATTTTCAGCACATGCCTGCCGTGGTTTAGTATTTTCCATATATCCCTTCCCGGGTGGGGGTTTTGTCTGTGGGTTTAACTGAAGCATATCCCAGTTTACTTGGGGTCAAAGCGAGGTCCCAGGGACTGACTGGGACTCGATCCCGCGCCAGATTTATGACATTCAGCTGATGTAATTTAACGATACACTGCCACAATGGCCCCGACAATTTAAGGCCATTAATATGTTTTAAAATGGAAATTGATAGAAAAGAATTGCGTTGTTATGGCCACTCATTCATACAACAATGATATTTGGACAAAAAGTATAAAACATGTCTGAAAGTTAATTTTTTTTAAAATTTATTTTATTTTTTTATAAACACCAGCATTATCATTCCTGCCTAAACATTGGGAGATGCATCTTAATCAAATGGACATGATCAACTATGTCACATTCATTCATGAATGGTGCACATGTGGTGTGTAAATGGTGTACAAATGTGTTTTCGTTTCATTTGGGGTATTTGGGGAAATTGGGGATCGTCTTTAAAAATCCAAAGAAGCAAAACAAAAAAAAGATTGTATTTTAATTAAATTTTAAACATGGCCTTAGATGCATGGCGGCATCAATACGAGTTTTATGTTATCTTGGACCTCGACATTGCTTTCAACACAAAACAGCGGGAGAAATGTTGAGTGTAATAACCCTGTCCCTTCATTCTGGCAATCATCATTGACTCAGGCGTCACCGATCTCTGTTATGTAACAGTCGGTGACTTAGTCCCGAGCATCGCTCCAACAACATTCCTAACTTTTTGGTCCACAGTGGGATTTGAACCTCTAACTGTACAATCCGAAGCCAAGTCCTAAGCTACAGCGTGTTGTTGAAGCCACAATATAAAATACTTAGTAGTAATTATATTATATTATAGATTATAGTATTTTTGAATGATTTGAATGATGAGCATGTGTGTATGTGTGTTGTGCATGTGTACGTGTGTGTTTGCACACAAGAGCAGGGAGATCAGAGGTTGACAGCAGGCACCAAGCTGCTCCTGCTCATACGGGGAGGGAGGGGATGAGGAGGAAGGGGTGTCAATGCAGTTTCTGTCTTTCCCCAAACCCCCCCAAAACCAAGAACAATGCAACACTACAGTGGGCCACCGTAGCTTGCGATATTATAGCAACAACCAACAAAATAAAACATAGTGATAAAAAATTAAAAAAAAGATCAATTTTATATTAATTTAAATAATAAAGCATCCTCTTGTTTTGTTTTATATTTCACTTTGAGCATTTCACATGCGTCTCTGGGTGTCTGCATTGTCCCGCACATTCTCTTGGCATTTCAGAATGCAAGTTGATAATGGTGGAAAAGTAGATATAAAAACTGAAATGAAAAGGAACCCCCCCCCCCCTCCCCCGCCCAAATAAAAACAATAAAGCAGCATTCATTCCATTCCTGGATGCTGTGGCTAGCAAGTGTGCTTGAGAAGTTTTGTTTGAATGGAAGTCCAACCTTGCAGGCCACCCTATGGGGGCATTTCTTGCCTAAGCCGAGAGGCGGGTCGATAACTCGTAATAAACTGTACATGTCCTTATAATGAATGCGCCCGCTGCAAGAAGAATACAGGGGAGTTAGGAGACGCTCACACACAGGAAAACACACCAACAAACATTTATAAAGAAGAGAAAACATTGGGAGGAAGAGCACAAGATTCACACAGTATTTGAACATACTTTGCAATATGTTTACTGTAAAAAATACTGTGCTATGAATTGAAATAACTTACGCAAGAATACATTTAATAATACCTTCACACAAAACAGATATAAACACCAAACAGTACTGCATGCTACACACTATTAAATGTGGTCCTTAGCACTGCCAAAATACCATTTCTGAGTTTAAAACTACTTTTACCATGATCTGGATGAATGGACGCTTTAATTAAGCTATTGCTAAACGACTCCAACAGCGCACGTGGCAAACCGCTTAATAGCTGCTTGTGGTGTGCATAACGCCTCCCTCTTAAATACGGGTTCAAACGTCAACCATTTGTTTGTGTGTTGCCTCTGCTTACTGTGTCCATCTGGTGGTGAGGTCGAGAAAAGCTTGTTAGCGCCGGTTAGTCAAGCACAATGATAACAGTAAAGTAATAGATTTATTTGTCTTAATGTGAAGATAGATATACTTTGGAAACCCAGAATGTGACAGAACCCACTCTACTTTTATGCAGTGGTGGCATTAGAGGCAGGCTGGGCAATGTTTCACCAGATACAGCAAAGCAAGCTGTTTGTTATTTTCTCCACAAATTGTATTTTATATTCAATATAGAGAAACGATTTATGTTAGTTATATGTCTCTGTCTGACAAACTGTCTCTGGTCCCTTAATTGCACCTTTGGGATAAATACAGTTCTGAATCTAAATTACAATTCTTATTGTGTTATTGGAGTAATGTCCTTTGTATGTGCCATCATCCAGTCTTTAGACAGCGAAAGAGTAGCCATGCTTGCCCTATACATTTTTTTTTTCATTTGCCAAAGGGTCAGCTATGCTTGAGACCTGTTATCCTGCCTGTCAACAAGCGGCCATAAAAACATATGATATGACCAGGAAAAAGAAACCGAGCAAATCTGTGGATCTATGTTGCTGTGCCTGCTGGAGAGCTTGGTTTCAGTTTTATAAGTTGAAGTTGGATGACCTGAAAAAAATGGATGCTACTTAGTGTGGCATATTTCTTATGCCTACACATAACTACATGTTTGATCCACAAAAATACAATGCTTAAAGCCTCTGCTGGAATAAACACCACTGGGTTGTCACGGGGCTTTACCACGCCGTGACAACGAGGCGCTCTAAAGCGGCCCTGTCCATCCGCTGGCTGTCAAGGCGGACTTAAAAAAAAGAAAAACGTCCCCCCTCCTCGCTGTTCCGCCTTTCTCTGCGTGACGTGCGCACACCCACGGGCAAAAACGAAGCGTTCTCAAGTGGCCACGCCAGTCGACTATCTGAAGGGAAGATGCATTATCGGGGTAGAGACATAGCTAGCTAGCTAACTGCACAATTAGCTGGGTAACCACTGATACGAACAAAGACGCTCATGTTTTTATCTAGTGGGCGAGGGGTGATTCATGCCCGACTCCAAAGTGCGTCATGTGGTGCCATGAAAACTGAAATGGTGAAAAACTGCTTAAACCTATACCTCCACAACTGAGTACTACATTGTTTTCAGTCTTTGCACATGGTTTCACCAATTATCTTCTAACTTGTATCACATATTTAAAAACAAATCTTTGAATTCACTTAACAGAGTTTTTAAGTGGTCGGGGCCTTGCTGTTTTTGTTGATCGTCTACCATCCATGCCTTTATAATCTTGCCCTCGAGTATGTTTCTATATGCAGTCTACAGGACAACATGAGTAACAAGCACACACATATTAGAATACAGATGCCATGAAACTTAGCATGTCCACAGTTGATGCTCATACTGTAGAGTAAGACAAAGGAGTCTTTGTAAACAAGTGTGGACTTTGCCACAGTAAGTTTTTGGCTGTATTCAGATGCCAGGGGGAGGATTTGGGATTGGAGTTGAGGGCTTTTTAAGGACAACTTGCATGTAAAGGAGAGGAGGCCCATGAGCAGGAGGGAGTGGTTGCCAGAGTGAGATAACCAGATGTCCATTTGGGTTATTCTCACGTCCATTGCAACCCCTTTGGCAGAAAACTAGAAAACAGTGGCAGCCCTCGCATAGCAATTGCTGACTAATTACAATCAGTTGGCAGTTGACTTTTGAGTGCAGCTACTTCAAGTATTTTAGACTAACTATTATTCTGTATCAATAGCATCCTTGCGCTGACCAAGAGTAATAAGCCCTTTTTTAAATGTGCAACATTAGCTATTGTGTAAAGGATATAATTCAGCATGTGTTTTTTTCTATTTGGTGGACAACAACTGTGCAGAGTAGAGCAAGTATATCTCAATCTGACCATTGACAATAGCTCCAAATCACTTGGATTACTAGAATTCCTGCTATGACAGAAAATAATCACAGCAAGTTTGACGATTAGGGAGCGACCTGGAGAATCATTTGGTGGCAAACCACTACAACCTGTGGATAGAGCTCAGTGTTGTACAAAATACACTTTCTTGCATTTCACATAAGCGAAAACCACGCTGTTACAGAATTCCTGAGAATAGTAGTGCTTTCATTGCTACCCCCTTGTTACAATAAGCAAGCGAGAGAAGAAAAACAAGATTTTTGGTATCTAAGAGTAAGCTCTAAACATTTTTGCAGAAGGAAAATGTCTATGAGATACTACATTTTTAAATATACTGTAACTTGAAGGTAGCTGCATTATCCTTTGCAAGTGTGCATCTTTATGTGCTTGCATGTACTGTACATGGTGGTGCATGCGAGCGCCCACTTACCAGGCAGCAGGATCATACTCGGCCCATATTCTGACATACTCATCCAAGTGGTGAGGTCCAAGTATGGAAGAATCTCTGGTCAAGTACTCAAAGTTGTCCATGATGACAGCCACAAACAGATTCAGCATCTGCATGAACACACACATACTCAAGAAAGGGAAATCCAACAGGCAGCATAACAGATGTTTTTAATCGGTGCCAGCGTGAGAGGTTCATTCACCAAAAATGAACAGAAGAAGATGAAGGAGACAAAGTAGAGGTAAGCCACTTGGCTGCCACACTCCGGCTCTGTATTCCCTGACAGCTCGTCGCACGGTTTGCCCCCCAGACACGCCAGCATGATCTCATGCCACGCCTCCCCAGTTGCACTCCTGAAATATACACATAAATGAATTCAAACACATTCAAAACGAAACTACGTGAAGCTCGTCTCAAGTTCAACAATCGCACCTGAAGAGCAGCATGAGAGCCTGAACGAAGGTCCTGAAATTGTTGTGTTGGTCGATGGCACCCTCTCCGTCTTCTTCAATAGCAATATTGCCAAAAAGCTGCAAACACGATCGCACTGAGAACGCTACGGTATGTGTATACAACCAGTATCTGGTATTGTAAGTTAAGGGACTGCTTGTCTTTTCGGGTTTTGGAGCATTTGGGCAAATGATCTCTGCTCACAAAAACCTGCAAAATATGACTAAAAACAATACAATTGACAATGCGACTTTTTAAAGAATATGAATACGTACTACGTATATAGACTATGCTGTGTTCCCCCCAGGGTCTTATCCATCATTCACCTTGTTGGTGTATATGCTAGTTTAGAATTTGATGTGCAAAATAATTAGGCTTCAAAAGCAGTAGCACAAGACTGAAGTAGTCATACATGCAAAGACCAAACACTTAACATGAATGTGCACTTGCTTCGTTTTTGCAGATTGCTCAGGTAGTTTCCAGCTGTAACAGTGCAGTTTTCCAAAAATTTCATTTTAAGACCTATTTTCAAATCACTGATCATAACATCAATGGCAAAAATACAGCTTTTTCTCCATTTCTGTTTGCCCCAAGAGTAAGCAGGGAATGTCACAATGAACACTTTTCATGGCCACCATTTTCCACACACCTGCATCCCAATGATGGCATAGATGAAGAAGAGCATGGCAATGAGGAGGCATACATAAGGCAGAGCCTGAGGACAGACAAAAGAATTACTGAAGCATCTGAATGTAATTTGCTGCACTTGGATATTACAAATATATCTGTAGAATATGAGCACTTTTTTTTTCTGAATCTACATCAGTAAATGCAAATATTTATCAGGGCTTGTGGGATATGCTGTATGACTAAGGACACACCTTGAAGGACTGAACGAAGGTCCAGAGCAAGATGCGAATTGTTTCTCCTTGCCTCAGCAACTTGATGAGGCGAGCTGCCCTGAACAGCCTCAGGAAACTCAGGTTGATAAAGTTATTCTACAGCAGAGCCGTGCCATAATCAAGGAGAGAGGGTATAAATTCAATTAGAATCGGGCTATACACATAGAAGATGAAAAAACTGTTGAGACAGGTGAAAAGTTGGGGAGGCATAGAAGAAGGTAAAAGAAGTAAACAAGTAAAAGGAGGACTCAAACTCAAGTCAAAAGCAAAAAGCAAACCAAACGCAGCAAGGCTCCAACAAGCGTTTCATATACCAAACAATACAAGACAAAAAGAGGAGAGGCAAATTTCCATCGTTCAATCCAAATCGGGTTTCATAGTCAATGTGATCGGAGTGGTGAGTACAGGTAGTTCAAAGTGCAGGGACCCAGAACGTTTGCTTGGAAAGACAACCAAATGCACTAATTCTCTCAAGGCAATAGCCTTTTAATTCAATGAAGCAAGCCGACAGCATGCAGATGTGACTAATACAAGACATCAAAGCTCAAGGCGTCATTAGGATTGACTCAAAATGTTTAAGGGGGTGGTTGAAGCACAAGTAAGAACATTATCATTGATTTCAAGTTATTAGGAAACAATTACATAAAAATAGACAACGTTCTTCCACCATTACAAATGGTAAAGAACGGAGGGTCAACAATTGGCATTTAAAGTACTCAAAATGGACACATGCAGCTTTTATCCACATACTGTATGTGGATACGATTGTGAAAATGAGGTTTCTGCTGAAGACATGCAAAGGGCTGCATACACTTATTGGTTCTCTCTGCCACAGCCTCATTTTTGGACAGCCTCCTCGTCACTGTCTATGTGTATATGGCCATTATATACATTCAATAATTAATCATCCCATGTGAGAGATTTGGCAAATTATTTGGGTTGATACAATCCAATCCTTTACAAGATTTAAAACACTAGCTCTTGGTAAAGGATACTGTATATAGTATGGCTGGGATAGGAAAGAAACTAATGTAAGACAGTGAGTGGCAGAGGAATTAGCAAAATTCAGTTCAAGGTTCGATATAAAGGTTGAAGAAAAACATGCACCTTTTACATGCCTAACATGCGATTGAAGCAGATGCATAAAAAAATATCAACAAAAAAATTACAAACCATCTACATGTAGATGTTGCAGACACATGGTTTATAGCAGCACATTTTGGGATTTTTGGTTGTTTTGAAGACACAACCAGAGCCAGTTATCATGGGTGGACACAGAGGATTCATAGTGCATTTTGATTGGATGGTATCACAGGAAGTAGATTGTAGGCGGATGGGGCAGGGGTGAGGGCAGAACGGGGCGGGACGAAGTAGATTACAGCAGATCGCCATTAAGTTTGTGGAAGATTTAATGAAAGCATGTAAAAAAAAGATAAAAACAAGATATAAATCAATAGTCAATACAAGAACAAGTACAGAAATAAGGTAACATCTGTAGACTATGTTGTATGTCAAGAAGGGGAAACTGAATAAATTATGTGGAGCATCATTATAAACTTTGATTATTGGTACTTCAAGACATAATGCCACAATGTGCGTTAAAAGTGAATCGACCACACCCAATATTGTTAGGTATGCCTTAAAAAAAATAGACTCTTCTGGAATTTCCAGTATCATAAGCATCAATGTGTCTGTAATGTATAGTTAATATGTAAATCCTGGGGTTAAGTTACTGGGGTTCAAGTTCTTCCATTGAACAACATTAAACATATTTCCTGTGACATTTAAAAAAAAAATAAAAAAATTTCCTCAATTTTAAAAATGCACACATTGTCATTAATCACCATAAGTAAGTGCTAACTCCGTTTTCATCTTCCAACTTTTCCAATATTACTCAGTCACATTAACCCAGTCCAGAAACATGGTGAACGTGCTGCACTGAAAACCATATATTTTGCCATAGAAATTGTATAATCTGCTGTGATTTTAAAGTGATGTGCATCTAGAGATTCTTCATGTATTCTGACAGAGGGAGCTAAATTCTAAAGCTAAATGTTGGGAATGCTAAATAAATTTTTATTGTGCAAAAAAAAAAGTAAGCGATACATCAGTCTGGTAAAGTCAAGAACCTTTGTAAGGGACAGTCAGTCAGGTGACACTGAGCACAATTTTTGTTTGTCATTGTGGACCACTCTCCAAACTGTAGATGTAAAAACTAAACAAATTACTTTTTGGGAGATGGATTCAGTTGGACTACATGCATTTGTATGTCTCTAGAGTTCCAACGTAGTCACTGACGGACGCAAATGCTGCTAGGCTCTTGGGCCTCCACTTTATTATTTGATTTGTTATTAGGTTGCTCGAAGAAGCTAGAAGCGCCCTGCAGCATCAGCATTCTTCTAGCCTTGCTGTCAGTGAACACTGCCACACTTCCAGGAGTGTGGTCTCCCCAGGTCCCACCAAGTGGGACAATTATGTAAGACTTTCAAGACATATTCGTGCATGGCTGAACTATAGAGGGCTCAACTGCCCCCCCCCCCCCCCCCCCCCCAATCCAAAGGCTCTCACTCGACTCGTCTCCTCTGCTGTATGTTTACAGTCAATGTGACAGATGTGCAAATCCACAGACCCATGCAGACAGTCAACTAATATTCATAATAGTTCTCATAATGAGTTGACTACTTACCCCAAATTCAGTAACCAGAATGTCAGTGATGCTGCCTAGAACAGTCACACAGTCAAAAATGTTCCAGGCATCTTTAAAATAATTCTGTCAGCAGGATGGACAGGAAAGAAAAAAAAAGAAGATAAATAGAAGTCAGAGAGGTAGGAGAGTAACAGTTAAATATATTTAAATTATCAGATTGAAGTAATAAAAAAGTGTCAGGAAGGAAGAGGAAGAAAATATAATTCAAAATAATCCAATGAATGAGAAAGGGAGAGAGAGAGAAAAGCGATGAGACAAATGGGCCATCAGTGAGCACATGTTGGATCTATTCCAGCAGATAAACTGCAGGAAATTGTTCTTCATCAAATTACCACACAGTCTACTGTATATCAATAAGCACGCACACACACACACACACACATGCACACACACGTACACGCACACACACACACACACACACACGAAATTAAGAAGAATTAGATTTATGAAACTTTTGAAAAAGTTCCTTGCTTTATAAACTCTAATAAATGAACCCCGTCCACACATCATTACGGACATTAATCCTTCTTAAATGTTGAATTCCCACACATGCACACAATTAAAGATTTTTTAGAGGAAAAGAGTCTGAGCTGAGTGGCGTCTACTTCCCTCGCTCTCTTACATGCTGCTTGCAGCCAAACTGTGCATTAGACCAGTGGTGGGACGCATAAGCGGGTAGGAGGCTATCAAAATAAACCACCTTGAGACATACTCACCCCCGATGTTATTTGTCTGGAGGGCTGCGTAATGTGTCCGAGTGTTTTGGACTCCATTCTCTGAGATTTAAATCCTCACACTTAATCTCCTCCCGCTTTCGTAATCCATGTTCCTCTTTATACCACAAATCTGTCATTCACCCTAATGCCTCTAATTATCACGACTACGCCGCCTTAATATTTATCCCTTAAACTATTAGTCTCCCCCTCCTCCACCTTTCTATCATCTTTTGCAGCTGGGCGAAAACACTACTTTAGAAGCATCTTCCCGGCTTCTCATTCCTATAAACACTTAGGGCCCTATTTTAATGACCAGCGTAAATCCGGCGTAGCGGGCGGCGCAACTGCGCACCAGGGGCGGTTTAGACCGGTGTTGGTAATTTCGTAGACCGGCGCAACCAAGTAATAAAAACTGATTCATCCCAATATTTCTATTCTTTGTTGTGGTATAGGAAACGACAAGCCCTAAATTGGAAATATTCCTGTTCTATACACTGCTCATATACCTTTTGACAGGGTATTACATCAAATCTAAATTCAAATTATTAATTTTCTGTTATATATTGCAATAAAATTTAATGATAAACAGAAAAAAACAGTTAAAATATTATAATGTTTCTAAAACACACATTGGAGAAGAAAATGTTAAACACTATAGGAGTAATTAGTGTACGTAGACAAAAACATTCTGACTTTTGTGCTGATCAGGAAAATTTCACAAAAACACATGGATACACACACACACACACACACACACGCTCACCAGTGCTCCAAAGGCAATAATCTTGAGTACACACTCCATGGAGAAGAGAGAGGTAAACACTATGTTGAGGTTGGCTAACACATCTTCGTAGATATCTGAAGCTCCATCATACTAAAAACAACATAAACACAGACATTCGTCTACATCTAATTCGTTGCCGCAGACACAGAAATACAGTGCACGGGACAGTAATTATTTCAAGGAATAGTGACAGGAGCTGGAGAACAAAATGCATCATCATAACATCATTACCTTCATCATAAGGACAATTGTGTTGAGCGCGATCATTGCCATGATAGTGTACTCAAATGGCGGCGACACCACAAACTCCCACATGCGGTACTGAAAGCTGAGCTTGTTCTTGGGCATGTGGCGAGTCAGAGGCTTGGCATTGATGGCAAAATCGATACAAGCTCTCTGCAAACAAAAAAACACAAAGATGAAGTTTTGCTGTAAGACTACCACAACCTTTCCTCTGTCCTCAATACCTCCTCACCTCATTCTTTTCCAAACTATAATCCTCCATCATTTTGTCCCCTTGCTCTTGGAAGGTGATGATGATGAGAGCCACGAAGATATTGACAAAGAAGAAGGGGAAGACCACGAAGTACACGACGTAAAAGATGGACATCTCCATCCGATACCCCGGGCTGGGGCCCTGATTCTCGTAAGTCGCATCCACTGAATGTTTCAGCACACTTCGAAAGACACAAGGGGGTGGAGATTAGATGTAGCGGTTTGGGGTTGAGTTGGGCATGTGATGGTGCATGTGTACTCACTCCGGCCACCCCTCTCCGGTTGACACGGTGAAGAGGGTGAGCAGGGCCCAAGCCACATTGTCGTAGTGGAATTCGTACTTCTTCCACTCCCGTTTCTGTGCTTTCACTTCGTTATCACGCCCATACACCAAAAACTCGCCTCTACGTGCACAAATGACAGCATTTGCAGACACTGGTGCTCGACACACTCATGTCCATTCAACACAGATTCATCAACTTTCATTACTACTACTTGGAATGGGATTATTAATGTATCCATCCATCCATTGTCCGACCCGCTTATCCTCACAAGGTTCGGGGTTGTGCTCGAGCCTATCCCAGCTATCTTCGGGCAGGAGGCGGGGTACACCCTAAACTGGTTGCCAGCCAATCGCAGGGCACAGAGAAAAAAAACAACCATTCGCACTCACATTCACACCTACGGGGAATTTAGAGTCTTCAATTAACCTACCATGCATGTTTTTGGGATGTGGGAGGAAACCGGAGTGCCCGGAGAAAACCCACGCAGGCACGGGGAGAACATACAAAACTCCACACAGGCAGGGCCGGGATCAGAACTGTGAGGCAGTTGCTCTAACGAGTCGTTCACCGTGCCGCCTTATTAATTTATGATTGGTAAAATTAACTAAAGATGCAAAAGAAAAGTATAGTCATTTTTATAAGAAGACATGTTAGATTCCAATAGTATTTCTTCATGAAACATTAGCTGACCAGCTTCAATGAAAAGAAAAAAAAGGCAAAACAGAGTAATTAATAAGCAACAAAGCCCAAAGCACTGCAATAAACTTTTAAATTCACAGGTAAGTCCAATAATTCTTGTTGAGGAAAATTACACCTTAACATATGGAAGCAGTCTTGTGACTGAAAAAATTACAAAGCCATTACACACCACAATTCCTTGCTAATATGAATTTTATATTATAAAAAAAAAATGTGTGACCGCAAAATTCTTAATGATCAATCAAAAAAGATTTATTATAACTATCCCTTTATTATTGAGCCTGAAGGGCCCCACTTTGTGATTATGCAACATCACTTGAGGCTATCCTAAAAAAAGCGTTTTTGTTTTTTTTAAAGTCCACATTTACATAATGAATTAATGGATCCAGTTGTTAAACCTCTCAATGCTTGTTGGGTAGTAAATGTAAATGAATAAATGTAAGTGAAAGTAAATTCCTTCTATTGGCCATGAACTCACACACCCTCCAAATCTTCAATCAAACAACATCTCTTTGTTGTTATTGGACTGGATTTGTCAGATGCAAGTAAGTAAAATGCCTAAAATACATTGTCAAGATTACAGCCATCAAAATTGTTGCAATTATACAATGCTCGCTCAGGGTAGTAGTCAAAATAGTACATGCACCCCTGTAAATCCCAAATCTAAAAAAACAACAACAAAACAAAACAAAAAACCTTCAGATGGTGATGATGGCCCTAAAGGGTAAGTCGCATCGACCAAAACAACAATTTTCTGACCTGCAGTCACGCTCAAACTCTTTGGATTCATCACTGCAAAAAAAGAAACGTCCCTTGAAGAGCTGCACAGCCACCACAGCAAAGATGAACATGAAGAGCAGGTAGACGATCAGAATATTGAGGACGTTCTTCAGAGAGTTCACCACACAGTCAAAAACAGCCTGAAAAGGTGGAGTTTGAAAAGAGAACATTCTATGAAAGAGACTGAGCTCACTCTAAGATGATGGAACACTAACTGGAAAGCAAACTCTGATGGAATATTCTCCAAACTAAAAACATACCTTGAGTTTGGGAAGACGTTTTATCGTCTTAAGTGGCCGCAGCACTCTGAGAACCCTCAGAGACTTGATGGTGCTGATATCTTTTCCTTTGCTGCTCCCCCTAAATGTGCAAACACAATCATACACACACAAAGGCATTCAGAGAGTCAGCAAGTGCATTCGACTTAGTCCTCTCAAATCCCAAAATAGCAGCGGGCGGACACAATTTGATGTTATTTGTGTTCTAGTTAACTCAGAATGAGTAACTGTCTCATGTTAAATACATAGCAACACATGCAGTGTTCCTATTTGTTTACACGTAAACCTATTTCCAAGTGTAAAGCCTTATTTCTAAAAGTCGGAATATCTGCATGCTCCATTTAAGTGGGTATTGTACAACTACAGTGCATGCTGTAACTAAACATCTAAATAGTTTGCAATGTATTTCAATGCTGTATAAAGATGACTCATAATAAGTCATATCGGCACAGTAAGGGTGTATACAGTATACTCATGCTGCATTGAAACCTTGCTTTCCATGACGCAATACATCAAAACTTCTACTAAGTCACACTATAAGTGATCCCAAACTCTATTCTACACAAAGACATTTGCAGAGAGAGTTTAGTCATTGTCAAGTGATTAATAATTGAAATATAAATAGGTCAAAATCAGGTAGTGTCACGACGTGCGTTAAGTGACACACAAAAAGACAAACTCTCTCTTTTCGTGATGAAATCTACAATAGTCTACAAACACCAAACAACCGCGAGGATCAGTTGTTTTCAGTACATTGTTCAGTCAGCATGGAACTTTGTACGTAGACTTCTTCGCACAAAGATATACCAGCAAGTATCTCTGCATGAAATGCCAAAACTCTTTTAAGTACTTTCACATAAGAAAAAAATTAAAATAAAACTGAATGCTTCCGCCAATAGAAAAAAAAACCCCTCACATTTAGCTCAATAATTGAGCCCACAGCTGCTTCCTTTGCCTTCTCACAATTGGACACTGAATTGGTGTTAAAAAAAAACAAAAAACCTACACTTGGAATTCCTGTATAAAGCTCACCATGGTCAAAAGGTCAGTGAGCTAGCCTGAAGGGTGGCAGCACATGTGTGTCAGCAGCTGTGTTATCCTACAGATGTGAGGCCAGATGGTAGACAACTGGCGTATGTGAGTGTGCACTTGCTGTATATATTGTGCGTGCAAGTGTCATGTTGTGGGTTAGAGTAGGCTTTTGTATGTATAGGTCTGAAACCTGCATCTCCAACGGCATCATTTTTGTATGTGTTTTTGTTACATTTACAGCCAACTATTTCTTTGTAAACGTCACCGTCATTTATCTGCAATCATCCATTCGTTTAACAGCTTTTTAGTTGAGGGTAAGACACGTTAACTTTTTGTGGTATCTGAGTCAGAGCTCTTCCATGGTGAACAATGAAACAGAAGGACAGACAATTATTTATCTGCTATGAAGGATGGACAGAGAGGTGATGAGTGTAAAGTGTGCCCATTGAACAAACACTGAGAAAGTAGAGAGATGACTTCTGGAGAGGAGGGGGGGGAAAAAACAACAACTTTACCCTCCGCCGCTGCTGGTGGTGGTCCAAACGAAGAGATGAGAGTGGGGTGAGATATTGAAAGGACAAAAAGAAGAGAGACAGAAAGACAAGGGTAGGAGGAAGAACCAGAATGGGATTGAAAATGAGAGGCCAGATGAGGAAGAGAGAGAGAGAGCAAAGAAGAAGTGAGGCCCGTAACACTCAAAAGGCATCAAATATCTTCATCACTATCTTTTTCGTGATGACTCTTCTGGTCAGGGGCAACATCTTGCATGTACATGCACTGATAACAGTATTACTATATCATCTAATAATAAATCATTTAGACTGCAATTATTTTATTTTCAATTGTCTATTTGCATTCAATTGGCAAATGCCAGTGAAAAAAAAAAAAGAAAGAAAAGATGTTTGGCAACAGCAGTCATATTTTACAAAGAGACTTTATGATCATTATTACAATATTTATGACCCTGATAAAGGATGTATTATTGTAATGTGGCACCAACTTGCTCCAAGTGTATCATGCAGTCTTTTGCAATACTAAGTTGGTCCTCAGTTTGTCCAAATTACATCACACAAGCCTTCAACACATCATATAAAATACAAACTAAATTTAAAGTTCATAGAAACTACACTTGCAATATATTGACAATAAAAATCATGGCCATAGGCATAATGTTTGATACAGCTTCAGTGATGTATCACAATCGGTTGTGCGAGTGTATCTAATTTTGTGGTTAATTGGTGCATAGCGATATCAAACAATCCCATAGATGTCCCTACACCAACTGACCTTGCACACAAAATGGCAACTGCAACAACCATTATCTAGTGGGAGGGAAAGAACTACCCTAATATCAAGGCCTAGCCTCAGGGGCCTTCTAATAACGTGTCAGATTTTGAATTTGGCAAGTCGATAAGACTTGTCGTAGAAGTACAGAGATTTAAGGGTCAAATGGAAAATATTTCAGTGCTTCTTAACGCATTCACTGCCAGTTAACATGGATATTTGACTTCTAAAGCCGTCAATGGCAGTGAATGTGTTAAAAGTAGCATCTGAGTAAAAACAAAGAGTGTGTCTCTGTCTTGAACACGTTTCTGGACTTGTGGCTCAGCTCATCTACAGAAATGTTCAAGTCCAAGTCCAACACATTAGGAACCCTCAGACTAATTGCATTTAAAGGAGTGATAAACATCTCCAATGAGGTTGCTGAGCCTTTTTGGAGTACTGTTTGATTTCATCAATTAAGTTAAGACACAATCAGGATGTGCATGAGACTGGAATGCCTCTCATGATGAAACAGACATTTAGTCTTCCCGTACAGTAAGGACCACATTTGCCTCTGTACACTTGCCTCCCATCCATCCATCCATCCATCCATTTTCTGAGCCGCTTCTCCTCACTAGGGTCGCGGGCGTGCTGGAGCCTATCCCAGCTGTCATCGGGCAGGAGGCGGGGTACACCCTGAACTGGTTGCCAGCCAATCGCAGGGCACATAGAAACAAACAACCATTCGCACTCACAGTCACAGTCATGCCTACGGGCAATTTAGAGTCTCCAATCAATGCATGTTTTTGGGATGTGGGAGGAAACCGGAGTGCCCGGAGAAAACCCACACAGGCACAGGGAGAACATGCAAACTCCACACAGGCGGGGCCGGGGATTGAACCCGGGTCCTCAGAACTGTGAGGCTGACGCTCTAACCAGTCGGCCACCGTGCCGCCACACTTGCCTCCCTCATATGGAAATTTAAAATGTATGTAAATGTATTCTCAGTATTTATAAGAAATCCATTATTCATAAATCAGTCTGTTACTGCTATTTAGGCAAGCATATTTAACCAAAATGTCAGTGTAACATTGAAATCCTACGACAATCCAGACTGGAGGAAAACTTCCAGGTCCTCATAACATGGAATACTGTATGTCAAACGTAGAGAATGTGGCAAGAGGTCACAAATTTGTGGACATAAGAGAGCCCCATACACACCCAGATCAAAAGAAACAGTACAGAAATAATGCTAGTGACGAAACGGACCAGCGAACAATTCAGAGCAGAAAATAATCTTACAAATCTGAGACAGCACAAGTAGTACCCAGGGGAACTTCATGCTTCATTTATGTTTAATTTATGGGAAAAGTAATTCTTCATTTTCATGGCATCCTAGAATCTATCACTATGCTGAACTACAAAAGGAGAAGCAGGTGTTACATTAGTCTGTTGAGATAAATGTATTTTTCCCCATCTCAGGCACATGTTAAATTTGTACTACAGGCTCATATTGATTTGCAGAAACATTTGTTTGTTTTGCTCAATAGTTTTTTCACATTCAATAGCACAAACTGATTGAGGGGAGAATCTCATTAGATGCATATGTGTCAGTTTATGTTAATGCTGTCAAAGGGTGAGAAATGAATGTGATAAAGGGGCATGGCACAAAGTACATTTACAGTGGAAAATGAATGATGTTTAATATCCATCTAGGATCATTGTGTGCCATCTTGACAACCACTCAATCCAAATAACTAAACTGAATTAAAAATAGAGGGAAAAACTTAATTGAACGATGTGTTTTTATTTTTCTTAAATGTCAAGTGTCACACCTGCTTTTGCTTCCTGTAGGAAAAATTCTTTTTTGCACTGTTGAACTCCAGATGAAGTCACTCATTGGCAACTATTTTAATCCACAACAACTAGAAATTAAACCAAACATGGTATTTAATGGGGCCAGATATTAGCTAACTAATTTGGGATAAATAAATAGTCCACAATTATCTTTAAAAAAAAAAAAGAGTTCCCTTTAGATTATTTCATTGAATGGAATCATGTTAAAAGTAAATTCAGCATAACCTAAGATAACTCAGTTCGGGAATTTACCAAAGGGTTACAGGTAGGAAAAAGTAGTCCTCGCCTCTAGCAGAATCGAAAGGAATGGGAAACTGTTAGAATGTGACAGGTTGTGGGAGGAGAGGAAAAGGTCAACTGGAGACAATATTAAGTTTAATGGAGACGGACAGAAAACAGTGTGTGAGAGAAGGACATCTAAATAAAATAAAAACACACACACACACAGACTCTTGAATAGGGACTATGGAAGATTATACAGGAACAGAGAGGTTGCAAGTAAAAGAAGCAGAACAGGTAGAGAGGACAGGTAGGTCGGATGAACACTTACGTGAAGGCGAAGGCCACCAGCGCACCACTAACCACAATAAAGTCAAGGATGTTCCACAAGTCACGGAAATAAGAGCCCTGGTGCAAGACCAACCCCAGGTCCACCATCTTGAGGAGAAAGACAGATAATGATGAGGAAATTCAAGTCGTCCGGTCGTGCCGTACAATAAAACAAGCCTAAAGCGAGTCCTATTACCTTAATTAGCATCTCAAATGTGAACACTCCAGTGAAGACATAATCAAAATAGCGCAGGACCTAAACATATAGACAGAGGAATTAGATGAATGACACTCATTGGATGCCTAACACTCATTTGGCTGACAAACTGCATTTGTCCTTCAGGAAAAGAGACTGGAGACACTGTATCTGAGTGAATATGTCAGATGTCAAAAGATTATTTTCACTGACTGATCAAATCAACCAGAATCGGGTTACAGCATAGATGCCAAACACAAGGCCTGTGGGCCACATCCGGCCTGCCAAATAATTTTATGTGGCCTGCGAAAGCAAATTGTTTGCATCAACTTTCATGGTTCATGCCTAATTTCAAGTCGTCATATGTAATAAATAATAACTAAATAAGCACTGAGATATTGCAAGAATTCTTTTCTGATACCAAACCCCTTTTTACTGCAACTTGAATAATAGTTGAAAAAACTATTATCCTCGACTTCTGATTTCAAAACTACTTATCCACCAATTTGTATTAAAATTATGACATAATACTGGGATGACGCGATATAACTTATTTCATGGTTTCACAGTTACAACGACCCTCGAAAGGAAACCGTTACTACAATGTGGCCTCGTCGCAAAAATGAGTTTGACACACATACTGTTACAGCATGAACTTTAGTCTTTAGTCAGGCAATCAGTCAGCTCCTCCATATATCACTTTGTGTCTCAGTTTTCATCTTGCTCATTATTTTTGATGCACTTGGCTGTGATGTTGAACTGTGCCACACCATACCTATTTCCCATGCATGTAGCTTGACCAGATTAATATCTCTCTGACAGTGTCAGTCAAAACAGAGCACTTTTGTCGTTGTAAAGGCAGTATTTTGAGAAAAACTCTTGCTGGCTTTTGGTACCTAATTAAGTGACTGGTTTGTTTGAATATTCGTCGTTCTCTGTCAAATGACTAAATGCTCTGCTTCATTTTACATTAAATTAAGGGTTACCCCCACGAGTGACACGGGACTACTGCTAATTTAATGAAAAAAAAAAAAGATAATATGATTACATGATTTTTTTTCAGGCAGTATTAAATGACATCCTTACATTGTTGCGAGTAGAATCAGGCCAGACGGGGTCTTCGGCAGCAAGGGCAATACTACTCATGGCAATGACCAGCAGAATACACATCTCAAAGTAGCGCAGGGTGCAGATGTAGTGACAGGCCCGACGAAACCTTAGAGTAGACAAAGTTGTTCTTTTCATTTTACTGAATATCATCCCATCTGTGCTGTTAGAATATATAATAGCTTTGGCTGTGGTATTAGAGTAGATCCTCTTTCCTTTTGAGATTCCAATCTAAATACGGTGATCAAACAAGCCCAAGTAGGCTTGCTCCTGTAAAGCCATTTTTTTACAGCAAGTCATGGAGTTCAGTTCTGTAGTACAGACTACAAACCTTACTTAATCTTTCCACTACATGGTGTGTAAATGGTAGTGGTAAATGGGTGTGACATCACAGCGGTGTGACCGTGTAACTCCCAGTCATTTTTCTCAGCTATTTGCATTTCTTAATTCCATTGTAGTTTCATCTCTAATAGCAGTGTTGATTCTCTGGTAACAGACTGTGGAGTCACAGATACTTTTCAACTTTTGACAACTGAACTGAAATATATAGTACTTCTTGTTGGAAATTGTTTAAATTGGTAGAATTGCTCGTGTGTCGTACTCACGGATTAGTGGTGGTCAGTATAAACATGGAGGTAAAGGGAGGCATGGGCCTGGGTCCTCCATCACCTCCCTTTGCATCATCATCATCATCGTCCTTGTCCTCCTTCGCTGGTAAAGGCTCTGTGTTTGCATTTTTATTGACTGGGTTCAAAAGAAACACATGGAGGAGGAATGTTAGTGGAGACAAGAGGGATAATAAAAGTAATGAACATGGTGCTGTTTCTACCCTGCAGGATGGCATTGGTGGACGGAAAAATTGGCATGTCCACAGCCATGTGGTCGGGGTGGGGCTGTCTGATGATGTTGTTGGCACGGCGATGTCCGACGTTCCCGTAGCTGTCTAATCTGACTAAACTCCCTCGACCGCCACTGTTAGCAAGTTGGAAGGCGGATTCAAAGCCGGGGTCTGCAGTGTGGTTGGCAAGTGGAATTGGGTGATGCTCGATGGAAGGGGCGGAGCCTGAAACCAGTTTGGTATTCATGAGGTTGTCCATATCTTCACTGTCCTGCCTGTCCTGCCTGGACAGCCTCTTTTGGATGGGCCTCGTGGTGGAGAGGTTGAGAACACTACCATCCCTGGAGGGATTAATGTGGACACACATTGAAATTACAAGAGCATACTGTATGTATTTTATCAGTGTTGGAAAAGAAAACATTCATTATAAACATTATGGACTAATGAATTAAGACCCAGCCTAATATCAGCGTTTGGGGTACATCCCTTATTCCCTTTTAATTATTCATGTTAATAAGACATTTCTATGCTTCCAGGATTGCGTGAACTGTTTGGGGAATTCCAGCATGACCAAGTAAAGCTCATAAAATAATGCTTGGGTGACTTTGTTGGGCAAGAACTTCAACACCACAGTTGAGATTGTGAGTCAGGGCCAGTGACCATCAGTGATCTCAAAAATATTCCCAGAACACTGAAAGCTGTAAATTATGTCAAGAATATTTTCTTATAACTGCATCAGAGTTTTCACAATAATCCTATTTACATAGTGTATCTATAATAGAGTGTATTATACTTACTTCCGTCGATGCTGGCACATCTTCTTCCCCTCTCCTTCCATCTGGTTGTTATGGCGACCTCTTCTCGGCCTCCTCTCACTTCCATCAACAGCTGCTTCCTTCTCTTCTCCCTCCCCACCTTCTTCGACCCCTTTGTTCTTGTGTCTTCCTGCTTTTCCAGCTCCTTCTCGACCATCTTCGTCTTCATCATTCCTGCGATGCATTCTAGGTCTCCTGTGTTCGGACTGTCCTGTCCCTCGACTTCCGCTGCGATTGTGATGATGGCGCCTCGTCGGCCTCTCCTCCGAGCCCGGCCCGGGAATCGCAGTTGTATCCAATCGTACATGGGAGCTACGATGGTGATGCGTACCTTTCCGGCTACGCCTGCTCTCAGTAGACTCGCCTCGCTCTGGAGGAGATTTGATGGGGCCTCCTTGACCACCGTGTTCGTGGTGGCGCGTTTTTCTGTGGAGGTCATCGGCAGGATGCTGCTGGCTGAAGCAGAGGTCTGGATTGTTGTCAGTGTTCTTGTTGGTATTGTTGTTGCGGTTCTCCAGGGGGTCAACCACCAAAGGTCGATCCAGGTGAGTTTTCATATCTGGTCGGACATGGCGCGAGTAGTTGACCTGAACATGAAGGGGTCAATATGTTTAGAGCAGTATTGCTTAAAAATTGTAAAAGTAAAAATTTCTGGCTAACATGCGGTGGAATCTCTAAAATTTGAAGTTGTAAAAATTGGAATTCAATCGAAAAATTCAAGGAACATATGCTTTATTGCAAAATCCTCAGTTCAAACTGTTGCCATGCATGACGTCATAGAAAGATACGCACGTCAGTTCAGCGAACATCAAACTATTTCCTTCTCTAAGTAGTCTTCATTTCAAAAGGTGGAATTTACATATGCAAAGCGGATGCAAATTGAAAGCATCACTTCAGCATCACTAAATACACATTAGGCTGTATTGGTTTATTTTCTATTTCATTATTAGGAGTGGTTACTTATTAACATTTGTGTGACAATTTAAATAATTTAAAAATCATTCATTAAAACCTTGCTGGTACAGTTAAAAAGATTTATGATGATTGCACCTGGATGAGATTCTAGTTATTTTGATTATTTCCGATGGTAAATAATGTAAAATGTCAATCAGTCGCCTGCTTTGACCTCAGAGGTTCCACCGTATAGCACACCGTTAACAATATTTACATAGCCATCACTTGTGTACACTGATAACACAGGTCTAGAGGCATTATGTTTTTTGCCTTGTCCTTTACATCGTTGTGTTCTTCCCTCCCTGTCCTTGCCTTCCAGCGATCTTCAGTGTCCAGCTCGTTGTAGAGGGCTTCTCGGCTTGATGCCAGAGTTTGCTTCCTCAGCTCCTTGGTGCGCTGCTCCCACACAGACTTATTGAGCCCCTTATTGTGGTTCTTCTGCTGCTCCTTACTTTGAAACCAAGCACAGCGGAGAGAATGAGTGGAGGCGATTGTGAGGACTTGCCCAGCGAGACTGCTAAGCAAATACACACTCAAACAAGTGGGGGTGATGTGGAAACAAACACCAACATTATAAATAGGTCATGAGGAGATGCTGGGGTGATTGTCCACACAAAGAAATTTGCAGGAATTTTGGAAGCCATGTAGGGACAACAAAGAAGGGGGCAAAATGAGAATTTATTAGCAATGATTAACCCACTTAAAAGTACACACAGTTCAATAAGCAACTACCAAATTGATGATGCGATTATATTTGTGATTGCAGCAGCTAAACAAGTGATAATAGTTACTAACAAACTACTGCTACTAAATTGTCAGTGACCACCATTATAGTCTCAAATAGTTTCCAATTTTAGTAACGACTATACTGTGAGGTGCAGCAACACAACGTGAACTTGGAAAAGTAGCAAAAGTAACAGTTGATGACAGTTTGTTTAAGTTCATTAATAGGTTGGAGACAAAGCAACATGGAGAGGAGACGAGGAATGGTTGTAAGGTCACTCAACGGGAGAGAATCAGAAATAAATAAACAAATAAATAAAATAAATACCAGTCCAGAAAGGGGTCAGTAGCGTTGTGACAATCACTGTGTACTTTGTTGCTGAGGAAGGAAACAGTTGGTGAGTGAGATGGCACAAAAAAATAAAAAAATAAAATAAAAACAAAAAAAAGTGAGGATTTCATTCCAAAACGGATCCACCGGAAAAGAAACCAATTTAATCACATTTTGGAATGCGACCCTGCACATACTCACTCACTCACTCATTTCTGAAAGTCTCCAAATTACCATCGCATTAGTGGATCATTATTTGTAACATTTCTCATCAAATATAATGCACAGTAAATGTACAAAAATATACAATTATTTAAAGAATTCTGTAGTCTGTGTTAAATTATTGTTGAGGCAAAAGCCAGAGCAAAACTACCATCTCGGTTAAAAACATCCTGGCCTCAATTATGACAAAGCATTTTTTATTGTTAAAAACAGTTGAAAACACTAAATTCTTGAAATACCTATATATATCTGGAAAATTTAGTGTGATTTTCTGCCAAATATATAAAAAATAATGTTATTGATGTATTGATCGTTCATTTTCCACATAGGGATAAAGTCAAATGCACATTCTGTGTCTCCAACTACTGTATATACTTTTCAGTTGATAACACTGAGAAAATTATTATTTTCATTTCTTCCTAATTCTCTATTTGTCAAATAATTTTTCTTATTATTTATTTTATTTTTTTTGTCATGTTTTAAAGTGAGTGTTTCTATTTAATTCAAAATTCTAGATACTAAATTTCCCATAATTGTACAAATAAATAGAGATAAATGCTGCACTACTAAAATGAGATCAAATCTTTACATTCTAGGTCAAAAGGAAGAGATACATTGAACATGATTGTTACATGTCATGTAATACTTCATTTTGTTTTTTATTTTGACTTGAATCCATCATTCACTCACTTTCACACACAACAGATGAATGTCAGAAAAGAAAATATTATAATGGACTTCCAGGTAAAAAAAAAAAGAATGCCCCTTGGTAAACAGACATATATTCACAGCAAACTGACACATGCACAGCACATACAATGACAACACGCACTGTGATGTGACATGAGGCCATGTACTGCACACGCGTGGATGCGTGTGTTTCGTGTGTGTGTATAAATCCCAATTCATAGTAAGTGTGTGTGTGATACAAAGAAGGCAGAGGCCGTTGTATCAAAGCCGAAAAGGTCACTGTGAGTTGTGTCTGTGTGCACGCTGTGCTCCCCTGCTGTTGTCAAACCTTTATGAGTACAAGTTTATATGTGAGTGAGTGTCACTGTGTATAAAATGTAGAAATTGTAACTGTAAAACAACAGCTTCAAAATCATTTGGATTGTAGAGTGGTAATAAGGAGAAGTGTGTTCCATTGCTGGCAACATCAGATCTTCTTCAACGCTGTATAAAAGTGGAGGACCACCCAGGACACATAATATATATATTAGTGCTAACTTTACTGTTTAGGATTGTGTACAGTGCGTGTAAACATGTTGATCAGACAAAACCTCCTATCTGAATGTTGTTGTTTTTTTTTTTAAGTAAACAAACAAAAAAAAACTTGTTTAAATGCAATTTGTATTTTGTATTTATCCTAAATCTTTGCGTCTCGCGCCATCGATTTGTTAGTGTGTAGGGAGCAAGGAGCAAAATCTCAATGATTCCTTAATGTTGCTCTAAAAAATATTATTATTAGTATTATTATCATGCAATATGTCTTTATTTATTTATCAGTAAACAAAATAAAATGAGTGAAAACCTGGCCATAATTGTGCTCATTTCAGTCAAGATGTCTGTATATGGGTGTAAAAAAATATTCAACAGTAGTAATTCCTATAATGTATATGCCGGTTGGAAAAATGTTTGGAACCCAAAGCGCAATAGTGATGGAGATCTACACTCACGCTGCTATGGAGAGGTTGGCAGCCGACAGGGGGCTGACTTCCGCCACCTCCTTGGCTTTCTGCAACGCGATCTTCTGACTGGCAGCCTCCTCCTCCTCTTGCTCATCCTGCCGGGAAAGAGAGACGGAAGGAGGTAAAGGACGTCAATGGAGGAAGTAGAGTGGAGAAAAAAAAAAGCTTTAGTCATGATGACGTAACGTCGAGCAGCGTTGTACCTTGGTTAGCTCCTGTGCGTTGGCCAAATTGTCCACAGCGATAGCCAAGAAGACATTCAGCAGAGTATCTGAGCAAAGACTTTATGGGAAATCCACTGTGTGGGCGTTTGGCTTATTTGTACACATTTTCACACCAGGCACAGACTCATGAGAACAAAGACGCCATAATAGTATTATAACTTCACTTTGTGATACAAGTTTACCCCGTTTGACATTATTTCCAATAACGGCTCGAAAGTAAATTACTTACTACACGTACGCACAGTTCTGTTTCAACAGCAGAAACACAAGGCAGGACAATATGTTTCATCTAAAACTTAGAATAATGTTACATTCAGTTTCTAAGATGCACAATGTGTGTGTAAGACACACCTGAATGATTTCTGCATGTGTCTTTTTACTTCCGCAAGCAAAGGATACAGTTGCCAAAAAGAGTGAGCACGATAAAGAAGACTGAGAAGGCCATGCCCTTGTTGACTCCGCCCTGAGACTTGATGCCCGCATACATCACCATGTTCCAGTCTTCACCTGTCAGGATCTGAACACAACCACACACAAATATTCAGTTAGTTCAAGCCATTGTATACAGGGATTTTAGAACATTTTAACTCTTTTTTTTTCTGTACATAACATGCTGCTATGTGCATGCCAGAGCAAAAGGCGGTGCTCTAACCATTATATGTAATTTGCTAATCAAAAGCCTAAAGAAAGTCACTTTTTTGGGGGAAAAAAAGGCTTTGTGGGAGTACTTTGCATTTAAATCAGGTGGCCCAAGTGCAGCCACCCTGAGCTCTGTCCCGTCGTCGAAACAAAATGCATATTGACCATTGGCCCAACAATATGGCTGGGTGGGCGCTGGCTCACGATGAGACAGGGCCACCACATCAAAAAATAGGGGATTTAAAATGTGTGATAATTCTTGAAACGTATTTTGGCAAAAGCATGTCACAGACATGCTATTAAGACACCTGGGAACTGTTTTAAATAGCGAAGAAAATATGCAATGTTTCACTCTTTTTACTATTGAGTGACTACTGATGTACTCTTAATGACATCAACTCAAGAGCTGTATCAAAAACTCACCTTTCACAATCATAGTGATGAAGATTAAAATAACAGCTATACAATTGAGCTTAACTGGTTTTGACCTATTCTAGCCTTCCACTCTTGCCCTTCGCTACGGTCACACTGTCTACTCCGCTTACCTGAAACACTGTCATTATTGCTGCTGGGAAGGTATCGAAGTTTGTTGAAGGAGTGCCATTTTCAAAATTAAACCTGACAGGGAAAAAAGGCAAATGGGGAAAAGATTTATTTGAGTTAGATTTTTTTTTAGCGAAAGGGGAAACAGTAGCATTAAAGCATATTACATGTACACCAAAATGTGTTATTCCTTCTCTAAAAATCCTCTCCAACAATGGACTGAAAACTAAACTATGGAAAGATAAATGAAACAGCACTGACTGTCCTCCGAAGAGCTGCATTCCCAGCAGGGCGAAGACAACTATGAAGAGGAAGAGGAGGAAGAGCAAGCTGATGATGGACTTCATGGAGTTGAGCAAAGACACGACAAGGTTCCTTAAAGATGCCCAATACCTGGAAAAAAAAAAGAAAGAGACAGAATGTTACATTTTGACTTGCCCTGAGTGTACAATAATGCAATATGCATACAATAAATAATAATACAGATCTGTTTAGTACAAGGCACTCACTTGGTGACCTTGAAGATCCTCAATAACCTGAGAGCTCGTAAAACGCTGATGCCAAATGACGTGCCCGGCTGGATAATGGACCACAGCACTTCAAATATGCTGCCACAGATCACCTTTTTGAATGCAAGCATATGCAACTCATTGTTATTCATTATGATGGTAATTGCATCTTCATTATATATAAAAATAACATTGGTGGTCTTCATTGGTGTATGTGTGACATTTGCATTTGCAGTTAGTCCTTAGTTGCAGTGGTACTCACAATGCAGTCGAAGCAGTTGAAAGAGGAGTTGAGGTATGCCTGCTTTCCCAGACCATACATCTTGACAAACATCTCCGTCAAGAATATTGCCAGGAAGATGAATTCAGCATAATCTATCAGGAGGGAAGCCGAGGGAGAGTAAGAGAGAGAGACAGAGAGAGAGAGAGAGCGAGAGAGAGAGAGAGAGAGAGAGAGAAGGAGGAAACCATCCATCCTGTTATCTGTAGGCTATTCCTCTATGAGACAAAATGCTCAAGTATTAGAGAAATAACAGCCACTTTGGCATTTCAGTCAATCTAATCAATTAGTGTTGTCAAAATTTCTTCATATTGACAGAGGAAAATCTACCCATGTCAACCCAAAAACAGATCAGTGTGCAATACACAGTATGGCTAACATTAGTGCCAATGCCAATGTAAGACTTGTATTAAAAAATATATGAATTTACCACAGTTTTATGAGTTTTTACTATCGATTAATGTAACAATATATTTAGTAATTTGATTGTCGTGTACGCACATACGTACATTCATCTGCTCTACTCACTTAGAAAATCTGAAAGTGGTTCTGGCTGGTCGTAGTGCACGACAGCCACACACAGCGTGTTGAGGCCCACCAAACATAGTACAGTCCAGTAGAAGGCCTGGGACTTCACTATATGTCGGATAAAGAAGCGCAGTCGTCTTTCTCGCCTCTTGAAAGTTGATCCTTCTAGCTTTGAGCTTTTTAAGCTAGCGCGGGCAAATGGTGAACCTAAGAGGGTAAGAAACACATCAGTGTTAGCTTCAGCTTTGTCTAATTATTGGGATGTCACAGGTATGCGTAGGCGGCACGGTGGAGGACTGGTTAGAGCGTCTGCCTCACAGTTCTGAGGACCAGGGTTAAATCCCCGGCCCCCCCTGCGTGGGTTTTCTCCGGGCACTCCGGTTTCCTCCCACATCCCAAAAACATGCATGGTAGGTTAATTGACAACTCTAAATTGCCCGTAGGTGTGAATGTGAGTGCGAATGGTTGTTTGTTTGTATGTGCCCTGCGATTGGCTGGCAACCAGTTCAGGGTGTACCCCGCCTCCTGCCCGATGATAGCTGGGATAGGCTCCAGCACTCCCGCGACCCTTGTGAGTAGAAGCGGCTCAGAAAATGGATGGATGGATATCATCTATTCAGCAGATTTATAAATAGATAATTAGATAGTTTTTTCTCATTACAGTTAGTGTTGGATTGTTTTACCCTTATTGAAGTATTAAAATTAAAGTTGTTAATTTGTTTTAAAAGTTCCATATTTTTGCTATTTAGACCTCCATAGAGTGACTCTCCATCATTGACTTAGTATAAAAGTGTCAATTTCATTTTTAATAAACACCTTGGTTTTGTCCTACCAGTGTCCAGAAAAGTCCCCTCTGAAAGCTACTTCTGTTTCACCCAGTTTTGTATCCGCTTTGTCCATATTTGGCCGTCCCTTTCTTCTCAATGGTTACCTCCGTGTTGAAGACCCACTAATGAGAGCATACGTTTGTTATGTTTACAGCACTGACTGAGGGGCGGAAAGGCAGGCGAAGATCTTCACTAGTGACATAGATAAGCTCGAGAAATTTCAATAACCTGATGTCAGGCCTCTCTGCAGAAAATGTCTGGAACTCAGGAATGCGTGGACCATTTTAATTCATATTTCACGTTTACTGTGGCACCATACAGCCAATATTACATCCCAAATACTAGAAAAACCTGTTTCGGTAAAATATGGCACCTTTAAGCTTACAATTTTACATAGGGGAAATTCTTTACAGTTAATAACAGCTGAAGGTTATTGAGTTTGTACAAAAATGAGAAACACGCTATGTGTGTTATTAATATTATTAGTAGTAGTCGTATTGCAACAGTTCAGTTTGGATTAATTCCGTTTCCATTATCTTCTATGCCCAATGGGTTATAATTGTTTCAAAATCTGAAAAAAGTGGAGGTCGTCTATGCTGGAACAGATAAATCTTTAAGTATTTATTTGTATGTTGTTAAAAATTTAAAAAATTAAAATGCTTTTTTTCCATCCAATTCCAAAATATCAGCTAGTGACAATGTTTCCTTCGATATTCATCAATGAATGAATGGACAGATGGAGGAGGGTAACTAATATGTTTATATGGTCTAACAACATGCCTTGTCGATGAGGGGGTGAAGAAAGAAAGGGAAGGGTAACAGGAGAGGAGCAATTCATATCAGCAAAGAGGAGAATGAAGGAGAGACAAGGAGAGAAGGGTCAGGTAATGTTGATATGCAAGATAGCATCTGTACATACTGTACCAGTGGTTTGAATATGCGTGTGTGTGTGTTTGTAGGTGTGTGTGTGCGTTGTCTCACCAACTGCCAGGTCTCCCTCCCCCTCCTCTGGGTTTAGAAGCTCAGCTTTGCTCTTGTGGTTCTTGGTGGCTCTCCTGCGGGAGCCTGGAAGCAGAAAGCAGCAGTCCATATGGAATCAAACAATCTGCATTCAGTTCACTTCGTGAACGCTAACAATCAAACCGATGAATCCTGAGAATCAAGCATTCAGACAATCCGTGTTTTGTGAGTGTGTGTGTGTGTGTAATATTAGCTCTCACTGGATTTCGACTTAATTAGAGAACAAAGTTTGTGTCGCCAAATTTTTGGGACAGGAGCATTATAAACTATCACCCAAACACCAATACTGTAAGATTTTTGACTTTTTTTTCCCCAAAGAAAATCAATGGTGATGACCAGAAACGTACTAAAAATCCAATAAGATTGCGCTCATGAAAATGTTATACTCTCACAACCACTAGCGAATTATATTTGCATGATATGAGGATTGGCATGATATGCTGTGATGTTGTACCACGATAACAGTCCTTTATGAATTTCTTTTTTTGGCATTTTGTCTGGGTGACAGCATCTCACAGCATCCATACACTTTTCTTTCTACAGTAGAAGTAATTTGTATAACAACATAGACAACCACATACAAGAACAGTAGAAAGAATTCCTACCGTCATAATCATTTTCATTTTCATCATCTGCCAAGAGAACCTCTTCTGCAAAAAAATAAGTAAAGAAAGAAAGGAACAGATACTTGTCATTGATGCATTTTACAATAAAGGCACATAAATATATTTATTTACATACAAAGGCCACAAGTCCTTACAGTATTGTTGTAAGAATTAAAAAAAAAAAAAAGTGAATACAGTTTCTTGACAATTCACTTTGATTCAGTCAGTCTTTTCTATTGCCAGTGCACCTGAGAATACATTTCGGGTCGCACCTTTGATTTCACCCCTTCTTTTATTTTAATATGCGAATTATTTTGATGTTGCTTCTCTATTGAAGAAGATCAAAGCTCTGTCCTCAATTTGCACCGCACAAGCCTCCGTCATCTTCTCTCTGCATCTGTCCTGCACGCCCCCACCCCATGCTTTACACTAACAAGGCCACGGGTGAAAGTTAACTGCAGGCAACGACAGGCATCGATGACGTGAACAAGATGTTTAACATTGTCAATATCAAAAGCTTTACATTGGAATTGTAACTGGAAGGTGATGAAGTCACAAAAATCAAAATACACCTCAGAATAAAACTGTGACAATATCCATACATCCATTTTCTTTACCGTTTATAATGTTCAAAAACTAAAAACTGGGGTCACCAACAAACCCAGTTCTTGGATGTGTTAATGAAACAATATGTTTTGTGTGGGCGTAGCTAACGGAATGGATGGTAAGCGTATATTCCAAAAAAAAAAATAAGTTTCAATATTTCAAATCATTGTTGTGTATATGAAGAGCTACAATACAGTACATCTATTTACCAGCTTTGCAGATCCACTCCAAGTAACCATTGAGTTCCCTTTCAATCTGCTGCTGCCTCCTCAGCTTCAGGAACTCACTTCTGTTTTCCACTCGCTCCCTCTCTTTGGCAAACTCCCTGTGAGGATATACATGCAGATAAAACAATTCAATCTGATGTTTTGGTGTGAATTATTTCAAATACTACTGGGAAAAACAATATATACAATATGTATAGTTTTTATTTGTTCTTTTTTTGCCAGTAACATGCATTTCTCGCAGATCCTTACCCTGACAGCACACCCAGCACCAAGTTGAGCATGAAGAAGGAGCCAATGATAATAAGGGGGATGAAATACATCCAGTTCCATGCGCTCCCTGAGGCATCGTTGCTCTGGAAACACACGCACACAACACACACACACACACACACACACACACACACACGCCATCAGAGGTGATGCTAAGACAATGTCACTTTAATAACAATTATCTTCTTCGTTTTTATCCCCGTATTTGTGTTAGTTTGCAGGATTACTCAAAAACTAATTTCTGCAACAATGTTGTGGAGGGATGGGTAATTTGGAATGGAAGATCCCATCATCCCAATACATTTTTTATGTGGATTAGAATGAAGAGGCATGTCCAGAAGTCATTTTACCTACTTTTACATCATTTTAACAGTGCCGTTTTGGTTTTATTTTTAAAATTTTCCCACAGTATTGTTGAATCATTTAGAACTTAATGAATACATTGAGGCGGCACGGTGGAGGACTGGTTAGAGCGTCTGCCTCACACTTCTGAGGACCGGGGTTCAATCCCCAGCCCCGCCTGTGTGGAGTTTGCATGTTCTCCCCGTGCCTGTGTGGGTTTTCTCCGGGCACTCCGGTTTCCTCCCACATCCCAAAAACATGCATGGTAGGTTCATTGAAGTCTCTAAATTGCCCCTAGGTGTGAATGTGAGTGCGAATGGTTGTTTGTTTGTATGTGCCCTGTGATTGGCTGGCAACCAGTTCAGGGTGTAGCCCGCCTCCTGCCCGATGATAGCTGGGATCGGTTCCAGCACGCCCACGACCCTAGTGAGGAGAAGCGGCTCAGAAAATGGATGGATGGATGGGTGAATACATTGAGGTAAATGAAGGAGGCAGTTATATGAAGGTTTAGAATTTAGTAATGATCATAATCAGGATTGTTGAGCCTTGGTGGAGGTTCTTGTGCCCTGAAAATGAAACTCAACTCTCAATAATTTTTGCTTGAATGAGACATTTTGAAGCATGTGACAGCAAACTCCATCCATCCATTTTCTGAGCCGCTTCTCCTCACTAGGGTCGCGGGCGTGCTGGAGCTTATCCCAGCTGTCATCGGGCAGGAGGCGGGGTACACCCTGAACTGGTTGCCAGCCAATCGCAGGGCACATAGGAACAAACAACCATTCGCACTCACAGTCATGCCTACGGGCAATTTAGAGTCCCCAATTCATGCATGTTTTTGGGATGTGGGAGGAAACCGGAGTGCCCGGAGAAAATCCACGCAATCATTATGGATTTAGTCATCCATTATTTCCTGCAATCTTTTCTACTTGAATTCCCACCATCTTTCCTTCCTTTCTTGTGATCTTTCAAAGCCCTTGTCACTCTCACTGATCAACATCCCCTTCCTGAGCCCACCTCTAGTCCTGCTCCCTTCTTCGCCACAACGGGTTATTGCCCTAATAGCCCCCTGCCTTGCCTCGTCTCATCCTTTCCTTCTGCCTATTCGGAAACTGGCATGGCTGCTGTGTACCCAATGTACCGCAAACCCTTTTTTTCTACCATTAAACTTTTATCACTTCTCTCCCCAGCAGCTGCAAGAATAACTCTGGCTGAACAGGCCCTTTTAAATATAGAGCAGCACCGGGAATGAGGGACACAGGGAGAGATATCGCGTGAAAGGGACAGCACGATATAAGAGAAGACATATGATGAAATACTGGAAATTGGAGTATAAAAAAGGAAAAATAGCATTGGTATTACATTTCCAACATTTATAAAACTTCCTCTCATATCCATATCCATATCCAATCCTCTCATATCCATATCCAATCCTATCCACAGTGAGGATAGGATTGGGGCCGCACGGTGATCGACTGGTTAGAGCATCAGCCTCACAGTTCTGAGGACCGGGGTTCAATCCCCGGCCCCACTTGTGTGAAGTTTGCATGTTCTCCCCGTGCCTGCGTGGGTTTTCTCCGGGCACTCCGGTTTCCTCCCACATCCCAAAAACATGCATGAATTGGAGACTCTAAATTGCCCGTAGGAGTGAATGTGAGTGCGAATGGTTGTTTGTTTGTATGTGCCCTGCGATTGGCTGGCAACCAGTTCAGGGTGTACCCTGCCTCCTGCCCGATGATAGCTGGGATAGGCTCCAGCACGCCGTGACCCTAGTGAGGAGAAGCGGCTCAGAAAATGGATGGATAGATGGATGGATAGGATTGGATGACAAGCTGTCAGTCAAGCTTTGGAAACACATCCATCCATCCATTTTCTCCTCACTAGGGTCGCGGGCGTGCTGGAGCCTATCCCAGCTATCATCGGGCAGGAGGCGGGATACAACCTGAACTGGTTGCCAGCCAATCGCAGGGCACATATAAACAAACAACCATTCGCACTCACATTCACACCTACGGGCAATTTAGAGTTGTCAATTAACCTACCATGCATGTTTTTGGGATGTGGGAGGAAACCAAACTGATGCAGTGTTTCTTCTAACCAGTCGGCCGCCGTGCCGCGCTTTGGAAACACATGGAAACAAATTCAGAAGACCTGCTACTACAGGTACGACTGGTCATGGCCCTGATTTACTAAAGGTTAGCTCGTGCAAAGACGGGAGCACATTTTATTGCTCACACAAACATATGTGGAAGGTGATCGACAAACTGTGCGCACCCAGGATTGCTTCTGCCAAATTGTTGATTTTGCGCTTTCTGGGAGGAGTATACAGTGCCTTGAAAAAGTATTCATACACCTTGCAATTTGTTCACATTTTGTGACCTTACAATCACAAACTTGAATGTATTTATTTCAGATTTTATGTTATAGAGCGGCACGGTGGACAACTGGTTAGAGCGTCAGCCTCAGAGTTCTGAGGACCGGGGTTCCAGCACGCCCGCGACCCTAGTGAGGAGAAGCGGCTCAGAAAATGGATGGATGGATGTTATAGAACAACAGAATGTGACGTGGAATGAAAATTATACTGTTTTCAACATTTGACTTATAAAGGAAGTATAAATCTAAAAAGTGTGGTGAGCTTTGTTTTCAGCCCCTGTAGTTTGATATTCTAAATACAATCCAATGCAATCAATTGCCTTCAGAAGTCACCTAATTAGTACCGTCCAACTTTGTGTAATTTATTCGCCGTAAAAATACACTAGTTTTGCGAAGGCCTCCTAAAGACTGTTTTAAATTGTGGGAGAAAACGCATTTAATGTGTCCTTTAAACAATTTTGAAAAACAGCCATTGTTCTCTGAAAAACAAAAACGAAACATAAACCGTTTTTAAATGATAACCAAACACATATTGTCATATTGATAATCTGCTGCAGGTGACTGGCTGTGCTGATGCAGCCCATCTTGTGACAAGCACTGCTGATGTAGAAATAAAGTGAGTCAACCGCAACAAGGCTATGGTGACCATGAAGGAAATTCACATTAAACTCACATGCAGTCAACACCTTTAAGGTCCTGATTCCAAAAATGGAGTAATATCTTAGAAGAATGAAAGAAATGTATAATTTTTCACTTCACTTCTTCACTTACATAGTACAGCAGTTCAGTCCAGCCCTCCATTGTGATACACTGGAAGACGGTGAGGATAGCAAAAAGGATGTTGTCAAACTGGGTGATGCCATAGTTTGGACCGAGCCAGTACTTTCGACACGTGGTACCCTCTGGACACAATCGCGACGGAGGTTCCGTCCCACATGGGAACTCTTCTCGGATCTCCCCTGGCAGAAGGCAGAAGTTGAGAGATGTCTCACAACAACATGTAAATATGGTATATTTCTTTATATTAATTCAGTGGATGGATATCATAATAGCTAGACATAAGAGCAATCTGATGTTGGTCAAAATCCTACACCCATAATATTCATTTCCTGTACCTGTGTGATTGTCAAAGCAGGTTTTGTGGAATTTGCCCATGTAAAACTCCAAGCCGATGATGGCGAACATGAGAATGGCGAAGAAAAGCAGGAGGCCAATTTGTAGCAGAGGAATCATGGCCTTCATGATGGATTTGAGCACCACCTGTAGGCCTAAAAGGCGGAGTGTAGAAACCACAAGTGCATATTTCTGCAACTTCTATTAACGTAAAACAGCATTTTAGAAATCAAGTTCTTGACTAAATAATTGGAATTTCCATTATTACGACTTAAGTGGATTAGTTAAAAAGACCATCTGCACTGAATTGCATCTTCCAATGTTTTCATTTAGTATTCCGATTCGTCTGTTTCATCTTGGGTTTAATTCCATTTCGGAGCTTTGCAAGACCCAGCTGAGGAAGTACAATGCTGTGTCCAACATTTTGGAACATTCAAAGACAGCTGACATGGTTACAAAATCCATTTGAGCACATTTCATGCACTCTGAAGATATTTTTTAAGATTTTACTGGGCTTTATGGCTTTGGTTAGAAATATGATTAATCAAGATGCACACTCACAATCTATACTTAATTTTGCTAGTTTTGCTATGCTATAAAAAAATGTTTGTAAAAAGAAAAATACCATCAACATCTAATGAAAAGCATGTACCTCTAATATCTAAGTTTTCAGTTTTTATTTTAATAGGTAAACACACACACACACACACACACACACAAATGTGACTATATTTAAAGATTTTTTTTTTAATTGGTGCGGCGTGACATGTATGTTGAGGTCCGTAGTGGAGATCTAGGGTATAAATAGCTATGCAGTGCTGCTGGAACACGACTGCCGCAATAACTGTAAAATAAAAAATAAAAAAGCAGAGTGCACAGGAGAACCACTTTAGTTGGGTGCATCATGCAGAACAACAAAGAAGCTGTATAAAACCTTGATTCAAAACGCTTCTCTGAGCTATTTTTAAACCTCCAAATAGAACTTTCATTTCACAGCTGTTTTTTCAATTTTGGGACAAGAAACTGTAACAGGAAAAAAAAATGCAACACAGTTCTTTTAAATGCCACACTTACTGGGAATACCAGACACCAGTTTGAGGGGCCTCAAAACTCGAACAGCTCTGAGGGTCCGCAGGTCAAAATCTGAGCCCACAGTGGACAGAATCCTAATGAGAATGGGACAAATGTAAAGGGGCAATCAATGTTTAAGCTTGTCGAGCTTGTTGTACTTTCCTTTCTGTACACATTGCACGAATACTTCTCCAGAAACACAAACACACTTTGCGTCATTACAATGAACTGCAGACACATTGTATGTAAATCCTGCAGAAGCTGAGTTGATCAATAGCGGTGACAAGTGAAGCCGGACGGCGAAGCGTATCAGGTCGAGGGAAGGAATGGGTTGAGGAGCCGGTGTTTTGTATCGGCATGACGGAAGGGAAAATGAGAGATGCTGACTAGTACATTTCGGTCTATTTTTGTATTTTTTAAATTATTCTTAGTGCATTCAAAGTGTTTTCAGACTGGGGAGAAACTGATGTGGCGTTAGAGAATGAAAGCCAATTCAAGAATGGTAAACAAGATGGTGTGTGTGCATGTGCGTGTGTGGAGAGTCTAAAGATGTTCCCCTGTGCCGCCAGACCTCCAGTCAGTCCCTCGTCTGATGCACAGAGTGAATCATCCCTCCTTCTCACTTCTCCGTCTTTCTTTTTCATTCTGTCACTTTGACACATTTCCGCTTTCTTCTGTTCCAGTGACACAGCAGACCCTTAATCACTGCAGACTTCAAATCAGACTGCTCTCCTTGGAAACAGCAAGTAACATACAGGATCTAGTATTCAATGATTCAAGGACTTTAATTGTCGTAACAACATACATTTACATATGATATGGCACAATATTTGATACCCAAGGTCTCAGATTAGCTGAATGGGTCTCAAGACTTGTGAAATATACAACCCCAATTCCAATGAAGTTGGGACGTTGTATTAAACATAAATAAAAGCAGAATTCAACGATTTGCAAATCATGTACAACCTATATTTAATTGAATATACTACAAATACAAGATATTTAATGTTCAAACTGATAAACTTTATTGTTTTGAGGAAATAATCATTAACTTGGAATTTTATGGCTGCAACACGTTCCAAAAAAGCTGGGACAGGTGGCAAAAAAGACTGAGAAAGTTGAGGAATGTTCATCAAACACCTTTTTGGAACATCCCACAGATGAACAGGCTAATTGGGAAGAGGTGGGTGCCATGATGGGGTATAAAAGGAGCTTTCCTGAATTGCTCAATCATTCACAAGCAAAGATGGGGCGAGGTTCACCTCTTTGTAAACAAGTGCATGAGAAAATAGTCGAACAGTTTAAGGACAATGTTCCTCAACGTACAATTGCAAGGAATTTAGGGATTTAATCATCTACGGTCCATAATATCCTCAAAAGGTTCAGAGAATCTGGAGAAATCACTGCATGTAAGCGGCAAGGCCAAAAACCAACATTGAGTGCCCGTAACCTTCGATCCCTCAGGCGGTACTGCATCAAAAACCGACATCAATGTGTAAAGGATATCACCACATGGGCTCAGGAACACTTCAGAAAACCAATGTCAGTAAACACAGTTCGGCACTACATCTGTAAATGCAACTTGAAACTCTACTATGCAAAGCAAAAGCCATTTATCAACAACACGCAGAAACGCCGTCTGCTTCTCTGGGCCCGAGCTCATCTAAGATGGACTGACGCAAAGTGGAAAAGTGTTCTGTGGTCCGACGAGTCCACATTTCAAATTGTTTTTGGTAATTGTGGATGTCTTGTCCTCCGGGCCAAAGAGGAAAAGAACCATCCGCACTGTTATGGACGCAAAGTTCAAAAGCCAGCATCTGTGATGGTATGGGGCTGTGTCAATGCCAATGGCATGGGTAACCTTCACATCTGTGAAGGCACCATTAATGCTGAAAGGTACATACAGGCTTTGGAAAAACATATGCTGCCATCCAAGCAACGTCTCTTTCATGAACGCCCCTGCTTATTTCAGCAAGACAATGCCAAACCACATTCTGCACGTGTTACAACAGCGTGGCTTCGTAGTAAAAGAGTGCCTGTCTCCCATTGAAAATGTGTGGCGCATTATGAAGCATAAAATACAACAACGGAGACCCCGGACTGTTGAACAGCTGAAGCAAGAATTGGAAAGAATTCCACCTACAAAGCTTCAACAATTAGTGTCCTCAGTTCCCAAACGTTTATTGAATGTTGTTAAAAGAAAAGCTGTAACACAGTGGTAAACATGACCCTGTCCCAGCTTTTTTGGAACGTATTGTAGCCATAAAATTCTAAGTTCATGATTATTTGCTAAAAACAATAAGGTTTATTAGTTTGAACATTAAATATCATATATTTGTAGTGTAATCAATTAAATATAGGTTGAACATGATTTGCAAATAATTGTATTCTGTTTTTATTTATGTTTAACACAACGTCCCAACTTCATTGGAATTGGGGTTGTCAATAAAAATAAGAAATTAGATAAAATAAGACAAGATAAAAAGATAGAAATACTTATTTGCAGTTGTGAATGTGCACAAAGGTACAAATGCTTCCGGAAAGAAGGTGTTCCTCAGTCTGGTGGTCCTGCATCGGATGCTCCGTAGCCTGCTGCTCGAGGGGAGCAGATGGAAGAGCGTGCAGGATGGGTTGAGTCTTTGATGATGCAGAGAGCCCACTTTCTGCACCTGCTGGTGAAGATGTCTGTAGTGGTGGGGAGGCTGACCCCCACAATTTCCTTTATAATTTCCTTTATCATCTTTTGTAGTGCCTTCCGCTTCCTCTTTTGCACCAGGGTCTGTGGAATGAGGGTGTTGAAGGCCGAGGTGAAACGCAGGAACAGCAGGCGGACGTAGGCGTTCTTGCTCTCCTGGTATCATCAGTGGAGCGGTTCCTCCTGTATTCGTAATGGTGAGGGTCCACAGCGAAGTTGATGGAGTTTTCTTCGCAAAGCACTTCATGACTATTGGAAGTCAGGTCTACTGGCTGATAGTCATTCAGACGTATGGGTGCTCCTGAGATGTCGCTTTCAACACTGCATTGTGGTGACTGGAAAGCCCTCTCCCGTGGTACCTACTGGAGGCACGTCATCACTTGTGGTGGCTATAGAGCCCTTGAAATGACATTGTGTGACATCAACTCATCATAGGAGGCTGTTATGAAACTGAAAGCATCCTGGTCCAGTCACGGAGCAAGTACTCTCACCACTATGTACATTGACTGAATAAAAAGTGCATCATTGTACCTTAAGGGGTTTTATACCTAGAAATGTCCTTCAATGAATTGGTTCTGTACCCTTCATACTTGAATTTTCCCCCTCCTGTACCCCTAAAATAAAATGTTGAGGCAGATGCACTTGAAAAATCTATATCAACCCACCCAAAGGCAGGAAGAGGATTTACACTTTCAAGGGGGGTGACCTTATTTTCGTGTGTTTTATAAATTAAAGTCAAAATCATCCATTGATTTTTCTGTATGTGGCCCTTGGAAGAAAAGGTTTGGACACCCCTGCCTTAAATGGTTGTGGAGGGTAATCTTTATGATGAAACTGAAAAAAAGTGGCTGAAATAATGAAATTACAGACAATTTGAAAATCTAAATCCCAGTGGTGTGGTCACCCTATTGAAGCATATGCACATATAGAAAAAGGGATACATTAAAGTAGCCAATGGCCTTGTTTTTAAATGTAATTCAGACATTGTAATTGAGGAGTCAGAGTACTGGAACATGCTTAGTAGGAAATCATAATTTATAATTATTAATTGTAGTTTTGTGCACAGTAAAATAGGCTCAATGCAGTGAAGTTACTTTCCAAAGAGATTCATTGCGGAGTGGTAAGGGAAATGTAATGACACATGAGCCCCAGTGGGTTTGATAGTGTAGCAGCACAAAGGAGCAGCTGCCTTGCAAGCACTGACATCCCATAATTTAAGAGCTTGTCATTCACAACAGAGAATGTTGGACAGTAAATTCAGATGCCGCAGTGAGAATTCGCCTCTAAGATCATGCTAAAGTAGCTAGCATTTTCTACTGTCTACCCCCCAATGTTGTAAATCTTGGCCACAATTTACATTTATAACTATAAAATATGTTCCTTTTTCATTTCATTTTTTTATCTAACGAATGATAAAGCATAGTGCCATTTAATAAGCAGTGTCTGCTATGACAAACACTATCAGGTCGATGAGGCACTTCCTCATTCACACCGTCTCCACGGTTACTCTGGCCTTTCTTATTCATAAGTGTTTCCATGGCAACAGCAACATTGGCTCATTGATAGAATCTCTGTATCACCTTGGTAACAGAGCCAAAGGAGGAGTTTTCCCCTCTATCTTTTTTGTGCATCAACAACTTACAATATACTTAATATAGAGACGCAATGTATGAGACACATACACGCATGCACACACACACACACACACACACACACACCCACACAACAGCAGAACAAACAGAAGCGGTGGGATATCAAACATATTGGGTGTGAACAATTTTCCCAAATGCGCTATGAAAGGTAGGTCCTTAAATAAAAGTATTATAACAAATAGAAAACATCCGATGATGATCACAGGCTGTCTACAATACACCTTGAAACACACAAACAGTATGCAATACAGCCATTTTTAAGAGGGACCCTCATTATTTTGAGTAATGTTAAGCACTATTGCTCTTCCCACTGCCCCTACTCACGGGAATGTAACACATTATAAAAACATAATCTTACGTGCCCACTTGCCATCTGTGTTCTTGCTGACTTCAGCTAAATGAGGCTAATTAGTTGTGTCTACAAGGCTGACCAAATACACTCTCCACTTATCTTTTTGCTGTTGTTATGATGGCCATTATCCAAAATGCTCTCTAATGTTATATTCATACCACCCTCAAACAATGAGTATGGGTGATAGGGACTACAGTTCACTCATTCTTCTCCTTATAGTCACTAAAAGGAAAAGGTTTCAATTTATTTTCACTTTTTCTTTTATTAATTAATTGGAAGGATGCTTGTTTTTTTCCCCTTTCCTTTCCTTCATTCATCAGTTGTATATAAAATGAGCTGAAGGTTGCAGAGATGCACTGTAAGCATGGTTGTAAAGTAAGTGTAATTGGACCAATAATCGATAGTGGGCATAAAAAACAACTAGCGTATTCCAAGCGCCAAATCACTCAGGCAATTTACTACAATACGCAGGTCAACACACACACACACACACACACACACACACACACATTTGGGCACAGAAACACAGTTGCACACAAATCACACCACCATCCAATAAGGTTGTAGTGTGGACAGCCAATCTAATTAAAGTCATGTTAAAGTGTGTTTGTCTTTGAATGTCTGTGAAGAGAGCGGCCGCAAGTCCACAAGAGGTGCCTAGGAAATGGAAGGGAATGTTTGAAGTGGAAATTGCACACGTTTTGTCTCTGCACAGCGGTCAGTGTGTTATCAAAGCTTTGGGCCAGAGATGGATGGAAAGGCCAAGCGCCTTTCATGTTCAAAGGAGCTGTGCTGCTAAAAACACACTCGTGAGAGCCACATAAAGGTGTGTATCTGCGTACCTCATAGGAACACAGGTCAGTGAGCATCAAAGGATTAATTCTACAAATAGAGTATATACTTCCATATATCTATGCTACAGTAATGTATATGTATTTGGTTAACAGGTAAACAGTATACGGAGAATTTACTGTACATTGGAATTTACAATAAGTGATTGTAATCATGGCGGCACGGTGAACGACTGGTTAGAGCGTCAGCCTCACAGTTCTGAGGACCTGGGTTCAATCCCCGGCCCTGCCTGTGTGGAGTTTGTGTGTTCTCCCCCTGCCTGCGTGGGTTTTCTCCGGGCACTCCGGTTTCCTCCCACATCCCAAAAACATGCATTAATTGGAGACTCTAAATTGCCCGTAGGTGTGAATGTGAGTGCGGAAGGTTGTTTGTTTGTATGTGCCCTGCGATTGGCTGGCAACCAGTTCAGGGTGTACCCCGCCTCCTGCCCGATGACAGCTGGGATAGGCTCCAGCACGCCCGCGACCCTAGTGAGGAGAAGCGGCTCAGAAAATGGATGGATGGATGATTGTAATCACATTCAAAGAATGTCAGCACGTTAAAATGGGTGATGCAACTCATTACGCATTTCGTCATTCAAGTCAAGATGCAGTGTTTTATTGCCTATACATTTCACTATTAACATTGATTAATTTATTCTAAGACTGTTAAAAATGTTACTTTAAAACTTTACCTAAACAGTTAATGAGCATTTAATAGCAAGCAGGCTAGTGGTAAGTACCAACAAACAGATATGTTAAAAAAGTGAGATCAAAAGTGTTCTAAACGAACACCATTTGGGATTTTGTGTATATTTCATAATTATTATTTTAGTTAAAGTGATATTTCTGCACATTCCGTTTTTATATTTTTGTCCATTTGACGGTCATGCTCTGATTGGAAAAAAAATCTGATGTTTCTCATCTGGTGCTCAGCTCTTGAATAGCTTTTTTTCACTGAGTACTTTAACCCGAGTAATTATTTGGAGGGCTACTTTTTTTACTTTCACTTTTGTCATACTATTCTAAATTAACAGTACTTTACTTGAGGTACAATACTCAACCCACCTCTGTATACAACTCACTGAGACTTGTTTTCAGTACCTTATTCTGGGATGAGCTTGGCCTTATGTTTTCTCTTCTTTAAAGCATTAAAACACCCTACCTGAATGAGTATGTGTGTGCAAATGAGTGACAATGAAAATGTTTGAACCGGAAAAAGACCATTAGACATTAAGCTTGTGCATGTCCAGTAAACATGAGCACGTTTTATGTACACTACCGTGTAAAAGTGTAAGTTAAGTTGTTGCTTTTTGTGACCATTTTCACAGCACTCATTAGTAAAACAGTACATTTTGCAGGATTATGTAAACAAAACCCCAACAAAAACAAAAACATAATAATAATAATAATGAAAGTTTGTAGAGGAGTGGGGCAAAGTCCAAGGGGAACCCATTCTTTATGGGTGGGGCTCTGGATAAATGTGTGGATATGGGCCTTTATTTTTTTAACTGTTTACCTCGATAACTATACTGGTACTGCCCGTAGGTTAGGAAATCCTCATTAAACCAGGTAGTGGCCAACAAACAGACGTGAATACTGCCTCGCTACTTTCCCCCCACTTTTGCTAACAGTCTACCCTGTTTATCGACGCTCTACTGAATGACGGTCATTACAATTTCCTATGGTGGCCCAAGACCTTTGCACACATACTTGCTAGCGCATCAACATATCAAGCTGCAAAGTTCAGTGATTTGGCACTTACATTTTGACATTGTGACTGTATGTTGAGTCAAGTGACCAAACAATAAACAGCAAAAAAAAAAGAAAAAAAAACCCAACAACAACAGTCAGTCTGTGACATCACATACCTGTAATGCTAAGATAAAAAAAAAGCCTACTGTGGCTTTGAAGAACACATTTACGATAGAGGTAGTGGCATTTGGGAATTTTAAGGATGGATGGCCATGTAGGGAAAATCTAATTTCACATACACAATCAAATGCACAATTTCTGCATAAGTGCAGTAGTAAATGTGAACGACTTTTTTTCTGTCTATGAACTACTTTGGTAACCATCTCCAGGTCAAAGTTAGCAAATAGTTAACTGCTACCCAATTCAGAAAGCATCTTATGAAGTAATGTTACATTTATACAGTAGTGGGTCATATCCTCATCATTACTATTGTATGCAAATCCAACATCATTTCAAATCAGCCCAAATCACGTAAGATTTGCAGGCTTGTGTGCATTTTGAGTTCTGTTTGTTTGGTTTCCTGCAACCCTCCTTCACCTGCTTGTCTTGTTCTCTGTTCCCCCTACACCCACTATGCGTGCACTATATTGTTGTGGCATTTGTTCACTACCCAGGCTTCTGGCTGCCTGCGGACCTGCTCTGTGATCTGACTGCTGCCTTGCTCAGGATGGGGCCATTCATTAGAGGAAAGGGCACTTGCAGAAACACACACAACACGCTGTAAAAGACATGACAGCGGATCCTGACCTCATGTTTTTGTAACATCGTGCAAATAATGTGTGTGTTTGATACATTTACAGTCGGTAATCCGCTTCTCACTTACCCTGTGAGCACCACCACAAAGTCCATGACATTCCATCCATTCCTCAGGTACGAGTTCTTGTGGAAGGCAAAACCCAGAGCCAGGATCTTTATACCAGATTCAAAACAGAAGATGCCAATGAAATACATCTCTGTAGCGTCCTGAGGAGAGAAAGAACACATCAGCCAAGTTAAGGAAAGAAGATAGATAGGACTGTTAAATTGTACAATGTATCATTTGCATCTGCTTTACCAGACGTCCAGACAGTGGGGTCTTGTCACCGTCGGGCAAATGTTGTTCCAGGGCCAGGACGATGCAGTTGGCAATGATGGTGGCGAGAATCATCCACTCAAATGGAGTGGGCAAAGTCAGTTAAGGAAAAACAATAATGCCCAACATACATTTAAAGTAGAACTATTCTTTATGTATTGAACCATAAATCATGATTTTGTCACACAAAGATATGTTTACCACCATTGATATGTAATTGAATTTATTTGGGATATACTAATTTATCTGATTCATCATGCATGAATTGCATTGACTGATATTTGACAACACACATGCACACAGACACACATCCACACAGGCACACCAGCATGCCCGTGCACTGAGATTTATCGTGACATCACCAGTTGGCTCTGTGTACGTAACGTCTTAAGGCTAGTCAGAAAGAGAGAGACAGGTAGAGAGATGGTGAAATAAGAAGAAAGACATCGAATTGTGTTTGTCATGATCGCTTTCGAACACGCACTCTCTCACACTGTTGCTACTGCTGCTTTAGCTGTTGGTGAGAAGAATGCTTTGCTCGGCACAATATCACAATAGAAACTCATAGGGCTCAACATTAGGTACCCAATCTACATAAGGGATAATCTGCTGTATTTTTTTTTTTTAAGATGTGCATGTGTACCTAATGCTGTGGTCACTGAGTGTACATGTTACAAAACTGTTAAAGGTGTACATGATCAAGCAATTGGTTTGACTTATTGTTTTCTATTCATCTCTACTTCTTCTTTACCTCTTTCCTATTTGCTCACCTCCGTTGCGAGCAGCTATTCCCATAGTAGCAGGCTGGAGGAAGCTATTTATGGAAGCATAAATTATATGCGTGTATGTGCATATGCGGTATTCTGTGTGTCTGAACCTGCATGTGTTTGCGTTCACGTGTGGGCTATAGACACGTTATGTACATTTGTGTGTCTTTCCCTCCATTTCCGATTCAAGAGGAACCTGAGAAGCCGCTCCAGGTGTTCATAGTCTGGTCCGAGCCTATGATGTGTTTGACGGCCCTTAACAGGCACACATCACTGGGACGCTCGCTCGGGGTTCCACCCAATTAGCTGAACTGGCCCACAGTAAATGTGTGCAAGTGCAAGTGTTGTGTCTGTGTGTGTGTGTGTGTGTGTGTGTGTGTGTGTGTGTGTGCATTTTGTAGCTAACTAAAGTGGGAAAACGGAAGATACGGTGTGTTTGAAACCTTTTAGTATTATAATCTCCACCTTTATCCTGACAAGTACGCACACACACACACACACCTACACACACACACAAACACACACACAAAATCCAGCACATGAATAAATGACTCTCACTTTGCCATAAACCTTCAATAATGAATTGCTTCCTGTGCCTTTCTCACGGCTAAATATAGCAGTGACTCAAAAGCAAGGAAAGATTTGAGAGTGAGGGTGATGAGATGCTTTCTCTATAACTTTTCTTGCTGTTTTACTTCCCTACAGTGTGTCAGTGCGTGTACGTGTGGAAGCATTTCCATTATAATGGGGATGTGGTAGGCCTTAGAGATGTCTCATCAAGAAGAGACAAGGAAGCCCCCCGAAAATGTTCATGATGACGCAAACAAGCACACATTTTTCTTAACGTCACTGCTCTCCCTCAATATTTTCCTTTGTCATGTTGATCCTCCTCTGCCTCAAAATCCCCAAACTACCTCACTCCTGCTTTTCCTCATTTTGTCCTCTTTTTCCTCTAACAATTTGTCCATCTCATCTTCCTGTCGCTCTACCTTTCCCTGGCTGGGCTCGTTGAGCCCATCAATCATGTCTATCATGTCATCTCCATCCAATATCTAAAAAGAGAGAGGGAATGAGGACATGCAGCATCAGCAAATGCAGAGGCAGCACTAGAAATAGAGTAGAAGCAGGTATTAAGTGGGGAAAACGTACAGAGAGCAAAATGAAAGAGAGAGAAAGAAAATGACCTGTGGGCACAGACGTGATTGAAAAGAGTAAGGGAGAATAAAAGAGGAAGTGAAGGGGGATGAAGAGGGAGGATAAGAAGAGGAAGAGAGAAGAGCAAAAAGAACGCTCAGATGTGGGATAACGCAAGACAGAGGGGTGTGAGAGTATTGCGGTATTTTTTTTTCTCCTGAGCCTTGTGGAAAGTAGGTTAGTGGCAGAACACACACACGGACTGTAAAAAGGAGGATGGGGGAGAGGATATATGCAGGAGAGTGGGAGGGAAACGATACATTATGCTGCATGTGACACCGTGTGTAATCACTGCACGACTCCATCTTTAGGCACACTTCACACATTTCCGCAACGCCACAAGAGCATATGTTGCAAAAAGCGCACAAGGCACAATTGGAAATTGGACATCCTGACGCCTACCAGCACTGCGTCTTTAAAAACAAACAGGAAAACAAATACATTTCTGTCCCAATGATTCTAAGAAGTGATTAAGATGTGCGCCAATACTTTTACCATAAAGGCATCCATCCATCCATCCATCCATTTTCTGAGCTGCTTCTCCTCACTAGGGTCGCGGGCATGCTGGAGCCTATCCCAGCTGTCATCAGGCAGGAGGCGGGGTACACTATGAACTGGTTGCCATAAAGGCATACAATAGATTATATTCAATTGAAATAACTATACCCTGCCATTGGCTGGCAACCAGTTTAGGATGCACCCCGCCTCTCGCCCAAAGTTAGCTGGGATAGGCCCCAGCACATCTGTGAACTTAATGAGGATAAGCGCTATAGAAAATGAATGGATGACACAACTAGCAAACATTTCAGGAGGTGTGTACATTTTTTTTTTAAATTTCATACATTTTACCACTGATTAAACATTTTTGTTCAATATTTAGAATAACATCGCTTTCTTCATCTTCAAATGAGCTGTAGGGGGTATGAGAACATTAGCTATTTCCCCAGGGTATGGGTAATGAAAAGGTAGGAAACTGTCCCATGTTTGTCAAATTATGTCAGATAAAGACACATTTCATCACATCTCATCACTACAGCTGTTCTTTCGGAGGTTTGCTGGCATGTTACTTAAAGTCACTAGGTTTCCAGAGACAACAGATCTAATTGGAATTGTCACACAATATCGATCCATCCATCCAAACATATATACATTAATACATACATACTGTACATACATACGAAGCTATTTGTCTGTACCGTTATGACACTTTTGTCTTTAGCATTATGAAAAGAAGTGTATTTAGATGGGCCACCACCATTTGCTCTGTTAAAAAGGATTTCCTTTACTATGAACACCTAAAATATTACATCATCAATAACATTTTGATAATAGGACTTTTAAGCGTGGCTGTTTCAGAATGGGAGACATTTAAATATATAAAACCACCGTGGCATACAAATAATTGCTATTTTGGACTTGTTTTAAATTTGAAAAATTAGAAGTGTCTTTGCCGTTATTGATCAAATTACAGTGAATGAAAATGACCCATTTTACAGTTGACAGTTTGACCGTTCATATTTTTCTTTGGTCCTAATGCCTAGAGGGAATCTGTGTTGTCAGAGCACTGTTTGAAATTGAGGTCCATTCTTTGACAGTGTCATTTTGAAACTTGGACCTTTTTCCTGAAGTCTTTCCTTGGATGACTTGGAGGTTGCTTTGAAGCCATATTATTTAGCTTCCCCTTCATCTGCAGGTTTCTAAGAGTGGGGTGCTAGACTTTTTTATTTTTCTCAGATGCTCAGATATTTGAAGCTTGTTTACACTGAAGTTGAGGATCCCTTTTCTGATGAGCAGCAACCCCAGAGCAGCATTTATATCTAAGGACTCCTTGCTGTCACAAATATAATCATGTTAACACACACCTGTTATGGAACTTCAGATTGTTATATAAAATGTATGCTATTCATGTTTAACAAATTCTGTATCCAATATTGTGGGTCGATGTTGGATTCGTTTGTGATGTCTGCTTAGCAGAGGTTATTGAGTGCCTTTGATCTGTGAACATTTAAATGTATTTGGAAAACATCTTTTATGCATCTGTATATTCTGTTAATTTTTTCCCCCAGTGAAATATAGGTACACAGTTGGAAGGTCATGGTTAATGTAGAAAATATTTGACATGATAACCTTGACCTTTAACATGGGTGGCAAATCAATGGAATTCTTAATTTCCATTAAATAGTCATCCCTGTGCACCAGCAGGTACTGCTATCCATACGCAAGACCTTACATAACATGCACTGTATTTCTCAAAGGGCCTACCCTTCAATAACCTTGACAGTCCTGCCCCATTATCACGCACCCCTTTCAAGGATCATTTGGCCATCCAAGCACACACATTCGCACACACACGCAGGCATGCTCACACACGCATACACACCAACAACAGATTCCACGCCACGACACAACCCAACACTAGTCTGCCAATGAAGCCCGCACCAGCTGCTACCATTTGGGAATGCGCCAGCCTTCATATTAAACTAAACAAGCGAGTGGTCTTTTTGTGCTCTTACACAAATACCATGTACATTTTTTTGTTGGTGTTACATTTTACGAGTTTCTTTATTATCTTGGCAAGGCGGTGCTGAAATCATTTCATTTGGCTGTCACTATTCCCACAGAAGAACTAATTTGATTACAAGAATGCAAATTCATGTAATCATCTGAGATACATGGATGAATTACTTTACTCGCTGCATTTTGTGTTGTCCACATGATGGTGTTTTTGCTGTTCTTCTATCACCTGCCAGAATTCAAGATTAGGTTGATTAGAGATAACCCATAGTCACTGAGTAGTATACAATTATTATATGTATGTACAGTTCTATGAACAGTATATTACACATACAACCACATGAAAAAGCCCAACATTTATATACAGTACTCACGTAATAGCTAGATGTTGACAGTAGAAATAAACATGCAAATGGCCTCTTCTGACCAGAGCTATCTATTAAAAATAGGGTACAAATATATTTCAGTGCTGTTATTTGCACAGCGAAAGATATACAACCCCAATTCCAATGAAGTTGGGAGGTTGTGTTAAACATAAATAAAAACAGAATACAATGATTTGCAAATCATGTTCAACCTATATTTAATTGAATACACTACAAAGACCAGATATTTAATGTTCAAACTGATAAACTTTATTGTTTTGAGTAAATAATCATTAACTTAGAATTTTATGGCTGCAACATGTTCCAAGAAAGCTGGGACAGGTGGCAAAAAAGACAGAAAGTTGAGGAATGCTCATCAAACACCTGTTTGGAACATCCCACAGGTGCACAGGCTAATTGGGAACAGGTGGTTGGCATGATTGGGTATAAAAGGAGCTTCCCTGAATTGCTCAATCATTCACAAGCAAAGATGGGGCGAGGTTCACCTCTTTGTGAACAAGTGCGTGAGAAAATAGTCGAACAGTTTAAGGACAATGTTCCTCAACGTACAATTGCAATGAATTTAGGGATTTCATCATCTATGGTCCATAATATCATCAAAAGTTTCAGAGAATCTGGAGAAATCACTGCATGTAAGCGGCAAGGCCGAAAATCGACATTGAATGCCCGACATCAATGTGTAAAGGATATCACCACATGGGCTCAGGAACACTTCAGAAAACCAATGTCAGTAAACACAGTTCGGCACTACATCTGTAAATGCAACTTGAAACTCTACTATGCAAAGCAAAAGCCATTTATCAACAACACCCAGAAACGCCGCCGGCTTCTCTGGGCCTGAGCTCAGCAAAGTTGGTCTGATGAAAAGTGGAAAAGTGTTCTGTGGTCCGACGAGTCCACATTTCAAATTGTTTTGGGAAATTGTGGACGTCGTGTCCTCCGGGCCAAAGAGGAAAAGAACCATCCGGACTGTTATGGACGCAAAGTTCAAAAGCCAGCATCTGTGATGGTACGGGGCTGTGTTAGTGCCAATGGCATGGGTAACTTACACATCTGTGAAGGCACCATTAATGCTGAAAGGTACATACACATTTTGGAGAAACAGACGCTGCCATCCAAGCAACGTCTTTTTCATGGACACCCCTGCTTATTCCAGCAAGACAATGCCAAACCACATTCTGCACGTTACAACAGCATGGCTTCGTAGTAAAAGAGTCCGGGTATTAGACTGGCATGCCTACAGTGCAGACCTGTCTCCCATTGAAAATGTGTGGCGCATTATGAAGCGTAAAATACGACAACGGAGAGACCCCGGACTGTTGAACAGCTGAAGCTGTACATCAAGCAAGAATGGGAAAGAATTCCACCTACAAAGCTTCAACAATTAGTGTCCTCAGTTCCCAAACGTTTATTGAATGTTGTTAAAAGAAAAGGTGATGTAACACAGTGGTAAACATGACCCAGTACCAGCTTTTTTGGAACGTGTTGCAGCCATAAAATTGTAAGTTAATGATTATTTGCTAAAAACAATAAAGTTTATCAGTTTGAACATTAAATATCTTGTCTTTGTTGTGTATTCAATTAAATATAGGTTGAACATGGTTTGCAAATCATTGTATTCTGTTTTTATTTAGGTTTAACACAATGTCCCAACTTCATTGGAATTGGGGTTGTATTTATAGTCTATAATATAGTCAAAGAAAAAGAAAAGCATTTTTTTTTTTTTAAATCCCAACAAAGATGTAATGAGTTTACATTCATAGCACACTGGAACCATGTTTGACTACTTTCCCAAATAAATTGGAGTGCCCAAAGGCCAGTTTAGCCCTGCTTGGCCTCTCTCAGAAGGATTTAGCATCAATCAGTGTTTTAGTCCTTGCAGGCGCCCTCCTCTCCTCCTCCTGTATATTCTGTACTGCATATGTTGTGCCTGCCACTGCCACCCCCTCTCACCACCCAAATACAGCTGAATTGCCACTTTCACAAGATGCTGACACTGGAATGTGTGTGAGCTGTGTGCAGAGTCTCGGTCTAGAATGTTTCTTTATATAATCTTTATGTGGTAATGGTGAGTGACAGTATGTGCTGAGCTAACCGTATGTATTTACCTGCTTTTCTCTGAGAGTGCGTGTGTGTGCTAGCACATTTTTGTCTTGTAGCAGCCACAACACGTGACCAAAGAACACTGTAATGAGAAAATCAATCCATCACACACTATGTGCCTCTATTTCTTCTCTCGTCACGTTTCCCAATCCCCCAAAATAGCTCTGTCCCACGTCACTAGCCACAAAAACACAAAAACAAAACGCAACAGCCTACACACCACTGCTCAAATGCCATATTTATGGGACCTAAAAATATGACCAAGATAAATAATATAAGAACTCTTCCCACCATATTAATGTGATATAAAACCTGCGCAACCTGAGTGAAAAATATTAACCAGTCACATGCAAACTCGCGTTAAATGGGAGTCAACGCACAACTGCCTCCATTTAAAGTGCCTCTGATTAACCCCAGGTTCATCCATCCAGCCATCCATTTTCTACCGCTTATCCGATGTCGGGTCATGGGGGGAGTAGCTTTAACAGGGACGCCCAGACTTCCCTCTCCCCAGCCACTTCATCCAGCTCTTCGAGGGGGATCCCGAGGCGTTCCCAGGCCAGCCGAAAGACGTAGTCTCTCCAGCGTGTCCTGGGTCGCCCCCCGGGGTCTCCTCCTGGTGGGACGTGGCCGGAACACCTCACTATGGAGGCATCTGGGAGGCAGCTGAATCAGATGCCCCAGCCACCTCATCTGGCTCCTTTCGATGTGGAGGAGCAGCGGCTCTACTCTGAGATCCTCCCGGATGACCGAACTTCTCACCCTATCTCTAAGGGAGAGCCCGGACACCCTGCGGAGGAAACTCATTTCGGCCGCTTGTATCCGGGATCTTGTTCTTTCGGTCACAACCCACAGCTCGTGACCATAGGTGAGGGTAGGAACGTAGATCGACCGGTAAATCGAGAGATTCACCTTTCGGCTTAGCTCCTTCTTTACAACAACGGACCGATACAAAGTCTGCATCAGTGCATATGCTGCACCGATCCGCCTGTCGATCTCCCGTTCCATTCTTCCCCCACTCGTGAACAAGACCCCAAGATACTTGAACTCCTCCACTTGGGGCAGGATCTCATCCCTGAACTGGAGAGGGCATGCCACCCTTTTCCGACTGAGGACCATGGTCTCAGATTTGGAGGTGCTGATTCTCATTCCAGCCGCTTCACACTCGGCTCCGGACTGCTCCAGTGAGAGTTGGAGATCACGGCTTGACGAAGCCAACAGAACCACATCATCTGCAAAAAGCAGAGATGCAATACAGAGGCCACCAAACCCGGACCCCCTCTACGCCTCGGCTGCACCTTGAAATGCTGTCCATAAAAGTTATGAACAGAATCGGTGACAAAGAGCAGCCTTGGCGGAGTCCAACCCTCACCGGGAACGAGTCCTACTTACTGCCAGATATGCGGACCAAACTCTGACTCCGGTCGTACAGGGACCGAACAGGCCATATCAGGGGGTTCAGTACCCCATACTCCCGTAGCACCCCCCACAGGACTCCCCGAGGGACACGGTCGAACGCCTTCTCTAAGTCCACAAAACACTTGTAGACTGGTTGGGCGAACTCCTATGCACCCTCGAGGACCCTGCCGAGGGTGTAGAGCTGGTCCACTGCTCCATGGCCACGACGAAAACCACACTGCTCCTCCTGGATCTGAGATTTGACTTCCCGACAGACCCTCCTCTCCAGCACCCCTGAATAGACCTTACCAGGGAGGCTGAGGAGTGTGATCCCCCTGGAGTTGGAAGGCACCATCCGGTCCCCCTTCTTAAAAAGGGGGACCACCACCCCAGTCTGCCAATCCAGAGGCACTTTCCCCGATGTCCACGCAATATTGCAGAGGCGTGTCAACCAAGACAGTCCCATAACATCCAGAGCCTTTAGGAACTCCGGGCGAATCTCATCCACCCCCGGGGCCTTGCCACTGAGGAGCTTTTTAACTACCTTGGTGACCTCAACCCCAGAGATAGGAGAGCCCGCCTCAGAGAACCCACACTCTGCTTCCTCGTGGAAAGGCGTGTCGGTGGAATTGAGGAGGTCTTCGAAGTATTCTCCCAACCGACTCACAACATCCCAAAGTCGAGGTCAGCAGCGCCCCATCCCCACTATACACAGTGTTGATGGTGCACTGCTTCCCCCTCCTGAGATGCCGGATGGTGGACCAGAATTTCTTCGAAGCCGTCCAGAAGTCTTTCTCCATGGCCTCACAGGACTCCTCCCATACACGAGTTTTTGCTTCAGCGACCATCAAAGCTGCATTCCGCTTGGCCAGCCGGTACCCATCAGGTGCCTCAGGAGTCCCACAGGCCAAAAAGGCCCGATTGGACTCCTTCACCTTGACAGCCTCCCTCACCGTTGGTGTCCACCAACGGGTTGCAGCAATTGTCGCCACAACAGGCACCAACCACCTTACGGCCACAGCTCCAGTTGCCCGCCTCAGCAATAGAGGCACGGAAAATGGTCCATTCGAACTTGATGTCCCCCGCCTCCTCCGGAAGTTCTGTCGGAGGTGGTGGTTGAAACTTCTTCTGACAGGGGATTCTGCAAGACGTTCCCAGCAGACCCTCACAATACGTTTGGGCCTGCCACATCGGACCGGCATCTTCCTCCACCATCGGAGCCAACTCACCACCAGGTGGTTATCAGTTGACAGCTCTGCCGCTCTCTTCACCCGAGTGTCGAAGAGATGCGGCCGCAAGTCCGATGACACGATCACAAAGGCGATCATCGAACTGCGACCTTGGGTGTCCTGGTGCCAAGTGCACGTGTGGACACCCTTATGCTTGAAGATGCTGTTCGGTATGGACAATCCGTAATGAGCACAGAAGTCCAATAACAGAACACTGCTCGGGTTTTGATCGGGGGGCCGTTCCTCCCAATCACGCCCTTCCGGTTCTCACTGTCATTGCCCATGTGGGCATTGAAGTCCCCCAGCAGAACGATGCAGTCCCCAGCGGGAGCGCTCTCCAGCACCCCCTCCAAGGACTCCAAAAAGGGTGGGTACTCTGAACTGCTGTTTGGTGCATAGGCACAAACAACAGTCAGGACCCATTTCCCCACCCGCGGAGGGAGGCTACCCTCTCGTCCACCGGGATGAACCCCAATGTACAGGCGCTGAGCCGGGGGGCAATAAGTATACCCACACCTGCTCGGCGCCTCTCACCGTGGGCAACTCCACAGTGGAACAGAGTCCAACCCCTCTCGAGAGGACTGGTACCAGAGCCCAAGCTGTGTGTGGATGCAAGTCCGACTATATCAAGTCGGAACTTCTCGACCTCACACACCAGCTCAGGCTCCTTCCCTGCCAGACAGGTGACATTCCACGTCCCAAGAGCCAGCTTCTGTAGCCGATGATTGGATCGCCAAGGTCCCTGCCTTCGGCCACCGCGCAGCTCGCACTGCACCCGATCCCTATGGCCCCTCCCATAGGTGATGAGCCCATGGGAAGGGGGACCCATGTTACCCTTTCGGGCTGTGCCCGGCCAGACCCCATGGGTGCAGGCCCGGCCACCAGGCGCTCGCCTTTGAGCCTCACCTCCAGGCCTGGCTCCAGAGGGGGGGCCCCAGTGACCCGCATCCGGGCAAGGGAAAAGTGAGTCCACAGTTTGTTATCATCATAAGGGGTCTTTGAGCCGTGATTGGTCTGGTCCCTCACCTAGGACCTGTTTGTCATGGGTGACCCTGCCAGGGGCATAAATTCCCAGACAACTTAGCTTCTAGAATCATTGGGACACACAAACCCCTCCACCACGATAAGGTGACGGCTTCCAGGAGGGGACCCCAGGTTCAGTATTTAATTTTTATATGCAACATAGTCTTTACAGTTAAATAAAGAGTTCTTCATTGTCTGCAAGAATTAGGATTGCTTTACTGTTAGTGTTAAGGATATATGTACTTCTTGCTCCTTCGCTGAACTCATCTAAGTTTCTACAACTCATCTGTTTCCCCCTCCCCTTAGGTCAAGAGTCTGGGTGTCTTCCTCGACAGCACACTCTCCTTCCAAGCACGCATAAACAACATTCTGTATACTTTCACTTACGAAACATAAATCGCCTCCGTCCATCCCTCACCCCCCACGCTGCTGCTGTCCTTGTTCATAGCCTCGTCACTTCCCGCTTGGGATATTGCAACTCTCTCCTGTTTGATCTCCCACCGCTAGTCACTACAAAACTACAGCTTCTTCAGAACTTTGCCACCTGTATTATCACAAGGACCACCTCCACTCACCACATCACTCCAGCCCTGCAACAACTCCACTGGCTCCCTGTCCAATACCGCATCCAATATAAAATATTTCAAGGCCATCAATAACCTCGCCCCGCCATATCTTGCTGACCTCCTGCACGTCGCCGTACCCTCCCGCTTTCTCAGATTTTCGTCCTCCATCTACCTCACCGTCCCTTCTGCTTGTCTGTCCACCGTGGGGGACAGAGCCCCCCGTCACACCTGACCTCCGAAACACAAACTCATTAACCCTCTTCAAATCCAAACTCAAGACACACCTACTGCCTATACAAACTTTAGCATTTCCCAAATCATTTGCCATTTTAATTGTTTTATGTTCTTTTTTTCTTCTTTTTTATTGTATTTTTTATTGTTTTAAAGACACCTTTAAAAAAATGAATTATTATTATTATTACTTACTTACTTATTTATGTACTATAGGTTCTCCATAGGCACAACTGGTTAGAGTGTCTCTCTCACAGTTCCGAGGACCGGGGTTCAATCCCAGGCCCCGCCTGTTTGGAGTTTACATGTTTTCCCCATGCCTGCGTGGGTTTTCTCCGGGTACTCCGGTTTCCTCCCACATCCCAAAAAGATGCGTGGTAGGTTAATTGAAGACTCTAAACTGCCCGTAGGTGTGAATGTGAGTGCAAATGGTTGTTTGTTTATATGTGCCCTGCGATTGGCTGGCAATCAATTCAGGGTGTACCCCGCCACCTGCCCGTTGATAGCTGGGATAGAAATGGATGGATTGAGGTTCTCCTTACAGCGACTGTGAGAGATGGATAGACAGCTAGAGAGAGTGATAGAGAGAGCTAAATTGACTTTCCTGTCTACCTTGAATGCTTTCAGTGTTCACCACCTGTAAGTTGGACATACAAGCAAATTTTACAAAAACACCCACACACGGCACATGTAATATTTTCTAGAATCTGTGAAAGTAAAAAAACGACACAATTTCTATACACGACATTTAATATATTTGGGATTCTATGAGATACTGTGTGTGTGTGTGTGTATGCGTGTGTGTGTGTGTGTGTATGCGTGTGTGTGTGTGTGTGTGTGTGTGTGTGTGTGTGTGTGTGTGTGTGTGTGTGTGTGTGAGAGAGTCCCAGTGCCTGAGGGTACTTCGGCTATGGATCAATTCCCACATTTGTTAGCAGACAGTCAAAAGCTATGAGTTAGGCATATTGAATCTTGAGGGGAAACACACATGCATGCAAGCAGTAACGCACACACCAAACCAAACACGACTCGCAGCTGTCAGGATCAAAACACCTCCACAACGCTTAAATTAGCATCATAAAAAAGCGAAAGCAGCCCTTTAGAGGAAGGACAAGATGTAGTGGGGAGGCGAGTGAGCGGGACAGCGGTGACGGGGGAGAAGGCGGGAGGGGGGAGGATGACGGATCAGGTTGGAGCGAGAGAGAAAAGGTGCAGCTAGTGGTGAGAGGTGACGACAAAACCTCAGTTCGGATCAATCAGAGATGGAGGGGGGACAAAAGGGACAGAGGCTTTAAAAGTGTGTTTGTGTACGCCTGTCTAACAGGGATTTGCACATCACGAGCACAAAATGTAGTTTAATAACCCATTCATTCATTAATGAGTTTAATAACCCATTTATTCACCTGCTGCTCTTGTCAACCAGCACATACAGATGTGACTCAAATGCACAACACCAGTAAGTACTTGCCACTACAAGATACTACTACTTGTAAACAAACAAAAAAAGCACCCATATATCGAGACACATAACCTCTCACACAAACTGAGGGGATGTTCATTCTGAATGATTACCAACTGACACTTGCAAGCTGCAGAAAAACAATAAATAATTTAGATTGTGCAGTAAACATTGATCACGGACTCTTCGCCCTCCCAAAAAAAAGCAGGCCCCTTCTCTGTCTCTCATTTAAGGTGCGACTGTCTTTCAATGTTCAACCTTTCCAATCAATTTCCTCGTTAGCTTCTCATCTTTCTTTGGATAGTGCATGCATAAAGCCTGCAGTGTTGCAAAGCAATGTGAGTTTTGTTAAATTATAAAATGAAACCCTGTTTTTCTACACTTCTACACAACATTTGTACGGGGATCATGGTTGCTATGGAGGACTTGAGCGTATTGACTTCCTCTCCATTTACAACATCGGGGGGAAAAGACTCGGATGAGGCACTTAGCACCACATGGTGTACATTCACATCAGCAGTGGCGGTTCTAGCCCGATTTTACCGGGGTGGCCAGACCCGGGTCCAAGGGTATTTTCAGGGGGGCCAGACTCGATCCGTTAAATGGGGGGGGGGCTCTGCTGTCGAAAACATTTTTATTAAATTTTATTTTGTCGACGAAGGTGGGGGGGAGTCGATTTTGGCCCTGTCCTCAGTGCTGGGGGAGCATTGACCCACCCGTAAAACTGTCAGTGCACATCAGTGTTTATGTATGAGTGTGATTATGTAGCCACATTCATACGACACCACATTTGCATTTGACAAGGTCAAAGGGTAATTTGGGGTCAAATGTCAGGAGGACAGAAGATGAACTGAAGATGATTTCAATTCCAAGATCCTATGGGTGACCAATTAGTTTCAATAACCCACTGCGTGTAACATGGTATGGAATTTGGAGTCAAATTTTACTCACACATTAATTATGATTTTTATGATACCACAGCAGCCTCCCTGACTGGTTTTCATCCCGTCTTTTCATCAATTACGGAGGGATGCCAGTTCTTGGAAACATCACCGCTCCTCCATATTTTCTCCACTTAACGATTGTTTCCACTGTATTCCATGGTATATTTAATGCCTTGGAAATTATTTTGCACCCTTCTCCTGACTGATACCTTTGAACAATGAGATCCTTCTGATGCTGCGGAAGCTCTCTGCAGACCATGTCTTATACTGTAAGATGTGACTACAAAAATATCAGGAAAAGCCCACTGAAACAGTTGAATTTTGTTTTGGGTCACTCAGAAGCACTTCAAAAGGTGGCAGGTGTGTGCTGACTCCCATTTAATATGAGTTTGAATGTGATTGTTTAATTCTGAACACATCCAGCCACAGCCCCAGTTAGAAATGGGTGTGCACAGTTGTGCAACCGCATTATCTCAGTATGTAACTTTGACTTCCCCTCTCTAAAATATTTTGAAAAATTTAGTTGTCGCTAATGGCTAAATGGTTGCTAAATGTTCCTTGTGTCTAGATCGTCCCCCCCCGGGAATGTATGTAGTTTGCCAATTCTAATTTTACGGCCATAAAAATGTCTGTCTAAATGGAGATCTGGGCACATGGTTATTTATGTGTCACTCCCATGTGTCCAAAGTCAGTTCACAAATAAATAAAAGCTCTCAATGAGTCCACTGTGAAACATGCACCTGGTGCATGAAGACATATTTTCCTTCCATACGTCCATTCACACAAATGACTCCTTAATCATCTAAACAACATGAGTCTGGTTATTGTTACCACTCCCTCTGCTTGAAATAAACCAGATTATTCCCTTATATTAAAATGAACTATGCTGATATTGTTTCAAAGTACATTGAGGCAATTACATGTGCAAGCTCACTGGCATCTATTTTAATGTAGAAGACACCTTTTCATATTACAGAGGCTTTAAAGCCATTTTAAATATTTAGCTTTACAGTATTTCTATGGTGACCGAGTAAAGTACACACTTTATTAACTCGTTGTTTACAGAGTCAGAGTTATTGCTGTTGAATACAAACTGCACCACATACAGGACAGGCCTGCAGTTATCTGAGATTACCTCATAATTGATAAGGAATCATTACCAATTTCCTCCTTCTAACACTATCAAGACTACCTTAATGCATGAGTAATAAAACCTGAATTAATCTACAACAATCCAAATAATGAAAGATGAAGATGAGCGTACATATGAAGGGATATCAATATTTTCCCAGGAATTGGGATAATCGTTTTAGGTTGTGTTGTGCAAACATGATACTGTATTTGGGAGTAATTTATTACGAACCAGCCAAAAAGCAAAGCCCTGCTTCGGAAGTTATCAGGCAATGAATTTTGAATTTGAGTAGTATTCATGATTATTTGTAATCGCGACAGAAAACATCTGACTTGCGACCTTTGTTGTGTCTTTCTCAATGCAGATCCACGAAAGATAAACAAGGTCCAAGAACTATTAGCAATATTGGGCAACATGATTGTAAAGGTCAAAGCTCTTTTTTTGTTCTTCTTGTCACGTTTTAGCTAAAATGTTCAACTTTGACAATGCCATTACAAATAGCAAGTACATTACTGTAACTATAATTAAACACCCTCTCTTGTCTCTGTAATGTGCTTTAATGATTAAGCCAGTGGAAAACATTCAGTAGCTAATGTGGTAACCAACACTGCATGATGAATTGAATTCACGGTAACCTATTAACCTTGTCAAGTGAATGGCAGCAAGTTATGGACTCTAAATCCAAGTTATACGACCTCAGACTCCTCGTGAACAGCTCTGTCGTTTAGTAAATAGACTGTGAGTCAGAAGCATAAGTAGCTCCTGCATTTCACCAGAGCAGCCCAATTAGTGAGTGTAGTTATGTCACAGCTCAAGCATAGGCAGAGATCAATACAATCATTACTCCAATTTCCACTCATGTCATTAAAACTCACAAAGGACAAACTTCAATGTACGCAGATTTAGACAAACATCACACGTATCTTAACGACGGCGAAATCACTTTCTATTCATCTCTACAGAATGGCGCAATGTGCAGATTTCTGAAAGATGAAATTGAATACACATGCACACACAGAGCGGGAAACGAAGGAACATTAATGCGGACACATTTGAGTCCTTTTTAGTTGTACGAATTAAATAAAACACGACGAAATCAAATACTGTCTCTGAACAATTCAAAAGACGGCCATACCTGTGTGCTCACACACACACATGCACACACAAACCATAAGTAGAAGACACCTGCAGAATTGGAATTGGAAATGGAACCTTGCGTCACACACAAACACTTTGAAACTGGTTAATTCGCATTGCTGTTATGAGGACACCTGATTTTTTATCCTCACACCGCAAGAGGTCCCCTTGACGTAACTGTGTGGACAGACATTTGTCCTCATAATGCACTGAATACAAGTGTGCTATATATGCAAACACACACACACGCACACACACTGAAGCTGGTTTTCTTCTCTCCTGGGATCACCCCTCCATTCCCCACATTTACCATTTCTTTCTCCTAATCTGCACTTGCTGACATCAGCAACCAGCAGCGCCCCCTAGATACCACCCACACCCGTCCACCCACTACACAGATACACACACACGCGTACACACTCACTGAGACCATTCAGGGATCATATATCAAGCTCACACTGGATGTGATGTGGAATTACTAACAGAAGTGACAGATGCCGATCAACAGCTCATAAAAAGGGGGCTGCAGTTTCTGCTGCCACCTTTTCATTAAGCATAAATTACAAGTCCAGCCTCAGTCACGTGGACAGGCATGCTCGTTTAGACCTTTGTCATTCATTCCATCATGACGAGCCTACCTGGTCTCCGTTAGGCTTGTGCTCACAACAGTGCAGGTAAAGGATATGGCCATTCGGTGATCTTTTTGGCGTATTTTCTCACAAAGTTATCTTCACTGAAAATGAACAAGGAGCGGTTGACAGTGAAACAGTTCTGGCGTACAGGTATCGGGTTGTACAGGGCCATAGTCCGGGCCCTCTGAGCCATGGATTGCTTGTACATTCTCTGGCCTCCTGGCCCCCCTGCTGGACCGTGGCCCAACCCGTGCCCATGTCCGTGGCCATGTCCATGTCCGTGCCCGTGACCATGTCCGTGTCCGTGTGGCCCTCCTTGTCTCCCTCCGCCACGGCCACCCGGGCCCCCTCCGCCGGGCCCTCCTCCGTACCTGGCCGGTACCTCGTCTCCAAACCGTGCCATTCTCCGGAAACCAGAAGCCAATCTTGACGAAGCAGCGGAGAAGGAGACCGGTGCTCAGCTGCACAGCCACACATTACATCCCATCCGGATCAGAACATCTCATATGTTCAAATGGGTTGCGGTTCTGCAGCCTCTGGTCTAAGCAACCCGGGGGCCCATGCACAGACCACCTTCCCTCTGCGTCTCTGCCAGGTGCAAATCGTGGGTGCGAGGAATCAAATGTTTGGTCTTTCGGTTCACAATGAAGGGCGTCTCAAGTCCTACGCTCGTCTTGGATCCGTCCAAACCCTGAGGATGACCACCCCCCATCCACCGCCAGATCATGGGGACTTATTCAACATGAACCATGGTTGGTCATGCCTGCCGCATCAAGACCGCTCCACAGGCACCACAAGATTTAGTTCTTCTCTGTCATGACAACATGTCATTACAGTACAGACGCCTTTAAAACGACACGAGCCTCAGTAATAAATCACATTCACGGCATCTAATGTTAAAAAAAAAACACAAAAAAAAACAGCTCAAATGTTTCGTGGTTTTCGTGCAATTCGCCATCCCTGAAACCACCGCGTTCACTTAAAAAGCATCGGAAATGAAACGCGACCATATTATTTATTTAATTATTTCTAAAACATCCGCAATATTTGGTAGTGTTACGTGCCACTGCTAATTTTACCTTAAAGTGTAGGATCTCACAAGCCTCGAACGTGAGAGGGGGGAAAAATCATTTCATTGGTTGAAAAATATAAAACACCGTGCAAAAAGGAGAAAGACGGAGAATTCCGCGTTGTTTTTAAATGTCCATGCCTTCGTAGTGGAGATGAGAGCGGCGAACAGCTTCCTCCTCCCTGCTTGCAACAGCTGCCGAGCCATCCACCGACGGACAGGACGCGGCGTCAAAGACACGCGTGGGGCGGCCTCTCCCCAGCCGTTTTACACGCCCTCACCGTGCCCCGATGAAGCCGAACCTCCGTCCTCTTGGATCTCTTGGATGTCCTGCTAGAGCGTCCTCCCGTTCTCATTGGCGTGTGTGGTGGTGGTGGTGGGGGGTGGGTGGTTTCCTCCACCAGCAGCCCCGAGGGGAGGAGAGGGACGCAGGAATGGGTGGCTGGCTGGATGGATGGAGACAATAACGAAAGGAATGATAGAAGCGGAGTGTGTCTAAATTACACAGCCGCGCATCTTATGCGCGCGCTGCAGCTGCACATACCTGATGACGCAAGCATTTACTTGCACACGTATGCCTTTTGGTTTTTTTTTGCGCTGCTAATATCACGTCAGCCGCAATGAAGACCAAAAATGCCAACAGAATTGGTATCCCTCCGAGAATTAATGTGCATAGAAATTGCCAAATGCATGCGCAGAGGGGGTGTTGGTTCGTGGCCGCGCGTACATGTGCGCACCTGCAACGGCGCCAGAATGATGTGCGCGCGCCCGCATGCGAGTCGCGTGTTTGTTCGAGAAGAAAGGTGGAGAAGGAGGAAAGGCTATTCTTAGTAACAGACATTTGGAAATTAATGGACGAGGAGAGCGCACCACTCACCCCCCCCCCCCCCCCACCCCCACCCTCCGCAAGTTGGCCACCTTTCTTTCCCTCCCCTCCCCTCGCTCATAAACAGTGGCGTCTGCAAGCTGTGCCCATTTGCCAACATACAGGTATGACCACTACATTTATTTAAATCTCGATTACAGCTTACTTACGACTACAATATTAGTAATGGTTAAGTGCTTTGAAATAAAATACGAAAATAACCACTTAGAAGTCAACCAGTCTTGTGGAATGGTTTGTGTTCAACTTTGGAGGTTCCATTGTAGTCACTGGTCACAAATTTTGGTACATTTTGGAGATTAAAAAAAACAACAACAAAAAACCACATAGTGGTAGTAAGTAGTGCTCTAAATTCTATTGAGCGCCTTTATTGGTGACAACTAATCATGACCCCGAAGCCGTACCCATTAAAGAGTCCCTGTCCATCAGGGCCACAGCATTATGCGTGCATGAAAATTGACTGAGTGATCGGTGACGCCACATAGAGATTTGATGTTACATACATCCAAATGTTAACATTTACTTTCGCATTGTTGTATGGGCGATAACAGTGGCCCTTACAAACCAAAAATGCTAAGTTCTGGACTGGTGGACACAGGTACCGCTGTTTAATTGAAGTTAATAAAACCTGTTCCTTTTGGATAAAATAAATATTATTTGTTTTTATGTATTTCTTGTATGAGAGGTGTGGGGGGGGGGGGACATTTTGTAATGAGTCCCTCTCACAAGCACAAGAGAGACTGCAGCCCCACAACATCACAGGACAACCTTTCTTTCAAATATTTTATATTTCCTAATTGATCGACTCCATAAATAGCTGCCTCTGTGAATGGGAAATGACGATACATATTTAAGGGTGACCGTCAGAATTAATTCACCACGCGCTGGAGATTGAAACGGGAGAGAAACCGTCCTCGTGCAGACTACAATCAATAACAGCGCGACCTTAAACGTCTATCCGATACGCCAGAAAGCAAAGCGATCGTTTAGCTTTGTGTCCATTTAAGCAATGCTTCCGACTCTCAGAGGCTCCATGACCCCACCACAAGGGCATGTGGACAGTGTAGGATAGATAGATAGATAGATAGATAGATAGATAGATAGATAGATAGATAGATAGATAGATAGATAGATAGATAGATAGATAGATAGATAGATAGATAGATAGATAGAAATTTTTTCATGAGGTGAAGTAAAAATAAACGAAATAAATGGGGTTGCACTAATGTGCAAACTCTCATAACTGGGGATGCGACTGTATTCAGAATAAAACAATCACATTCAAACTCATGTTAAATGGGAGTCACCAATCACCTGCCATCATTTCTCATGTCTCAGATTGACCTAAAATAAAGTTCTGTTATTCCACAAGGGTTTTTTTTCTTTGTTTTTGCTTTCTGACAGAAATCTCAAGGTTTTGTGCTAACACTGACTGCTATTTTGAACTGTTCATAATTTCCTCCATTGTCTAAGGCCACATTTCCAGCTGAAGAAAAGAAGCCCCAAAGCATGATGCTGTCATCACCAAGCTTCACTGTTGGTATGGTGTTTTTTTGGTGATAAGCAGTGTTGTGTTTGTGCCAAACATCCCTTTTTGAAGTATGGGTACAAATTTCAACCTTGGCTTAATCGGACCATATCGAAATCCCCCAAACGTGGGAAAATGGTGTATGGTGCAATGACACCAAGGTTAAAGTTTTTGGCCATAATTCGAAAAAGTATATGTTTGGCGCAAACACAACACTGCTCATCTGCAAAAGAACACAATACCTACAGTAAGATATAGTTCCCCTTTACCACAGTGATCAGAAAGTGTTTAAGACAAGACAAGCCTTCAGACTGTTGTGTGTGTATTTCTCGTTCAATGTAAAATATGGTGGGTAGCTGGCTGTGTCTTGAGATGTGAGGAGCGGGCCGAAAAAGGAGTGTTGTGACTCAATGATTCATAAGAGTGAATAATTCAATGGCTGGATGCTTGTCGAGCACTCCGCCCTTAGTGAACTCACTCCATCTGATGTAGACTTGTGATGTAAACCTCTGCAAGATGAATCCACATCATTGAAACAAAAACAAATGTATATTTGATGCAAACATCAGTCAACAACACATTACAGTGGAAAAACAACTAATCAAGAAAGGAAAATGCTGGATTTTCTTTGACATATTGTCACTCGGTTTACGGCCACCCTGAGAACGCCCGATCCCGTCCGATCTCGGAAGCTAAGCAGGGGCGGGCCTGGTTAGTACTTGGATGGGAGACCGCCTGGGAATACCAGGTGCTGTAAGCTCAGGGGCATGGTGGACGACTGGTTATAGCGTCTGCCTCATAGTTCTGAGGACCTGGGTTCAATCCCCGGCCCCACCTGTGTGGAGTTTGCATGTTCTCCCCGTGCCTGCGTGGGTTTTCTCCGGGCACTCCGGTTTCTTCCCACATCCCAAAAACTTGCATGGTGGGTTAATTGAAGTCTCTAAATTGCCCCTAGATGTGAATGTGAGTGCGAATAGTTGTTTGTTTATATGTGCCCTGCGATTGGCTGACAACCAGTTCAGGGTGTAGCCCGCCTCCTGCCCGATGATAGCTGGGATAGTGAGGAGAAGCGGCTCAGAAAATGGATGGATGGATGGATATTGTCACCCCCTACAAGTTACATCAACGTAAGCATTGGTTAAGTTTGATCAACCTTAATATTTTTCATGAACCCAAAACACAGTATCAGTGTGCTGTTAGGGGTCCAAATAATTACCTTCTGCTGGTCACATTTAGTATTCTAAATCCAGTTTAATTGCATTAGGATCCTGCTATAATACATTGAAAACAGTACAATGACTAAGGCTGGGGGCAGCAGCATGGCATTCACCAATGAAGTGGTACCACATTAATTGTGTGTACGTGTGTGTACGTGTGTGTGTGTGTGTGTGTCAGAGTGGGGGTATAAGATTTATTGTAGATGCTTACTGACCGAGACCACCAGCAGGCTCACAGAGGGAACACTAATCATTGTTGTATATGGATGTGTTTGAACATGGATGTTGTGTGTATATAAAAAGCATAATCTATGTTTTAACATCTAGAATGAATAAAGACGTGACGGTTGCTCATCCATAAGGAGCTGGCTTGGGGGTTGCGAGATCAGTTTCAAGACCGGATCCGGACCAAATAAAAACACTCGCCGTACATACATACAAAAAAAAACAACTGACTCGAAGGACTGTGGAGGCTGGATGACTTCCTGAGGTGACGTTGAGCAAGGCACTGGGTGCTACTTCTTTGCAAAGAAGTAACTGATTCCTTACTGCATGTGTGAGACAAAACGGTTCAACTATATGCATGTAATAAACAGAAAATGGGGGAAAAAAGATTGAAAAAGTGGGGGGAGGGGAAAGGAACCTATATAAGCAAAATTATTCCAATCCATTCATGTCTCAATCCCTAACTCTTTCTTTGGCACAAAATATTTCAATGCAGATTAGATGTACCATCCATCCATCCATCCATTTTCTGAGCCGCTTCTCCTCACTAGGGTCGCGGGCGTGCTGGAGCCTATCCCAGCTGTCATCGGGCAGGAGGCGGGGTACACCCTGAACTGGTTGCCAGCCAATCGCAGGGCACATACAAACAAACAACCATTCGCACTCACAGTCATGCCTACGGGCAATTTAGAGTCTCCAATTAATGCATGTTTTTGGGATGTGGGAGGAAACCGGAGTGCCCGGAGAAAACCCACGCAGGCACGGGGAGAACATGCAAACTCCACACAGGCGGGGACGGGGATTGAACCCCGCACCTCAGAACTGTGAGGCTGACGCTCTAACCAGTCGCCCACCGTGCCGCAGATTAGATGTACCACCAAATTAAATTTTTATACATTATTTGGTACAACAGGTATGCTGTCTATTATTATCAACAATCTCTGCATACGACCATGTCTGGTTTTGCTGAAACAAGACAGCGACAGGGAAAAGGTTACATGTGCTGAGCTTTAAGTAGGTCATATTTTTTGTCTGTTTTTTTTTTTTCTTGGCAAATCTTTTGTGAAGATGAAGTCATCAGTTTATCTAACAAGGTTACCACACCCGCACCCAGAATTGCACCATAGGAGATTTGTCATGCTATCCTACACTCGCTTGATGCCTTCCTGGGATGGTGTATTTTATGGACAAAAAAATAAAAATAAAAAAAACTTCAATACACTCAGTTATTAAGGTCCACCCACGAAAAAATAAACCCTTACAAAGACAATAGTGCTATGGATTTATGTTCCTTTTTGTGGTGTTAGCGTGGATTGATGGTGTATCGGCACGTCTCTTCTCTTTGGTGTCATACAATTTAGAAAGGTACAGTGAGGATTAAAACAAATTATAATAAAAAATAAAAACAGGAGAGATCCCAATTTTTACTGACCTCGAGTGGTCATATTGAAGAACTGTAGCATCACGTTAAAACAAGCATTTTCCCCTTTGACTACGTTACCCATAATGCATCACGTTTTAAATATGGCGTCCTACGCAGTTAGCTGAGTCGAAGAATCAAAACACTATTACTTAACAGTGACGATATTATTAGTATTATGGACAAGAATATGAAACTCTTACTGAATGTGGCGAAAAGTGTTCATAATCCATCTTTTTACAAATGTCCCGGTCGTTACCTGAGCTCTTTGGCAGACAGCGGACTGAAAGCTGAAGGCGACGGGCCGCTGGTGATTGTCGGGTCACGCCGGGCTTTGGTGCGGAGACTCGGGACACAGGTGGAGGTGAGGACGGCCTTCATCACCGAGGAGGAGGAGGGTGCCCTTCTGCGGGAACTGGAACCCGGTTTGAAGAAGAAACGTTACGAATTTGATCACTGGGATGACGTAAGTCCCATTTAATACAGTAATTCAATTTAACTGACAATGGAGTTACACTATGTGTACTAACACTACCAATATTACACTCAGCACAGGGGATTTTGACCCTCAATTACTTAAAGGAACACGAAACCATTTTGTCTGCTCTCACAACCTAAACCTCATGTTTTTCCAAGAAAATTGTCGATTTGTTATGGTTTACTAATAGTAAGACTATAGCCTTGATGGATCTGGAATTTGGATTTGTCTTTATTCACACAGAGGTCATAAAATGATGTCTTTCTCTCTGAATTATATGCACTTTCTAACATACACATGAGGACATATACACACAGTGACAGGCTTTGCATTTGGTGCCAGAGCCTTTGGTGGGGACTTTAGTCAACTCTTCTTAAAACCACAGTACTGTACCACCACTATCAGCTCACGTTCATAAAAATTATCAATGCTATACAACAAATACAAATATAACAGAACACAACTGTACATCAGCAGTTCAGAATCAGACAAAAGCATAACATAAATACATCACCACCAGAGATGCTGATTAATGTTTGCAGATCACGATAGATGTGTTTAGCTAGTCAAAGTTTTGCTTGCTGTGGCCAACCAATTTATTGTTAGTTAACTAGTTTTCCATCTGAGGCAAATCCATCCATCCATCCATTTTCTGAGCCGCTTCTCCTCACTAGGGTCGCGGGCGTGCTGGAGCCTATCCCAGCTGTCATCGGGCAGGAGTCGAGGTACACCCTGGACTGGTTGGCAGCCAATCGCAGGGCACATACAAACAAACAACCATTCGCACTCACAGTCACACCTACGGGCAATTTAGAGTCACCAATTAATGCATGTTTTTGGGATATGGGAGGAAACCGCAGTGCCCGGAGAAAACCCACGCAGGCACGGGGAGAACATGCAAACTCCACACAGGCGGGGGCGGGGATTGAACCCGGATCCACAGAACTGTGAGGCTGACGCTATAACCAGTCGCCCACCGTGCCGCCCATCTGAGGCAAATTTAAAATCTTATTAATTCACAGCCATTACTTCTGATTCTGAAGGCCCTGGTCAGATTGGATTGGCATGGCAGGACGTAGAGGCTGAACACTCACTGGACCCAAAAAAATCCAACATACATGTACTGGAAGCAGTGCAGCCAAGAGAAATGCTATGAAATGAACAGAATACTATTGTGAATAAACTAATACAACTTAATGAAACAAATATTCGAAGTTGTGAATGTAGGGCAGTGATTCTATAATTAATTATTTAAGCCAGATATCCTTTAATGTTCCATGCTACCAGATACGAGTGCATCTGTTTTTTTCAATGGAAATGCTTTCTGTCCTCACCTCCTCCCATACAGGCTATTCATGGGTACAGAGAAACCGAACGTGTTACGTGGGGGGCAGCTTGCCAGACCATCTTATCCCGCGTCCGATCTGTAGCATTTGCTTCTGGAAGTTCACTTCTTGGGCCTGTCCATGTCCTAGATCTGGACAAGACCGGCTACATCAAACCTCACATTGATAGTGTCAAGGTCAACGACTTTCATTAAGATTCATAAAGACAATTGTAGATGTACAGGACAATCTATGATAACGACTGTGCACTTGTGTAATTTGTTTGTTTTTTACAGTTTTGTGGCAGCACCATCACTGGGTTGAGTCTTCTCTCGGATAGTGTCATGCGTTTAGTCAAAGTAGATGCTCCCAGTGAGTGGCTAGATCTGCTGCTGCCCAGACGCTCCCTCTACATTCTAAGGTTCAGTACAGATAGTATCATACTTGGAGTTGGAGTAGCTATCGCTATAGTTCACTTTGGCACTAATGTCTTTCCCCTCTCATATTACAGGGAACAGGCCAGATACAACTTCACTCATGAGATCTTAAAAGACGAGGAGTCTTTGTTTAATGGACAAAAAGTGCCTCGACAGCGACGTATCTCTGTTATATGTCGGAATCTTCCGGCTTAATATTCACTTCACCACAGCTGGGATATGAATTCTCCCTGAGCCCCAAGGACAATGTAAATGGCCTTTATTGCTTGAGTTTACTATCCTCACTATTTATATCAATAGCAGTAGTCCACATCTAGAATGAAGTGTGCAAGACTTGTATTTGATGGAAATATGTGTACAGTATGTCCAGAATCCATATTTTGATGAACTATAATAACAGGCTCCTTGACATGCAAATTGAAATATCTCTTAACGTTTCTCTAAAATGCAGTCCTCTGTGAGGTATTGTCCCTGCAAAAAATTCCATTTGTTGGCTTATTGACAATCGTATTAAATCTTTGACCATAAGGCTGGGTGGAGTGTTGTAAATGGTTCACAAAAAAGAATGTTTAGTCTTAACAATAATAAAAAAAAAGCTTTTATATCCTTAGTATTAAGTTAATTTCATAATTCATGTCAATGAATAATTCTTTGCCTATATTTAGGTGTTTCTGTTAAATTTGTACTTGTCTACCAAGCATTCAATGAGATATTTGATTTCATATTTGCAAAGGTGTACTGTTTGGTCATCCATATCCTGCGTCTGATTTTTTTTGCCAGTTTTACTGCACAAAAATGACAACAATGGGAAAACTTTAAGCTAATGCATTTAGTTTAATATTAACTTTATCTTGCAGGTCAACATATGTTCATCATCATCAAGGAGATGCCCCTATCTTTAAAAAAAAAAAGTAATTCAACAACACTGAAATACTTCAGCTTACTTTTTTCAACAACATGATTTCTGTTGCAAAAAAAAAAAAAAAATGAAGAGTTTTGGGGGAAAAATGTCACCCACCAATTATTCATGAGGGGAGCAGTTAAACTCCAGATGAGTTGTCACATCACAAAAATAACAAAACACCATAAAATGATCCCTTCACTTCCCTCCATACCCTAAGGTAACTGTTTATTCAAGCCATTCATTTTCTGCAGTGCTTGTCCTCATATTGCTTGTATTGATGTTATTCCGTGAGATAAAAATGCATTTTGTCGTTGACGTTTTTGCGCTCCGGATTAAGGCGTTTCAGAATCTGCGCCAGCACGTTAACAGTCTGCTCGCTGCTCAGGCCTGTGCGCTTCGTTTGGAATTTCTTCAGCAGGTCTTTGGTGGTCATCGGTTTCCGGATCAGGTAGCGGCGAACCGCTTCTTCTGTTAGCTGCACATCACTGTGGGATAGAGGGACCAAAAAGAGCAGTTCAAGCCAACTCCCAAACCTATTTCATTTACATTATTGTCATTGCAAGATGAACTAACAGCATAGAGAGGTGTAAATGGATGCATGATAACATAGTACCTGGAGCTGGGAGTCGATTTTCCTGATGGGGAGTGAGGTGTGCTCTTTCCAGAGGGAGCAGGACTCTGACTGCTGGGGTCCATCTTAAGCCTTTTGGCAGCTGGCGAGTCAGTACCTGGACCTTGCGCCTGTCTTTTACCTGTTGGAAAATGCATTGAAATTGCAAATGCATTTCTATGCCATAGCAACACATCACAACATACAGTAGGTCATGCTCGCAGTCAATAATGTACATGCATGCACCTTGCTCTAGTTTGCTGGCTGCAGCACGGAGTGTGTTGGAGGTGGCGGCAGAGTCTATGGATGGCGTCCCCGGCCGGCTGCCAGTTTTGGAACTTCCGGCAGAGCCGCGCCCACCGCCACGTTTTGGAGGAGTGCGCTTCTTCTATAAACCAGAAGCACAAGAAGATGGATGTTTAAAAAAAAAATAAAACATTTATTATCAAATGCAAATATCGTGAATATATTTACTGTCAGATTTGTCACATTTAATCCCACTGACACAACAATCGACATTTTGAAGCGAGAATATTCACTTATTCATCCACACACACACGAACCACCATGAACAAAGCAGACGCCGTTTCTCCCTCAATGTCACTGTCGTCTGAGCTGTCCGATTCGCCGCTGCTGTCTGTGAAACACATTTGAATTTACACTTCACATTAGGCACGTTTTTAGTAGACATGCAAAAACAACACTCAAATGGGATCCAATGTGTTGCAAGTTTACTCTTACTAAGATAATAATTTTGATTATTGTCAGAGGTATTTATTTTAACATATGGTTATAGTAGCAACACTGAAAGGTGTTTATAGTATTTTTCTTAGTTTAATTTCTTTTTGGAAATTTGTATGACTGTCACTGTGAAGTCTGTACCTTTTTTTTTCTTCTTTTCAGTCTGTGCTGGTGTTTTCTTTCCTTCCTCCTCCTCTTCCTCCTCCTTTGCTTCCTCCTCGTTCTGTTTCTCCTCTTCGCTCTCTTCCTCGCTTTCCGAGGCCTCATCGATCCCTGTAAAGTAAAAAAACATTTCAGCATGTCACATGAACTGAATAACTTTTAAACATTTGACCATCATAATATAATTGTTTGACCTTTAGGGAGGTCTTCTCCTTTGCTGGGCCTTCCTTTTTCAGGTTCTTCTTCTGAACTGCTCATGAAAGACAAAGTGATTGATTTATTAAAGGCTAAGGGCCATATTCGCCCATGTGCTTAGGTAAAAAAGCCACGCAGCGACAGTACGCGCTTTTCTGGCTGTGCGGACTCTCCCGTCCTCTTAAATCTGTCATTTACACGCCTTTGTAGTACATACACACTTAGGGGGGAGAACAGTGCTGCCGCAGTCACCTTGAAAAATGTGTTACTCTCCTGACTACTTGATTTTAAAACTAACTACAGTTGGCGGAAAAAGTATGTGAAGCTTTTGGAATTTATTACATTTCTGCATAAATCGGTCATCAAATATAGTTTGATCATCTGAATCACAAGCATAAAGAGTCTCCTTAAACGAATACCACACAATTATAGTTTTTCCATATTGTTATAGAGCATAACATGACTGGTTGACCCTCCTTTGGCAGCAATAACTTCAACCAAATGTTTCCTGTAGTTGCAGATCAGATGTGCACAACAATGAGGATGAATTTTGGACCATTCCTCTTTACAAAAGTGTTGCAGTTCAGCAATTTTCCTGGGATGTCTCGTGTGAATCCTCTCTTGAGGTCATGTCACAGCATCTCAATCAGGTTGAGGTCAGGACTTCGCCTGGGCCACTCCCAAACATGTATTTTTGTCTTCTGAAGCCATTCTGTTGTTGATTTGCTTCTGTGTTTTGGATCATTGTCATGTTGCAACACCCATTCTCGTTGAGAACCCTTTGGACAGAAGACCTCAAGTTTTTCTGAAAAATATCTTTATAAACGTGTAAATTCATTTTTACGTTGATGACAGCAAGCTGTCCCAGTTGTGAGCTAGCAATGCACACCCATACCATGATGCTCCCTCCACCATGCTTCACAGTTGGGATAAGGTTTTAATGTTGGTGTGCTGTGCCATTTTCCTCCACACATAGAGTTTCATCTGTCCACAGAATATTTTCCCAGTAGTGCTGTGGAACCTCGAAGTGCTCATTAGCTAACTTCAAACATGCAGCAATGTTCTTTTACACAGCAATACTTCCTCAATGCTATTCTCCCATGAACCCCATTCTTCTTTAATGTTTTACGTATGGTAGATTTGTCAACAAAGATGTTGGTCTGTCCCAGTGATTTCTGTAAGTTTTCAGCTAACACTCTAGGGTTCTTTTTGACCTCATTGAGCATTCTGCGCTGTGCTCTTGCAGTCATCTTTACAGGATAGCCACTCCTTGGAAGAGAAGCAGCAGTGCTAAGCTTTTTGCATTTACAGACAACTTGTCTAACCATGGACTGATGAAGAGCAAGACTTTTAGAGATACTTTGTAAGCTTTTCCACCTTTATACAAGGTAATATATATAAACAGCATGAGCCTCAAGAGAGCTATTCACACCAGACATCCCAAGAATGTTGCTGAAATTCAATATATTTTTTAAAGACGAATAGTCTAAAAAAAATAAAAATCTAATTTAATCAACACTATGGATCTGACCTGCTTTCATCTGACATGTAATCCACCTCGAGACCCTCGTAGTCACCATCATCGCTGTCTTCCAAAGCATCTTTGTCCTTGCTCTTCTTCTTCTTCTTTGATTTGCCTTTCCCTGTTTCATTCTTTGCTTTTGTCTTGCCTTCTCCATCTAAAAACACAAAGTTTAATCACGGCTGAATTGCGCGGACATACTGTATCTTTGCCACAAACAAGGTGCAGTGTTTAACCAGCCATCTTTGAGTGTTCTCACCTTCACCCATACTGTTGTCACTGTCATCACTGCTCATCTCAAAGTCATCTTCCAGATCGTGGATGCGGAGGTCACCCCCTCGACCGCCACCCTTCTTCTTCTTTGCTGATTTCTCACTCTCATCCTCTTCCTCGTCACCCTGCGTTTGCTCGCGTAGGCGTCTCTGAAGCATGATGCTGAAGTGATTTACGACCTTGTTTCTCCTATGTATGGAAATGGAAGAAAAAAAAACTGAACGGCACTATACACATCATTCTGATTATTATGCACATTTGCATAGTGAGAGCAAGACATTTTCATGCTTTTCCAGCTCCATACAACTGGCATAAATTAAATATTTATAATTTTGGGTCCAAATAATGAACACTGTGCTGTTCCATACCATTGCAACAATAAAAAAAAAAAAAAATAACGGACACAATGTTCATGAAGAGTGAGCATTATCTTTGTAAAGGTAGAATTTATGACACAGCCATTGGATTTAGATTGAGCAGCGGTACCTAATGAAGTGTCTGTTGTGCAAACAACGTATAGACTCCTTTTGCGTCATGAGAATGAAAGTTAATTTGAATAAAAATTAGTATCTGTTTTTGTCACCCCTTCCAATCAATCACATGGACAAAAATCTATTGAGTTAGGAGCATTACCGCATGGTCTTCTCACACTTTGTGACCGTTCCGTTGTCTCACCTGCCCCACTCCTCTTCAGCCTCCTCCGCAGTGAGAGTTCTGTGTTTCGCTACCGGAGTAAAGTTGTACCAGCCGTGAACAGGGAAGGCTTCAAAAGCTCCATCTGGACACTGGGTAAAGATGTAGTAGGATGCATTCTCTGTGACGCCCCCCTTCTTCAGACCTTTGAACCTTGTATAGAAAGACAGTGAGAGGGTAGTTTAGTTATAGCTATGGTTATTATAAGTTATAGGAAAAGGTAAAAGGATTTAGTGTTTTGTATCACACCTTTTGCCAGCCTTGCCGTTGACTTTAAGAATCCAAGGCTGGTCCTCGACTTTGAACTCCCGCGTCACAATGCCAAACCTCTTCCGTCGAGCCTCCTCACGCTGCTTTTTGCCAAACTCGCTCCCAGCTGCACCCTCCGGTGTCTCTTCTTCACCATATATCTTCCGGGCACTCATATCCCTCTCCATGCGAGCCTGAGGGATATTCAGATATGTCATATTAAAAAACGTTTAGTTTGTTCGGATTCTCTTCATATTATGGAACTATCACACAACAACATTTTTCAGTACTAACCACTAAGACCAACATTCTATTAATCATTGATAAACTGCATTCATGTAGTTAAACAATTATTAAACTTACCTGTGTCCATGCTGAACAGTTGACTTTATCTCCAGCGTTGAAAGCCATTATGTTGTATTTCTTACTAGTATTTCTAGGGGTGGAAAAATATTACCATAAATTTTAAAACATTCATTCAATCACATAACGGAAGGTGTTCAACCATAATTCTCAGGTATCAAACAAAACTTGGTGGTTTGACCATTATCAGTCAATGAATCAATTTCCCACAGTGCAATATTGTAGAAGTAAAACTAGAGCGTAGAGTGTGTCGCCTGGACGCAACGTCATAGGGCAGCCCCTTCGTAAATGGTGCCGCTTAATGAGCACACCTGTTAATAGATGGACACATCTGACATAGCTCCTCTTTTCTTTTGTCAATCAACTCACCCCGCAATAACACGTACCGTGTGGTCTCCTTTTGTTTTGGTTCATGTTTGAACAAATAAGTGCTGTACAACTGGTCTTAAAATGTTGGAGCTTGAATAAAGAGTGATTTTCAAGTCATCACTTCATGGCAAAGAGGACAACAGAGTAGAAGAAATCCATGAATCACCATGCATATTTTTTTTGCCTTCATTCATTATGTGGCTTATATTACATACATTTAGGGTTAAGAGCTTAAGATAAAATCATTAGTTAATGCTTTTTTTTTTTTAACTTGAAAATTCCTCTTATAAATTTAAACAAATTCTAAAGGACAAAGTATTGTAAAAGAGCCAAATGTTCTGCCTGTAATTCATATCTTTGTTGTTGTGTTAAGGGACCAAAAAATAAGTTATTTTATTCACTATATGTTTTTTAGATTAATCAACCGATTAGTTGGTTATCTCACTTTTTTTCTGCCGGCCTAAGGAATATCAAGGTACTTTAATTACTGTACTTTAAATGTATGGGAAAAAAATTACATATTTTTTCACCGGATACCGATTAGCTTAAAATGACACGATCTGCCCTGATTTCTGATCATGTGATCGGATCAAATCTATAAAATTTAAGTTTTATTAGACTTCAAACAGAGCATCTACAAGATAATAACAATATGTATATATGTTACTCACTTAGGGACTCTCACAGTGTATTCAGTGCCTGATGAACTGCTGCTTGCCTGCAACACAAGCAAGCAGTTTCTCTTACAATGTTCCATCGTTCTTCCTCTCCTAAGACAGCAGCTTATTAAATATATGTTAACAAAATGAACATAGAAGAAATGTCTGAATAAAAGTCCCACAAATTGCACAGTTACAAGTGAGAAATGTGTAGCCAAGCCATAAACCATTACTCACCAGTGATGCCATTTGTTCTCTCGACTCCAACCTCAAGGTACACTTTAAAAAGAAAAGTACAAATATGGTTAATAATACACCCATGTTTAATGACTTTTTCATTGTTTAGGTTTGAGTGTTGCATGTATGGAAATAATAAATGTCTTAGGTCTTAAAGTCATTCAAACGTTTTCTGTAATAAGAATAAAAAGAAATCCCATAATGTTTGCGTTTGAAGCAGATGTGCTCCACACAAGCACAACTGTGCTAGTTTATAATTTCTAACCGGCCCTTGTGAGGTTGTTATGAAGTTAAAATAAAACATTTATTTGGAAAGCTGCGGTCTTATTTGATGCATGACAAACAGGGTGCCATGTTGTGCCATGAGAGATCATCAGGGTTGCCATGGAAAATTACCAATTTTCACTTCATTTGTCCAGAGATTATTTATTAATTGCAAATATATTTTAGTCCTTTTAACTATGCCAGCCACATATAGTGACAGGCAGAGAAATTAAATGCTCTTCCACTAGATGGCAGAAGGTACAATAAACCTGTGCATCCACCTGTTGCCAATCAAACAATAAAATAAATCAAAGTCAAAGCTTCCTGCATGTGTATCAGCTTTGTGTTTAATTGAACAGGATCAGATTTCACACTGAGTAAGTCAAGCTTGAGTAAATTGAGACGAGGTCATCATTACTTCATTATTCATGCTTTTTGTTTGCTCGTGTGCGGTGAGATTTTTGTAATGTAAAATGGGTGGCTTGGCTCAATAGAATTTAAGCAACAATCTTATTTCCTACACGGAAGAAGAGTGGGATTTATCCTGAAAGAGAGTTGAGTCACAACAAGGAACTGCTAGGTTAATGGTTGGTGATGATAATGTAAGCACACTTAAAAAAATAAAATAAAAATAAAGTATTGTCAACATGTTTTTTTTAAATCTTGAATAATTTGTGTTATAATGTTAATGTGATTAAAACAGACCATACGTACACGAATAGCAGCTTAACGACACAACACGATTTCCTGCTTTATCTTGAACAGTAAAGAGTTTAGCACAGTGCACCCGACAACCGTTCAATAAATACATTCACGTGATTGCTTGGCTTAGGAAAATTAATTGTGGACCACTGCAAAAAAGCCAACACATTGGAATTTCCATATATAATTTTTTTTTTCTTTTTTGTCCAAACAACATAAATAAGGGGTAGCCAATTTTTCACGTTTCAGAAGTTATGATATTGTTCACTGGGCGGTAGTGTTTGCACAATCCACACACGATACTGATCATAAATAAACTGCAACATTACCGTGGATGTTTAAAGCCATTTTATGAACATTATTAACCAAATGTGCAAACTTACGTTATGCTTAAGAGGAAACGGGGAAGGGAAAATTACAGATATTCAAAATGCATAATCAAAGATGCGTTTGTTTGTACGATAGCAATTTACCGGCGCAGTCTTGGGTCCGTCGGTGTATCCTGTGGGTAGGAAACAAGAAAAGACAAAGGTTCCCTAGTTGTCGATCACGTGATCGGTATATTGGCCTTGTTGGAGTTACACTTTATTTTAAGGATAAACTCAAAACGGAAACACTAGTAGACTCGTGTTCGTTTCCCCCCCCCCCCCCCCCTGTATTAACCTACTATTAATTGTCAAATCTGCTTAGATGTGCTAAAATTAGGGTTTAATAATTAACAGAGAAACATTCATTGGATGCAGTGGAAAAAAATAGGATGACATATACAACTACAATCCCGACACGAGTCAAATATCTCTCACTGCATAACTGTTTGTGAAGATAAATGGAAATAAAACCAAGACTGATTCACTTGATGACCTGGAATAGCTTACACCTGCCTTACTTTAGCTAAAACTGCACTGACTTTGACTAACATTAACCTTAAGGTAGATAGCGGTTAGTAAGATGGGAGTCAGCTGCCATACGAGTCCTACATTTCTGACGTGTATGTTACTTGTCAGAAATTAGTAAGCAATTAGTAACTCTTGTTATTCTCATTTTGTTGACACATTTAGTTTTATTTCAGCACTAAAGTAGGAAATGGTTAAAAAACAACAACAACAACAGTAATCTCTTTGACATGTTTGTGAAAGATTTGAGGTTAAATGACTGTAAACATTCCTTGTGAGCCAGCCAGAGCTAAGCTGGCCTCAACGATGTCAGCATTTTTTCCATCCTCAGATTGGACGGTGAGTGTAAACTTCGTTACAGCCAATTTTAAAAATTTGTTACCGCCAACTTAAACTAGTATAACGCATCTGTAGCGACCTGCAAACATTAACACATTCAATAATAATCTTCATTTCTAGCGAGAATGATAAATGTTCTACATTTTGTCATGTGATTAGATATATTTTGTTCAGCTACAGATGTATTGGCACAAATGTGTGCTCTAACTGTATGTTGTGTTGTTGTATAGTACTGATGGTTTCTATAACTTAAGAGGTGGGTTGCGTAAGTCCCCATTGAAGGCCCAGGTACCAAATGGTTGTCGCACCCTTGTGCTCACTTACAAGAAATGGACACAGACATTGCAGCCATCTCATCGGATGTGTGGCTACTTGTCGCTGGCCTTTGGGGTAAGAGAGGAGAAGAGTACCTGTCACCACCCTGGTGTTGAGTTGCAGGACCCTCTAGTCATGCCTTCTGTAAAAAAGGACATAGGCAGTAGTTTGTCGCTTGTCGCACACAGAGGCACAACTTGTTTCTTGGACATCCAGGTCATTGTAGGTAAACCAGCGATCAGTCGGGTCCTCCTCTTTCACAGCTGGATCCACTCCATCGCTGATATAGTGTCCTAAAAAAGAAATGGAACATTAGCCCCGTTCCCACTACCAATAAAAGCTGTTTTTTCTCCAGTGTCAACGTGTGAAAGGTACAGACAAATAATGGGGAGGTGTTGCAGGTCAGAGCCAGCAAGGCCTGGAATGTAACCCCGCGGTGGAGGCTGGTTTACTGTATGTGCATTTTGATAACATTTCAGCCTCTATATAGTGCGATTCCATGTCAATCTAATTTGCCCAGGGCCTTCAGAATTGGTTGTGATGCCCGATATAACTTCAACTATATTAGCAATGGGAATCTTTCTTTAACCAATCAGATCTCAAATTTAACCTCATGGGGCTAGAGCGCTGGCGCTAGAAGACATCAGCATTATTCCATCCTCTGACTGGTTAGTCTGAGCAAAACTTGTTACAGCCAACTTTGAATGGCAGAACACCTCGATAGCGAGATGCACACATTAATGCACTTAATAATCTACATCTCTGGTGAGTATGATGCACAGTACATTATTGATTCTTAACTTCTCCAGATATGTGGCACAGCTGCCTGCTCTTATATTGCATTTTTGTATAGTATTGATGGTTTCTATTGCAACATAATCGTGGTGATATTATTCAGTGGATTAATTCAGGTGTCTCTACTGAAGGCCCAGGTACCAAATGCACAGGCGTCACGGGCAGAAAGTTGGGACCAGGGTGTGAAGTTTAATACCTGGCACTCACTATTTCTGCACCTGTTGCTGAAAGTAAATTTCCCTGTCCATCAAATATAGCTCTCCACAAACGCTGGTGATGACATGGCCACACATCCAATTATCTGACTGTGGGAAGCCGAGTCACCATGCTCAAGGCAATATCTTACTTTGTTTGCATCTGTGTGAAAGGCACAGATCGATAGATGTATTGTTCTATCCCCACAAGAGCCCCACAAAAATTAAATGTGGATCTTCGTGCCGCAAAGTTTGTTGATTTTGGTAGTGTTATGTTGTGCTCAAACAAACAACAATAAACGATAACTTCTCCAGAGGAGTTAAAGATAAAAAAAATTAAATTAAAAAAATTACAATTAGATCAGAATGGATTCTTACCACTGCTTGTTGTAAAGCCATTATGATTGATGATGCTCACCAAACTGTAGCAGGCCCCACCCTGTATAGAACCAACAATCTGCATATATAGTTTATCTGTCACTGGTTGCTTTGAGGTTGTTGTTGTTTTTATCTCACTTTACCTGTTTTGATGGGAGCATCAAGTCCTTAGAAAGGCAAACAGGCCGTCGGACCTTCATTGACCCAAACACTGAAAAAAACACAAATCGCTTCAGGTGCAACACCAGCACTCTATAGATAGGGGTAAAAAAAAAAGGCGGGATTTATTGAATTTGGGGTTGGATTAGATAGTGTTTTCTATCTTCTACATTACAGAATTCACAAGGATTTTGTAGCCTCAGCCAGTTTCAGATCAAATGTCTTTCTAGGGGTGGATAAAATGTGACTTACTTTGGCAGGCTAATGAAGGAAACTTTCTGCCATGATGCGTTGGAACCACACTCACATTGAAACTCTACCTGTGTCTTCTGCACAAAAGTCAGAGAACAGCCTTCTTTCACTCCCTTTTTGGAGTTGGATGGCAATCAACAAGTTATTGAATATCTTGTGCTTTGTCTTCGTTACCTTCAGGTAATTTTGAAGCATTTCCTCTACTGTTCCACAACCAGGTATCAGGTCGAGGGACAGATTTGTAAATTCCTCTTCTCTAGTAAATTTAATTTTACACCTAAGGATTAGGAGGTACAGATCATTAAGGCGGGAGAGCTTATTGGTTTGAAATCTCAGTTACAGGTCACCCAAAAGGTGTATGACAGTGTTGCAGGACAGTCAAATTCTTTCATCCAAGCCTGACTGTATGGGTCCTGCTTTCTGCACTAGTAAAGTTGAAAACAGAATTGACCAAGATGTCTTTGGAAGATTTAAATTCAGTGGATGACAAGTGGTCAAGACCAACACTTGATTGGCAAATTGGTTAGGAAATGCATCTAAAGACTGTTTCTCGTGTTTGGCTGATGATCATATAATTATTTGTGTAGTTGTACCTCAAGCACACCCTGATGTTCTGCATCTTGAAAACAAAGTACTCCTCCACAGGACAGTTGTAGGCTTTTCCTATCCTGGCAGCCAGCTTCTGTTGTGCTGGCTTCAGATTTCTTATTTGATCAAGTACAGAAGTCAGGAACTCGTGGGCATCCTGTAAATACACACACACACAAATATCAAAAAGAAAAAAAAATGTAATACAAAAATAAAATATCTAATCATAAACATCTTTACTTTCTGGAAGAGATCCTGAAACTCTGGCGCCAAAACGGAGACAGTGTCCTTGAATGAATAAAGGCAGCCGATTTTATGTTGGATATTACTCGAACTGTGACATTCACTGATTTTCATAAATGATCTGGAGAGGGAAAAACAAAGTTACGTGAGTTGAAATAGTGCCATTAGCAATCAGATCTACACTACATGTTTTTATACCTTACCTTATTAGCGCAGCCTCAGGACTTGAACTCCAGACTGACTTCTGACAGTTGATTCCTTCAACAAAATCCTCCAGAGTCAGAAGACTCTGCAGGCTGGCATTCATGTAGCAGATCTGTGCTGGATTGGGAAGCCTGATGAACAAGAAAGGCAAAATTTAAATCATAAAACTCAAACACTTTTTCCAATTAATTTCTTGGGATGCATAAACCACTACTGGTGAACATTATTCTTGCATCCATCAGCCTATTGCAGCTGACTTAAGATAGACCCTTAACTGATGACCTGACAGTAATGAGTCATTGAGTGTGACTTCATCCCATCCCAGCTGCATAGAAGTCAGCCATGTGAACCACTACCAAAGATGACAGGTTTGGATTACATAAAAAAACATACAAACTGGCTGATTAAAAAGGGATGTTCTTTAGTGCACTCCACTGAGCATTAAAAAAAAAAAACCTTGGACAAACGACCCTGGTATGGACATATAGATGGACTCACCCAAGATATTTGAACTGCTGAAATCTGAGGGTTGACATGATGGATGTGGCCTTTATGGTTTGATTGTATTTTTTCTTCCTCTTCTTCCAACTTGTCTTCCTCTCCTCAAGGCCTCCCAACACCACCAGCTTGTCGTGGTGAGAAGAGATGAGGCTCTGCTTTCGATAGCACTGTTCCTTTGGATTTGGTGCCACTTGACATCTCTGTCACAAAAAATAAAGCCCTGATTAGGTCATGCAAAGCTACTCTCACAGTCACTGAGAAATCTACATTAGGGGCAGGCTCACATTATCATCTGCTAACCCAAGATCCAGCAGATAATATGAGCCTGCAGTTTGATATTCAATCAAAATCATCTTTATTGGCCAAGTATGTTATAATACAAGGCGTTAGTCACCAGTAGTTGGAGCAACTTTCATTCTATAGCAAAAACAGACATTGTAACAAAACTCATTTTAGGACAGAAATAGAAATGCACACAGTACAGAGAACCATTTGGCAAAATAATGTTTGCAATTGAAAATTTTCAATTCGCCTCGGGCGACCTATTGTACACATATGCCCTGTGATTAGTTGGTGACCAGTCCATAATGTAATCTGCTTTTCTCTGCTATCTGCTGGGATAGGCTCTAGGCCCCCAAAATTCTGTACTGGATATGCAGTATAGAAAATGAATGGATGCATTACTTTTTTTAAATTAAATATATATAATGTATTGCATGTGGTTAAATACATTGCCATTAGAAGAGAAGACGACAAAGAGTGGCGGCACGGCGTGACTGGTTAGAGCGTCTGCCTCACAGTTCTGAGGACTGGGGTTCAATCCCCGGCCGCGCCTGTGTGGAGTTTGCATGTTTTCCCCGTGCCTGTGTGGGTTTTCTCCAGACACTCCGGTTTCCTCCCACATGCCAAAAACATGCATTAATTGGAGACTCTAAATTGCCCGTAGGTGTGAATGTGAGTGCGAATGGTTGTTTGTTTATGTGCGCCCTGCAATTGGCTGGCAACCAGTTCAGGGTGTACCCCGCCTCCTGCCCGATGATAGCTGGGATAGGCTCCGGCACTCCCGCGACCCTTGTGAGGATAAGCGGCTCAGAAAATGGATGGATAGACGACAAAGAGCACTCTCGATTTCTCAGCATTCAGCCTGGTGGTTGGTGCCCCATTAATTTAATTACAATATAGATCTACTACAGCTTACACCTAATACAAATATACATCAAGTCCTGCACTTTGTGTCAAACTTACCTTGCGCCACTGCCACCACCGTGACTTCTGATTGTTAGCGGGAGCGAGATCATCCTGGATGATATCCCTGTTGAAGAGGAAAACTATTCATGAATGTTTTTCCCAGTGCCTTTAGTGGATTACATATGCCAAAAACTGAGGCAACTGCCAGCTAGTAAATAATGCTGGCCTTCGAAGAGATTGGTGTAGATGCTGTCAGGGCAACATTTTGATCAAAAGTCAATCTCCAACACATCTTTTTTATTTTTTTATTGTTTGTGATTGGCCCATAATTGGAGATGAATATTTGTTACCTTCCCAAGTACATGCCTTTTTTCTAAATCAGAGATCCTCAAAAGGTGGACTCCATGTCCAAATCCCTTTCTATAGGCCAATGAACTCAGACCTTGTACGCTTGTAATTTAAAATGCACTTTTGCGAGATTTATGAGTGTTACTTGAACCAGAACAGCTTTTCATCATCTTTTTCTAGTTGTGACCTAAATAAATGGATGTAACTGGAAATGCATCAAATTGCATTGAATTCTGAGTCCTCCTTCCTCAGCCAACTAAATTGCTTAGTCAGAGCATCTTTGTAATTGGAAGGAGAGGGTGGTGAGTAATGCAAGTGATAGCAAGTCCAAGAAAGAAAGTGAACTGTAGTAGGCTCCCATATAATACTATAGAACTGTATCATTTTATTTTATTTGACAGTGAGTTGGTGATGACAAAATAGCTGGTGGCGAATTATAATGCATGCTATACATTAAAATGTTCTGGAACTCAAGTTTTTTCTGCTTTTTCACGGACTGAACACATTGAATACGGACTGTTGCTATAGTGTAGCGGTTCACATAGCTGATTTTACCGCAGCTTGCACTGGCTCAATTCTTGGTCACAATCCTCTGCAATTGACTAGCAATCAATCAAGACTTTCGCTGTGAATCAGATGGCATCGGTCATGCTCCCAACTCTTCCAAGCCTTAAAATAATGAGCGGTATAAAAAAATGGATGAATTTGCATGAATCATCCACCTCCTTTATGTTGAAAATTAACCCTTAAAGTAAGAGTAGCATCTTCTAATCACTGGAAAAGTGATTGACTCACCCAAGACTGTTGTTTTTTTCACTGCTGAGGTTTTGGACAATGGCTTTATTCTGTTTTTGGTGCCAATCTGCGTTTTTCAGACCCATATCAGTCTGTTTTGTGGTACTTGTGGTTTTGTTGTATTCTTGAAAAGACGCCTGCATTCTTTCCTTTTTCACTGGTAGGCTTTCACACACTTCCACCATGTCCTGGTGAGAGGTGGTGCACCTCTGCGGTTGAGGGCTTTGCTTTTCAGGAAAGACACTGCAGCTCTGTTGGAATAAAGAAATAACGATTAGCTCATTGAATGCTACACTGTGACAAAAAAATCCAGTCCTTGAGTAAATGTGATTTGCTTTTTGTCCAACTTACCCTGCACCACACCCACCAGCGTAACGTCTTAAACTTGTGCTGTTTACCTGCAGCACCTTCACATTCCGAGCAGTTACAACTGCAAACCAACAAGAGAAAATGAAGAAAGAGTTGTGTTTCTGTTATATTGGCATGCAATATGCATGTTTGGCATTGCATAAATAAACACAGTATAGTTACCGCTGGTTTTCATTTTTTGGACTTGTGTTCTTTTGTCTTAGAGAAACAGATACATTTATTGGTTAGTTTCACAGTTTAAGTCATTTTATTTTCCTGAGACAACTAAAACTGATTGATTCTGTTGAATATACCTTTTGACAGCCCAAGAGTCGGGTCCACCATGAGATACTTTCATTCTTAATGTTGGAGGCTGCAGGATCGACTTGGTTGCCTCGTCCGTTAAACAAGTTAAACACAGTGATCAATTTTGATTTTTCAATCATCTTACAAGTTGATCTGACTTGGAAGAACACTTATGAGTCCAAGTCTCGTCTTGGGTCATTCATATCAAGAGGCTTTCCAGAACCACTTAAGAGCACCGGAAATATCCGAGCCCTCATCACGAGAACTGCAAGACAAAACTTATATAATTTGATCACCTTTCAAAGAATGTCATCCGTTTGCTGTCATATGCCTCCACATGTACAGGAGTTGTGTTCTTTTGAACCATCTCTGTAAATCATGGCCATTGATGTGTTTATTGGCCATAGAAGGGCGTTTACCTAAATGCAATGCAACAGTGGATACGGCAATCTTAAAAATGTGCCTGGGATCCCTAATGCAGTCCAAGACAGGGAATTACACAATCCTCTCAGTTTCGTAATACTTAATTAGTCATAAATGACATCATATTCTTTGTCAAACATCAGAGCCCTTATATCATTAGCATCAGCAGGAATGAGTCATCGTTAGGTGAGAAAAAGTCCTTCTGTATATTAATAGCGCTAACCAAAACCAACTGAGGTAACTTTTAAAAATAGTTTGAAAATGCATTTTTCTTCTTTTTTTGCTTACATGTGCACAGTTTGTAAAATCCATGAATAATAAATTATTGATATTTTAACTAGAGATATGCATACAAAATCACTAATAATAATATCAGACTTCCCCTCGTTGGGCAATTTAGAATCTTTGGTGAAGCCAACATGCATGTTTTTAGTATTTGGGAGCAAGGCAGAGTATCTGGAGAAAACCCACACAAGCACAGGGAGAACATGCAAACGCTACACATGAAGGCCGCAGCCCGGATTCAAACTGCCAACCTCAGAACTGTGAGGAGGATGTACCAACCACTCAACTACCATGCCATCATGTAAACAAAAATCAGGTTAAAATATCACACAATCCCACTCTTCATGTCTTGCCTCTAACTTCACTGACTTGAATTACAACCAAATACATTTGCATTGGGTTTTTTTGCATCGAGACTTGACCTTGAGAAAACAGCTGTTGTCTGCTTTGCAAATCTCTCTTGCAGAGGTTTCTACAGGTGTGTTTTCTTGTCATCATGAACTGTTGTTGTCATCATTTGTACAAACAAATATACTTTTAGTTGTACGTACGAAGTGCAGGTGCGTAGTTGTACGTACCGTAAATGAACAAGAAACTGAAGAAACATGCGTGGTCTAATAATATTTTCCATGACTGTATTTTCAAAAACTAACATTCAGATGAATTTGTGTATCAATTATTTCCAATAGGATAATCTGTCTTTCTTTCTCCAAGGATAAGTCTTCATGATTGGACATTGTGTTTTTCTTCCTGGCAGGTCGAACAATATTTTGCATTCTATCCACACGGAGATGACATGCAACAATCATCACAGCTTGCCTTCTCACACAGGTTCTTGTGATAGTGACGTCAACGTTACCGAACCGTCTCACAACATAGCCTTTACATCTTCTTCTTTCTCTGGTTACCCATGTGACGATGGCCACCTTTCAAGTCAGTGGTCATGCTTCACTGGCATTGGTGGAGACAGACTCATGGAAAACTGCAACTCAGGACCTCGTGGTGGTTTCCCAAACCCTATCTGTTTTTCATTTTCATATCCAACTGAGGAATCCATAACAGCATCATCAGGGAATGCGTATGTCTATGCTGGAGGGTGTGATACTCATTGCATCACAATGCAGGTGGTGCTCTGTCCAGGAGAATTCTACATACATAAACCAGCAAATCACCCTGTTTCCAGTTCTGGCTTTATAACCAGTAAGATAGTCAAAACCATTGACATTATTCACATCATGGCTTTCTCCATTTGCTTTGTTTGATTCCTGTCGTGTGTGTGTTTTAAGACCATTCCGTGTGTAGAAGCGATTCTTGTGGATGATGGAAGTTTTACTTGTGTGACTGGGTATGAATTACTCCCAACTCATCTGTCCGCAAGCGATTCGTATGGTTGTACTGGTAAATACATGAATCCCAGCAGGCTTTCTTACATTTCTCCTTTTTTTTTTTTTTTTTTGATGGAGTACAGTGAGATGCTTAAATGAGATTCCCATACCGTGTCTACATGTCTTTCAACAGATATAGACAAATGTACAGCAAATCCAGGTGTTTGTAAAAGTAATTCCGATTGAAGTAACACAATTGGAGCGTACACTTGTAGCTGTCTGCTTAGATTCATCGCAGAAAATCCAGAACAACCTCCTGGAAGCGCCAATGAATGCAAAGGTACTGTTTGCAAAAAGGTCTTATTTACATACCAGGATGGCATTCTCTACAAGCTGATCCAGTGTCTCTTCTTACGTTGTTTTATCTCGCAAGATATCGACAAGTGTCTTGAAAACGTGTGTGGTGATGATGGGACATGTGTGAACGCGGCGGGAAGTTATCAATGTCAATGCAAGGATGGTTACCAGAATGTAAGACGCCACTCCTATTTGCCAAGGTATATTACTGTTATTATTATTATTATTATATTTTAATTTGTTTTTATTTTTTGGTGGAAGAGTCAAGTTTGACTATATACTTTTCCTCACTTTTTTTTCATGTGTAATCTCTTTCATTGTCAGATATTGAAGAATGCTTGAATTCTGCGATCTGTGCTCCGCACACTGAATGCACCAACACACCCGGGCCTTTATACCTGTGTATGCCAAGTGGGCTTCTCTCCAACTGAACGGAAGAAGCCACCCAGCGACAAAAACAACTGCCTTGGTAAACCTTTATTCGGCGGAAAAACAAACACTGAAAAAAAAAGGATCCACTTAGTAAGCAGAATAAGCAATTCATATTTCCAGACAAGGTAGGTTATATCAGCCAAAAAGATCATACAAATGAGTGGTATTATTTTTAAGATTAAGATTTTATTTAAGGGTGACTTATGGTACATATTTTGTATTTCTTTGATATCTGGGCTCAAGTGTGTTATTTATGTTTTCTAGATGAATTTCCGTTTTGTAATTTGTGTTGTGCAGATATCGACGAGTGTAACGAAGATGCCACAGTCTGTGGTCCTCTGCAACTGCACAAACTCAGTGTGCTCGTATGTTTGCACCTGTTTCCATGGTTTCCGGCTGAACAACCCAAAAGTGATAGCCAGTAACGCCAACCCTTGCAGCAGTGTGTGTGTGTGTGTGTGTGTGTGTGTGTGTGAGTGTGCTACTTTTCAAACCTTTTTTGACATTTGACCTTGATTAAGCTCATGACTTGTATATACAGTATATATTTAAAAAATGTGCACTATGTGTCTTTGTATAGATAAAGATGAGTGCAGAGAGGTGCCTGATATATGTGGTTATCAAACAGTGTGTGTACTAATGCAAATGGAACATTCTATTGTTCCTGTCCAGATGGCTTTTACCCTTCAACTGGGATTTTATGGATTCTCGGGGTTTCCTTTTGTAAAAGTAAGTTCACAAAGAATTTTGTGATTTGTCTGATCATTCCACAGGTCTTTGGGATATTCTCAATGAGATAACCTCTCCAGTGGTAAGGAATGTTAAGGATGATTCATATTCAGAATCAAGCTCAAAGTCATATATTCTGAACACTGTAAATTGCTGTGATTTGGATGATTTAAAGTGGTTGTATTTGTAGTAGGGCCGGACAAAAGAAAGAATGTTTCTTGACATGGACCAACAACCTTTAAACAACACAGATATCATTTTACCAGTGCCTGTCAGTAAAGCTAAATAATGTTTTTGTATTTCTTGTATATGTAATTTTTTTTTTTTACTGTGCCTTTAAAATATAGTAAATATGCTTATTATAATCCCTATTTTGGGATGGCTATGACACTCTATGACATCTCTCTTTGGCATAGGAAACTTGGTGACAGCGTTTATCTTCAAGCATTCACCAAATTTGCAAATTTGAACATTCACCTCCCAAACAGTAAAACTGTTTATATGATTTAAATATAAACTGCAACGATGTGTTGGTGACTCCTACCCTTTCCATTTTTGCGATTCTTTCTTCAGCATCTATGGTACTAGTTCCACAATTACACATGTTTCATTATTTGCTGGAAACATACTTAAAATGCTTTACAACTTGTTGTTGCATTACATGTGCTGAAGGAGGTGTCGGGTGTTGGACCGCAAGCCAAGAAGGTCAAGGTGAGCAGTAACGGAGATGGAGAAACAGGAAGTAAGATCCTCGCCATCTCAGACCACCTTGTGAACGCCATGGTGTCATCAGCTCACAATGGAACCAAGACTACCTTGAACAGTTCATCAGTGGGTAAGACAATTTTCAAATATTTGGATATTCATGTATACTGCACATATGGTGTAATTATTCTATGAAACGAAGATATTACAAACCTCGCGTGTGCTAGCGTTAACCCTTGAGACGATTGGGCCTGGGAGTAATGACGAGAGTGGCTCCCATCTCTTAGTAAATGGAAACATCATGGACATCAGCCTCTAAAGTCTGGCAAAAAAACAACAATGGTGAGATTGGACAGAATAACATTATGTACACTGTAAAAACATAATTTAAAAAAAGTTACATTTCAATGACAAAGCTATGAATTTTTATGCAATGTTACAAAAACAAGTCATCATTTGTGAGTGACCCTATATAATTTATAAATCATGTAGCAAAACCTAGCTGTGATTTGAAAAGTGTACATTCATTTGTAGAAAAAAGAAATAGTGATTTTCAATGGTCTTCCACTCTTCATGAATATAATGCAGTGTTCTTCCGTTCTGTATTTGATCCAAATAGAATTGTGAGGCCAAAATGGTGTTCCATTACACATCCATGCCACGACCCTCACTCCACCAAATGATGTCTCCACATTTTTAATAATTATTAAAAATTCATTTTGTGGAATAATACATAAATTGTATTACATGCACACATGGAATTCATAGAGATGTGGTGGTAATTAGCCCATCCTGAAGATAGTTATTGGGTAATTCTCCAACTCAATTATTTTGAGATATTTGGCCAATATGCATTACATCAATATTGGAAAACACCTGAATCAGTACTTAGTTACAATTTACTTACTCCTGAAACAAAACAAAACAAAACAAAACAAAAAAATTGATTTTGCTGGAACAGTTTAACATTTCAATGAGGAATTTATATTGTTGAGTCCTGTTGCTAATTGCCTCTTTGCCCGAATAAGATAAATAAAGTGATTTTAATTAGCTCATTGCACCGGTCGGTGGGTGATAGCAGTTATTCATCTGACACAACATGACAGGGATTATTAAGTGGTCAAGCATAATTTGCCTAAAAAGATGACTGGGAATATTAACCATTTATGCATTATCAAAGATTTACGACTCAAGATTGAATTTGCATGATGTGATCCAGTTGCACAGTATAATCACTCATTAATTAAACACTTCCTGACTCTTGCGACAGCATGTTGCTACTTTCTTATGTATGATAATTTGTCAGTATCCACATACAGTATGTGTGTTTTTCTGTGAGGTTTGTTTGATTGAGGGATTGAGGTTTCTTTTTAAAAAAATTTTTTATATGGGCCTATCACAGAGCTGCCAAAGTAATACCAGTTGTGCTGTGCTGAAGCAGTAACCATAGTGGTTAGCTATTTAATTTTTGTGGATAATCAAATTTAAAATTAATAAGGGATCGCTTGTTGCAGAACAAAGAAAAGCAGTTTAGAACCACTAGGTTTTATATCACATTATACAAAGTAATATGAAGCAATAGCACACAAGATGCATAATATCATAACGGGAAAGGCACTGCTCTTGCACTAAAGAACAAATGGAGTGTAGTCTAATAACAATATATGCATGGAAATACTACGTATAACAATTTAATGTAATATATACATTGAATGAGTGGTGCCCGGTATATTTAAACTGCTCATAAAAATTGGGCTTTTGGTGTGAACTTTCAGAAGCAACCTAAAATGTATTATAACCTTTACAGGTGAACTTAATTTGATCTCTAAACCTTTGAACGCACATACTTTTTTGCACAACTTGCTGTTCTCTAACAAGGAGCTGAACGGCGAAATTCACAACAGTCCATGAATGGATCAAAAAATTATTATTTTTTTGATTAGAATTAGTGAAAGTCCTCTTTGACATGCTGTTCACATTTTGACTTTATGATACCAAAACGACACCTAACAATTGATCAACTACTTTCCCACAACGAGGCTTCAAACAGTATGTACTCAGAGTTACGTAAACACTAGTTGTGGATTTTGCTGTTGAGCTCCTTGTTGGAGAACAGCAAGTTGTACAAAAAGTATTGAAACATTGAAGAGTAGAACACAACAAAGGTTTTGAGGTCAAATTAAGTCCACCTGTAAAGGTTAGAGTGCAAGTGTGGTACAGGTACCCGAGTGGTATAGGTACTCGCTCTAGTGGTACACAAAAGACTCATATAATTAAATATATTTAAAATTGAGAACTTTTAAAACATGAATACAATCATGTGCCATGATGGTGGCACTTGGAAAGGTAAATATTTTTTGGAAGTATCGTGTAGAAAGATTAAGTACTACTGTTATAGGTTCCTCCTGGAATTTTATCCGGAAGCCGAATATCCCTAACTTTTTGTGACTAATGTGTAAACCATGCTTTGAGAAGATATTCCCTCTAGGTTCTCAGTCATATGATACATTTTAGTAACATTTGGCAGGCTTCAAGAACATTCTCACAGACGCATGTTAAAAATGTGTCAAGTAAAAACAAGCTGGTTTTAAAGAAATCCTTTGACACAGGAGCTCACCAAAAATACCAACTTGATGTAATTTGCAGTGGTTACCGTTAGATGTCAGAAAAGAGCTGAAAAACGAAATCTGGTGTGATTTATTGACAGTTTGTGATTCCCATGTTCCCTTCAGTAGTCCTTAAACCCAAACCATAACTCTGCTAGCTTTACTCACCTGTAACACATTGCTCCCATCACGCAGCATAATAGTTTAGCTCACCTCAGTATTGATTGTCAATTACAGCATCATTGTCTTTGACAGGGTATCATTTTTCACACTGCACTTGTATTCTATCTATCTCATTGGATTGTGGAAATGTCCATAATGTGGTGTCCAGCGAATATACCGTACATGCGTAACAAAATGATGAAGGTGTGTTTATCATTTATGAGCTTTTATTACCACTGCACCTAGCAGCAACATGTGCTACATCTGCAGAGGCGCAAGCAGGATGAATTAAATAATGATCAATTTGAGTCGTATGCATGAGTGAGCAGGGCTAACTTTGAACATATAAATGATGATGAATGCATAACATCCATAAGCATCAGATGGACCTCAGTGTCGTGTCCACTTGAGAGCGTGAGTCCCATTTGTGGCCATGTTCTCTTAATCTTTTATGTGTGTCCATGCATGTGGACACAGATTAAATGGCCAGTGTTGGCACATTAAAGAGCTCATTTACATCAAAATATGTTGCATGTTTTCAATCACCATCTATTTGACACCTTTACAACCCATTACAACATATATTTTCTACAGTCAGGGTTCTCATTCTTTCCGCTATCAAAGAAATATTTAATAATTTGTATTATTGTCTTTGTAGATTGCAGTTGTGAGGAAATGCACCGCATCATACTGAAAGGTGGTTCATATGGATAACTTTACATTACCAAATGGAAACACTGCTAAAGCTACGGATACTAAGAAACACATTATTAAAATTATTTATTTCATTAAACTCTAAAAAGCTTAATGGAAAGTAATGAAATACTACTATGACTCCTCCTCCTCCTATACTTCTACTACTACTACTACTACTACTACTACTACTACTACTACCACTAATAATAATAATAATAGTAATAATAGTGATACTGTGTCTGAGTGATTAGCAAATCCGTCTCATAGTTCTGAGGTTGAGGGATCGAATATTTGTCAAATCAGAACTGAGGTTTGTAAAGGCAAAATTTGTAACAGATCTTGTATTGACCTTTACTAGATCGAATTACATCAGTTTTTTTTTTCACTTCTTTGGTTGAGGCTACTTTGAGATTCCTCTCTATATATATTCTCACAGGATACAGAATGTTGTAATAGGACCTTAAACTGCCTTCAGACAAGCAAACTTGAACTGTACTTCAGTGTTCTCGTCCATGCTGGACTGCAGCACTGACAGCAGGCTAGACACGAGAGTGGCTCCAGCACAAACATTGCCCAGACACATTTAAAAAAATCTCCAAATAAGCATTCTAGACAATTTGTGGCTGCAGTTTTGACATGAATTTTAAGCTGGTAAGGACACAAGAGCACAGTGTTGGTATCTACGTGTCTCAGTCTCTTTGCTTTTCTTCACAATGTAACCACTCAGTAACCATAGAAACACTCACAGCACAAGAGTCGTGAGACCGCTCTGCTGAGATGCCTCGTGCGGTAAACAAACCTGCCATCAAGTGAACAAGCGTGCAGCCAAGTCTGGCAAATTATGTACCAATAAGAAAGGTGGGGAACAAGCAATTCTGAGCTTGTACAATATATTTTATTTGACTTGGGTTAAATAACCTTGCCAGGCACTTAGAATGGCTGTTAAATGTCTTCAATGGATATTAAAATGTTACACCCCCTTATGCCCCCAGAGAACTTGAAATTCTGCAGTTGCCCAAAATGCACGGTTTTATTCTTTCTCTAGTGAAAGGTCTTGTTAACATCCAGCTTGTCTCTGACAGTAGTATATATGACACTTGACATACACTTCTCACGAAAAGCTTGGGATATTTCATGCTTTCGGCTAAAATTTCAGGATGGACACAAAATGTATCATAACTAGGCCTTTCAAAGTTAACTCATGATTAATTTATTTTGACCACACACGCGCCTTTAGCTTAACCGTGGATGGATATCTGAAATGCGGTGCAGGATGCTATAAGGTCAATACTTACGCCAGTGCAAAGATAGTGAGGAGACTCCGACTGGTGTGCCCGGCGGCAAAGTTTGCTTCAAAAGTGACCACGATGGGACTTTTGAAAAACATAAACCAAAGGTAATTTGCATATAGTGCAGCGCTGAACTCTTTTCATCGCAGCGCAAGTTTAAAATACCATCTCAAACCAAAATGTGGTAGTATATGTGGTATATTTATATATATAAAATCACAATTAATCAAAATTCTAAAGTGTGATTAATGTGATTTAAAAAAAAAAACAATTGATTGACACCCCTAATCATAACATTAACTGGTGAACCTAATTTGACCTACTCTAAACTTTTGAAGGCACATGTCCATCTGTTAAATGTTTTAGTGTGTTTACTGTTCTCTAACAAGGAGCTGAATGGCAAAATTTACAACAGGTGTTTGCTCCATGACTTGAGCAATAAATTTATTTATTTATTTAAGTTCAGTGGCCATATTCCTCAGAGAGCATCATGTTTGAAGCCTTGAAATGGTGAGGCACTGTGTATCAATTGTTAGGTGTTGGTCTCATGATGTCAACAAGTCAACAACACGATGAAGAGCAATGTTTAAAAACCAATTCTAATTGAACCAGAAAATGTATTAGTCCATTCATAGATCTAACATCTGTCGTGAATTTTGCCATTCAGCTCCTTAGAACGGAAAACACTTGAAACATTGAACAGTTGGGCACTGGCATTCAAAATTATTTTAGGTGCATTATGAAATTTCATCAGAAAGCTGCATATCACTAACATTTTGTGAGTACAGCAGAGTAAAAGTTAAAGTCCATGGCCCAATGCAATGAAACATTGTATTGGGCCATGACAGTACATACAATTTTACATTCAAATTAGTATCGTCAAAGTCTAAAAGTCTGACTTCTGTGCAGAATGTGAGTGTGAAAGGTTGACCAATCCAGGGTGTAGTCTGGTTTTCGCCTGAAGTCAGTTGGGATAGGCTCCAGCTCCATTTAACCCTGACCAGGATAACCGGTATATAAAATGGATAGATGGATCATTCTGCTTTGCCTATGAGTCATATTATCTGAAAACCTGAAGAACTTTGGCAGAGTTCTTGGCCAATCTGCTCCAAATTAAAGGTGTGAGTTTTTATTTTGACATGAAACAATAATCCCCCAAATTTTGTTTTTCTGTTAATAACACTTGCCTAATGTGTCTGATGAGGTGCTGCAATAATAAAAAATGATGAGGATTAAATGCTCAAAATTCACATAAATGGAGGATGACTGAAGAGAAACATCGCTGCTTGACTCATTTGGGCTTCCACTTCTTGCTTCCGCCTTGTCATAGTCTTCCCAGACTAAAGTGATGCATTTACGAACTTGCAACAAATGCAGCTGAGATTATTAGAGCATGATCTTACAAATTATACAAGTGCTATTTGTCTCAGCTCTTTTGATTGTGTGTACATTTCTGTTTTATCAATGCGTGGGACATTCAGCCCAGCAGTAATAAATTACCTCTGAGGCGAGAAATGAAACCATGGTTATTATATCACATCTGTATGAGACACACAATGTCTCCAATTGTGTGCAAAAACCATTTAGCACCTCAGCACACATGACCACACGTCCACCCAGTAGCACCAATAGATAACAGCTTTGTCGAGTGTCATGCCAAGACGAGCCATTGTGCTATTGCTTAACACTTCAAGCACTGATAATGAGGAAATATTAATGAGAGTTTCAGTACCACGTCAGTCTCTGGAGCAAACAGTCTTCCCGCAGAAGAGAAAAAAAGACAGAGATGGAGCGAGGGCGAGTTAATGAGCTGTACATACATGCCTTTGCGCGTGCACGCCTGCTGTTGTGAGCGAGAATGTAGGGAGTGAGAAATGAGGACGAGGGAGTGTTAATTGAGTATGAGCACACCTTCAGTATTTTCCTTTCCTTCAGTATAGGAAACAGGCAAAATGAGACTTACTGCAGCTAATTCTCTTTTTTTTCTAGCGGTGTGCCATGGCACATCCGTGTGCTGAGACAAATCCTCAGGTGTGATCCAATTTCACTTAAAGAGGGGGTGGAATAAAAAAAAAAAAGAGCTAACACATGCCACTGTGCTTGAGGAAAAACAACCAATCAGAGACACAAGGCGTGAGTTACGAGGTGTCAGTCATTTGTTGCGCACTGGCAACCACACTCATAGCGACCATGCAAGGCCGGTCCAAACCCGTCTCCGCGCAGATTTGCACTACACGCCACCCCTGATTTAAGATGGTCACGAAAATAGAGCTTTCGTTTTGATATTTTATTTTTGGCCAGGCCACAGGGGTGTGCCCATGATGACCTTGCCCGACAAATGATTGACAATACGTCGCACCCCCTGTCTCTTATTGGTTGTTTTTCATCAGACGCGATCGTTTAATGTATATCAGATTAAAGGCACAAGATGGGGCCAGAGACAGACAATTCTTTTTACAGAATACATCATATTTATCATCTACTACTGTTAGGTCATACAGACTGTTTTTAAAAAAAAATAAAAAATTGTTTAATTGTATAATATCCCTTTAATTGCTCCAAAAACTATTAATTATTTACTACATAAAATATCTATGCTAGCAAAGTGTAGTGACAGGCAGTATAATTAAATGCTCTTCCACTCAAAGGTAGAAGGTTCTTTACAATTCACCTGTTGCCATTCATACAAAAAAATTATAACTTAGGTCAGTTTCAATCAATTTTAGTGATAATTGTGTTTTTTTTTTTTCATGAACAGTGGGGTACCAACAATTTTGAGTACATGCCTTGGTTTAATATATGTTGGGAAACACTGCTTGGGAAACACTGCTTGTTTCAACATGTAACAAACAACATGTACTCATTCAAAAAATAATAATAGCTTCGATGTCAACGGCACATTAGTGGCATTTCATTTCTATGGTGACCCAGCATAACTACATTTAGTGGCCTAAATTTAGTATTGGTGGACCAGCTTGCACACACCTCTTGCATAATGTTACTTTTGAATGCTAATGTTCTTTTGATTTTAGACATGGTGGTATAAAGTTTATGCTTCTAGTGTTGTGCTTGGCCTATTTAACTTTTGGCTATCTCTTGGCTGATTTATCTCTGTCCATTTGTACTACATTTAAGAATACATTACACTTTAAAACTGGAAGGGGATCTTTGGCACAAAACAACTAAGAGATACATTACAGTTTATACTAAGAAAGTAAGGCATATTCGAGCCTCACAGAAATAATACAGGGTGGAAAATTTACGACAATGAACAGTACTACTTACATAATTATACATAATTGTGTCTGTGGTGTTTGCATGTTCTCCCCATGTTTGTGTGAGATTTCTGTGGGTATTCTAGCTTTTTCCCAATTTCCCAAAACCCACGTTAGGTACAATGAATACTCTAAATTGTCCACAGATGTGTTTTTCTCCTTTTTAGAATCCTGAACTTTTTCTTTGACTCATACTTGTCCTTTATTATTTTCAGTCTGGGTTTAATTCTGTGTTCGATTCTTTAAAAAAATAGATAATATATATTTTTTTATGCATTACAGTTTAAATAATAACATTATTGAGGCTGTATTTTAAAGTTGTGTAAAACATCACTGCATCATCCTGAGAGGAATATTTGGGTTATTATTACTATTATTTAGTGACACAGATCTCTGTATAATGGAGCAATATATTACACTACACTACCGTATATCTTTTCAACCATATCAAAAACTGGCATTATTATCTATTTAATGAAATAATTATTGCTACCGATCTTATACTGAAGCTTATTAGATTGTGCGGGAATACCTAATGAGTACAACTTTTCATATTAAAATAATACTAGAGGACATTTTGCTGTATATATGGCATAAGAAAGCGAGGCAGACGTCCAACGCAATTCAACTACACTGCCATATGCAATGGTCTCTCACTCTCTTCCCCCTCCCTCCATCCTTCTCTCTCTCTCTCTCTCTCGCTCTCTCTCACTCACTCTCTCAGTTATCCTCTCCCACCGTGCTGCTGCTACTGCTGAGCCTGCGACGTTACGGTGGATGAGAAAAAGAGAATAATCTCCCCCAAATGGACGCACAGTTTGGAGAGGAAACAAATAAAGGTACTGAACTCAAATCTATTCTCTCTTAATATTAAGACCCAGTGTTTTTTGTTTTTTTTAACGATACAAAGCCTTTCAACAATGAATATTGTGAGAGAGATCATGCACTTGCACTTGAGACTTCTCTCTCTGCTGGTTTGAGCTGTCTTCCCGCAGTATTTGGTTGTTTTTCTACCTGACTTACAGCAGAGTGGGTTCAACGTTTAAGCATTGGAACAGTGTTGGTGACTGACCCATGTGGGATTGTTCCTCCTTCTTTTTGCTATAGTTGTTGCTGTGCACCACAAGGAGTGTGTGGACTCAAAATGCATGGTCAAAACGGGCATTGATTTAAAGTGTGGAAAGGAATGAGTCTGGCAGGAGGTGCGGTGGGCTGGGATTTGATAGGGTGGGCGGGGGGTTGGGGTCTTGTAAAGGGGGGGGTGGCTTGCAGCGAAAGAAAGATTGGATGGGCTGCGCCATGGACAGATGTGCGAGAGGGATTTAGAGTCGTGGGAGGAATCACGCAGGGGATAAAACTGGCAGTGAGTGAATATGTGTATGTGTGTGTGTGTGTGTGTGTGTGTGTGTGTGTGTGTGTGTGTGCGTGCGTGTGTGTGTGTCTGTGTTTTAGGGTTAATGGCCCAGCTCAATAGCTATGTTGACTTGTGGTTGTGGATGCGCGCAAGCACACTCACAGGTGCGTGCGCGCACACACACACACACACATACGGGAGCTTGGGTTTCAGCTGCTTTGAGCACCCTTTCGTCTGTGCGTGATTGTGTGTATGTGAGTGAGTGAGTGATTAAGAGTGAGAGGGGAAAAAAACAGAGACAGATAGCAAGAGATTCCCGCCACTGGCAGCAACAGTATCCGGAGCACACACATACCGCCTACACGTTTTGGATGGGCACTGGCAGGCAAGCAAGAAAATCTCAGGTCCAGCAATAAGTCAGAGTTAAATGATCTTATCCGTAGATTGTTTTAATTGTACCATAATGACATGTATATACTGTAGATGCATTGACTATGTGAATGGAGCACAGTGGGTAAGTTCAGAACCACGGATAGCGCACAGTGCTGAGCCAGCACATTGGTGGGCTGTGACAACACAAACCCTCCCCTCCCTCATGTTGGGGGGATTGCATGCTTGATTATGCACATGCATGTTTGATCAGATTAGAGCAAACACTTTATGATCACATTAGACATTTGGGAGTTGGGGAGGGACACAATATCATGTATTTATAGTTCAACATGCTGAAGTCTGAAGAATGTAGATGGACCTTCCATTATCTACTGCACTCAGACTGACACAGTCTGATGAGATATACAAATAATGATGCATATTTCAAAGATTCAAGATGTGCTCCTTGCTGCAGCCACAACACAGAACATACTGTACACTACAATCCAATGACAATACAGTAGTTATGCGCATCCATGTTGCTAAAAAGTGCAAAACACATGGTAAAATTACTAAATAAATAAATAACACCCAATAAAGGTTTTAAAATGCTGAAGTTTTGATAGTAGCAGTCATCACTGATGTTGTAGTATTACGACACTTGCCTGACTTATTTGCAGGCATGTGTGAGTTTAGTTCCCTTTGGTTGTCTGTCTAATATGGGTCCTGTGATTCACTGGTGACCAGTCCGTGTTTTAGTCCACCTTTTTCAAGTGGGATAGGGTTCAGCTCACATGTGACCTTAATGAGGACTCTGAAACAGATGGATGTATATGTTTAATTTTGTGGTTGTGTAGTGGGTTAGAGCAACAGCAACCTACTGAGTTGTTTCTAATACTTTGCTCTAATGTGGTAAAAACATTACAAACTGCTCAATAGCAGACAGTGCAGTCTACAACCACATTATTAAGATTATTGTAATTAAATGAATAACTTTCTGACAGTGTCACTCAAACTGGAGAATTATTATCTTTGTAACTTTTTTTCGTAACATATGTAGCGCTCAATTGTGATATGAAAAGATTGGGTGTCCAGTGAGTGTATATTTATCTTTGTCCATGCAGTGTTTCAGTCAAATAAACTCAAATGGAAACAATATACAACCCCAATTCCAATGAAGTTGGGACATTGTGTTAAACATAAATAAAAACAGAATACAATGATTTGCAAATCATGTTCAACCTATATTTAATTGAATACACTACAAAGACAAGATATTTAATGTTCAAACTGACAAACTTTATTGTTTTTAGCAAATAATCATTAACTTAGAAGTTTATGGCTGCAACACGTTCCAAAATAGCTGGGACAGGTGGCAAAAAAGACTGAGAAAGTTGAGGAATGCTCATCAAACACCTGTTTGGAACATTCCACAGGTGAACAGACTAATTGGGAACAATGGGTGCCATGATTGGTATAAAAGGAGCTTCCCTGAATTGTTCAGTCCCTCACAAGCAAAGATGGGGCGAGGTTCACCTCTTTGTGAACAAGTACGTGAGAAAATAGTCAAACAGTTTAAGGACAATGTTCCTCAATTTACAATTGCAAAGAATTTAGGGATTTCATCATCTACGGTCCATAATATCATCAAAAGGTTGAGAGAATCTGGAGAAATCACTGCATGTAAGCGGCAAGGCCGAAAATCGACATTGAATGCCCGTGACCTTCGATCCCTCAGGCGGCAGTGCATCAAAAACCGACATCAATGTGTAAAGGATATCACCGCATGGGCTAAGGAACACTTTAGAAAACCAATGTCAGTAAATACAGTTCGGCGCTACATCCGTAAGTGCAACTTGAAACTCTACTATGCAAAGCAAAACCCATTTATCAACAACACTCAGGAATGCCGCTGGCTTCTCTGGGCTCGAGCTCATCTAAGATGGACTGATGCAACGTGGAAGTGTTCCGTGGTCCGACAAATCCACATTTCAAATTGTTTTTGGAAATTGTGGAAGTCGTGTCGTCTGGGCCAAAGAGAAAAAGAACAATCCGGACTGTTATGAACGCAAAGTTCAAAAGCCAGCATCTGTGATGGTATGGGGCTGTGTTAGTGCCAATGGCATGGTAACTTACACATCTCTGAAGGCACCATTAATGCTGAAAGGTACATACAGGTTTTGGAGAGACATATGCTGCCATCCAAGCAATGTCTTTTTCATGGACGGCCCTGCTTATTTCAGCAAGACAATGCCAAACCACATTCTGGAAATGTTACAACAGCGTGGCTTCGTAGTAAAAGAGTACGGGTACTAGACTGGCCTGCCTGCAGTCCAGACCTGTCTCCCATTGAAAATGTGTGGCGCATTATGAAGAGTAAAATACGACCCCGGACTGTTGAACAGCTGAAGCTGTACATCAAGCAAGAATGGGAAAGAATTCCACCTACAAAGCTTCAACAATTAGTGTCCTCAGTTCCCAAACGTTTATTGAATGTTGTTAAAAGAAAGGATGATGTAACACAGTGGTAAACATGACCCTGTCCCAGCTTTTTTGGAACGTGTTGCAGCCATAAAATTCTAAGTTAATGATTATTTGCTAAAAACAATAAAGTGTATCAGTTTGAACATTAAATATTGTGTCTTTGTAGTCTATTCAATTAAATATATGTTGAACAAGATCTGCAAATCATTGTATTTTGTTTTTATTGGAATTGGGGTTGTAATATCAACGCTCCTCTTAATAGCTCTTGGGCGTTGTCAATTGCTCCTTAAGTAGAGATAAAATCCTCTTGTTATTAATAGTTTGCAATGCAAATATATGAATAATTAAAATGCTACCTCTTGGGATTCAAAATTTACATAAAGGGAAGTGATAGTTTTTAAAAGTTTTGTAAAGGAGGACGTATTGTTGGTTGCATCAAACAAAATAAGCATTTGTCAATAGGACATTTGCACCGATCAGTAGGCAATAATTTGTACGTGAGTCTCAGTAGAATATGACTCTGCAGGTATGGAGTTTTATAGAGTGCTATAAATTTGCTCTCACTGCAGTCAATAGTGAAATCCCCTCCTAAGACCTTTCCTATCCACGCTGCGATCAATCACTGACCACACCCACTTGAATTAAGGAGCTACATGGGGAATGTAAGTGAAGCTGCCCTGCCCCCACATCATTCCTCAGAGTTACTTCATTCCCGCATTGCTTCACTCTCCCTCCAAAGCTCTGCATTTATTTGTCCCATTGTGTTTATCTGCGGAAAGGAACCTTCCCTCCTCCTGATATAAATGATTCCCGATGTTGCTCTTGGAGGAATGATGAGCAGTCTCCGACCAATTGCAATCTCAGATCAGTGGTGTAGTCCGTGGAGAAGGGGGGAGAGGAAATCAGTAAAAGAGGCAGGCCCAGGAGACCTGAATAATGACCACCTACCTTGCAAACCCACTGCCTTGTTTCTCTGTAATCTCGAGTTCATCAGAACTGTATTGAACTACGTTAGTCATAATTCAGGGAATCCATTGCACTGTCAGTCGGGGGTGCTCTCGATCTGATGGATATTGTGCAGCGGAAAAAAACAAAAACAAAAAACACACGAGGTGAGTGCGGAATCCAAGACAAAGGGAGGCGGGTGTTCGCTGAGCCACATAGAAATAAGAAAAAGATGTATCTTTCTTTACGTAGGCTGATACCAAATGGGGAGAAGGCTGAGCAGCACTTATTACCACCGCCATGGATCAAAGCACAGTGGAAAAATTTATTGTTTGGATCATTGATCGTCCAGTTAGCTGAATTGTCCAAAAGCAACACTGCTGGTGACACAGTGAAGAAGTGGGTTACATCTTTAGTGCAAATTAGATAATACCAATATATGACATCAGTTTGGGTCAACTCCAATCGTCTTATGTCATCCAATATTTCATTTGGGTTGAGTTTCTTGACTATGTAGACGTCATTTGTGTTTAAATTACTGTTGATTAATGGATGAACAAACAAATACGGCCCTCCTCTATTTGGTAAACCGCAGTGGATATCTTCACTTGATTGAGTTCCTTTCCAGTTAAGAAGGGTTAACAGCCAGAGCTATTAGTGCTGTTAAAGCATCCTGACCTCGACACTCAGAGAGGTCAACACACTTTGGGCTTTGGTGACTGAATTAATTCAGGTAGACGCCTCAGGTCAATTGAATTATGGAGTAAATTTGGCGGGTCATTAGTGCTACTACAGTACATGTGATTAGTCAGGTAAAGAAAAGCCACGCAATTACCTGCTGGAACAAATTAATTCTATTGTTACTAATTTCTATAGGGAGAAAAAATGTTCAAACAAATCATACAGTGGCTTTAAAAAGTCTACACACCCCTTTTCAAATGCCATGTTTTTGTGATTAAAAAAAATAAATATAGCTATCTGGTAGATAAAAAAAAATGAGACTGATAAATAATTTCAAAACTTCTTTCCCACTATTAATGGGACATATAACCTGTACAACTCAATCATTATCTTTTCGAAAGGTGAAGCAAAAATAAACAACTGAAATAATGTGGTTGCACTAGTGTGCACACCCTCTTATTACTGGGATGTGGCTGTGTTCAAGTCAAGTCAAGTTTATTTGCATAGCCCTTAATCACAAAAGAGTCTCAAAGGGCTTCATAGGTCCACAGTTGGCAACGATTGACAACGTGTCCTAATCTAAACATAAAGACAAACAAATATCTTTTGGAATTATTACCAAACAGTTTAACTACGGTTTCATAGGACCAAAACACATTTTCCCACATGCATTTTGTTGTGGTTCAATAATTTCAAAAGGTATGCTTGTGAAGACATTATTTGTGGAAAAAACTTTGAAATGATTTATCTTGGTCTAATTTTTTCATATCACAAAAACCTGACATTTGAACAGGGATGTGTTTTGATAATTATCATAATATAAAATCCTAACTGGGCCTTTAAGTCAGCTAACTTCAAGCTTTGTCAAGAGAACATGACCTACCTCTGTTCAGTTTATTTTTTTAAAAAATGCATTAAATTGCTGGGCTTGATGTGTATTATCTAATGTTATGTTACACCATATTTTCAGTTCTTTCTAATCTTGTATTCAACAGGGTCGCTTGGCAAACCTCCCCTAGCTCCACATTCCAAGGCACAACCTCCGTATTGATTTGTGTATCCAACAGGAGGGATTATGCAAAGATCCTAAGAGGGATAACCCTTGGGAAACGTTCACACTTACTCACTCCTCCACATGTCATCCTTGGCCCTAGCACACTGTGTTCACTTTCAGCCTACCAGCTGTTGCAGTGCAATCAATACCACGGTTATGCTTCACAAGTCGAGTTACTCCCTGGATGCCAGTAGCTTGTGGGAGATCTCCCTCAGGCCAAAGACGGAGAGACGTGGCTGACAATGATTCGTTGATGAGGTTTTAGCATCGAAGACAGCAACAACTTGTCATGAGTGCATGGCGTGCTGTTTTATTTGCTTTGCTGCAGGCTTTAAACGCAGGGACAAGAGAAAACCCATCATCAACCCTCGCAAACTCTCTTTCTCAGTGCGCCTATTTGCTGTGATCGCTGCAGTCTTTGTGTGAAAGTCATGCAGAGATGCTAGCCAAAAGCAGTAATGCAGGATAAAACAAAGATGGTGAGGAACACACAAAGTTTGGCTCAGTTGAGCAGCTGTCACATATTTGAAAGACAACAAGTTCAATTCCCAGTTCCCCTGTAGTTGTGTTGAAATATCATCGAGGAAGAGGTGAATGTCGTTAACATTTCTCCCACGGCACCATATGGCATCATTATGTGAATGGGTGACTCAAAGGATGTTTGAGGTGTTATATAGATGCGGCCCATTTACATGACCTACGTAACTGGAACCCCTTGAATGGCGGCTGCTTTAAAAAACGGATTTAGACTTTCTCCCTCACCTATCAATGCTATCACCATATTGTATATACTGTACAGACACACACTCAACCACCCACTATCTCAGATGGTTCAACCTGTATGGGCTAAGGGAATAGGTAACTTTTCAATTTTTTTTATAATAGAACATCAAGTGAAGGTAAATCTGTAAAATCTAGTGTAAAAAGTCTTTCCATGCTGATTTTGAGATCCCGAGGCTCAACAGATGCTGTCTAAATCCGGTTTGAGAGCTCTGACTTAATAAGTGGTCAATTTGCTTTATTTACACCAGCTGCTAGCATAGACATCCACCTATTAAAGAGCTTTTCACTGTCACGTACATGTGGAGAGACCCTGTTGGCAATATTTTACATAATGACAATATTTATCATGTCTGTTCCACACAAACACCTGATGATTTCTTCTCGTGCGTGTTGATAGTAACAACACAGCAGTTCTATGTGCAAGGATAGTGACAAAGTGCTGCATCATGACACGACGTTGAGGAAACATGTTGGATGGTGACAAGCTGTTATCAGAGTGGGGAGGGGGTGCTTATCTGTGTCTGCTTGATGGAAGCTGTTGGCTCTCCTTTGGCGACTCACAGAAACAGTTTGTATGCAGGTGATATAGTGTGTGAATGAGTGTGTGTCGGTGCATAGACAGCCACGCTATCTTTTACACAGAAGTAGATACATACAGTGTCTGCAAGCATTCCTGCCTTCCAGGTGTTTTTAAATCAAATTTCAAACATTTGAAGAACTTAAATTTACCTCAATGACGCTGTAAAGGGAATTCAGATATTCGTTTCTAAATACATTTCACATATTTGAAGTGCCAAGACTCAGCTGTGGAGATATGGTGTTAAACTTTTTTTTCACCATTTATGGTTTCCTACTGTTTGGGGCGTGCTAAAACTGCGCCCGGTGATGTAGTTGGATGTCCAGCATGAGTTATCCCTCCCCAACTAGAACTTTAGCGCATTTGTTCGCATCAGCGGTTATCTGGCACAATTGCAACATGCACTTACCTAGCTATCTATGGTTACACCTGAAAAATCCAACTTCCCTTCAGATATTCCACTGGGGTGGCCGGTTTAGAGCACCTTGGTTTCAGCCGTGAGTGCACGCACATCACGATGAGAAATGCGGAAGCGCGAGAATGGGAAAAGAAGGGGAGAAACAAAGAAAAAAAAGCCAAACTTAAAAGCCAGCATGGCTTCGCGCTGATGTGGCTGCTTTAGAGCGCCTCGTTGTCGCACAACATGGTTAGGAAGGAAGAAGAGTAGGGAGGGAGTAAAAAAAATAAAAAATAAAACATAAATAAATCATTGCAGGTGTGGCCGCTCTGTTGTGGTGTGGAAACCCCTGTGACGACCCGGTGAGATATATTCCAGCCTATGGCGGCTTTAAGAGGATATTTTTTCACGGCTCCAATATGTAGTTATGTGTAGGCATGAAAAAAAGATGCCAGATGAAGTTGCAACAATTTGATTGACAGTTTATAATTAATCCGGATGTGGTTTCAGCGCATTCAGAGGACACGCCCACAACGTTCGAGAGTGACGAAAACTGCTTGATTTTTCACCATTTCGCGTGAAAATACTTGGTGATTTTCTTAATCATTTAAATTTGGCACAGTTGTTAACAACACTCTTCTGCATGATCAAATTTAGAAGACGCAGTTTACTTTCCTGGGACTGTAAAGAACCATTCATGCTAAAAACGACGATCCATGAGGTCAACCTGCATTCAGTAATCCTCCGTCCTTCAAAGTATCCATTATTTGTACGATACAGAGACTTGTATGACAATTAATAATGTTCGGATTTGAGGATGTCCAGTTAAGAAAGATTTTATGGCGGCGTAAGTTAGACCATGGGTGGAACAGATATTATGGGAAAATGTTTATATATATATATATATATATATATATATATATATATTTAACGCATTGAAGGTACTGACTATAGACAGTCCACTGTATGTGCTCTAACCACATTAGAATTATGGCACAATATAGATTTTTCATGGATATACATAACCCCCATTTTTTTTTTTTGGGAGTGCTTTGGTCAGATTCTCTATTAAATTCTTGTCGAAAATATAGAATAAAACTTATTTTATGACAGTGCCGTTACATCTTTACTACCTCTCTTGTGCATACTTTGTTCTGTCAATTGCATTATGGTCCTGATCCAAAATAAACATTTTTATATATCAGTAATCTTAGGGTGTTTCCTCAATAAACAGTGTAATGAGTGGTTTCTGAGATGCTACAGACGAGAAACCATATTTTCACCTATTTTTATCTTTTGCGAAGGCAAGCATTTAGCTTTTCAGATGTGATGATCTCCTGAGGAAGAGGCCCGACTCATACAATATTCAACTTTTTTCCAACATCTTATTTTCAGGCTGTGAGTTCAGAGCACTGTGTTAGTGTACTAATGTAGAATGGCTTTCTTATGTTATTTTGACACTCATTTTTTTAGGTTCAATTGAGAAAACATCTTTAGAGATGGCTAGAATCACATCATAAAAAAACATCATATTACTGTTTATAAATTTGAAGGAATCATACAGTGGCTCTGATTTGTCACAGTTTACAGGATGCGTGTGTGAACCGTAAGTGTGTTTAGGAATGACCATCTGCCACCATCTATCCTTTGTGCCAACAACCCGAAAAAACCTGCCCAGCCAACTACCCAGCACCAAACCCAATTAACAGACAAATGCTTCAACGCGCAGACAAAATGTGACTGTGAATAAGTGAGAAGGCGCGAACATCAGAACGTGCAGAAAGGTGGGTGGGTGTTGTGCATTCAGCACTGTAATTGTAAAAGCTTGATAAGGATGAAAGGGCAAAGAAGGAGTATATGGAAAGACTTCATCCTACTGCAAAGCTAGACGCTGATGAAAACATTCGTGTTTTTTTTTTGCACACACACAAATGCACTCACAGATGCACACACTTGCGTACAAAGTGGATTTTGGAATAATGCCTTGTTTTTTTTCTCTACTGGCCTAGATTCATATGGCATCTGTGCTGCACAATCATTTCTCACTCTAGCCCTATTCATTGTTATCACGCTGCATTTTTCACTCATTCGTGAATGCTCTCTCACACACACACACACGCTTGTCTTGTCCAGTCATTCTCCATTTCCCCCTCTCTATTAATCCTTCACTCTTTAGATCAGAGTGCTAAAATCAGTTTATAAATATTTCAGCTATGCATGTGCACTTTAATAAGCAGATAGCGTCAGTTATCTATTCTGTGTGCGTATGTGTGTGTGTGTGTGTGTGTGCAAGCGAGTGTCTTGGCACTGTTTAGTGAGGATGTGTCAGCGTGTCCTGCTGAAGCATCTGTTTGCATTTTAATGTGTGACACAGCCTTCAGAAATTGAATGTCTGCTTTAAAAAAAAAAAAAAAAAAAAAAAAAGAATCCTAGCAGAATCAGCTAAATCTTAAATGCATTAAGTAGACTCAAGGCTGCCTGTGTTTGGTAGGCAAAAAGAGAAGTAACGGCATACACGACATACATGATTCACATTCAAATAAAGGTCTCCTCTGAATGCTGCCTCTCCCCTCTGCAGTTGAGTAAAAAAAACACCCCAGTTTATGTATCAGGAATATCCTGTATAGTAGATTGTATAACAGCCTCAGTCTCTCACTGATGGTCAACTGTTCCTTGCTTTCGTTCTTATCCTTTAACTACACACTACTTGATTGTATTTTACCCAAATGGACTAAATCCACACAAATAGTTTCATGTCCAAATGCTAAAATAACTTATATTTCTCCCACAATTAGGACATTTGTTGCACAAGTTCCTTTCTACATCCTCCACTTCTGATATTAGATATTTCTTTTATTCCAATCTGTAAATATTTTCAGGTATATTTTGAAAAGTTCTGCATCTTATGATTATGCTGCAGCACTTTATCTTTAAAATACACTGCAAATATCAGCTTTACAGATGCAATCTTGCAGGTGGGTGCTGCAGTAATGATAGTAATGATTTCTACCACGACATGGTAATATCAAATGTCATATTAAAGGTACGTTAATAACTGACTCCTAGTGCTACCATCTTTTTTTTTCCTGAGGAGAAAAAAAAAACACTATTTGAGGTGTGGCCTTTATCTACTGGAAGTGGATGATGCACCTGGCAATTAATTGTGGGTCAACATCTAGGAGCGTGCCGGCCACTCTTTAAGGACATTTGACAATTTCACTTTGGTTTTGGAGAAGAACAAGAATATCCAATGGAAGTTACAGTACAGTAAGCAGACTGAAATTTTAGTATTGGATTAATTAAGGGATTTTTCACGCTCTTGGGGTTATATTTTGATAGATTGTTGCTTGCTGTTCTTTCCTCTTGGCCAGCGGCATGGAGTGGCCTATTGTGTGGACTTTGGGCTTTGATTTGGACATACATTTGGGTCTGTCATCTGTTTGTGCTGTTGTGCAGGAGCACTGAGTTAAAATGGAGGCTGCTATGTATATTAGCTCGCCAGCAAGCTGTTGACTTGTTCGCTGTGATATGTTTGCCCCTGGTAAACAAAAGGTAGAATTTTTTCCAGTACGTATGTGTTTTAAATATTCAACATATTTGTCAGTCATTTTATACTTGTATAAGGGTTAAAAAATGAGATGTGTGAGGTGCACGTATTACATCATTCATCATCATTAAAATTAAGGGAGTGTTTTATTGTTTTTATACTAATTAATTTGAACTGGTGAACTACTGTACTTGTATGAAAATTGATAATGTTGAATTCATCTTTCCGCTCCCAACATCAATTATTCCCTGTACACTTAAAGGGGAGTTATTAAACCACTAGCAAGATTAGAATGTGGCGTCACTTGACTAATGCCCCCCTCAAGTCTCAGAAAGCTACGCCGCTCACTTATGTGCACGAGCGCAATTATCAAACATGGCCATTCTTAATGAGCTGTGATTTTTAAAGTGCATAATTGGGATTAATAGTCACAGAGAGCGCACATCTAGCTTCAACAAAATAGCAGTGCTAGCAATACTTAGCACTACATACATTAGCATCGTGAACAAGCTGATGTTAGCCACACCTGCTATTGTTGGTAGCGTGACTTATTGGTCATGGAGTATTAATATAATACTAAATGTTATTGGTTTTAAGTTTTTTTGTGTGGGGGTGGGGGGGGGGGGGGGGGGGGTGTACAATCAAAAAGTAAAAAATAAAAAAATAAAAAGAGCTGATAAACTTACCGGTTGAGGATTAATGTTAGTCATTCCACATTGCTTCCGAATGCCAGGCAATTGAGAGGTCAACTGGCTGAGGTCCCTTCGCTTTACTTCTGTTTGCTAGTCTTATGCCCAGTTGTTTCCAAACAAAGGATTGACATTTTTTATTTTCCAATGGTGGACAATCGGTTTGAGCAAGGCTCCTGAAATCCAAGGTAAAAGATCACCGTGAGGCTGCAGGGATGTGGCCACTACGAGTGTGCCCACAAGTTCACGAGAGATGATTGATCCCGTGTCAGTTACACCTCCTATTTCTGAGTGGTTGTTTTCCCCTCAGGTGTAGTTTTGACAAGCGCCGCGAAACAGATTGTGGTCAAACTTTGAGCTACAAAATTTACAAATTGTCATGTGCATACTGATACTCATTGGAGTTGCCGTCATGAAAGCTCGTACCAAGTAGCTTGCAAATTTTATTTTCTTGGAAACCAGTCAGTTTTGAGAAGTGCTGTCCTGGGCAGTCATATATTTTCAACTTCCTCTGTTTCATCTGCCGTTATCCTTTCTGTCTGTCTGCCCTTGTGAGTGTATGTGGTTCCAGGCCACATGCAGTGTGTCACTGACCGCAGGGGACAGTTCAGACTTTAGAGAGATATGGAAGATTCAGGCATGATTGAAATGCATTGCGGAGCACATCGTATGATTCCAAACTGAATTACTCCACTCAAAGTGGACAGATGGATTCTTGGAAAAAGCAGAGTGGATTACAGATTACAAACATCCAGTGACATTTTATTAACTCATGTCACCTTTAATGTGCTGTATATACAGTACTGCCATGAATAGCAAAGATTATTAAATGGATCTTATTTAACATTTATCCCAGTTAAGATTTATTTCAATGCCCTGTGAGTCAAACTCACAGGCAAAAAGTCATAATGACTTTAATGTATAAAGAAGCTCCTGCCCTCAACAAATCAAAAGGGAAAAAAAACAAAAACATCTACCTCTCTAATAATATTGATTGCTCTTCTGTTCAAGGAAGGTACTGCGTTTTCTTCCATTTTTTAGTACACATTTATGTGTACTACAATTGTACTATTTTCGGGAGTTCACAGAGGAGTCACTCTGTCTGTCGTGGCCAAACCAGCCAACATGTGCCAGACACACAGCGTGCACGTTCCTGTGGGTTTAAATTCCACAAGTGCTCAACACTTAATCCACCAGCCTAGCGACAAAAGTTTACACAGGTTTGGGTGTTACTTTGAACGTGAAGTTATAATTTTAAAAAAATATGCTTGAGCTAATTAATTCAACCAATAATGCAACCAACCAACTTAAAAATGTGTATTATTACCTTAGTCCAGGAACAATATATCCAAAATTCACAGGCGTACTTTAGTTATTTTAGCATTAAAAGCATTTATTAGCTTGCATGATGTGAGATATTTATAAAATTAGCTGCATATCGTGAATACTTTGGAATACTCTAATGAACACACTTATTGCCATCCTTTCGTCCACTCCAAAGAAACTCAATAATTTCAGCAAGGCCTCCTTGACCGTTAGGTAACTCCACAACCACTTTACAACTGAATGGAATAGCAATGAGGAAGTTCCCACCCAACGACTGGTGGATTAACGGCTGTCCCCCTTTTTTGCATTCCAAAAGAATGATTCTATACGTGGTGTGGGGTATACCTCTGAGTTGGAGCATGACGTGGAGTCTTCTACACAAACACTGGACAGTGTGTCCTCGCTAAGCCTTGTTGCATGAACTGATGAACCCTGCTCAGAGGAGAGGCGAAACGTCTTCTAAGACAAACAGAACAGTATAGTTGCGATCGATTCAATGGCCCGAGATGAAATGACCTAGATGAATGAGAATCTTCACAGGCATACTGCTAAAGGACACACATGTCAGACAACATAAAACTGTAGCTGTAGTTACAGGAGTCATTGATGTTTCTTGAACTAGTATTTAGTGAGTTTCCATGATGTTAGCCAGCATAAAATTGTACATTTAAAGAATTAAATGAAACATTAGTTTAAACAATATAATTTTAAGACAGTAAGTGTCAATTAAATTGTTTAAATATACTTCGAGTTACTATTTAGGGGATTTAATTTTCTCCAATTGATGTGTGTTAAATCTAAAGATGTGACACTTCCTGCAGTAATTCATATACTGCTTCTAGACTGTTTACGTTCTATGCTTTTTTTTTTTACTGCAATTAAAAAAAAAACCTGGGACAACTAATAAAAGCCCATGTTCCACTCAGCTGTTTTTGTGATGCAAAAGAAAAAAAACAAAAGCTGCATCTGTGATGACCAGAGGCACAGTTTACAATGACCTCTCTGAAGGTAAAATAGCTCATCATGGCGTGCGAGGAGTATGATTGTGTGTTTGCATATGTTCATGAGAAATACTGCTGGCCATTGCTTGTGTCCTCATTATGCACCAGCCATTTCCCTGCATGCGTTTCACTGCTATAGCGCAAGCTACTAAACACATACGGCTGTGTGCATCTTCCTTGTTTGTATGATGCTGTGAGGTTCCCTTGTAGGTCAAACTTGTGATTCAGCAGACTAATTTGAGAAAAACACACGCAGGAATGCATAAAGCAACTACACACTCAGGTGAATTCGCTTTCCAGAGCAGTTCCTGATCTCAAGGCCATTATCTTTTCATAACACATTCTCGCTCTCTGTCTGTCTAATTCACATGCATGTACATTAAGTGGCCGTTAACGTGGATATGGGAATTAAATTACCATAATTTTTTTGTGTTGTAAAGAGAGATAAATGCTGATATGTAAAATATTTTCAAAAAGCTAGGTAGATGTAGGCATACGCACACTAAACAAAAACTTTGTTGAAGCACCTTTGACATGAATGACCACATTCAGTCTTTTTGTGTAGGAGTTCATCAGCAGATCACATCTTGATTTGGCAATATGTGCCCACTATTCATTGCAAGTATGCTACAAATCTTTCAAGTTGTGAAGACATCTCTCGTGCACAGCCCCCCTCAGGCCACCCTGCTATTTGGAATTGTTCAGAAGTCTTTCCACTTTGACAAAGCCCCAGTTCAAGTAGGAGAATATCAACCTCAAATCTGTATTTTCAAATTTTGTTATTCAATAGCAAATTGAAAATGAATAATAATAATACACAGATTGTCATGGTCAAATGAAATGGTGGTATTGTTGGCATGTTTGGTAAGCTACACAATTCTCAAAATGTAGTTTTAAAATCATTTATTGTAGTCTGATAGAAAAACCTTGTACAGTTGTTCTTCAACAACCTTCCTGTTCCCTCTTTATTTAAGTGAGTAGTCTTATTTTATGTTAGTTTAATTTCATTCAATAACAAAATATTACTTAAAACGTTGCCTGTACAGTAATGAAAGGGTTTTATGATTGCAAGTTAGAACGACTCGAAAGTCAATCAACAACATAGAATGGTAGTGTGTCTTTTAACAGGGGTGTGTTCATTTATCTACTTATATGAGCCTTGGTGGCATACTTATACCAGGGATACTAAGCACAAGTGTGCCTCGTAAGGTTGGACGGAGATCGAAAGACAGATGGGAAAGTGATTGAGATGTATGCCATTCATTAGAAGCTCATTTCAGTCTCCTGTGCTTCCCAATCCTTACTCTCTGACAGGGCCCAAACAGGAAGTTTAATAGTCCCTTAGTCTTTGAGGCCTAACTGGCAGTCAAATTCTCACTGGGTGAAATAATGAGTCAGTGTCTTATTCAGACTGGGTTCAGCCTTAAGCACTGTTATCGAACTAACAGCAACACATTTACCAGATGTGGGCTCCCTTTCAGCTCAGTGGTCACACCTGGCAAGATCACACCGGCTTGCTTCACACTCTTAAAGCCATGTCTTCTTTGTCACTCCATGTTTTACATTGTTTTTAAATACTAATTTAAGGATGTTGGGTGGTTTTGCTTCCCTGAGCTCTGCATGAGTGACTTGTTGAACATGTGGAAAAGACAACCTTTGTTTCATGGGTACCAACACAGAAATATTTTTCTTTTCGCTTAAAAGACCACCTGTAATTTGAAAGCTAAACCTTACTTCATAGCTCCCTCTTCTTTTTTTCACATCAGTCGAATCCAATATTACTGCACATGGCAAGTTTACCATATTTGACAACAAACTCAGGTCCAAATGGGTGCCACATAAGAATGAGCTAATCGATTAAAGAAACACAGGTTCTTTTGACAAATTATATTTCATTGAGTGCTTTATATATTTGGTACTGAACTGTGAACTGAATTGAGCTGAAACTGCTCGCAAGTGGATTTCACGAGCTTTCTCCTCATTATATCCATTTCTGGCCAATTAGATCATGTGTAAACGACATTGCACTCAAAGCTCACAAACAGACTTATGTGCTGTTCTTTTTAACGAACACACATTGTCCAATTCCAATAAAACCGACGTTATTGTAGCATTGAATACTTTATTAGTGTGGAATATTTTCTCAAAGAATACAGATTGCTCTGGTCTACAGTGGGATGACCATTATGACTAATAGCATCTATAGACACAAAGTATTCACACACCTCAGGGAAGTGAAAGTAGAAGAAAATATATCATTGAATATCCATCCATCCATCCATTTTCTGAGCCGCTTCTCCTCACTAGGGTCACGGGCGTGCTGGAACCTATCCCAGCTGTCATCGGGCAGGAGGCAGGGTACACCCTGAACTGGTTGCCAGCCAATCGCAGGGCACATACAAACAAACAACCATTTGCAGTCACATTCACACCTACGGGCAATTTAGAGTTTCCAATTAATGCATGTTTTTGGGATGTGGGAGGAAACCGGAGAGCCCGGAGAAAACCCACGCAGGCACAGGGAGAACATGCAAACTCCACACAGGCGGGACCGGGGATTGAACCCCGCTCCTCAGAACTGTGAGGCTGACGCTCTAACCAGTCGTCCACCGTGCCGCCATCATTGAATATTATATTGTTAAAATATATTAATAATGTTATTTCAAAATTATGTTTCTGTTCATTTGCAAGAGAAAATGTGTAATGTATACTGGTAATAGAACTTTACATCGCCCTCTCGCCACATGATGCAATCACATACAACTTGCATATCTCCAACATGCTGCCATTGTGTTGGGCTAATTAAAGAGATGCTCTCATGCTAAGATGCAGATGGAGGGGCCAAGAGTTTTTCACGCTCAAGATGGATTAATTTTTTTCCCTCCTTCCTGAAATTGAAAACTTGAATGCGGCACATCGTAATTAGGAGGACGTATTCAACACTATACACTCACCGGACACAGCATCAGATTTGCTCATTTAATGATATTCAGTGGAGTCGTATTAAAAACTTTGCCTTTACATGAGTTGACAGTGAATATTTTCATCTTTGTAAAATCAGTATTTATAATGTCATTCCTTTTCCTGAACTCTGTTCAGTTGTGAATGTGTAGCTAATATTGTGATGACATAGACTCTTGCAAGACCTTCAAGGCATTGAAGAAAATGGGTCAAAATTCTATTATCTACTGTTCAACATACATCTCTGCAAATAGTGAGGAGAAATGTTTTACAGAAATAATGCATCTAGTTAAATTAGCCATGTTCTCTGGTTTCAGATGTGCATCAGGTATGATGTCTTTTATTTATTTATTTATTTATTTTATTTTTTAATTTATTTATATATATATATTTTTTAGATCAATCGTGGTGCTGTTCCAAATCACTTCCATGCCGAAAACAGTAACTGTGTCTCTCATTGTGTTGAAGTAGGCTGCAGACATTAATTTCTGGCTTGATGATGAAAGCCCTGTCTGAAGGGCACAACTGTTTGGTCTGGCTGAGGCCATCAGAAAGAAGGAAGAAAAAACACAACAAATGTGCTTATATTGAAACATGACAAGAGATACTTATGCAGTAAGGACTCTCATCTATGACTAAATTATGAACCCTTGTTTAGCATATGAAGAAGCTTTTGCATATTTCCATTTGGTTGCCGTTTTTGGACTGCTTGTCATCGTTGTTGTAGCATGCTGAATATTTAATCAGTCACTCTCTGGCCCATTTGAGATTTATTTATTTATCTTTTTTGACTGAGGCCCATTGGTAGAGTAGTTTTGTAGTAGTGGCTGGCGTGCAAGCTCCCTGTGATTGACAGGCATCCAGACCAGGGTGAAGTCTGCCTTTGGCCAGCCTGCATTGACCCTGAACACGATAAGTGTTATGGAAAATTGATGTGTGGTTTGATTGGCTACTGCTGCAGTGTACAAATGGGCAAAAAGCATAGCCAATCAAAAAGTTAGCCAAAACTCTTAATGGGTCACGGGTCCCGAACATTTCAAGTCATTTTGAGTCCAGTCGTGACTGGAGCCCACCACTTCTGGTAAGTACCGAGCTAAGATAGGATCCAGCTGATCTGTGACACTAAACGCGATAAGTGGTAGAAAATCAATGGATGGATAATGTTCTTAACTGCATGTTTTCCTAATATACACAGTAGCTATAAATCCCAACTGTGACATAATCTTCAAACACTTTTCCCTCCACATAATTGAAGAATTACTCAAGGTTGGGTTATATTTTCATAACATTCAATGAGTTGAACAAAACAAACCAATAACACAAACTTACACACAAATTAATTATATAAAATAGGCTGCCCTTTTGAATATACTGGCTGCGCCAAGGAGGAAGTCATAATTCAAGAATATTCTTTGTATTGTTACAGGCTTATAAAAAAGCTAAAAGTATAATCGCTCACAAAACATCGCAAAAATGGTAGATAATTAAATCCATCAGTTTTCTGGAGATTGATAATCAGCGTGTTCACTCTCTTGGCCGACAGAATCAGCTTTAATCTAATCAATGGAAGCATTACCTTGTGGATAAAATACTGCAGGACATCTGCAGCTTACTGATGGATGAGAAAAAGCATTCGAAGGAAGAAGTCTGACGTACGTTGTGATGCATACATGCACACCAAGTATCTCAGTTCTCAAGTCACTTTTCAGACTTGCAATGAAATGCTTGCTCTAGTTTCTAGTTAAGACCCCTAAACGCACCTCGCTTGTGTGTAGACTGTGGACAAATACATTGACTGATCTGCTTGCAGTCTATCTCGTTGTTTTGACAGCTGCTCATTTTAATGCAGCAATGAGTCAATGACAGCAAGAGAGAGATCGAGCGAGTGAGAGCGAGAGAGAGAGAGAGAGAGAGAGAGAGAGAGACAAAATGTGTATGAAGCAGCGAGATATCGGAGCACTCATTGTGAATAGCAACACAGGTGTTACCTCGTAAAACCTGACAATAATAACAAAAGTCCTCACACTCTCCCGGGAATCCATGTTGCTCGTAGCAGTGACAGTGACGGGTCAGAGTGCGTTTCAATAGTCATGTGTTCCCTAAAGAGAATCTAGCCAGCTAATGCCCATACTTTATGGTCAGCACCAGAGTGACAAGTTGCAAAACCATAGGGATACACCATGAGATTAATTTATGCTGTGTGGTGTGGAAATTTTGCTTGAACTATCCACGGTTTAATATAAGTACAAGAGCTCTGCACGCCCATCTCAAAAGGCACCCGCTAACTTTAGCTGGCGAACAGTCAAATTCAAATTCACCAAATCCCTTTATGTAACTGAGAAAAGACAGAATATACTAGCGAAAATGATGAACATTGGTCGATTGATCTATATTGTGAAAATTAACGGTTAATGTTGGCCATAACTATTCCCCCCCCAAAAAAAACAACAACAAACAGCTAGTGTTTGTGCTAGTCAGATAGCGAGTTGACAAGTGAAGAAATTCGAATGACGCCATCAATTAGTCGACATGGACTTGACAATCAGCACCATGGCATCAACAAATCTGACGTGGTTCAACCGCGAGCCAACATTAGTTTTGTTTTTGATGACCTTTTTCACAGCAATCATTTTATAATTCATAGTAAAACACTGAATACAAGAAAGGTTACAGGCATTAGCAATGGCTTTAATAATAGTTCTTCTCCATGTTTCAAGGTGTCAATTGTTTCAAAAAATGTTTTTAGATATTAAGTCATGCACAGTCTTGATTCTCATTAACATTTCACTGCGTGATTTACAGTTCTATATATATTTATGTGACGAAAGTGTAGCCAGGTCACACGAAATATTTTCCACTTCATCCTTAATGTGATGTTTTGTGTTTTCTGGTTGTATTCTAAAACACTAATAATTGTCACTACTCTGTTTCTAAAACAAGCTGAAATAATCTGTAAGCCTTTTGCACAGTACTTTACTTACAACTGACATTAAAAGATAATCATAAAACCTATAAATCACCAAACATTTAATATACCACCAATGAAAGAAAATAAATGTTTTTCAATACATTAATGCGATGATTATTTCAAATAATATATTAATTGGCCAACCAGTTCAGGGTGTACCCCGCCTCCTGCCCGATGACAGCTGGGATAGGCTCCAGCATGCACGCGACCCTAGTGAGGAGAAGCGGCTCAGAAAATGGATGGATGGATGGATATTAATTGGCCACAATATTAGCAATACCTAAAAGTAAGCTTTAATTGATAGTCAGAAATTGCTTAATATGGTTGTAGTTTGCAGTGGTGTAGAAGTATGCATGCATTTCTAATATTATGGTTTTCCCAACAATGCGACTGGCGTAAAAAAAAATCTGCAGATGTACTTAATAAATAGTGTACTAGTTGCCGCTCCCTGCACTGCCCTCACAGCGGCCTTAAAATACATTTACGCCCTTTCACAACACGCACAGCATGTTCTGATCCATCTGCTGCTGCATGTCACCCAATGTGTGAAGCATGGATGTGAACGTGACAAAAAAAATCACATTGCCCTTTAACATTTTACGATGAAATATTGTCTTGAATGTTTCACTTTAAATAGCATATTCCCTCAGCGGGAGAGCACAACAGTAAATGTGTGTGCAAGCACCCGTGTCAACGTGATTGCAGTTAATTCTCCCTTCTACGAAACAGAATTAGGTGATTTTGATATCAGTCCCGCCGGAGCCCATTACATTGCTCGTCAACTAATGCAAATTGCACACTACATTTAAGAATAATTGTAAAGCCACAATTCCCAAGGGGAAGCGTAACTCACATTACAAATTGAACGCAATGAGCGCTCTGTTGGGAAAACCATCTTCTCCTATGCTAACCTCCTTCTCCTCATGCTCACTACTGAACACCTCTCATTCACACTACTGATTTTTTTTCCCATTCATATACACTAGATATATTGTATGAGAGAAAAATGAGGGTGTTTCAATTTTGTGTATGAAAAGTAATCCTGTATTATGTCCCCTCACAGCAGCTTTTCTAGTATCCCAGTATACTGGGCACGCTTGCACGTCCACACTTACTATCATGTACAATGGTGCTTTCCCCCCATTTAACTTGCAAAAGGAGAAAAAGGATCAGTCCAGTATTATTGCTGATAATAGGATGTCACAGTCTGCTCTCTTTGGGTCTTTCCAACTGATTTTTTTTGTGTGTGTAAGTGTGTGTGCGCATGTTGGGCGTGTGGGGTGAAAATGCTGAAGGGTGGGACAGGAAGGAGACATATGAGGAGAGACAGAGGGGAATGCGGCTGTATGTCAGCTTCTCTGACAGCAATTTGCCCAAATTATTCATAGATGCGGCGTCTGCTTGAGGTGTGTGGTGACAGGTGTCCTAAGGAATATTGCGAATGTAGTATCCCATTATATAGTGTATATAACACCACTTAAATGAGGGCATCGCTTACCCCTTAGCCTTGTGACGTGCCCCTAGTCAGTAATTATTGCCCACATGATTGTTTTCCAGGATGATTTAAGTGGAACACAACAGCTAAAATGCTACCATATTACATGCCGCAACAAATTTTGACTCTCAGTTCTGACTCTGAAAACTACCGTAGTCCTTTAAATGAATTTTAGCATAAAACTTTACATTGGGGTTAGATAGAGGTCTCATTTCTGCAAATGACTGTGATATATTGGTTCCAAATGTTGTGAAATATGATCTGATGAAATCTCCTTGACAGGGAATGACATTTGGAAAAAAGCAGATGTTTGTATATTGTTCCGTTTAATGTGTTGTTATTTAGAGTGAAATGCAAAAAAATCTTTCCAAAGTTGCACATAGTTCAAATCTGAGTGATCTGTGTTCCTCAGAATTCTGTGACAAATTATGTCAGTGGGATCATTAGCTTTGATTTTCAGTTTAGACTTACCCTTACCCACGGTGTCTGGCTCTTCGGTGCCAAGGTCAGTGTACAGGTTTTCCAATCCAACTGACTCCAGTTCAAATCCAGGTTCTGGATGCTCCTCTGATTTTAGCAGCAAATGGTGTCAGAAGTGGAACAGTAATCCGCATACCTGATTTGACTGGTTATTAGAGTACAGGTTTTTCAGCCCAATAGACTTGGGTTAAATCTGGGTTTGGGCATTTAGGGATTGGGTCTGATATAGATTTATGCCATGACTTTTTTTTTCTGCCCATGATCTCACCTGTGATCTTCTGCAGAAGAGATTGAACATTTTTGGTTCTCATAATAATGATTTAACAAATCTGTCTGAACTTTTTAGAGATGACGATGCTGTTTTACGCAGTTCAGATGTGGGGTGAAATATTAGAGAAACATATATATCAATGTCAAACAGATTTTTGAATCTCCAAAGCCACTTTTTTAAGAGTTTAAAAAAAAAAAAATGCCATCTTGCTTGAGTTATCAAACAACACATTGTCAAAGTCGGTATTCTATCTTCTATTGCTTTTGCACACCATCGTCAACACAACACCTCTCTATAATCATGTCAAACTAAGAGTACCTTTGTGGCTAATGGGCTTCCTTCCGCAACAAACAATCACGGCTATCAAGTTGAAAAAAAAAGACCTACTATTTTCACTATTTTCTTAACATTTTCACTGTTTGTTACATTGCAGCCATTTGCTAAAATCCTTTAAGTTAATTTTTTTCTCATTAATGTACACACAGCACCCCACATTGACAGGGAAAAAAAACTGAATTGTTTAAATTTTTGCAGATTTAAAAAAAAAGAAAAACTGCAATATCACACAGCCATAAGTATTCAGACTCTTTACTCAGTATTTAGTAGAAGCACCATTTTGAGCTAATACAGCCATGCGTCTTTTTGGGAATGATGCAACAAGTTTTTCACACCTGGATTTGGGGATCCTGTACCATTTCTCCTTGCAGATCCTCTCCAGTTTAGTCAGATTCGATGGTGAACGTTGGTGGACAGCTATTTTCAGGTCTCTCCAGAGATGCTCAATTGGGTTTAAGTCAGGGCTCTGGCTGGGCCATTCAAGAACAGTCACAGAGTTGTTCTGAAGCCACTCCTTTGTTATTTTAGCTGTGTGCTTCGGCTCATTGTCTTGGAAGGTGAACCTTCAGCCCAGTCTGAGGTCCTGAGCTCTCTGGAGAAGGTTTTTGTGCAGGATCTCCCTGTACTTGGCCGCATTAATTTTTCCTTCGATTGCAACCAGTTGTCCTGTACCTGCAGCTGAAAAACACCCCCACAGCATGATGCTGCCACCACCATGCTTCACTGCTGGGATTGTATTCGACAGGTGATGAGCAGTGCCTAGTTTTCTCCACACATACTGTTTGGAATTAAGGATAAAATGTTCTGTCTTGGTCTCGTCAGATCAGAGAATTTTATTTCTCACCATGTTGGAGTCCTTCAGGTGTTTTTTTTAACAAACTCCATGCAGGCTTTCATGTGTCTTTTGCACTGAGAAGAGGCTTCCGTCGAGCTACTCTGCCATGAAGCCCCGACTGGTGGAGGGCTGCAGTGATGGTTGACTTTCTAGAACTTTCTCCCATCTCCCGACTGCATCTCTGGAGCTCAGCCACAGTGATCTTTACCTCTCTCACCAAGGCTCTTCTCCACCGATTGCTTAGTTTGGCCGGACGGCCAGCTCTAGAAAGGGTTCTGGTCATCTCAAACGTCTTCCATTTAAGGATTATGGAGGCCACTGTGCTCTTAGGAACCTTAAGTGCAGCATTTTTTTTTTGTAACCTTGGCCAGATCTGTGCCTTGTCATAGTTCTGTGTCTGAGCTCTTCAGGCAGTTCCTTTGACCTTATGATTCTCATTTGACATGCACTGTGAACTGTAAGGTCTTAAATAGACAGGTGTGTGGCTTTCCCAATCAAGTCCAATCAGTATAATCAAACACAGCTGGACTCCAATGAAGGTGTAGAACCATCTCAAGTATGAGCAGAAGAAATGGACAGCACCCGAGTTAAATGTGAGTGTCACAGCAAAGGGTCTGAATACTTATGGCTGTGTGATATTTCAGTTTTCTTTTTTAATAAATCTGCAAAAAATTCAACAATTTTTTTTCTGTCAATATGCGGTGCTGTGTGTCCATTAATAAGGACAAAAAAACTTAAATGATTTTAGCAAATGGCTGCAATGTAACAAAGAGTGAAAAATGTAAGGGGGTCTGAATACTTTCCGTACCCACTGTATATTTGGAAGAGCTGCCTTTCCCCCTACCAAAAAGCCCTTCCGTTTGATATTTTAGATGTAGCCTCCTACTCTGTTTTAATTTCTAGATCCAACCTGTGATAGAAGCATCATTCGCCACATGTGAGTCCAAGACGAGGAAGCAAACCGAAACTTTCGCGACTTGTTCAATCTCTGACCAACTTTTTGGAAATCCTTTTCTCACTTCTTCATGACGGACACGCAGCACAGCAGCTAAGTGAGTGGGCGGAGCACAATTGTGTCATCACAAAGACGGCAGACGATAGCGCGGGCAACAGTGGGGAAGCAGGTAGGAAAATGTCCACACTTTTTCTTGTGCAGTTTGTATTTAGTTCATATTTAACACACTCTGACAAGGAGTGATCCAAATACCGTACGCCTTTAAGAACCATTTGTGGAACTCTTAGCAGAGAAAATGCACATGAATGAATAAATAAATTAATTAATTAAGTGCCTTATTGTGTATTGGTCAAATATATATAATATATGGGGCAAACAATATCTTAATCAAGGCTGTACCAAGAATGTAAACCAAAGTCATATTCATTTTAAGCACTAAGGAAACGGAGATGTGGATTATTCTGATTTTACCTGCATTATTGTAGACTCTTTATGCTTTTTAACGTCCAGTCTGAGTTTTAGCTGATTTTTTTGACACATAAGTACAAATAAATCATGACTTTTGTACTCTTTCTGTTTTGGACCTTATTGGCCTTTAGTCATGAAGTCACTTTATTGGAAATATGGTCTTATTCAGAGCAAGTTTCAGATTTCAAAGGTCTGCATGCTTGAGCGTCATCTTCCAACAAAGCAACAAGCCCACTGATTGGTTGCCTTCTGTGATGACATATGGTACTTTGTTTTCAGATTAATGTACATTTAGGTTTGGGTTAAAACAAGTCACTTTACAGGGCGACTTTAGACATTCGTGTACTTCCAGCATATGTATAGGTGTTACCATTCTGTTCTAATATAGCCAACATGCCATCTACTCACAATAGCCTCATAGTTTATTAATCGGTTTCTTCATACATCCAGTAAGTGTTGATTTCACGTTAGTTGTCAAGATACATTGTTTTAGGGCAGAGAACTGATTTGTATGAAGTGGACATTGTCACATTCTTTCAGCAGACAGAGATTGGCGCCGGCAGGGATGAAAGCATTAGTTAGTGTCTTCGCTCACAGGCGTACATTATAACTTCTTCACTGCTTTATTGCGCTTATTTTGCTGACACGACTATCATTTGTGCTGACAGCATTGCACCTACCACTGCTATTATATCTCGTCGGGATGCAGTGTGTTAGTGCTTGATGTGTCAGTCCATGATAAAGTAAAAGACATAATTGTTGTAATTACTTCGTCTCTGTTTTCATTCCGCCCACTTGTGTTGAGAAGAATGTAATGCAGAACAAACTCCCCCTCGTTTGCCTTCTGTATTCTTGAGATAAAGTTACTGAACAGGGTTATGGCGATCAGAGAGAAGCAAGTTTATTGCTGTTGCCGGGAACAGATGAAATATTTGTAACAGCATTTGCAACAGTTTATCTCAGTGTTCCTACATTGTTTGCAAGCTGATATTTTGGTCTAGGCGGTGGCACATTTTCAAATTTCATTTTGAGAGACCCCTGTATTTGATTTTGTTTTGTCTTTTTTCTTGTATTCTGTTCTGTTTTTTTTTTTATTATTTTCAATTTACTCATAGTAATTTCTTTCAGGTAGTTGCTAGCTCTTCTACAATAAGGGTATCTTATGGAGGGTTTATAGATTGGTTATCAATGTTTAATGTTTAATAAAGATGTAATAAATTGCAGTAAGTCATTTTAAATCTAAGCATAGCAGTATCTTAAATATACAGTACCTAAAAGTGAGCAAACATCTAATGTTGTAAAGTTGTTAATAAATGTGTGTGCTTATAACATGATCATTAACCTACAGAGAAAAAAAAACGTTATACCCTTACTGAAAGAAATATATTTGTTACCAAAAACATTATAAAGTGCATCTGCGTATTTCCGCAATTTAACATTCGCAAATTCACCCATTTCCATATATTTTTTTAACCTATCCCCCGTTATTTACGGAAACCCCCACTTATTCAGAATCAGAATCAGAATCATCTTTATTTGCCAAGTATGTCCAAAACACACAAGGAATTTGTCTCCGGTAGTTGGAGCCGCTCTAGTACAACACATTCACATTGTAGCGCGAGTGCCTCGTTGTCGCAGCGTGGAAGAGCCGTGCGCCGACCCGATGGGCTATTTTCCAGCCACCGGAGGCTTTAAGCGGATATACTGTTTTATCTCGGTCAAAACATGTAATTATGTGTAGGCATAAGAAAGATGGATGCTAGAAGAGGAAGTGGCAGGCATTTTTTCTGGGTTGTAATAGTGGTGTTTGATAGAAAGTTGATTGCTGAGCAGGGCGTGGCCAACGGCTTGATTATTAAAAATGTTGTACCCACATTTTACATACTTTTTCTAATATTTTTTTTCCCTAATCATTCAATTTTGGCAAGGTTGTATTGACAATGTGTAAGAGTATGTTTCATACAGAACAGAATGGAGACAGCGGGTCATTACACTCTCTCTTCCACCTGTCTGTCCTTCTTTGTTGAGCATAGAAATGTTCCAAAGTGAAATCATGCATGCACACGATGATCCCCATTCTCCAATGTCAGATTTGGTTTCAAGCAAAAACCCCATGTGATGCGCATCCATTGCAGCCTCCGCTGGCATTTCTCATGTGTCCTCGCATGCACCACCAGTCACTGTGAGATGCGGCCTCACAGGATCGCAGAAACTCATTGAAGCTCTGCGGGAAGCTTTAAAACATTTCTTAGCGCTAAATGGAGGACTGGCTTAAGTGTGGACATCAGTCAAGCGTGGGTGAAAATGTTGCCTGCTGCATTTAAGGATAGTCAGCCTTTTATCAGTTTATGTGCTAATTGCCTCTGCATAACAGCATAACAGACCTTCAAGCCATCCATTTGTACAACACATTTTGTCTGAAGGCAACCTATAAACTTTAATTAGGGTTGTGTGTTTTGCTTTTTCTTTGGCTTTGGCTTTTTTTCCCCCATCACCGTTATTCCAAAACCCGGGCTGACATTCGGCATGATGCCCAAAACACCTGAGCATACCTCACTGGAGCTCACTTCAGCACCAAATATGCTCCTTTGGCTTTATCTTTGTATGATTAGTCACAATTGTTCCTAAATAATCAGCAGCCTCCAGTAGAATGAAGATTGTTAGAAGATAAATTATGTGAAGTAAACTGAGTCACATTCAAAGCAGTAAGACTCCATTATCACAATTTATTTCATCACTTGGAAACAAAGTTAATGGTGTTGCATTGTTTTTTTCCCCTCGCCATTGAGCACCTGTAACTTGTTTTTTTACACTTGTGTGACCAAGATGTTAACATTTTGATGTCTTACTGACAGTAGTTAACTTATTTTTGCATTTTGATGGCTGCAGTTCTACCCTGGAACAGATTATTTCAATTTTTTCTATGGGAACAATTATTTGAAAACCAAAAATATTTTAATAAGTGGGGATTGTTTTCCATCTTAGAGTTTCTACTGTAATCTCATCCAAAAAAAGAAAAAAAGAAAAAGAAAAAGAAAGAATAAAAATGCAGCATTGTAGCTCAAAGGAGTAGCATCATGTTTGAGAATTTATGTGCTCCTTAAATTTGTCAAAATAAAATGACATTACTCTCGCCATGCTCACTATTAGGAAAGCAGATACTGGGAATCCTGGGCAGAGAGATCTGTTCACCACATAGTAGACAAAGGACAAGGACAGTTTCTAAGAGCAGTCAAAGTCAGACAGACACACATTAAGCAGCATTAAACGGATAAGAAAAGAGACAGAAAACAAGCTTAATAAAGTCATTTGGAAGTCCATGAGGAAACCATCTTCATGCTAATGCTAATCAACGACAACCTGCTTCATATCTTACAAATGAATCGAACACTTTACATTTATAGTGGAGGAAGGCTGGTGAAAATGATTACTTTGGTCCAATTGTCCAGTCAAGCAAAATGGGCTTGAGGGGAACCTTTTTCATGCTACATCTCTTCGAGTCTGGTAGGAAAATAAATAAATGAATAAAGAAAACCTATAGCAATTGGAACTTTTATTCTGTGGATCATGTATGAATTAGTTTCGGTGCTTTATGCAGCAATAAGGCACTGAAATCACACTGTGCATATTAATTAGTACATTTAAAAATTTTCACTTCACCAGAAGAGAAACAATTAAAAGTTAAAGGCAGTTAGAGGGGCAAATTATTGATGGACCTAAAAACAAATTTCAGCCTGCCACTCACTGATAAGATACTGGCAGTCTTGTCTAAATGCAGCAGGCATTTGAACTATGCTCATTTTAATGGCTGTGCTCCTGGGAAAACTACTACATCTATCGCGTTGCCCCCTCTGGTGTGCATGCCTTAGCCTGACGGAGGCAGCAGTGTGACATACTGTAGGGAGAGTTAATTCAAAGAAGTAATAGACTATAGGCTTCTTTATACTCACTGCGGCCATCCCGCGCGCACTTTGCCTTTATACTCGAGTGCAACTCACGCGCGCAGTTTTGAAAATGTACTGCAGTACTCCTCCAAGTCGGGGGTGTCGCTACGGCTGGTGTTGGCTAGGACGCCACATGGTGGAGCTTCCGCTCCATTTGTTGGCCATTTCCGGTAGCTGTTTTTACTTTCCTTTCCGTAACAAGTAACAAAGCAACAACAATGGCGACCGTGGAACAGTGTCTGCTAGAACAAATGGACCTAGATGACCAGATGATATGTTTAATTATGCTGCAAAACCTATCAAGAAGGCGGCGGCGTACGTGGTACGTGGAACCAAGGGGCACGCTGAGTACGTCATCACGGCATGTGACTACAATGGACCAATCACGAGAGATGATGTCTGTGGCATTCTACGCGCAGCAACAATTTTTGCCGTGTGAGCGTCAAGTGTTGCATAGGGGCCGCGCGGCACAATGGGTCGGTCACGTGATGCAATGTGGCCGTTGTCGGCTGCGCAAACGCAGGAGTATAAAGAGGCCTTAAAGAGTATCCAACTAAACTAAAGCTAAAGCCAAACTCCAGCAGTTGTAATTATTTTCACAGAGGAGTCTGGTTGGAGCGTTTGCCTCACAGTTCTGAGGACGTGGGTTCAATCCCCGGCCCCACCTGTGTGGAGTTTGCATGTTCGCCCCGTGCATGCTTGGGTTTTCTCCGGGCACTCCGGTTTCTTCCCACATCCCAAAAACTTGCATGGTGGGTTAATTGAAGTCTCTAAATTGCCCCTAGATGTGAATGTGAGTGCGAATAGTTGTTTGTTTATATGTGCCCTGCGATTGGCTGACAACCAGTTCAGGGTGTACCCCGCCTCCTGCCCAATGATAGCTGGGATGGGCTCCAGCACTCCCGCGACCCTTGTGAGGATAAGCGGCTCAGAAAATGGATGGATGGATGGAGTCTGGAAGGTACTGTAGTCAAGAGTCAGGTGCTTCTGTTAGGGACTTCCCTCATCCAGTTTGCTCCATGACAGTTCAGAGATCTGCTCTTATCTCCTTGGGGTCTACCATTAAGAGAGTTATTGTCTCACAAAGTTCAATTCACTCTTTTTGATAATTTTGTTATGCACATGGGCCAGAGAGATACTGTATTTCTTAATGTAGTGACCTGGGGTATTTATTTTTTCCATCCTCTCCGGGTCAGGTAATGGTTTGAGTCTTTGGAGTCATTTGGGAATGTCGTGGAACGTTTCTGACACATTTTGTATGTGCTGAATACCCCTAATAAGTTAAGAAGAACCAGTCGCTTCCTATGGACTTGCTATGTTACCAAAAGATGTGAAAGTGAGGGAATTGTTACACTGAGGTGGCTTCTGAGTACTTACAGTAGGTGCCTTGCTTAAAGTTATCTTGGCAGGGCACAGAAAACAAAGTAACCTCTTTGTCAGCAAACAACAGACTTAGTCTGTCCGTCAAAGATGGAGAAATTGCTTCAAATCTGAGGCTCACACATGCATGAATTTGTGATAATTAGGGAACACTGAGTGTCTTAGTCACGACTAATAATGTGATCATCATGAAGCTGTGTGTATGTTTACTGTCTTCAAAATAACTCAATTTTGTGACTCTTACTGTACTCCCGCACATCCTTTATGTCATCAATTTCCCGATGCACACTTGGCCGCGTCACATTCGAGAAGAGTAAGAGGCCTTTTTAACGTAGCTGATGGACTGTAAATACCCACTTTCAGCAAGGGGTTGAGAAAGCGAGAAAATGCAAAAAGATGTGGATAGTGCAACTGCTTAATCAGCCACATTAAGTCATCAATCTTGTAAATTCCCTTTTAATTATGAGCCGTGGCTCCTAACCCCTGCCTTTTAAACCCAGTCACAACCAATACTTTTTTTTTTTTTTTGGCTATTATGAGATCATCTATTGGGACTTGAGTAGGCAATCTGAAAGGTTGTATCAGTTCATCTCTTTGCCAGATGGTTGTTTTAGTTTGTTTTAATGTTTTCTACACAAGCGCTCTTTGCCAAAGGAGTATTAAAAAGTGTAAATTATAATAATTTTTCTATGTCAAAGTAAAATCAGATTTAATGTAATAACTATAACCTCAATTTAATGGTCATATCTGTATTTGACAGCAATGACAAAAGCGAAAAGGGACATTTATTATCATAACCACAATCTCAACCACTTCTAGAGACATATTTTATACTGGGTACACCTTTATGAATCATAATCTATTGTTCTCATAGTAAGGGTCTCATGGTGTGCAAATGGATAAAATGTTTACTATATAAAATGGAAAAGCTCAAGACAACCTTTGATTATATATAAAGCCATGCTTTAGTTTGGTGTTGTTGATGACAAAGCCATCTAAGACGAGGAACTAAACCTCTTTTAAACTTTGTTACCAGACTAAAAGAGATCAAATGCGAGGCTTAGTTGGCTGAAAAAGAAGGCAGGCAACAACTAAAGCAGAATGAGTGATACTTCAGCTAAAAAGACAAGAAGATCAAGGACACAACAAGGCTGAACAACTGGCAAGTGAAAAACACTCATGATGAGAGATGAGTCCAAGCTGGGTAGATACAAAGCAAAGGCGTAATCAGATTGGACAAAATACACTAGCAGGACGGCAATGTAAAGTCACAGGGCACCAAGATAGAATGCCTTTACTAGAGGTCCCCTCTAGTAAAGGCATTCTATCTTGGCATAAAAATCAAAATGAAAATCATATTTCAAAATAATGAACAATTATCTAAATAGGGTAAAGGAACATTTTGAGCAATATTAGAACAGTCAGAAAGATTTAAGGTTGCAGCTTCCTCCTCAAATCCACAAAAAAAAATTATGAGGTCCTAATCTTGTCTCCATAAGAATTAATCGAAAGGTGAGAGTTAACTACGTGTGATAATGAATATGGAATATGCTAATCCTTTTTCTGTGCAATTTTTTTTGGACTGGTATTGTTTTGATGAGTATTTCAGAAACTTGGAAACCCTTCCTTTAACATCCTTTGGGAAGGCTAGCCCTTCTTTTGGAATAAGTGTTGACATTTTTTTAATAAAAGCAAAACACGTGCAGGTAATCCACATTTTGATGTCATGCATGATGACAATTTGACGTCTGAGTTTTTGTTCGACTCTATATATTTTCCCATTATTCTTTCGGTCAATTTGAAACCCGAGTGTTCAAAATTGGAGGTTCCACTGCATTCATACGCACATGGCAGGAAACTCTCCATCTGTTGTTATGTTTGAGCTTCTGGACTAAGCAGAAAATGAACTGTATTTCCAGGATAGGCTCATGCAATAATTTTAGAGTATAACTATGAATTACATCTGATGTAGAGATACAAAATAACCAAAATTGTGGGACAGTCCAAAGAGTTATGTTCTGTAGCTGATGGGAATTAAACCATAGTTTGGTGACAATTTGTTACGGATGCAAACCAAGTGAATGAGAAAGAGCGAGCGAGACATGCCCCATATGCAACCAATCCGACATGTTACATAAGCTGACCCAGTGTTATAATCAGATCAGTATGCTTCAAAAACCCAATCCAGAAGCCAGTGCAAAACAACAGCACTTCAGAAAGAATAAGAAAATACATTCTTACATACACTTTCTTCCCATAGGAATTTTGCAGATCCTCAGCAGGCTTTGGGGGGTTCTTTGACTGGCTTCGTTTGTCTTGAATATTGTATACGGAGAGTGTGTATTGGAAATCTATGATGCATATTTCATACACACTGTGATCGTTGCTCACTATTCCCAAGTAAGAACAGAGGTGGGGGTTGCTTGGAAAGCATAGTATCAGAGACCTGCTGTAATGTATATGTGTGTGTGTATATGTGTCAGTTTAAATGTGCACGTGTGCCCACTGACTGCTTGTCACATCCCGTATATGCCCTTCACAGGACTTTTCTGTTATTCATGATAACAAAAGCTACCACTGGGATCTCCTGTGTAAACACACTCTACTCCCAGCTTCTGTTCGACTCAGATCTTCAGTTTGTTTCGCACACGCACACACACACACACACTCACACTAGGGGTTGACCCGATCAGACGACTCATCGACGAGTTGACTTTACGAAACCGCATCGCAGCGTTTAAAGCTTGAAGTGGACTAATCGCTAATCACATTTCTGGTATTCCAGTCAGCCAATTTACAGAGGACTTACGACTTGCCCATCTGTTTCCGTCGCTGGACTATAACGCTCTGTGGACCAGGAACATGTTCAGCCAAAGAGTCTTCATACGGCTGGGTAAGTGCTGGTTTTGGATGCGGTTAGCCTCGCTAGCTTCAGCTAGTCTGATTGACACTAATCTAAAAATATTCATACCGGCGGGACCACAGGAAAGGCGTTGAGGAACCAGCGGTGGGAAGTGAAGCTCCATCTTCGCAGCCAAAATGAGACCCTTGGTTTGTTAAAGAGAAATGTGCTGGGCTTCCACTAGTTTCAGCAACTAGGTTTAGCGTAATGGTGACTGCATTTTTTTAAAAATCATTTGTCTTTATTTGTTGTCCTTGGAAATAAGTCTTTGTGTAAAACAACACCGAAACACAACAAATTGGGGACCACTGTACTTTGCTGAAAAATTATCAATGACGTTAAGGACGTCGATTAAGGACGACATTTTCCCTCACCTGGACGTGGGTCACCAAGACCCGCTTTGAAGACAGGCCTGGAGGTGGGGCTTGATGGCGAGTGCCTGGTGGCTAGGCCTGCACCCAGGGGGGCCGTCCAAAAGGATATCGTAACTCCCTCTTCCCATGGGGTCACCATTTGTGGGAGGGGCCAAGGGGGTCAAGTGCAAAATAAGTTGGGTGGCGGTTGAAGACAGGGACCTTGGTGGTCCAATCCCTTGGAGCGGTTGCTGGGGAGCGCCCCCACTGGTGACTCCCTTTTTCTACTGGGGGATTTCAATACTCATGTTGGCAATGACAGTGGGACCTGGAAGTGAGTGATTGGGAGACATAAGGGTGTCCACGTGCTCTTGGACACCCTAGTTTGATGGACTTCGTGTCATTGGACTTGCGGCCGGATGTCTTGGACACTCAGGTGAAGGGAGGGGCGGAGCTGTCAACCTATCACCACCTGGTGGTGTGTTGGTTCTGATGGTGTAGGAAGATGCCGGTCCAATTTGATAGGCCCAAACGTATTGTGAGCGTCTGCTGGCAACGTCTGGCAAAAAACTGTGGCCAGCTGTCCAATCTTCATCATTTTGTGTTTTATTTTTATTTTTTGGCACGTTGACTGGTTTAGATATATTATTTCAATACTACCGTCGGAAATCCATCCATCCATCCATTTTCAACACCGCTTATCCTGGTTAGGGTCGCGGGACGCTGGAGCCTATCCCAACTGACTTCGGGCGAAAGGCGGACTACACCCTGAACTGGTCGCCAGTCAGTCGCAAGGCACATATAGACATGGACAACCATTCGCACTCACATTCACAACGTCACTGAGTGGGAACTGAACCCACGCTGCCTGCACCAAAGTCTGGCGAGTGTACCACTACACCGTCGGAAATCAGTTTATTCATTTACAACAATGAAATCTTGTGTGGTATTCAATGTGCAAATATACATTGAGAACGCATGTTTCATATTTATCTGACAAACACCAGAAAATCAGTGTTTACATCATTGACGTATTACGCACTCACACACACATGCACACACACACACACACACACACACACACAGTAACGATGCAGTCAAGGCAACAATACCACAATATCCATGGAAATCGCCTATGATCTTCTCTCTCTCTCTCTGATTCCCTGTTCTGCTATTTCAGATGCCTTGTTATTTGTTTTGTCTAAAGTTTAGGAAACCAAACATTTGCACACAATTTTATTGAAGTGCACAGTGAGCTCCAAGTCCTGCTCCAGTGTGTGCCACTAACGTGTATGTGTTCACTGTGATGGGTAAAATGAGGAAACCGGAGTGCCCGGAGGAAACCCAGGCAGGCACGGGGAAAACATGCAAACTCCACACAGGCGGGGCCAGGATTTGAACCCCGGTCCTCAGAACTGTGCGGCAGATGCGTTAACCAGTCGTTCACTGTGCCGCTTCTCTCTTTATTTATTTTTTTATATGGAGCAAGATGGTAAAGATGTGAAATATATTGATTGGATTTTTTGAGTACTTACTATTCCCTCTGCGCAATTTTATATAGAACTGCACTTTTTTTTTTAATACAACATGGAAGCTGGTCTTACGAAGTTAAGAAACAACAGCCTATTCTCAAGCGATTTTAACATTACATTTTCATTTTAACAGCATTTTACAGTGGACAACATATTCTTATGTATTTCCAATTCCTAATTATTTTCCAGTCGTGTTGACATATTTAGCACATTTTCTTTGGAATGCTCGGTTGGTGGGAAACATATTAATGCGGTCACGCAGGAAGTCACATACGTGCGTGTTCTACCGGGATACAGCAGCCAATCATAGCTCAGCGCCATGTGTCCTGGAGCCAGTAATTTTGGAGCGGGGCATGTCCTGCCTGAAACTATGTGGGAATCCTAATAATGCATCGGCCACTCATAAAAACAGTTTTCAAACCACCACTCTGTGCGACACTTGAGTTGGGACTATTCGTGCCGCCTTTAAAGGGGATGAAAGAAGCGGCTTCAATTGGACAGCAAGTCGGCTGTGGTGACTCCCCCACTAGCGCAGACATCCCAATTTTAAATGCGCTTGGGGTGCGCCCGTCCAAAAATTACCAAAACTCCTCACAGAGTCATTCCAAGCGCATCACATGATTTGCACTAGACAGGAAAGTAGAACCCAAGGTGTTTATTCCAGTGAAAGCCATTACAAAATTGTGTATATACAGTATAAAGGGTTTTCAAAAGGATCCAGCCGATGGTGTTTTGTTGACAATGGCGCATTACTTTCCTTGCTATTTGCTACTTTGTGTTCCAATTGTGAAATTTGTATGGATAAACGTCACACAATCTAAGTCTTTTTGACTTTGTTCCTGTCGATTCTCCTGGTGCTTTCTTTGCTTTGTGGGGCAGCTAAGAGCTCTGGAAAGAAAAGACCGGTGAAAGATTCATGTACAATATTATTGTATGCTTTGGAGCGATCATGATTGCACCCACTAAATTTTGCTTTGCAGCAAGAGAAATATCCTTTTGTTGTAACTCAATTCAGTAGATCTATGTGGTGCACTTGCTTTCGAGATTCACTTTTTTTTTTTCTTCTCTCCACGTGAAGTTTTATGAAGCATGTCTGCGTGTTTTTGTGCTTTGGAAGAAAATTGGGTAACAATATCAAACAGTAAAAGTAATTGCAGCAGTAGTTTCCTGGTATTTCGCCAATGCAGTTTATCTTCATATGAAATGCCACTGTTTATTCATTGTACTTAAAAATAATAATAACAATAATACAACCCCAATTCCAATGAAGTTGGGACGTTGTGTTAAACATAAATAAAAACAGAATACAATGATTTGCAAATCATGTTCAACCTATATTTAATTGAATACACTACAAAGACAATATATTTAATGTTCAAACTGATAAATTGATTGTTTTAGAAAACAATCATTAACTTAGAATTTTATGGCTGCAACACGTTCCAAAAAAAGCTGGGACAGGTGGCAGAAAAGACTGAGACAGTTGAGGAATGCTCATCAAACACCTGTTTGGAACATCCCACAGGTGAACAGGCTAATTGGGAACAGGTGGGTGCCATGATTGGGTATAAAAGGAGCTTCCCTGAATTGCTCAGTCATTCACAAGCAAAGATGGGATGAGGTATTTTAGGTATTTTAGGTATTTACGTATTTTATCATCTACGGTCCATAATATCATCAAACGTTTCAGAGAACCTGGAGAAATCACTGCATGTAAGCGACAAGGCCGAAAACCAACATTGTATGCCTGTGACCTTCAATCCCTCAGGCGGCACTGCATCAAAAGCCGACATCAATGTGTAAAGGATTTCACCACATGGGCTCAGGAACACTTCAGAAAACCAATGTCAGTAAATACAGTTCGCCGCTATATCCGTAAGTGCAACTTAAAACTCTACTATGCAAGGCAAAAGCCATTTATCAACAACACCCAGAGATGCCGCCGGCTTCTTTGGGCCCGAGCTCATCTGAGATGGACTGATGCAAAGTGGGAAAGTGTTCTGTGGTTCGACGAGTCCAGATTTCAAATTGTTTTTGGAAATTGTGGACGTCGTGTCCTCCGGGCCAAAGAGGAAAAAACTGTTATGGAGGCAAAGTTCAAAAGCCAGTATCTATGATGGTATGGGGCTGTGTTAGTGCCAATGGCATGGGTAACTTACACATCTTTGAAGGCACCATTAATGCTGAACGGTACATACAGGTTTTAGAGAAACATATGCTGCCATCCAAGCAACGTCTTTTTCATGCTTATTTCAACAAGACAATGCCAAACCACATTCCGCACGTGTTACAACAGCATGGCTTCGTGGTAAAAGAGTTCAGGTACTAGACTGGCCTGCCTGCAGTCCAGACCTGTCTCCCATTGAAAATGTGTGGCGCATTATGAAGCGTAAAATACGACAACGGAGACCCCGGACTGTTGAACAGCTGAAGCTGTACATCAAGCAAGAATGGGAAGGAATTCCACATACAAAGCTTCAACAATTAGTGTCCTCAGTTCCCAAACGTTTATTGAATGTTGTTAAAAGAAAAGGTGATGTAACACAGTGGCAATTCAGTGAAGGTCCTTTTATACCCAAACATGGCACCCATCTGTTCCCAATTGACCTGTTCACCTGTGGGATGTTCCAAACAGGTGTTTGATGAGCATTCCTCAAATTTCTCAGTCTTTTTTGCCACCTGTCTGTCCCAGCTTTTTTGGAACGTGTTGCAGCCATAAAATTCTAAGTTAATGATTATTTGCTAAAAAACAATAAAGTTTATCAGTTTGAGCATTAATTATCTTGTCTTTGTAGTGTATTCAATTAAATATAGGTTGAACATGATTTGCAAATCATTGTATTCTGTTTTTATTTGTTTAACACAATGTCCCAACTTCATTGGAATTGGGGTTGTAGAAATTGCTTTAAATAATACCAAGTGTGTTTGCACAGAGTGCAGTACATGCGGATACTCTTTTGTTCTTTAATGAAACAAGTTAGTCAGACTTTACTTAGTTTTCTCCATTCCCCTGTTAAAGTAGGACCATAGAGATAAACAACAATTAAGTGACCAACAGCACGTACACTCTCACAAAATAAACTGAGAGTCATTTAATCTTAAAATAACTTCCTGGGACTATTGAGTATCTCTTCACCAGAAATGATTACAGTTCTTCAGTAGGCAAACAAGCGAGTTGCTTCAGACTTTGCACATTCACGGACATGATCATAATGAGCTCTCGTTCCATTTCCTCTCACCTAATTGCCTCTGTGGAATTCTTCATGTTACCATTCTAAGAATTGGTGTTATTTAAAAGTTTGGCTTTACAGAATTTTTATAGGTACAAGACACACACACACACGCACACATAGTAAGTGGACCACTAAATGAGGACTTGTTCCTCGTCTGAGACCTAGCCCTGTGCTATTTTCAACCTAAAGAATCATGTCAGGGTTAAATTATCTAGGTAGCCTAGAATGTGAGCACACTTGTGGAAAACAAATAGGCAATGGTTGGTTCAAAGATATTACAGTGGTGTCTTCCACCAGCCCCCCCCCCAAAACAAATATTTTTTAAATTAATTATTTTTTTTGGACTCAACAATATTGCATTGTATAAAAACACATAGTAATAACATTTGCTCTCCACGTAACCTGCAAACCTGGAAAATATGAGCACAAAACATGATGATATCTAATGTATTCTCCCGTCTTCTGTGGGGTCTATTGGCAGTTGGCAATGGTGCATTAGTACAACCAACTGATATTGTCCTTCCACTGGAAGGAATCCAGTAATCCGTGCCTTCATTACATTTGGATTACTGTAATGCACTTTATTTTGGAGTCAGCCAGTCTTCCCTGAAACATGTTCTGTTGGCTAAAAATGCTCCTGCTCACCTCCTAACTGAAACATGTAAGCGGGAACACATAACTCTGGTCCAAGATTCTTTTATTAACTTTAAAATCTCTAAATTGTTTTTCCCCGCCTTACCTCGCTGAGCTATTCCATCCCTACACCACTGCCCGGTGCCTCAAGTCAGCTGATCAGCTGCTTCTTGAAGTACTGAGGTTTAGGCTGAAGCTGAGAGGCGGTAGGGCCAGTTTCGTTGCTGGTCCTACACTGTGGAAAGACTTCCCTCTACACGTTAGAGAGGCCCCCTCGCTGTCTACTTTTCAAACCTGTCTTAAAAACCATTGTATTCTTTAACTTTCAACTCTGCTTAAGACTGACCACCTGTTTTTGTGATTTTATTTTCTTTTTTTCTTTTTTATTATTTTATTGTTTGAATTGGTTATCTTAATTGTGATTATTATCTGTGTAAAGCACTTTTATTTAGAACTGTGGTTGTATTTAAAGTTGAATTAAGTTGAGGAAACAGCGGGACGGTGGACGACTGGTTAGCACATCTGCCTCACAGTTCTGAGGACCCGGGTTCAAATCCGGCCTCGTCTGTGTGGCGCTTGCATGTTCTCCCCATGCCTGCGTGGGTTTTCTCCGGGTACTACAGTTTCCTCCCACATTCCAAAAACATGCATTGTAGGTTAACTGAAGACTCTAAATTGTCTAAATTTGTTTATACTGTATGTGCCCTGCGATTGGCTGCCGACCAATTCAGGGTGTACCCCGCCTCTCGCCCAGAGTCAGCCGAGATAGGCAACAGCACGCCTGCGACGCTAGCGAGGATAAGTGGTGCAGAAAATGGATGGATGGAAGTTGAGGAATCCAATCCTAATTGATAGCAGCCCGATGTTGTGAAGTTTGCTGGGGGCATCTAATGATTGGGAGTCCGAGGCGCATTCGAATCAAAAAATTTAGCTCGTATCTAAAGATGACGGCACAACTGTATAATTTAGATTTAATGAAAGTATAATATCAGCATTTATAACAAACACTGTATTAAATCACACCAGGTAGGTACATCTCATTCTACACAACAGTAGAATGTCCCTCTTGGAATTATTGTATTGGACATGCACTGTAGTGTTGTTGTGCAGTGTTAGTGGTGAGTGCACGGCATTGACTGATAGTGGCACCGCTACTCTGCAGGCTACATGGGTCAGGAAGCAGAGTGGTCGTAATTGCTCCTGGTTAGCTGCTTGCCACCTTGTTTGGAAGCTTCCACCATCAGTGTGTGACTGAATGTGTGTGCAAATGTGTTGACGAGGTAGTTGGAACACCTAGGTGCTATATGCTGTAAATTAACCCTTTTGTAGAGCTGAATAACTCTCATTATTATCTGATGCTCAGGCAGCGTCATTTTGGTTCATTAGTAATGTTCCCCTAATTGTGATCTTTAAAGAAAACTTTTGAACAGGAAGGATTTTCAAATCTGAACTGTGGGATACTTTGCTACTAAGCAGAATGTCAAGCATACTGTACTTGGCAGCTGGTTCCTTTTATTACAAAAATAATACTGAAAACACTGTTTGGTGAAATACATGTGAAACCCCTCCATCCATCCATTTTCAACACCGCCTATCCTGGTTAGGGTCGCGGGGCGCTGGAGCCTATCCCAGCTGACTTCAGGCGAAACGCAGACTACACCCTGAACTGGTCGCCAGTAAGTCACATGGCACATATAGACACGGATAACCATCCACACTCACATTCACACCATCACTGGGAACTGAACCCACGCTGCCCGCACCAAAGTCAGGCAAGTGTACCACTACACCATCAGTGACACATGTGAAACCATGAAATAATATCCAAGAAAATGAATCATGGAATATGCCACTTGCATACATATTCAACTTTTTTCGGAGCTGCAAACCTCAGCTCCCAATCAGCTACTCCATTCCAATGTCACTTTGAAAATCAAACTAATCAGTCAGATGGTCTATTGCTGCATCTAAAAATAAGTTTGAATGAATAATCACTTCCAGTTTTTGGCTAGTTAATGAAAATACTCATCCCATAGTCAACATTATCCATTGTTACGACCTTCTTTGCTGACTATGTTAGTGTGACAGTTTAAACACAAATTATATTGCACCGAGCCCTCTAACTTGAACGAAGTACAAATTTTACAATAAATCACTTTCTCAGAACCCGTTTGGACCTGAGAGGCTACCAGACTAATCAGATGAGGCTCAGGAAGAGAAAAGGTTCGAAATATGACCAAATATTTTACCCTTGGAGGCCAATGTACTTAATGTTGTTCATGATTGGTTGAAAAGTTGCTTGTGACTCTGCTGGAGATACCTTGTACTTTGCTCATGGCTCATATTCCTACTACGTGGTCATTGTGCAGTCCGACATAATGTGAAGAATTCATGAGTATAAATATGTAGATTGTATATGCTGCATACATGCTCCTCATACATATTTTATGGTACAAGCTTGTGTTCAGACTTGCACCGTGGACCTGTGCACATCAGACGGAGCACTGACAAGTATCTTCCATTATGATAACATGGTTTATGACTTCATCGACTTGTGTGGCTTGGATTTCGTCAGCTCTTTGCTTTATACAACATTAAGGCTTACCCGTATCTTGCACCTAATCTTTCTCTTTAAATAGGTTGCAACACTGGGTTAAATTGTGTTCGTTATATGATTTTGCCCTTGATCTAAAATCTTCAAATATGATTGGTTGTTTGTGATACTTGGTACATTAGTGACATCTCTGTTAATTAAGCAGACCTCACTAACCTTGGGCTGTATTGCTTGAGGCTGGTCCAAATATGGCAGAGACAATCAGAATTTTAGTAGATTTGCTTGTTATCATAACATTACGCTTCATCATGTTATGTTGTAATTACTATGATAATATAATACAAAAGCAAGACGCACCTTCAAATTTTTTCAACAATGTTTACATCCACAGATCTAAGCATTGGTTAGCATCTGGTTTGTCAGAACTGGACAACTTTGGACAGCTAGATAGAAATTAAATGTTTACAACTGTTTAAGTGTCTGTTCTTTTCAACACCATTTCCATGCTTTGCCAATTATCAGATTCACCTGTGCGAATTTATGTGTGAACCCTCTTCGATCCCAGATTCAGACTTTGAGAACTCAATGAAAATGTGTTCTTGCTAAAACAAATGCATGGAGAGAGATATGTTCCTTGAAAAACACTTTTTTGATCATCACAACCTACAGAATGTGTGATTGTGCAACAGTTCTCGGATTGTGTCGCAACATTATTTTTGGTTTACAAAAATTACTGTGTTCCATGTAGAGAGCCAAAGTGAGGAACAAAGGCATATGCCCAAGTTAAATGAAATCATTAACATGTGTTACCAAACATGGTCTTGGGTTATTTCCAATCTATTTACATGCAAGCGAGGTACACTTCTTGGCTTATACCAATGACTAAGCCATCATAATCATATCCCACTTTTTACATTGTTTTACCAAGCATCCTTGTAATCACAGTCCATATGCTCATGAGCCTTCATACATGTATTAGCTAAGAAATTTAGAAATGTCATCTGCCCACACAAAAACATCCAGCGTTAGATGGTTTCATTGGACTAAAATTCTTCTCTTTCAGTAGTTGTTTGTCTACAGTGTTTGCTGTCCTCCTGCATTTTTTTAAACTGTTGCTTTTCTTTGTCATCCCTGCCAAAAACCCACTTCTCACTATTTCTCCATATCACCGTGACAGGTCTTCATCAGCTCTCCATCTGCTCTTTCCAGCTTTCCATCCACCTGCTTGTGTGCTATAAATCCACACTCAATCTGGAAATAGCCACTGAGGATGCAAATTTTCTCCCTTATGTATTCACTTTGTTTCACTATCAAGCAATGCTGACTGTTCAAAAAGAAAAAAATAATAATGATAAAGAGACACAGACCCCTCATTGTAACTTTAATAAAGGCGTAGAAAATGGTGCATATAGTGGAACTTACAAAATAGAATGTCCCAGAAGTGATACCATTTTGCATCAAATGCTCTGTGATTTTTCTCATCCAACTTGTCAATTATGAGAGAATACTTTCACTTCAGTTGCTGCCAGGTTGTCACATAATCCACCAGCAATGTGTGTGTCTGCTTGTTGGTTTGTAATACATTCACTGCCATTGACGGCTTTAGAAGTCACATATCCATGTTAACTAGGAAGGCTGGCAGTTAATGAGGTAACAAGAGCTTAAATTCTTCAATGACACATTATGTTACGTTTCTTGCATCAGCCTTTGAGGGCTTTCGAGTGAGAGATAAATGGGTGCTGGATTAGAGGGGAGCAGCCACAATGACGAGAAGGAGATAAAGTGGCAGAAAGACAGGCAGGTGAGACCATCAATTAGGGGTGATTTAGGAGTGGAAGTCGAGGAAGGGCATTGGTGAGACAGAGAGTCAATCAAGTGTGGGTATAAAAACGGAGAGCAGTGATTGAGACTGAGAGCTGTGTGTGTGTGTGTGTGTGTGTGTGTGTGTGTGTGAAAGAGGAGGCTGGGAGTGATGGTGTTGTGAAGTGATGATAATTCTTGTGAAGAAGCTCAAGTGTTGGCAAGTCTCATCTCCACACCAATGCTGCTGGGCAGTTGGCTTACAGAACTACACATTAACTCGACATTCCACTGGAAGAAATCTCATTGAAATCAAGCATCCTTTTGTCTCAGAAATGCAGTTACAATATGCATACAAAAAAAGTTTGACTTTAGACAAAGCGAGGTCAAGGTGAAAGTTTTTTTCTATATGTATGATTTGCACTGCAAGTCTTGAAACTCAATTCCAGTGCAGTGCCTATACAAGAGTGTTTTTTTCTGCTTTTGAGTTAGCCATTTGCAATATTTAATGTCACTGTAGTGTCTCGTGAACCCCTGTTTATAGCTGAAAAGACATTCAATGAAAAGCACAAAATGTATTGAAAATACTCTACATATTGTAATGTCTGTGCTAGATACATGCATGTGCCTTTAAGAAGATGGCATGTGACATCGGCATTACAGTAAGTATATTGTAAAAAAAAACCTAAAGACATGATATCTTAAAAATATGCGATGAATGATATTCAATTCATGCATTCTTTTGTTGCTTTCACTGCCAGGACTGTTCCAAATTTGGTCAATTGAACCAATAGGGGCACAACATGTGGTTTCTTCTTGTGTCACATCAGCTCTGACCTGAAAAATAAATTACAAACTTCCCTAAACTACAAACAGAATGAAATATTGTGCGGTTCAAACTGGGTGGAAGAAACAACTTTAATGAGCCACTTGGGGAAAGGTTGGCTGAGAATAATACAACACAACATGAAAAGTAATTATACCTCCTGGACATTTTAAGTGAAGATCATCACTAGTGTTTGAGACTTTAGTGTAAATGTGTTTCATTGAGACAACCTGTCGAATATTAGTAATATACGTTCGCAATTTCTAAATAGAGTGTGAATTGTCAGCAAGGTAGCAGGTTTACAAGCACAAACAATACTAATGTTGTGTTCACAGACAACAGCAGTGGAACTGTTTGAAGAGATGAACACGGATGGATGGATGGATGGATGGATGGATGAACCGCATGTCAGTAGTGAATGTAATGCAAGCCAAATGTTGTCTTACATAGATCAGATCAGACATCCATAAAAGCAACATTGTGTAGGCTATGTACCTTTACACATATACAAGTTACCCATGATGCATTATGTTATGAACCATGAACGTTTGATGCAGTGCTGCTTGCTGAAGTGTGCATTTATTATTATGTCTGCATGGTTGTAAATATCCAATACACACTTAAAATGATTCAATGTGGTGCATTTATCGTGTTTGCTCTCTCCATTTACATCCTCCTCCTCGTGTATTTCGATGCTGTTTATCTGAGCCTTACTTTCTCTGGTTCCTCCTCCTCTAATTACATGTTTAAATCTCTCCTCCATCTTCTCTTCATCTGCTCGTGTTCCGCAACCTCCATTATCTCATTTCATTTCATCACTTTCTCTCTTTAATGCGTTTTCCCTCTCCATCTCAACCTACATTTCATCCTCCTCTAATCTTTTCCTCACTTTTAGCTCTTACGTTACTTTAACTCCTTTACCTTTCAAGGTTTCTTTTTTATTTATTTCCACTTTTGGTGTTGCAGCCTCTGAGCTGATGAGGGAGAACCTTCGTGACCCGAGACCAAACTGCTCTCTTTAGTCTAGCTCTTTTTTTTTTTTTTTTTTTTTTTTTTTTACTTATGCTCACGCTCTGTTGTTGAGATTTAATAAGATAATATATATAATATAATACAGTTTCATAACACAAACTGCCGCAGCTTGTTAAAACTCTTGCATGTATTGATATTTAATAAAGGGAGTGTTTCACATTTTCATAAATACTCAGCTGCAGGTGGGAGTAGCCATCTATTGGGGGTAAACCTTGTATTTGTACAAATGCATTTTAAAATTTGAAAACAATTTCAAACAACAATTTCAAAACAATATGAAACAATGTTATCAACCTATTACAATGTACAGTATATGTCAAGTTAAATGGCAAGAACAGAGGGAGACTGAGCAGAAGAAATCCTTGCAATGTAAATATGGATGTACTGAACAGTTAGTCTACTGGTATTTTAATTGTCCTTAAAAATGTAATCTTCATGTGACGTGAGATCATTTTAATACTGCACAGGCATCTTTTTTTTACAACATTTAGTACGATCACACTCTATTGCATCTCAAATACTGTCATGTATCTGTCCATCTAAGCTGGGAGGCTAACCAATTACCTTCTGGTAGTTATCTACTATTGCATGACATTACATAATTTCTTCAATAGTTCTTCAGCTTCTTTCTTTCAATCATTTCTTTCAATCTATTTACGCCTTAAGCCATCCGGTGACCTAGTTTAGCAGCACAAAGATTTTTTGATAGAACCCCTCCCTCACTCCCAACAAATATAGATTATATAGATAAAGTTTTCACTAATATTCAATTTCAAATCCACATGTGAACATGTTCATTTGTATCTAAGATCAAAACCTATACGCAAACACCCTTTGGAGCATAAAAGCTTTAAAACACATCATGAATGTAAGTAAGAATTCATTACATTGTCTGCTGTGTCATAAATGAAGTTTAAAAGCAGGTCAAGAAGGGTTATTTAAAATGCAGCCCATCTACTGTTAGTGACACAAAGAAAAATAAGACGGGATAGGTCTGCATGTCAGTGGCAGGCACACATATGAGGGGCCGTTAGGGACATTATTCAGGATTAGCTCTGACACATACTATTCAAATGCTTTCACACACACACAAACTACTGAAAGCCTCTCATAAGGACTACTCAAACACTCTCATACCTATGAGTCTTGCTCTCATTAACACTACTCAAATGCTCTCATTGACTACTCAAATGCTCTCATTTACACTACTCAAATGCTCTCATTTACACTAGTAGTCAAATGCTCTCATTTGCACTAGTCAAATGCTCTCATTTACACTAGTCAAATGCTCTCATTTACACTAGTCAAATGCTCTCAATTACACTACTCAAATGCTCTCATTTACACTACTCAAATGCTCTCATACGCACGCGTCTTGCTCTCATCAACACTACTCAAATAGTGTAAATCTTTTATTAGGTAGTTCAATTCTGGAATGTCTGGTTGCGGATGCTGCCGAATAAATGTGCTAAAGCGCAGTGGACTTGTGTTTACTCCTGGACCCAAGACAGAGTTTCAACACTTCTGCGTTACAATCTGAAACGTATATGGTTCGTTGCAGGCAGGATGGCCGGATAGTCACGTATAAGCTCCTCTGCGCCCGTGTACCTAATGAGGTGTCCAAAGGGAATGAAGGAATTTCATTGTCGTAGTGAAACTCGTATCATAGACTCCAGACTACACACAGTCAGAGTCAAATATTTCATGACTTTTTTAAATATAGGTACATCTCAATAAATTAGAATATAGTTGAAAAGTTTTTCTTCAGTACTCATAGAGTGATTAAACACTGAAGTACTTTTCAGAGGGCAAATTCCAGCCTAATTTCTCCATTAAAAATAACTATTTCTTGAATTAATTCACTATTTCGTTTGACGTTATATTATAGTTTCTCAATATTTTTTTTATTTGCTATGTGCTGCAATCATCAAAATAACACATTTTAAATAAGAAATACTTCACTCTGAGTGTGTGCAGTGTGCAATTGATCTCTATAATTTCACTTTTTGAAGTGAACTACCTAATGAAAGATTTACACTATTCACGTGTGAGCATGATTGACATGAACTCGTGAATGCCAGTGATGTGTGCGAGAATGTGATTGACATGCTCGCGTGAACGCACTTGAGTAGTGTTGATGAGAGCAAGACTGATATGTATGAGAGCATTTTAGTAGTGTAAATGAGAGCATTTTACTAGTGTAAATGAGAGCATTTGAGTAGTGTAAATGAGACCATTTGACTAGTGTCAATGAGAGCATTTGAGTAGTCCTTATGAGAGCCTTTCAGTAGTTTGTGTGTGTGTGAGAGCATTTGAATAGTAAGTGTGAGAGCTAATCCTGAATAATGTCACTAACGGCCCCTCATACACACACACACACACACACACACAGTGACATCATGTGTCAGCATGTGTCACTGAGTTGTCTGAACAAAGCGTCGGGCTTCACTTGACCCATGTTGTGATGTGTTGCTGTTTGGGGCCGCAGGCTACCCAGTGAGGAGCATCTGGGGCCCCAGACATTCCACTTCATTATTATTTCTGTGTAGATGACTTACCTCGCCTGGACCCACTGTTGTTGACTAATTTATTATATTTTTTTAATGAAGCAAATCAATGTAAACTGGGTGTAATGTAATTGAGGCCCTGAGGGTGTTTCTTGCGAAACATGTAAATTATTGATTATGATGTCCAAACACTATTATCAAGTATACATTAATATTGTCTTGCTTGGAGTCACTTATTTTCTGGTCAGTTGTGATTTTGTGCGGCTCCCTCTAACATTCTAAACAGATGCATGGTACTTTAACTGAAGACTAAATTTCCCATAAGTGTAAATTGTTTTCTGTCTGTGTCCTTTGATTGACTAAGGACAAGTTCAGGGTGTACCACACCTCTCACCCAAAGTCAGCTGGGATAGGCTCCAGCTCACCTGGGACCCTGAATAGGATAAACAGTCGAAAACGAGTCACTGTCATACAAGCTGTATTACTAAAACTTAAAAATAATATAACTGTCTTTAATGATAAAGGCATATTGGTAATGTAATCTTTTTAAATGTTTTTACTCATCCAACAAGTGTAGAAAAAAAAGTTATTGTTGACAAAAAGCCAAAGAGAAAGCAAAATATATATATGCTGTATGGCAGGCCTGTGAATATTCTCATTCATCCAGGGCATTGAATCGCTCACTATTGGACTGTTTCGGTTGTTTTAGAAGACATTTCGCCTCTCATCCAAGCAGGTTTCATCAGTTCATGCACATAGGCTAGATAAGACAGCTCTAGCTTGAGTGTTTTGTGTGGAAACCCAACTCTATTTATCCAGCCCCTAAATGGTTGTATTTTGGTCCTAAAATTTGAGACCGTGCGAGTAAATTTTTAATCTACGCATGCATATGTGACCAGTAAATTTGACGATTGAATATTTTTTGTTGATGACAAACTTCTCTCCACACTTCAGGCTAGTTTTTGACGATAAGGCACACATTTTCTGGTTTGCCAACCGACATAAACACCAAAAGTAGAAAGGAAGCAAACACCAAAGAAGAAGGTAGGCTAATGTGTGTTGTCAGAGTGGGGGTAAAGGAGGGAGAATAGCAAATAACCACTGTGATTGACTAATGTGTGATAAGAGGCGGGCATTGGGTTCTACAGGTTTTACAAAACTCCTGCAAACAATTAAAAACTATTTAAAAAAACAAAACCTAGTGTGTCAGAGGAGACAAATCGGACTTGATTTATAAGGAAACGGTCGTGCCGTAAAAATGCAGGAAAATCAGTTTTCGGGATGTGTGGCTGCGCAAATTCACCTGGCTGTGGTATTTCAGAGAGACAAATGCAAAGAACTGCAAATTCTGCTGCCGATACCCACACATGCAAGGAACACAGCATGTTCTGATTATACCAGCACTGCTGGCCAAAACATTAACTTTACATTTTTAGTAGGGGTGGTTTATTGAACTTCCATGCAAACACACTTTAAAAGCATTGAAGAGAGGCCTCTGCCTGCCAACAACTGCCATTTTGGTGGAATTACCCTCATTAATATTCCATTCAGTTGTAAAAATAGTTGTTGAGGGAAATGGGAGCCAAAAGTGGCTGTTTTGTTTGTTTGTTATTTGTTGGAGGCTAAATTATCAAGTTTCTTTGGAAGGGATTAAAGGACTGCATTGTATGTGGGAGATAGTTGTTTTTGCCTACTCCTCTGTTTAGAGATGTTTTTCAACCTTAACAAAGATGGCCTCCTTCACTCGTCTTTCAAACCATCTGTCTTCTCTGTCCAGAATATTGTAAATTTTTGTCCTCATAAGAGTGCTGTTTCTCTTTGTGGTGCAGAAAGACAGCCAAGTTTTGACCGGAAGAGTTAGCCCGTCTGTTTTGACGTGCCTGCTCAGTGTTTGTTTGCTATCCCCAATTAATACTGTACATCAGTGCATTCCTCACTAGACTCGACAGCATAGATCCGATTGTTTTTCTGGGAATGGGGTCTCCGATTTTTGGGGATTACCAGCCTTTGTCTCAGGGTGTTACCAGGTTTGAAGTGTACCTTAATGTTGTGTTAGTTAAAAATCCTTCCGAGTTTCTGAGATACATATGTCAAGGGTTCAAATGCTAATGTTTTGTAGGACTTACTTTGATTAAACTCCGAATACATTCGATTATAGTGTCCGCTGTCCACAGCTGAGGTGCTAACCATGATGTAGCCCTGTCCTCTCCATGAGACATATTAAAAGAATCAGCTTTTTGACTAAAGTATTGGCAATTCAAATCCCTTGTCTGTTTTTTTTTTATTTCAAACCATTGCTGACCATCATACTTCACCTTTTCCTACTCAGTATTAGAGCAAAAAAAAGTAGAGTGGTGACGAGGAAATGAGATGAAATGTGGAGTGTAAACATTGTTCTTCAACTATTCCAATTGAACTTAATCAATATTCATGTTGATTCCGCTGCCAAGATGAGTGTTTTATCTGAGAAAACCTTTATAATGTATGAAAAGAAATGGAATCATATGCAAGGAAGACATTATACAGTCAGTTTAATCAGGTGACGTTTCTATTAACTAGCTAAGCATTCAAGGCTGGATTTAACTAAGCCATCAGAACAACATGATTTCATTATTTATAATCTATGTCTTCTTCATTCGAATCCCTCGAAGCCCCCGTGGGACTCTTACCACCCGATTGTAAACCCTGTCGTTGTTTAACACCTTCACAATCTATATGCACGCAATGTCCTTAACATGAATGAGCTATCATACAAGCTGTGCATTCATCTGATGTGGATTGGATGATGCAATTCAAACCATTTAGTGCAGCGCTGAAGAGGCTCCTCGGCAATGACGAAGGTGATTTTTATATATTCATCAAGAGTCTGGAATCTCATTATTTGTCTCATCTGTATGCCTCCTCTGCTGTTGCATCACATCAGGCTCCACCCCCTTTTGTGTTTGTTGATCAGAGAGACATTTAGGAGACCACTCTTAGATTGCTTGTTCCTCTTGATTGGCTTATGTTACATCAACTGATGACAACGTGTCATAATGTCATGTTCATAATAAGAAAGTTGAGATACTGTATAGTGCATTATCAGACCTGCAACCGAGGCTCCAACCGCCCAAGACCCTCCAAGAACCTAACTTGGATCATTGCCAAATTGTGCATGGATACCCACCTCCTGCATATGCCTGAATTTTGACATTAAGATGTATGCAGTACTTATGCCTGACCCTGCCACTGAGTAGTTGAGTGGTAATCATCCATCCTGCCATCATTTTCTATATGGCTTCCAATGTTCAAGGTTGGAGCTCGAGCCTTTCCCAGCTGACTTCAGTGGAAAGTTCAAATACATCCTGGAGCAGTCGCCAGTCAGATACAAGACACACCCAGAGACAGACAACCATTCACACTTCCCAGTTGTAATCCGTTAAGTCTTATTTTGGTTAGTCCGGAAAACTACTAGAGAAAACCCCATTCTTGGCAGAGGTAATGAGTTGCTTTTGTTCAAAAACGTGAATACATGATTGAATTTAAACACATCCAGAAAAAGCATAGGTTCAGCGTTAGCTGCCACAACACAATAAACCACAAACAATGCTTGTTCATTCATTTTCTTAAGCGTGTTTCCTGCAAATAATTTCTGCCTTCGATTGCTAGAGGCAGAACTGATCATGGCCCAACTAGTGTTCTGTGTTGCCAAGAGCTGCAGTCGGATCACTGGTCTGGAACATCCATCCATCCATCCATCCATCCATCAATTTACTGAGCCGCTTTTCCTCACTAGGGTCGCGGGAGTGCTGGAGCCTATCTCAGCTATCATCGGGCAGGAGGCGGGGTACACCCTGAACTGGTTGCCAGCCAATCGCAGGGCACATACAAACAAACAACCATGCGCACTCGCATTCACACCTACGGGCAATTTAGAGTTGTCAATTAACCTAGCATGCATGTTTTTGGGATGTGGGAGGAAACCGGAGTGCCCGGAGAAAACCCACGCAGGTACGGGGAGAACAAGCAAACTCCACACAGGCGGGGCCGGGGATTGAACCCCGGACCTCAGAACTGTGAGGCAGACGCTCTAACCAGTCGCCCACCGTGCCGCTAGTCTGGAACAAAAAGGGCAAAAAAAATCTAAATATAATTGGTGAACACATTTTGGCAACACAGTTTGGCAGTAGTCACATTGTTTCAGTGCATTGGCTGCTGCACCATTCCACCTAAACTGAGCTGGGCACTACTCTTTCTACAAATTCTGCTTTCTATTAAGATAAAAATGTTATATAACTGTAAATCCCTTTCACAATAAAAACATACTCCTTACTGTATGTCTCTCTTTAATATATGCCCCCTGTATATTTCTCATCCTCTGCGTCTACCATGTTTTATGCTTTGTTGGGTTCCATGCGTCTGTGATCAAGAAGAAATTGTGCTTCTGGGACCTCTAGCCGTGTTGCTATGACAGAACTGGTGAAAGCGGGTAGGCCGCGTATACAGTAATGACAGAGACAATTGTATAGTGCTTTCAGAGCACACCTTCACCCACAGGATCATTTGGTAGGGACTTTTAAATGTAAAACAATCTGTCCGTACAATATGCAGCGGGCACTTGTGTGTGTGTGTGTGTGTGTGTGTGTGTGTGTGTGTGCGCGTAGCCATCATTTTATGGGGACAAAAGGCTGTTCACACAGTCGTGTCTTGGGAACCGTTTGCGGAGTAGGGACCAAAAATCCTGTCTCCCTTAGGAAAACCACATACTGTAACACATACAATATTGTATTATATAATACAGGAGCATTTTCCATCAGTGAGTGAATGCCAATGTGTGCGTTAACCTTTTAAAGCAATGAAAATGAAAAACCTAATCAATAAAAGCTATAACCAATAGGTCAATGATGCATTCATTCTGAAAAGGTCAGCTTCCGAAGGAATATTGCACAATGCAATGCCTAAAAGCAGTTTTTCTATTTGCTTAGTAGCTACATGGATGTGAATACTGTCAATTAATTGTATTTTATTAGTACCACAATTAATAACTTTTTAAATAAGGAACCTTTATAGTTTTACAGAGAATGTAATTTTATCGCAACACTTTAACGTCTGATCAACAGTTCATTTTATATTAAAATAATCCATTCCATCCATCCATTTTCAACACCGCTTATCCTGGTTAGGGTCGCGGGACGCTGGAGCCTATCTCAGCTGACTTCGGGCGAAAGGCGGACTACACCCTGAACTGGTCGCCAGTCACTCGGAGGGCACATATAGACACAGACAACCATTCACACTCACATTCAGACGGTCACTGAGTGGGAACTGGACCCACGCTGCCTGAATCAAAGTCAGGCGAGTGTACCACTACACCATCAGTGACTTATATTAAAATAATAAACAAAAAAATGCATACGTAGATTTAATGTTTACTGAAGTCTCTAAATTGCCCCGAGGTGTGAATGTGAGTGCGAATGGTTGTTTGTTGATGTGTGCCCTGCGATTGGCGGGCAACCATTTCAGGGTGTACCCCGCCTCCTGCCCGAAGATAGCTTGGATAGGCTCCAGCACGCCCGCGACCCTTGTGAGGATAAGCGGCTCAGAAAATGGATGCATGGATGGATGTATTAAGAAACATTTATAACTTCTTCCACAATAAAATATGACATGTTGTAGAAGGAAATCATGCATATATTTATCATGTGTCCGACTTTAAACATAAACATGCACAGTATGTTCATATGGATATTTTATTACTGGTATTTTATGTGTACGTTTTACTAGGCTAGGGTGGCCACTCTTTGGCAATACTAATGAATTTCCTTCAAATAAAAACAACAAAACCACATATTCTATTAACAATTACACATAATCAGTAAGCTTGGCTTTACAATTATTTCATTTACCCAAATAACATGATACATTATAAAGAAAAAACATTGTAATTGTAAGACTATTTAACTCATTCACTGCCAGCCTTCCCAGTTAACATGGATATCTGACTTCTAAAGCAGTCAATGGCAGTGAATTAAATACACTGTAATCAATGAGAACGGGTTCTGTCCTTTCTCAACATTGGCCAACAACAAATCCGCACTGTTAGCTATTGTGAGTCTTTCTGTTTCTTACGCTTTATTCGTAATAAACGTGAATATAAAATGACAACTATCAAACAAGGTCATTTTCTTGAACTTTTGGCATTACAATTAATAATGTATTAAGAAGAAAAACATGATACACAATATTCACTTCTATTGGATTAAAACCAGTCTAGTGAATGCAATTCTGTAAGCATACCCTTGGAAAAAGTAAATCCTGTCTGATTGGCGCTTTGCTTTATCCAGTGCAAAGGCACTGCAAAGGAAATTCCACAAGCTGCAACCAGGTCTGTGATGTAAGCACAACCCACCAGCTACTTGACCGCTTTTAGATGCACTGATTCAGAAATAGTATGTTTTTGTTTTGAGCAATTTGCCTCAAAATCCTAAAAATAAAAGAAAGCTGAACAAAAGTTGGTTTTAATATCCATTGATCAATCTGTCATAATGAAGCACTGTGAATTGCTTATTTTTCATCTTGTGTATCCATTCATTTAATGCCAACAGACTTGAGCTATATTAATTGTGAATGTGGTCACGGATGGAAAAGTTTGTGTTTCGCTCCCACAGAAATGAGCATGGGCTCCCTGGACATTTTCCCTTTTGATCAGAGACCTTACTCTCGACGTAGCTGACTTGTTGGTCCCCTCCCCACACACAAATACAATTGGGAAACATGTGGAACTGATAATTGATAGTGATATTTTTATGCAATGCTTCATCAGTTAGTGTACTCATGTTTGAAGACTAGTCAAAAATTGTATTTTATTATTTTCTTACCAAGACATTTTGGACAATTCTATGACTCAAATGTTGAACGACCAATTTTTGTAATGTCATCTAAGCAAGGGCCATAAATGGATGTTTGGTTGTGGAAGAATTTGAGTGTCCTGACCTCAACCTCTTCAACAGCTTAGTTCCCCATGTACTGTACGAGTCATTTAAATGACATTTGGGCTTTTATTTTATTTATTTTATTCTTATTTCCTGATAGATGACATTTCACCGACTTCCCCTTGTGCTTGCCATTACTTTTCAACTCCTGTTTACATTCCCCTTTCCCTTAAGAGCCCCTTGTCGAAGCACATCGTATGATTATTCTTCACATTAAGCACTACCTTTGAGCAAAAAAAACCCAAAACAACAACAATCTGTCCATCTGGTTGCCATGACTGATTCTTGAGGTTCACCCCTCCAGCTTTTTAAAACATAAGCTAAGGGTTGGAATGTGGAGCCTAACCCGAGAGCCACATCACCCCTCCTTGCACAACGTCCATTCTCGTACGGTCATGGAGATGGACTGCAGGTGATAGCTTGTTTGCGAGGGGAGGTTCAGGGCTCTGCTCCATTTAATCGTGGACCTCAGGGCCATTTCTCTGTCACTCTTCATTGCACTCTTTCGTCTTCATGAATTGGATACGATGTCATGCATGAGCGGCTACAGATATTGGTATTGGACATCAAAAAACAGATGCAGAGCCAAACAGACAGTGGATCCAGATGGGCATATATATATATATATATATATATATATATATATATATATATAATATTTAACTTCCCTCTCATATCACCTCAGTCACACAAATCTTCACATTTTACAACTATCGAAGTCAGTAGTGTGGATTGAACTGTTAACTAAAGTCAGGAAAAAGGACCACGTTTTGGCAAGCAGCAGTTCTGACAAGAACAATGCAGTAGATGACAAAATGAATACAATTCAATTGGTTATTTTCTGGGTTGTGAAGTAATGCGACTAATGAACAGCGTCGAAAATAGAAAAACTCTCGCCCACTTGCCTTCCAACCCCTTCATGATAACGTGATGCTTTCAAGCTGATTTGTCATGCAGCGGTTGGGGGGCATCCTGTGAAAATGGGAGGACAAACCAACACCTCGCCAGATCTACCACTTTTGCTGTCCCTTAATTTATTTCAGCTTTTCTGTTCTCGTCTTCCTCTTTTATTTATGTATGAGTCTTATTTATTTATATCCTCCTCACACTGCCTGAGAGATGTGAATCAAGGTGAGCCGTTCAAAAATGCTAATGTATACACAGTAGTGTTATGAAAGTATACAGTACGTAGGCCAAGTGCAAGTGGGACATTTAAGAGCATCAAAAAGGAGTATTTAAGCTTGGCCAACAATTTGGCCAAGAAGCAACAATTTGTCCAGCAGCGCCTATACTTACTGATGTGTAGTACAGCTGCTTTTAGCACACTTCTTCCTGTAGTGATACTCTCAGAGGAGCCTCATCTGTCTGTAGCCGTGTTGGTTTCATCTGGAAGTGCCATGTGAAGTGAAGAGGAAAGAGGGCTTTGCTCACAGCCTCAACCTGTCTTCACTACACTCCACGCTCTCAGGGGAGCTGGCCCGGACCACAGCATTGTAGAGAGAAACAATAATACAACGGACAGATGGAGGGACAGAAGCTCAGCGAGGGAGATGAGAGCTGCAGACAAACTGGAGGAAATCGAGGGACAGGAAGCTCAAGACTTGTCAGGTGGGTACAAGAGGAAAAGTGCAGCAGGTGCATTGAGTGGGCTAGCTACTCCTGGATAAGAAGGGAAGAGGAAGAGGAAATGCTTAAGCCTCTTTTGTGGGATTTAGAACTACAGTGTACTGTACCATTTATGTAATTGTACTCATTTGTTGTGTGGATAGTTGATGTGATGGCATCTCATTTTGTTGTCCTGTATGTGATTGACTTGTACTTGACGTTTAACTTGCAGATCTACAGTTCGTTGTGAAGTGGGTACTTGGAGACCACCCACACCAGCCCCATCATTTGTGTGCGTGTGCCTACTACTGTCATCTTATTCAGAAAGTTTTAGCAAATGTGACAAAAGTGATTTTTGGGAAAATTACAAACTCCCCTTAAATATAAATAACCAAAAGTTGGTGCTTTTCCCTTTGTTTTCTTGCAAAGCAATACATGTTCATTAGGAAAAGCTTTATATTTAATGAACTACCCTTTTACTAAACATTAAGAAAAACCTAATATTTCTTGAAAAAAAGAAATTGTAATTTGATTCAGTTGTGTGTATTATAACTCATCACAGTGGTTGTATGCAAAGGAATAAAACTTTTAAGATACAGGTATTTGGAACTGAAAAATATAGTATTGCACATTGCCTATCAAATCAACTTTTGAAGATTTAGGAATTATTTTTAATCAATTTTCTAAATGTGCATTGGCGTAGCTAGTGAATTAGAAAATTCATATTGCATATATGAAATATTAATTTGATATAACCCTTGCATGTTTTATGGCTCCATAACACTTCCTCTGTAACTTTGCTCAGCCAGGAACAGTCAGCTATTGTTTTGTCTGTCATCTCCTGATAAGGATGCAGCTGGCTGGGATGTGTGAATCTTTTCCTCATGGAAATTTACTGAATCCGACTGAAGAACCTCCCTTATAATCTGCTTTTTCGAGTTTCGGCTTCAGAGAGAGTGCAGGGGCTTACAAAGCCGTCATATATATATATATATATATATATATATATATATATATAGATATATAGATATATAGATATATATATATATATATATAGATATATAGATATATAGATATAGATATATAGATATATATATAGATAGAGAGAGAGAGAGAGAGAGAGAGAGAGAGAGAGAGAGAGAGAGAGAACTGCTGTCTGTCAATGCCAGCCGAGGAGAAAGCGGTTGACAAGAAGTGAAGAGTGAGACAAGTGAGATGAGTCACTTGTTTGATATTTTTTCTGAAGGACTCATCTAGCTCTGGAAATCAGAGAATTTATATATATATATAGCTAAATAGTATGTTGTTGTCACTGTCAGTTTTTCACAGTGAAAAAGATTAAAAGCCTTTTGTAGCTTTGATTGAAAAAATTTTTGCTTTCCTCTCACCTTCTCCTCTCTTGCTTTCCACGAGGGTAGCTTGGCTGCATTCTCAAAACTGCGATAAAAGTTTTTTTTTTTCACTGCCGTCTTCCTGAATCAATTCTGCACATTCGCAGTAAGATGGAATAGTCCATTGTGTGAAAAGGAAAGGGGGAGCAATGAAACAATCATGATAGATTAAGGATTTTAGTGTCACGTATGGAGAGGAATGACATGGATCAGGAACACGGGGGAATACTGGGAACGGGGAGAGACACAGGAGTCAAAAAGTGAACAAGGTATAGTGTCGCTTACTTGAGGCAGGTGGGCCATGGAACCGCTAGAAGAAGCTACAATACTTTGGCGAGGATTTCTGGGAACAGGCAGGTGGTGACGAGGGTTGATTGGAGACAGGTGCACAGCTTGAGGAAGGAGCTGAAACAGAGATGGGAGGGGAGGAGAGAGAGAGAGAGAGAGAGAGAGAGAGAGAGAGCACAAAAGCGCCCTCCAGGCTCCAATACAGGTACTGCAGAGCAGTTCATGACATTTAGTGTGTTTTTAATTGTGTGACTTGAGACTAAAACAATAATAATTACTTTGAATTGAAGAAAACTTTATTAATTGGTTTTCATTAGACATTTGGAGGCCGCTGGACATCTTGGGGCCTAATGGTAAGTCTGCCCCTGTATATGTTCATCCATCCATCCATCCATTTTCTTTACCGCTTATCCCCACTAGGGTCACGGGCTGCTGGAGCCTATCCCGGCTATCTTCGGGCGGGAGGCGGGATACCTCTTGAACCGATCGCGAGCCAATCGCAGGCCACATAGAAACAAACAATCATTTGCGCTCACATACACACCTACGGGCAATTTAGAGTCTCTAATCAAGCTACAACGCATGTTTTTGCGATGTGGGAGGAAACCCGAGTGCCCGGAGAAAACCCACGCAGGCACGGGGAGAACATGCAAACTCCACACAGGCGGGGCCGGGATTTGAACCCCGGTCCTCAGAACTGTGAGGCAGATGCGCTAGCCAGTCGGCCGCCATGCCGCACAGTACTAATTCTCAAAACCTAAATTGACTCTTGAGCTTACAAACTTTACAAACTTTTTTTTGTAATATATAAGAAAGAAAGCCTTCACCTACTCTGTAAAGATATATTTTTCTTACACATACATAAAAGATTAGTAGTTGTTAATTAGGTTACATTGAAAAAGATCATAAGGGAGTTTGCAAAGGATGAATCGCGAATAGGTGGGGGTTCACTCCAGTGCCGCAGTGAAGGCAGGCCTGGCAGTGCCCCATCAGATGATGGTGCTTCTTATTTATTTTTTATATGCATTTTATTTGTAATACAGCAGTGATTACATTACAAAAATGAACAGTGCTTCACAAATTAAACCCACCTGTCATTTTTTTTAAGGGACCATCCAGCATTATGAATTTCTTTAATGCAGACACTCTCCATTTCAGTAAGCTTTTATTGTTTTATCATTTTGAGGCTCAAGCAACCCCTACTTAGAAACATGGGAGCTAAAACACACCATATGTTGAATGTATTACGGGATGATCAATCAGGGGCTCAGTATGCTGTACATAAAACATGTAATTTACATTTTGAAAGTGAAATCAAATTACGGGAGAGTTGTAAGATGAAGATCCTTTACTGACCCCCTCAGTGTTATGGCATTCAAGTGCGCAGATAAAGCGCTTCTTCGCTTGATCTAATATTAAAGTTCAGAATTACCAATCAGTGGTCAGGATATTACTAAACTGGTTGAACTACAAGTGGTACTGAATGAAGAGTGATTTGAGGGGCAAAAAGAAGCGGCGCATTTGATGAGCTAAGCCAAATGAGCTGGCTCACTAAAGAGAGCTGGAATATTCTTCAGAAAGCCATCTCTCTGTAATAGCAGTGGGATTATTCTATTCTATTTTATCGACATCCAAATTACAAAACTACTCTTGATTTTGTTGTTGTCTAATTGAAATATCTTAAAAGCCCTCTGTGAGGCTGTTTTCATAGTTCTCCGAGGTAAAGCAAATGAAAGTCGATTGCTAAGGTGTCAAACCAAATGGAGAAGGGTAAAATTATTTGTCCTGCCCAAAGCATCACTTGGTGTCGACACCAATCGTAAATATCGTATCAAGCTTAGTGTGGCAAGCTTGATTTGTTACTCTTTAAAGAAGCCATCAGGAAATCACTGTGGTAGATGCGAAGAGGCTATTATCAAATGTCTTTACTTTGCCAGGTCTTTGGCTTTGGTTTCCTTTATTACCTCACTGCCATGAGTCCTGTTTCTTAATTTGTGTTTCGTTCATTTTCAAATCAGTGCACCAGAATGTTGGCGACTGTTGATGCCTGGGGAAATGTCACTGTGCCGTGGGCTGTATTTAAACACCCACAAAGAAAATCTAAATCATCTCCACAGAACCTATAGGAAATCATATAATTAAAAAACACATTTATATGCTGTTTATTATTCAAAGTGTTAAGTAAAAACTAGCATAAAGAGTTCATTTTCAGTTAGACTTGTTTTTGTCGCAGGGCTCGTCAAAACTAAACTATAGCACACAATCCTGCCATGTTGTGCCTACTTTCTTGTGAATATATTACACAATTTATTTAGTAATACATGCCAGAATAATATATGCAGTTTGTTTTCATTGACGTTAATTCTTAATGAGTATTTATGTTCATCTTTACTGTTTTTTTTTTTATTATTATGCAACACGGGCACGGTGGCCGACTGGTTAGAGCGTCAGCCTCACAGTTCTGAGGACCCGGGTTCAATCCCCGGTCCCGCCTGTGTGGAGTTTGCATGTTCTCCCCGTGCCTGCGTGGGTTTTCTCCGGGCACTCCGGTTTCCTCCCACATCCCAAAAACATGCATGAATTGGAGACTCTAAATTTCCCGTAGGCATGACTGTGAGTGCGAATGGTTGTTTGTTCCTATGTGCCCTGCGATTGGCTGGCAACCAGTTCAGGGTGTACCCCGCCTCCTGCCCGATGACAGCTGGGATAGGCTCCAGCACGCCCGCGACCCTTGTGGGGAGAAGCGGCTCAGAAAATGGATGGATGGATGGATTATGCAACACACTCCTGCTTGAAAAAAAGCAATAATGTGACTGTGATTTAAATGAAAAGATGCAAATTTTCTGTTTCAGCCACAAAACTCTCCCTTTGTTTTGATTTGGCATTTTGACAAGCACATCCAATTTGATTCTCGCTTGACACGGCTCAAGGCGATGGCATCGTACATGCAGCTAACGAAAAGATGGATGCTATAAATACATTTCACATTCGGGCTGATGGCAGCCGTGCTCTAGCGAGCTGTTGATAGCAAATACAGTGTATGGACACATTCCAATTTCAACACCTGTCACAGTCAATTTCCAAGAGACCTTATTATTATGCGGGGCGGAGAATGTCATCATTGAGGCTAATGAAGTGGAAGGCAAGCGCTGATTTGATGTGAATGCCAGCAATATTCGATATCATTGGCAATACTCTTAATTGGCAATGCTAATTATACAGTATGCATGACGATCAATAAAAGCGACAATTGAGGTGTGAGGGGAGTGTGCAATGAAAAGCCCAATCTTCAGTCATGATGCTGACTCTTCACAGTATTAGGTACACATAAACAACCTAACGAGATTCATTAGGCACTCTGCTTAAAAAATAAAGTACCTTAAGTTATTGTTCGTATCAAAATATTTTTCTTCACTAGATTGTTTCTGAACTTCAGAATTTCTGAACTTGTTTATGTTCTTCTTTAACATTTAGCTATTATGCTGCACACAAATGGAATAAGTTGCCAACAGAAGTGATGTCAGCCCCAAATGTGAATGTTTTAAAGTCCAGTTTAAAAACTGTTCTTTTTTCTCATGCTTTTTAAAGCATTTCCACTTTTAAATATTTCTTGCACTGTACGCTGTTTTAATTGTACTTGTATTTTTCTCTTTGTTGCAAATGTTTATAAGTTTTTTTTTCCAGTTTTTAAATGCTTTTAATCATGTCAAGCACCCTGAGTTACCTTGTGGATGAAATGCACTATATAAATAAATTTGCTTTGCTTTGCTTTAAAATAATTAACCACGAATGGCACTTATATTGTTTAAGTAACAAGTAAATGTTATTTGTTTAACAACAATTCATGAAGAGCAACACTTTAATGACTACGTAACACTTTCATTTTTGACCTTGGCCACCCTAATGCTTGCATTTATGTACATTACATCACCCACCTGCTACATTTGCAATAAAACTCAAGTATCCACTAAATAACCTACAATACACCATAACAGAATACTTTTCCTCCTTCTTGTGGAAAGAACCCAGTCAAACTGATCTCTTCTGTACAGCACAAATAGAAGGTTTGCTGTTTAATTGTTTTTTTGCGTTAAAAGGATTATGCAAAAATTACTGAAATGATTTGTGCCAAGAAAGGTGCAAATCTGCACACCAATGCAGAGAGAATATATTTTCTGGTTATGCAGCTGGAGAAACCTTTGAACCGTTTCCACTGCTGCAACATGCAAAAGATAGTGTCTTGGCCATTTAAACATTCTGAATCAGAAAGTAGTATGTCTACTAACAAAAAACAAATGAACAGTGGGGACTGGTCAATACAGGGCGCGAGGGCTCATTTTACTCTGCAAATTCCAGTTTGGGTACCAGACTTTATCCATTGACTCCTGTTAAAAGTTTGACATGTGCAGTCAGTCCTTGTGTAATACAAAATATATTCACGAGGTAGGGCATTGCATTCCACCGCCCCTTAGCCCATCCCACCCTCCATATATGGAACCAAGTCAAATGACCTCTCTTCTGGTCCCGTTTATTTTAAACACTATAAGAATGTTGTTGTTTTTTTTTCCATCGCCCCGATAGAAAAAACTCCACCAGTCGCCACTGCAAATAAATAAAATGTTTCTCTCTTTACAATTTGAGTCACTATGGAAATGTTTCCCCGATCCCAGAATTAAAACTAGTAAGGCTCCGTTATCTCACATTATAGTCTGTGTAGGTTTGTCTTGTATGTAGAATGCCGTTACTGCTTTCGGATACTTTGATGATGTTGAGTAAAATGCTTGTACTTGTTAAAGCCACTGTGACTTAATCATCAAATGGGTGATGGATATATTAAAGCCACTGTGACTTAATCATCAAATGGGTGATGGATATAACATCATGATAATTTCCCCTTTCAACTTACACGGAAATGTTTTTTTAAAAGTATCTTGTGGCACTTAGGAAATGGAATGGACTCGAAAACAAGGCCTTCCGTTATGGCCCTTTCCATCATGGAGGCATCCAACTTGATAGAGGTGATTGTGACTGAAGAGTAATAGCTGATGTGGGCTGATGACCATTTAAGTTGCTTTCTGACAGGTAGAAGTGCAAGTAGCCGTTAGTTGAACACTAAGCACTGACTGTGGCCCACAATGGCTTATAAAAAAAAAAAAAAAAAAAAAAAAAATGAGGCTTGTGAAAAGAGGGTGGAAATGTCCCAGTGAGCTACTCTTCTGTACCATCTGTTCATCTCATCCAATATTGTAACCATTTTGGCTGCAGTGACCTGCTTAGATTAGATGACTGCAGCTCACTAAGTAAAGAAACAACACCCACTTATGCATGGTGTCTATTTCTGCCAAAGATTTTAAATGTTTTGACTACTTTTACAGCTTCTACAGCTGTGAAGGAGAAAATCTTGATTTTGTGTCCTACATTTCAATACTTGCTAGAAATGGATCAATGATGTAAGTGTTATTTCCCAGATGTTGTCAATGCTCCATATTCCTAATGATGTAATCATGTCCCTAAACTATGCTCGGATGCAGTACTTCCTGTCTCCCCAATGTGAATCTTCTGACTTTATGTGGGCCAGAAAATTAGATCATGCCTCAAATAAACCTCACACAATTAAAATGGTGGACTGTGTCCAAATATATACTGTACATGTGCTGCATGGAGAATAGTACTCTGGCAAGAAATGTGAATTGAACAAGATTTGACTGATTGACAAAAGGAAAAGTGCATTCATTAATTGATTCTGTGTTATTTTTATGGAGGATTTTTAAGGGCATTCTAAATGTTCTGAACTTATATTTTCACACTAATGTCATATTGAGTAGAATAATTGTACCTAGGGGAGTTTTGTCATAGTGAAGCTGTGCAACTTCCCAGTGCCTCTGCTGGTTTCAGCCAAGCAGTCCAGGATCTGGTTATTACACAATCAATTCCACACAATAGACAAAATGTATCAAATAATTTGTTACGATGTTCACCCAAGCCAGAACAAAACAGCATAGAAAAATACATGGCGTCATCATAGATAGGAAGTTGTGATTTTAGATAGGAGTTGTTTCACTCATGTGACCTATTGAGTTTTGATTTACTAGTGGATTTGTTGTCATCGCTACAATGCACCGTGTAAATCGACCACTTCCCATTATTTGCTACTACAATTTCCTGCAGTAGTTAATGGATTACAAAGGAAGATGGCGACCTGCGGAGAGTGTGGACTGGAATAGACATGAAGGAGTTCAGTTCTCTGTTGTGTCAGAATTTGGAGAACAAAGGAAAAAAACAAAAGTGGCTTATTCCACAGCGTGAAAGACATTTTGATGCTATTTGGTGTGATGATAAAGGAAATTAAGAGGCCAGTATAAGAATGCGGGATGAAAGTGAGGGAACATGAAAGTATGTAAGATAAAGCATTCTACAAAGAAATACTTTATTAAAGGAAACACATATAGGAGAGGCAGTGCCAGGTTGTATAACGTATGTCGTATGAGGAATGCTTCCTCCAGCCGTTCAACCAGCAAGTAGCCAATTTATATCATGATGCAACAGGCTGCTAATCCTCCACTTATGTAAACACTTGACTGCTATTCAAATGAAATGCAGATGGGATACAGAGCTTGTTTTTCGCCAGGAAACAAAGAATGTCTGAGGAGAGATGTGCTCTCATTTTTGGAATGATTATTGCCACTGAGTCCTTTGCTCTGCGGCCTGAGGTGCTAACGGCAGCAGAATATGTAGATGCCAAACAAAGCTGAAATGACCTCATTGCATTAGATGTAAGCAGGAAGGGGAGAAGGTGAGAGAGTACGGATGCAGTAAAAGGTTGCCATAAACAATAATAACGATGAAAACGTCCAGCACCAATTGGAAAATAGGCAGATCTATACATTCTGTTTATACTGTAATTAGATCAGAGCAGGGTTATTGCATTCTTCTGTATAATGTATTTACTCCACTACCAGAGTGTAGGAAACAATTGAGAACAATTTAAAAGCTTAAGCATTCGTCACCTGTAAAATCAATGACTGAATGTCTACTGTCTTGGTTCTTATTAATAACTAAAAGGGAGAATCAAATCACTTAGATCCCACATTTCTTCTGCATCAAAGCAACAAATATTTAAGAAGACTAAAAAGGGTGGAATGGTGTTTTGTGTGATTGGTGAGTCTTCCTCGCAGTCAAAATGAACTGGTTCAAATCTCGACTTGGGCCTTTCTCTGTGGGTTTGCATGCTCTTCCTGTGCTTTTGTAGGGTTTCTATAGCTACTCAGGTTACTACGTTCCCCAAACATGCAATAATAATATAATAATAGAGCAATAATAATATAATAGAAATAATTTTTAAAAGTTATGTCCCAATAGGTGTGAATGGAATTGTGAAAAAGTTCCTTGTCTACATGTGCCCTGTAATTGGCTGGCAGACAGTCTAGGTGTACCCCGCCTCTCACCTGAGGTCAGCTGGCATACACGCCAGCTCACCTGTGACCTTGAACAGGATAAGCAGTACAAAATGAATGGATGGAAAATTGTAATACGAACCTGTTTAAACACAACAAATTACAGCCTGATATGATGTATAGTGAACACCGGTCCTAGCAAATCACAAGATGCATGACTAATTGACACTCATTAAAGGTGCCATGAAAAACAAACAAAAAACTTTATTAGTATTAGTAGTAGTAACAGTATTGTACTGAAAAAAAAATAATGACATCATCAGCGACAAGTCGAGTTTGGGCACGTTTGTGTTGACGTTTGTAATTCTAAATTTTAACTGTAGGAAACGACTGTACTTTTTTGTACTTTTTCAATCACTATAATTGTATCATCACTGGTAATATTGTGGTACGCTCACCTGACTTCTGTATATGCCGCGTGGGTTGGCTCCATGTCCCCACAACCCTGACAAGGATATGCTGCATTGAAAATGGATGGCTGGATTATAATATGTATTGATAATGTTTTATGTACAGCATACTGTATATTTTTGTGTCATTATATTTACAGTTGTTTTACTTTTTCATGGTCATCATTACCGCTCTGCGCTAACTAGCTGGGAGAAATCACATACTCTAGTTCACCCAGTTCATTTCAACATAATAGAAAGGCAATACAATTTTTATGAAAATCCTTTTAAAATGAAGTCATAAAATATATATGTCCTCCATATAAATATATGCATTTTTTCTTATATTGTCCCCACAGAGCTGAGGCCCTGAGAGAGCATGAAGACAAGCTGTGACTCCCCTCACTGCAGCCCAAAAAGATATGGCATAACCCGGGTGACCTGCTAATCAACCATGATAGCCCTAAAGCTGTGACTGGCATTATAAACCCTTTCTTCTATACCCTACACAGACCCTCCTCCTCCTCTGCCACATTCCTTCCCAGACACCTTTGCTACTTTCTTTTCTCCAACAAACACACCCTTCCTTTGTTCCTGCCCCTGCATTTGTCCTCCTAATTAGAATAAAATCCCCTCTTTCATCTTCATCATGCAGAGTCTTTCCACCACTTCGGGTTTCATTGTTATTCTCTCCTCACTCCTAATTGCCACCCGCTTTCCCAGCGTGGTCAATGGGGACTGCTGGCTCATTGAAGGGGACAAAGGTTATGTGTGGCTGGCTATCTGCAGTCAGAACCAGCCACCTTACGAGACCATTCCACAACACATCAACAACACTGTCCATGACTTGAGACTCAATGAGAACAAGCTGAAAGCGGTGCACTTAAACTCAATGTACCGCTTTACCAACCTCACAGACCTCAACCTCACCAAGAATGAAATCAGCTACATCGAAGACGGCGCTTTTTCGGGACAAGCTAACCTCCAGGTGATCAGAAACAATACAAAAAATGACAACACAAACCATACAATCACAGTGTATTAGGCGAATGGTTCTCAACTGTTGTCATCCCGGGACACACATCTTCCTATTGTCGTTAAGTTGCGACCCACATTTTGATTTAAGAACAGCAAATAAATTGTATTGTTAATAAAAAATATATTTTGCTTACATGTACAAACTGCCTTTCAGAGTACCCTGTTAAGAAACTGAATATTAACAGGACAATTGTAAGTGCATAAATAAATAAATACCACAATTACACAAAATACGGCCACAAAATTTAATTTGTCTCTTGTTGGCACTGATCTTTTCTTTTTAGGAAAGTCCTTAACCTTTGCATGTGCTTTGTAAAACCCATGGAATATAAAGCCATCAAATGAAAAATAGTAAATCATTTATGGGTGCTGTCATAAACCAAGGTAAGGCCCTCCTGTAATTTTTTGCTCCCTGTCTGCGACCCACCCATAATGAACCCACACACCAGTTGAGAATCACTATATTAGGCCATATTTTGGTATTCATACACGAATTTGTGTCTCTTAGGTTCTTCAACTGGGCTACAACAAGCTGACCAACCTAACAGAGGGTATGATGAGAGGGCTCGGCCGCATGCAATGTCTATTCCTCCAGCACAACCTCATTGAAGTTATTGCCAGCAATGCATTATGGGAGTGCCCCAGCCTTAGCAGCATTGATCTGTCGTCCAACAAACTTGCCCGCATTGATCCATCGACCTTCACTGTTCTCAATCGCCTAATGGTTTGTGAACTGGCAGCAAATCCGTTCCATTGTGGCTGCGATCTTTACAGCTTCCTAATCTGGCTAGAATCCTTTAACAACGTCACACACACCTATGATCGTCTCCAGTGTGAGACGCCTCGGGAGATGTTTGGCTTTCCCCTACTGAGCCCCATTCCTGCCGGTCACCCTGGTCGAAATGCCAAAAACATCTTGTACTCCCACTGCAGAGATGGAGTGATGATTCATGGAATGACGTCCCTTCCACCAGACCTGGATGGTCCATCTGGAATTGGTCCTGAGATGTTTGGCGGTGTGGGACCTTACCACCAGCCAAACACCTCCACATCCACAGAAAACAGCTTCATTCCCAGCATCAAGCTCCATCAGGTCTCCTTGTCCTCGGCCTCTCTCCTTGTCCAGATTCCGAAGCCCTTTAGCAAAATGTATATACTAACCCAACACAACCACACATATGTGTCTGATGTTATGACTCTGAAGAACAAGAAGGAAATGATCACCCTCAACAAGCTCAAACCGCACACCAATTATACCTTCTGTGTGGCATCCATCCGTAACTCCCAACGATATAACCACACGTGCCTCCAATTTTCCACACGTTCTCAAAATCCAAACAACATACTCCCCACACCATCAACCACAACACACTACATAATGACCATTGTGGGTTGTCTGTTTGGCATGCTCATTGTTTTGGGCTTTGTCTATTACTGTTTACGTAAGAAACGCATGCATGATGAAAAGAAGAAGTCTATCTGTGTAAAGAAAACAATATTGGAAATGCGTTACGGACCTGAGGTGGCGGCTGCAGTTGCAAATGATCCAGCAGCAGTCCACAAGCTTCAGGAACACACCAGAGAACACCACCAATATCACCACCACCATGGGGGCAAGCTTCCCATGTCCACATCTTCTAGCTCTGGAATGCTTCACTCAGCTAACACTACTTCCTCAAGACTTTCCTCTATTCCCCAGGTGGAAAAAATGGCCACTGCCTTCTCAGAAGCCATGACAAGTAAAGCAAACTACATGGATATCAGAAGTGGAGGGCCAGGAATTGAGAGGCTCGGAGGAGATAGTGGCCACGGAGGTATTCGTGGGGAAGATTTACGGGACGATGACGGCACTGATGTTGGGGATGACTCAGATGACGATGGACATGGCTCTGCGTCAGAGATTTCGACCATCGCCATGGAGGTGGACAAAGTCAACCAAATTATAAACAATTGCATTGATGCGCTGAAGCTGGATGCAGCAGCTGTTGCAACTTCGGGCTCCTCCCCAAATCCTACAATGTCCTCCAACCCTACCTCCCCACCCCCAAACAGCACCGCCACTATTACTCGTGGCTTAATAACACTTTCCCAAGGGATGACTGAATCATGCCACGTTAACAAAATTCCACCTCCACCGCCACTCCCACTCCCTGCTTTGAATACCCCACTTTCCGAGCGCCCAGGGATCAGTGGTGGTGGATTTGTTGTTACCCCTCCCTACAGGCCGCCTCCACCAGCCAATGCCGTACGCCCCATTCAGCGGCAAATGAGTGCAGATGCAGCGGTGGTAATTGTAAATGCTGTCAAGAAACAGAGCAGCACCGCCTCTTGCGGCTCTGTGGGTTGGGAAAGGGAACGTGGAGGGGCTCGTGTCTATAGCCTGGATGTTCCAGAGCCAAGGAGTCCAGATGCCTGCAATCAACAACAACAGTACCAAGACCGCGCCAGTCCTGTGGGCTGCGGGGAACCCCTGGAAAGATTGCCGTTAGTGGGGAGTATGAGCTGCACTGGAGGGGGTGGCAGTGGTTGCGACAGTGGTGGTGTTGGTGCCCAACATCAAGAAAACCAAAATCCGCACCATTACCAACAACAGACGCAACAACAGCAGCAGTTGGAGGTGCAGCAGGACTACCACTGTTCAGAGCACCGCCACTCTGTCCCAGCTCTTTACTATGATGGCTCCCATCAGGGGTCCCCAGCCCAGAAGGGTTCCTTCCTGAAGCCTCTATCGCGCTCCCGTAAGGATGCAGCATCTTATTCCCAGCTTTCGCCATCTCGCCACCATTCCAGTTACTCTGGCTACTCCTCCAGCCCAGAGTACTCCTCAGAGAGCACACTGAGGATCTGGGAGCGCTTTCGTCCCTACCGTAAAGGCCAGCGTGATGAGGCCTGTTACGTAACGGCCGGTAATGCCCTTCGAAAAAAGGTGCAATTCGCTAAAGGTGAGGACCTGCATGACATCCTGGATTACTGGAAGGGCGTGTCAGCACAGCAAAAGCTTTGACTGGGGGACCAGTATTGAGCATTGAGAAGAAAAGAGCTTGTTTACTTCTGGTTTTAAGGTGCCCTTTCTGGGCTAGGAGAAATTTCTTAAAAGGAAGAAATGTGTTGGACACAGTTTTGCCTTTTATTTTTTTTTGGCATGCTCAGTGTTTAGAGTATTGTGCGTCAAGCACAGACTGTGCAACTGTGCCTGGGATATACTGTAACTCACTATGGTCTTTTATTTTACACTTCATTGTAGCACCATTTCTGGATTATTCTAACAATTGCAGGTTTTGTTTATCTCACAGGGAGCAAAAGCTAACTGTGCAGTCTAGTAATATTTGTGCAGTGGTCACATTTTGTGATCTTTTAGACAGTACTTACTCAGTGCCATGTTTTTAGTCTTTGGGACTGAAATGTAATATAATTTGTATCTGAGAGGGTGGCTCCGTTGGAGCTGTTGAAATGTGAATTATTGACAGTCAAATACTGGCTCACCTTCTCTACCACTAGATACCAGATGGGGCATGTATATTTACATTTGCAAAAGCAGCTTCCACACAGCAAAAAGTAAAAATGTTAAGTGGAACCTGCATCAAAACTTCACGAGAGATTAAATCATTGCCAGAAACATGGTGGTACACCACATTTTTTTCTGATTCATGCAATTTTATGCTCAAATAAATGACATAAAAAAGATCCCATATTAGGGTTTGGTGATAATGAATGTGAAGGAAGGTTGGATGATTTCAGGAAGTAATTGTAAAGGAAATCCGATTTAAGCAAATTCAATGTAAGAGGACACACTGTACAAAGTTGAAAAAACATTCCAAATCCTTTGATATTTAAATTAACAAAGTGATAGGACCCCTTTTCAATTTACTACCAACATTTCTCTTCTGTTGTGGTTATTTTTTGCTAATGTCTATTGACTTAATTAGCCATCTCATGACAGGCATGTTGGCTTGCACCTTATGGCTCATAACTAAACGTTGGTGTGCATGTTTGTGTGCGAGTGTGTGCGTGTGTGTGTGTGTGCGAGTGTGTGCGTGTGCGTGCGTGCGTGGTCATGAACGTGGGTGTTGGCATGCCTTGTCAGATTTGATCGTCTATGCCCAAATTGATTTTAATGAATACTCGTGAATATCCTATTAAATAAATGTCTGACTATGTATAATTCTTTCCAGATGATGAAAGACATGGATGAATGCACAAAGAACAGCAGTGTTATTATGTGTTATTTTCCAGACATACATTATGACACGTCATTATTCTAAAGTAGCGCAGTGCCTCTTGCTACTACAGCCATGATCTCATTTATGTACTGAAAGTATTTTCTTTAATTTGGCCTTTTCCATTACAACGATCTGTGTGGGATCTCCAATCTGCCTACCTAAACTGCTGTGAAATTATGTACATTTTTTTGGCTCTTTTTTTCCCTACCCTCAAATGTGAAAACTTAAGTGATCCTTGCCTCACATTTGTATTTAGGGCTACACTGGAAACAAATATGTTGCAGAGGCATTTCTAAAATCAGGTCTTTCTACACAATTAATCAATGCGTGTCATTCATAGCACACCACTCTTCAATTTCGTGCAACCACATGTTGATTGTATATAGGAGTTGTAAGGGAGTATGCTTGGGATAGTTTAAACTGTGAGCATATGTTAGTATAGAGCAACATTTCTGTGTATCTCTATTTGGTTCTTTTCCATTTTCTTTTCTCAATTTCGTTCTTTCTTTAACCTGACCTAAAAAGAAAAGTAGGATTTTGTACAAAAGGTATTGCACTATAATTAATACTACTTCGAGTGTAAGCTTGAACAGAAATTTGACATTTTGTTTAGTTTGGTAAAAAATTAACAATCAGTTGTTATTTTTAATGGAATATTTAATAAAATGTTTTAATTATTATTCAATGTTGGGCTGAGCAGAATAAAGCTCTGTTGTTCGGTACTAATATTTTGCATAACTTCTTTACAATCTTCTACAAAATTCTCATGACAACACATCGCTTTCTTTGCATCAGTTGCCAAATTAAGACTTGCAGGCACAGTTAGGGTGCAAGATATTGTAGAGTCAGTTCAATACTATACACCTACTTTGGCACATCATGGAAAATGTTCACTGTCTGATCTGCTACTATGAGAGAAAGTTGCCCAGTTACTGTGATTCAAAGCCAATTTTTCACTATTTGAGAGGACAGTATTTCCTTATTTGGTGTTGAACTGTTTGACTACTAAAATAATATGAAAGAACTGGAGTATAATTATCAGTATGCTCTCTTAACACATTCACTGCCATTGACGGCTTTAGAAGTCAAATATCCATGTTAACTGGGACGGCTGACATTGATTTAATCACTTGTGTCAGGATTGATCTTTATTTGAACTGCCATCAAATATTACAGCTTGGTGATACTGCATCAATGACTTTTCTGTTTTATTCATAATGTGAAATTTTTGTATTGATGGTATCGATATGAGAACAGATGTGTATTAAAGTGTTCTTCTGCTCAATGATTTCCAAATTCAAACATTTTACTGATTGATACAGCTTTTAATTTTTAATGACATTAAAAGCAAGTATTTCTTATGTGTCGAAACCAGTGCTTTTGCTCAAATGAGGCCTATTTCTGACACTGTCAGTTTTTTTTTTTTTATTATCATTGAAATCCTGGCATAAACCATGAAATGAATAGCACAGTACAGTACACAAAACAGTTGCAATATTAATATATATACAGAATATAGACTATCTGACAATGTCAAAGCCTTGGTAACTTACAAAAGTACATTACCTCTTCATAAGGACCCTGTAAAGCTCAAATGTATTATTTTCTATGGCTAAATTATAAATTGAGCTCGCTTATATTTAAAGACAATTAAATTAATTAAAATGAGCCATTCATGTACAATCACTTTTTATATTATTACAGTACTTAAATTAGGAAACACTGCAGTTGTGGATGATTTGAAGATAATTTGAGAATGTAATCATTCCGAGCTTTAGAAGTATTTAATATATATTGGGGAGGCTAATTACAGCGGTACGAAATTGATAATATTATAAAATCGCATTGGACATACTGTATGTTACAGTTACTATTTATGTATCTTTGAGGTAGAGTAACTGGGTTGGCTAGTCAAAAGCAAGCAAGGCACAGAGTAGGAACACAAACAGATTTGGATAGTGTTTAATTATGTTAAGACATTACAAGGCAAACATTTTATTAAATCACCTAAGATGATCAATTCAGACAAGATAAAAAATATTTTTTTTGTGAACTGGAGTTGATTGTTGAAATTATTTTTTTGTTTGTTTTTGGGTTTTTTTGCCTTCTCATCCATTCCCCACTCCTAAACAGTGGCAAGTGAGTAAGAATGAGTCACACTTATTAAACTAACAGCAGTATTTTACTGAAAGGCAATTCTAATGACCAATGTCTTCAGAAAAGAGCAGAGCAATGAGAGGAGGTCTTTGGCCCAATGCAGGCACACAAATGGGTAATATAATGTAGAATTTAGCCATGTGCTACACTGACCCAACTAGATTTTGAGGAGAAGCAACTACACATTTAAGTTACGAGTGCACACATAAGCAAAGTCTAGGGGGCTAATGTTGCTTTAAATGAATAAAGAGCAGTCCAGCTTTAAAGCCTTAAAGAAGGGTTTACTGTGTTTTTACTTGGATGCAGATATTAATTGGGCCTGACAGGAAATGATTTCATCTTCCATCCCTTTGTTGAGTTTTTAGCGACCTATCTATTAAGTGTGGATAGTTTAATGCATTTCAGTCAAATGCATATCATTTTTGGTTCTGAAGTTTTACTTGTAAGTGCAGACAAATGGCTTTACTGATTTCTTGGTCACTTTCACACAGTGAAAACACTTCCCACGCGTCCTTCCAATCTGCCAAGCACTTCATGGCGGAAAAGAAAACAAATGGTTGAATTGAACAACCTTCATTAGTACTGTATGTGCCGCATGGACAATTCCTGTGAATGTCAGACATTATCAAAGCCCCAAGTGTTTTCTACTATACAACTTGCAATGGTAGTTTTCTGAGCAGAAGAGCACTTGAATTCCATGCTAGCGCAATTTAACTAAGAATTATCACATGACTGCCCATGGGAAATTGATTTTCACTTCAAAAATATATTGCTTTACTCTTTCATGGTGAAATGTATGTATTTGCAGTTCAGTTTCCAAAGAAGGACACAAGGATTAAAACGAATCTGTGAAATATGTTAATTTTGTACAAACACACACACACACAAAAAAAAACTGTAAAAATGCTTCTATGGATGTTTTGTACTCAGCCTGAGCTCTTGATATGTCTGTGTATTTATTTTTATTACGTTTTTTTTTGATGTATTTCTGATCTGCAGTTATTTTGTTTTGGTTTTATTATTGTGGGGTTGCTGGGACTTTATTACATGCAGTGATATATGTTATAACAGATTGAGAGCAGAGAAAGCCTTTAATAGTATGCTAAATAAAAGAAAGTTGTATATTTGCATGATTCTCTGTACTTTTGGGAGACAAAAGAATATATATTGTTGTGTAAAATGAGTGGCTGTACAATGAAACAAAAACAACTAGGGGCTGTACGTTTAAGCATTTTTTTTTAGCTTTTTAATTTTTTATTCTCTGTAACTGTTGATATTTACATTGCTACTTTATTTATTTATTTATTTTGCGGAAATGTCTGAACCTGGTGGTTGTTGAGAAACTATCACACATTGCGAAGTTGTAACTGCAATTCTTAATTTTTGCAAAACTTGTTCTTGGTGTTGCACCCACAGTTTTTTTTTTGTTTGTTTTTTGTAAACATGGATCGCTTCAATAGTCATATTTTTCAAGATTAATACATCATGTGGTTCTAATTTGCTCGTAGAATAATTTTCTGTACCAAACACGGAATGTTCTGATGGTGATGATTTAATTCTGAATCAATAACAGAGCATCAGCTGCTTCGGCGGGCACCCACTCTCTGTGTGATACAACACTAGTTTCCCTTGCTCATCAGCTTCTCTCATGTTGAATGGCCACTTGATGGAAATCACCTATTATATTTGCTTATTTAATCTTTTTTTTAAATTATTATTATTTTTCCCAATCCAAAATATTGCCAAACTCACAGACTAGTAAAGCAACACATAAAAGATGGCACAACATTTCGTATTTAAAAAAAAAGAGACAGATAAATAAAGGGAAATTATGAACTTCATTTGAAGTGGAGTGACTCTGGATTATCAAACTTTGACAAATTTCATCCAAAAGAAAGAGCTCACCAAACTTGAATGTGATTAATGTGAAGGACTACCAGTTTGATACACACTTCTGAAATAACAAATTTGGCCAAATGTTTGGGGGGTAAACCATCTCATCGCCGTTGCGCCCGCTAGCTTGTCTCCACGAACACTAAGGTTTGGTCATATGCTACAATACTGAATGATTTGATAACCTATACTAGGTTTTTTTGTTTGTTTGTTTGTTTTCTTATTTACTCAAATTCAAGTGTTATTCAAAACAGATTAGCAATAAAAAAAAAAAAAAAAAAGTTAAATGCAGCTCACTGGTAATTGTCTTTTTGTGTGTTTGTTTTTTGGTAGAACAGCAGCACACAAAAATAGACACATCTAACTGGTGAGCTATTTTTAGACAAGGCCGGCAGGCTACTCATGTCGTCCTTGGGGGTTACCTGATGCCTGCGGGCACCATGTTGGTGACCCCAGCTCTGTGAAAATGGAGACAAGAATGAAAAAACATTGCTGTAAAGACATTTTTTGGGGAAACTCTTTAACCGCTGTAACACTTACATTTAAATAGAAATACCCAGCGGCACGGTGTCCGACTGATTAGCACGACCGCCTCACAGTTCAGAGGTCATGGGTTTGTATCGGAGCTCTGGCTGGTCTTCCTGTGTGGAGTTTGCATGTCATCGACGTGTTTGCGTGCGTTTTCTGCGGGTACTCCGGCTTCCTCACGCATTCCGAAAGAATGCGTGTCATGTTAATTGAAAACTTTAAATTTTCCTTAGGTGTGAATGTAAATTTAAATGCTTGGTTGTCTATGCGTGCCCTGCGATTGGCTGGCGTCCAGTTTACGGTGTACCAGCCTCTGGACAGAAGTCACCTGGGATAGGCTCCAGCACACCCACGACGCTAATTAAAATAAATGGGATAGAAAATGGATGGATGGAAGAAATAGAGACAATACAGACTCAGGCCATTGTAGCCATCCGAAACAGAAATACAAACAAAAAGAAAGATAACAGAGCAACAAATTATTTTTTGCTGAAAATATAGTTTTGTAAAATCTGTACCTGTTTCTTTTTAATTGAGCCATTGTTCAAACTTTGGAAATTCATGGACTAATGGTTAAGGCTCACTTGTTCAATAAAAAGAATTTAAAACGTATCTATTTTTTTTTTAAATCTGATAAACAATGTGTGCCGGCACGGTGAGTAACTGGTTAGCACATCTGCTTCACAGTTCTGGGGGCCGGGCTTCAAATCCCGGCGCCGCCTGTGTGGACTTTGCATGTTCTCCCCGTGCCTGGGTGGGTTTTCTCCAGGCACTCCGGTTTCCTCCTACATCCCCAAAACATGCGTGTTTGTTTCTGTGCCCTGCAATTGGCTGGCGACCGGTTCAGGGTGTACCCCGCCTCTCGCCCGCAGTTAGCTGGAATAGGCTCCAGCAGCCCGCGACCCTAGTGAGGATAAGCGGTAAAGAAAATGGATGGATGGAAACAATGTGTATTATATAAGTCAGAGCATCCGCTGATAACTGCTTATAAAACAGCGACTAAATGTATTATCACAATATAAACATGCACCCATAGTGGCTGAGGGAAATATAGGGATGACATTAGAGAAATCAGATGGGATGCTTAGCAAGTGTTTTTGCTCTTCCAGTGATGCCATAGTATTAGTTAAGCATTGCTTTTCTGTTCACAATGTCACCATTGAGACTCTTGCAGTAAATAGCAATCATTTTTGTTGTGCACTATAAAATGAATTCCATTTATTTATGTGTGTATATTAACTAAAAATAGCAAAAGTGTGTATTTTTTTTACATCAATCACAGAACACTTTATTATAAATTCCATCAACTTTGACATATTCCTTAGTAATTGGCGGCTCATTCAAATGCCACTGCCAGTTTTATTCAACCCAATTTGCCTTTACGCCCTCCCCTTGTTTGAGATGGGGATCTGCCTTGCACGGATACTCAACTTGTCAGTGTGGCTATTTCGCATCTGGGATCTAATTTGGGAGTCATGTTTTAATTGGATGAGATTGCACCATAATCACATGAGTCAGACAATTATTAGTGCTTGGGGGGCATTTTGTAAGTCAGAAATGACATTTCTTTAACCTCCAGAGCGGTGAAACTTATTAAAAGGTCTCACTGGACTGAGCAGACGTCGGTATCGAACAATTCTGATTAAATATTTGTTATGCTCCTAGATTGCAGAGGATGGATTCTTTATGCTAAACTCACAATCCAATTGTGTTGTCCTGTGGCCAGAACAATAGAAGTAGTAGTATGAATTGACAACTGGTTGATTAGAAATACCATCCTCAACTCATAAAGGAAATCAAATGAAGGATTGTGTTGAAAAGATGCCCATTCATTGAAACAACAAAAACTTGTTTTGCATGTCCTTACATCTAAATTCAATCTGGATTAGCCTAGTCTGTGAGTCTTCTCTTGTGAAAATCACAAAAGATACACATATTATTGATGACACCCACAGTGCATCTTTCATACATGCTCATAATCTATTCTATTCATTTCTTTATTTTCATTTACAGTGAAACAGTGCAACATTGCGCCATGTCCCCTCCCCAAAAACAAATATTGTCTGTCAACAGCTCCTTAAAATTACCAAGACCCTTGTCATTCTGCCATAATCGACTCATAAACTAAGGACAGGTTGCAATTTGGAGTTCTAGACAGTCAAATTATATTAGCTGTTCTAGGGTCCTTCGAGATATTATATTTTGGCAACATACTTTTTGGCAAGACCATTCTTGGTACAATGCCGACCGATTGATGGAAGGTGAGGCCATTTGTGATATGGAATTAGTTACATTTGTTGGCAACTACGAGTGTGGGTGAAATATTATCATCATCCTTGTGATCCGTCAAGTGGCCTAACTGATTTTGTATAGCTGTATTGACAAGGCTCTTTTCGCTATTCTTTCTTTCTTATTTGCAGTAAGGGGCTGTCACTGCATCATTTTTTTAAAAAGAATTTTTACTTTAATGGATTATTTAGGAGTCTCACACAAAAGAAAATACAAAAGTTTGGACGGTGGTACATGGAAAAAAAATTCTTTTTGCTTTATGTATTATTTTTTGCTGGTATTGACATGTTCCCTTTGCAATTTATGTACAAAAGATCTATTTCTATATTTGCAATAAATTTGTAATTAAAATCAGTCTTTGGAGTTTTTGCCTACAACAAAGCTCTCCTTAATAGTGACAATATACAAGCTGCCGCACGTATGTTTTAGTAGGGCCCCACTAAACCAGCGATGTGTCGTTCGTGAAAGATCCAAATTTGAAATTGTTGAACATAGCTTGAGAACAAATCTATTCATGCTCTTGAAAGCTCCACTGTCTCTTGTGTTGTAAAAACCTGCCTCTTTTGTCATTCTGCGGAGCCGTACGGCATAATTGTTGCCTCAAGATCTGAGAGTCTGGATCTTTTTTACTGAATGCCACTCAACTTTATTTATATAGCGATTTCACAACAGCTGCAGCTGCACCCTAGCGCTGTACACAAAACATAAAATAATAATACAATCATAAACAACCAAATAAAATGTTCTTCTCCATTCAAAATACAACACAGCTCCCTTCCCTTTAGCACCTCGCAAACATGAAGTGCAGCGTTTTTTTCTCCTCTTGTTGCACATGTTGTTTGAAGTCGTTAGTATATGAGAAAGGAACAAGATTGGAATCTCCATTGACCAGTATGAGGACGGCGGTATAAAAAATGTCGTGATCACAGTGTGTATCACATCACTCACATTTGTTGCAAGCTGAGTTTGAAAGTAAACAAGCAACTGTAGTATTCATCCGTTGGCGAGTAGCCTACAAACAGAATGATTGGTTCAATTCTCTTCCGCTTCACTTTACTATTTAGCGCCGACTCCCATTCCTCTCCACATCTCTGCAGCACTACGACGCTCCTCATGTCACAGCTCCTCCAGCCGTACCATAGCAGACAGTCTAACATCTCCAAAATTTTCCACTCAACAAAAACGGGGCTGTTGCAAAAACCCTCCCCGTTAAGGCGCAAAGCAAGTGCCGAGATCTCCTCCAATGAATGCTACGACGCAAAATGCTGAAAACATGCCCACACGATGTACAATGAACATTAAATGACAAAAAGGGAGAAATACACAAATTAAAGAGAAAACTTGGCAAAGTTCTTGTAACAGGTGCTAAATCAAAGGCGTCAAATATTAGGCAATTATAACCGAAAAAAATAGATTAGATACATTTGACTAAGTCTGTTTTGTTAAACATGGATCAATCAGCCACAAAGATTGTGCATGTAGATGAATTTCCTTTTATTAAACTGCTTAGTCAGCTCATTGTTTTATTTAATGCATCACTCATGGCTCTAAGACCTTTGAAAAATAGTTTAGGAAGATAATATAACATAGTCGTTTGCTTATATAACGTACGAAAGTCTTTTTGTGTGGGTTAGGGTTAGGGTATTGTACATGCTAATCAATCACATTAACAAATTAAGAAAGTCTCGCGACAGTGAAATGAGCTAAAAATGGCAGCTCCCATAAGCGACGACGTGAAGGCAGATGGATTAAATAGATTTTTTAGAATAAATACTTCATAGAGTTAAGTAAACAGCCACTGATAAAGAAGATAATATAACAAAGTTTTGACATCTTGGGTTTAGTTCAAGTTTGCAGGGTTATGCCATACAACAAACGTATAATGTTCATAGAAAAATGTCCCTTTCAAACAAAATCCTGCTAAATTCTTGTGAGACCAGGCTTCCTGATGCTATCCAGTTCAATTATTCATGCTCAAGGGCTTCAACTACTCGTAAAGTGACAGATTGCTGGCTTTCCTTCACCAACACACACTTGCACATACACACACACAGCTGTCCATTTTGGCTTTGAGTAAAAACTTTTCCATGTTCTAGCCACCATTTCCCAAGCACAGTTGGGTATTCAAGGAGGACAAAATGTGATGAGTCTATAAAGCGACAGGTCCACCTCAGTCGCAGCGCTGTCGAGAGTCAGATGTTTAAGTTTAATGCTAGAAAACGCTTTGCTCAACGTACAATTTTAATGAGTACGTTGACAGAACAAGGGAGGACATATGAGGCAGTGACAGCTCGGGATCTTGCTTTGTGACCTTTTATGTGCTGCTAGGACATAGTCTAACTGAAGATGACATAAAGGGTGGTACAATCGGGGCCCTTGGTGCATGTCAAAGATATTATACACCTGAAGGGATCTGTTGTGTTTTCATGGGGCCCATAATGTCAAGGACCACTGCATTTAGTCACTGCATTAATATGATTGATTATCAATGCTGCCGTAAAGGTGGGATGTGCAAGGAGACGAGTGCAGATTCACACTGCTAATCTTTTGAAAGAATACAGAATAATTTATTCATTCATTTTCCGTACTGCTTATCCTCACTAGGGTCGCGGGCGTCCAGCCAATCGCAGGGCACATATAAACAAACAACCATTCGCACTTACATTCACACCTACGGACAATTTAGCCTCTTTAATTAACCTACCATGCGTGTTTTTGGGATGTAGGAGGAAACCGGAGTACCCGGGGAAAACCCACGCAGGCACGGGGAGAACATGCAAACTCCACATGGGCAAGATCGGATTTGAACGCGGGTCCTCAGAACTCTGAGGCAGGCACACTAACCAGTCGTCCACCGTGCCACCATACCAAATAATGAATGTTTTAAAACAGTACTTTTACATATTTTAGTAGTTTGTAATAGTAAAACATATCTATAAAGCTTGTTCCAGATACCCATAATGTAAATTGCCACAAAATGCAGTTCATTGCTGTAGTGGTAGTTTGCAGGGATGTAAAAAGTTCCTTTGTCATCTACTGCCCTGCAGCACTATTTTGGAGCCTGGATGGCACTTTGCGCCCTCTCGTTCTCTCTCTCCCCTCCCCTCTCTGTTTCATCTTCTCCTCAAGCCACGCGCCTGTCTCCAATCAACCCTCATCACCACCTACATTTAAGCCACACTGTTCCTTGTTCCCTTTTTTGACTCCTGTGTTTCTCCTCATTCTCAGTGTTCCCCGTGTTCCTGATCGCCGTCACTCCTGCCACCAAGCCAGCCGCCTGTTCTCTCCACTGCCTGTCCCCCGTCCACGCCACTACCTGCCAACACACCCAGGACCACCTCCATTACCTTCCTAAATAAAACTGTTCATCACAATCTATCTGCCTCCGCTTGCTCTTGGGTCCAGCTCCTCTCCTTACATGACATCAGTCGCAGTTTATCAATTATTCATGAAGACTTTCTAATGTCATTATTTATTTTATTTTTTTTTTAATACATTTTTCATGGTGGTATTCTGGTTGATGATTTCAATGTTTTAATACTGTCTATACAGCAAATTATTAATGATATATAACTCATTTATAACGGTGCAAGAACATTTTTTAGGTTATTTATAAAGCATCTGTATGGGTATGCTTATGAAGTTATACAAAGTACAACAAATAATTTATTATTGCAGTTGCAGTTTGTAGTGGTGCACAACTGCAATACCTCGACAAAACGTTATGAATGAAGTTAAGAATGTTTATTAACTGAAGTACTGTACTTGGAAAGCCTTTATCAGGGTATTGTGGAATTGCAGTTTTCAATGTACTTTATATACTGTATATAGCTGATGGTTATGATAAAAATATAAAATAATTAGAGTGGCCAAATACCCAGTTTGTAAAATCTGTAAAGCCTCAACAGCATTTTTTTTTTTGAGTTTTAGTTTTTGCATAAAACTAAAGGTGTTTGTAATGTCGCTCCCCATTGCAAATAGGCAAATGATGGATCGTATCTCATTCTTTGAGCTAACGAGACCCTCATCTTGCAAAATACTCATCATTTTCAAATGAAAGTGCTGTTTCTTTAAGGCCTGCCAGGGCTGGAAGGATGAGGCTGTCTGCATGCCCCACTTTCACAAACTGACAGAGTAGGAGTGATTAAAGATGAATGCATCGTCATGACAGCAGGTTCCCAACATTACCATCCAATTAAAGCGAGCTGTGCGTTGGTGATCAAAATATTATCCCATCAGTTTGAATGCCCCGCCCCACCCTCCATGAAAATTTGACCTGTAATCAGCTTTCACCGTCTTTCTTTTTCCCCTCCATCTTTCCCTACGCTGTTTCGTCTGTCACTAACCTCCACACTGACTTTCTGACCCTACTACTCTCCCGTCCCCTTTTTTATTGTCTCAAACTCCCTACTGAGAGTTATATAAGCCAAAGTACTGCAGAAATCATCCATAATTCTAAATATCCATAACAGTGCAGCATACACGTTAAGATCTTTATCGCTTGAGGATTAAAGGGCGGGATTAACCCTTTGCTGTCCCTTCTTGAATTAAACTAACAGTTAATCCTGACTGGTATCTCTTTGAGCCCTTCCATGCTAGCAGGTCTTTTTTGTATCACTCACATTCAAATAGTATACTTGTTCCCTCTTTCCCAAGATCAAGGGGAATAGTTTTGAAGGCATGGAAACATCAAGATGGCCGCGATGACTTAGCTGCGAAGGATCCTGGTAAAATCTTTCCAGGAGTGCATGAAGGCGTGGCAAAGAAGGCTAAGACAGTGCGTTAGACTCTAAGGGGGAAACTTGTAGTTTGTTGTTTAAATTAAAAATATAGATTTTGTGACGCCAGTCCAGGAACCTTTCTGACACATCTCATATCAAATAAAAGAAAAATGTCATTGTTTTTCAGATAAAATGAAAAAAAATAATAATAACACTGCATTTGGAGGTACATGTTAAACATTTGCTATTAAATTGACAGCAATGAGTAGTTTTCTAAATTGCTCACGTTACATACTATCTGCATCCAAAGCGGAGGTACATCACCATTTTGAGCTGCACCCTACGGCAAATTGAAATGACCTATTTCTACGAATGTAATGTATAATACTTAAATGACTATATCGTAAAGAAAAATGCTTTCATCTAGTTTCATATCCAGCATTATGCACGTTTGCCCATTTGATTTCAGTTTCATGTTGTGTTATCATATATTTGTAATAAAAACTAATACACAAAATAAAGGTTTATGCACACGTTTTATTCAGTTTACCCATCTATAAAGTTATCATTCTGTCAGTAAGCTATTTATTTTGAAAGACATAGTCAGACAAAACCTTTTTATCTAGCTCCTCAACTAACAGTTAGACATTTATTGTAACTGAAGGGTATGAATGTATTGAAAAGTAACACTATAGAGCAGAAAATATGGCATTCTTAAATGTGTCAATATTATGAATGGGTAGAATAAAGAAAGTCTGTATCTTAACCTATTTTGATTTCCTGACAAAGAAGGTGTTGCATCACTAGCTTTTCTGTGGTAGGTGTTGATGAACCATATCTGGAAGTAATGTTTTCTCTCTTGCAAACAAAAAATAACATTGTACTGAAAAAGCAGCAACGCTGGTATGAGGATTTAAAAGCTTTCCACAGCACATGCAATTACTCTGAATATTATGTGTCATCCTTGCTCGGCATTAAAAGCATGTCACCCGGTGCGGCTTTAAAACGATTAACTCTCATTTGAATGTCCCTTCATGCTGCCATCCCGCCCTCTTTCACCATTTAAATGTCCCTACGCCGTAATCCTCATGTTAGTTCATCACACCTTGAAAGAGCCCATTGTGCTGCTCACTTGTTAAGGTGGCGATTATCTACTTTCATAATCTGTGTGAAATGTTCCCAGCAAGTCCATATTTGTTCTTTTTATTTTTTCACATCTGCCAGATGTGAGTCAAAAAAGTGACCCTGCGCTAAAGAATAACCTTTTTTAAGTCAAAATTACAGTGGTACACAAGCTTTTAATACAGAGCATTCTATCTTTGCTGTTGCCACGGAAACCACAACCCTTCTCATGTATTGCATCAGTTCGTCAAACCGTCGCCATGTGTTTCATTACAAGAGACTTCAAAATATCTTATTAAGAGTTCAGCTCAGTGAGCATTTAGAGAAGCAGACCACAACCTCTTTTGTTTTTTGGTGCCACGGACCGGTTTCACGGAAAGCAAAATTTTGACGGACCGGCATAGAAATGATTAAAAATACAACTCAACATCAATGGAGTTGTAATTAGTGGGAGCCCAACACTTGTTTTTCTTCAACGAGCCAGTCCCATCTGGAGGTAATGAAAGACAATTACACCGAGTGTGTGACTTATGTTCAGTCCACTCCAAAATGTTGTTGTAGTCGCCGCCATTGCATTAAAATGTTGAAAATCGTAGCAAGGTAGTCAGGGCTTTTTTTGGCAGTTTTGAAGGCTTCATTGACTCATTTGCAAGCCTCTCGCCACATATTATGCATAACATGCTTTGTATGTGACAATTAAGTAATAATAATCCTGGGTTTTATGTAGGACATTGTCTCCTAAATGCAGCTTTCTTTAGCTCTGAGGTTTTAGGTTTACTACTGTTGTCCCATTATTTGGCTTTTTAGCCTTGAAGAAGAAGCTTTCCAAAGACAAATGTTTTTTTTACTGATATTTGCTAGCTTGTGCATTTACTTTTCTACAACTGTATCAAGTTATGGATGCACGTTTTCCAATATAAACCTCTTTCAGACACTGATGATCCACACAATATATGTTTTTTCAGTCTTTCCGTGTGGCCCGGTGGGGGACCATTGATTTAAAAGACACAGCAAAGCATAAAATCTCTGTCCTGGCTGCACAGTACAATATGACAAAAGCAGTTTTTAAATGCCCCTCCCAAGCAATAATCTCTTTCTGCAGGTTTGTCACTCAAAATTAACATTAACAGTAAGTACAGCTTGTGTTGTTTTTGCATTACTTATTGATTGAGGTGAACTTTTTACATTTGTATAAAATGTCATCCATACAGTCTCTGTACTGCTTATCCTCACTATGGTCGCGAGTGCGCTGGAGCCGATATCAGCTGACTTTGGTAGAAGAGCCAATCGCAGAGCATATACAGACAAACAACCATTCTCACATTCACTCCTGCCGACAATTTAGAGTCTTCAATTAACCTATCATGCATGTTTTGGGAATGTGGGAGGAAAGAGGAGTATCTGGAGAAAGCATGGATGGATGGATGGATGGATGGATGGTGGATGGATGGATGGTGGATGGTGGATGGATAGAAGGATATTAAGGTTTTATAATGGTGATAGTTTGACCTGGGAAAAGAAAAAAAAAGTCATTCCCATTGTTTGGATTGGTCAAACATGTAACCAACCAATGTCACAGAATTAATTGTGTTAGTCCTCAGAGGTTCTATTATACATTGTAATTACTTATGACAGCATGAAGTATTTAGTTTGGAGTTAGTTAGTTAGTTAGTTAGTTAATTAGTTAGTTAGTTAGTTAGTTGGTTAGTTAGTTAGTTAGTTAGTTAGCTAGTTAGTTAGTTAGTTAGTTAGTTAGTTAACAGCTTGGTCTTGGTGCAACTCCATTCCAGTTTCTAATGATGTTCATTGACATCTGAATTTGTTATAATAATATTTGAAATGTTAATTTCACTATAATGGGTCAACGGAAGAGTTCAGCTCCTATGTACCACATACTACAATGTGTTACATAAAGTTAACAATCTGACATATGACACAAATCACATTTTCCCATCAACCTTTCAGGCTCATTAAAACCTGTTGGAAGTGTGTTCTTCATTTTTAATGTAGAATGAGCATGAAGGATTCTTTCAGATGTTTAATTTATCATGCTTAAATATAAATGGTAGATGATTAATTTTGAATGTGTTTGAGACACGTTTGTTCCATAGCCTCACTGACTGCAGTCATAACGTGTCTCTTGCTTACTGCTGTGTGTGTGTGTGTGTGTGTGTGTGTGTGCGTGCGTGTGTGTGTGTGTGTGTGTGCGTGCGTGTGTGTGCGTGTGTGTGTGTGTGTGTGTGTGTTATTAGATCATATTTCCAGCAAAATTGGCTTCATCTAATTTGCGAACTTACTGGCATGGTTACACTCCCAGCCACACACTGCCACTGGTAACAATCTCAGTGATCCTGTGACAGTGCCAATGTTTCTAGAAACATCCGGCACATGCATTACAAATCACACATCTCCAAACATGCATCTCGTATTCAGGGCGGTTAACTCGAGCGTTGTGATGTCAAACCCTCCAAACAAGCCTGATGCTTCTGAGCACTAACATGCCCAGGAGCTTTACTCAAAGCTCTCTGCATGTTTAGCCAGTAGCAGGTGTTCTTATCATAACTGTGCACACAATGCCCATTAGCGTGGACTTAGTTCTACCAGTAAAACCCTTCAACCGAACCAGAATGTTAACATTGCTCCTCGAAACCAATAAAGCTGCAGATCGAAACATAATACATACATCAACAGTAAAGTAATGACCACGATTCTAATTACACAAAACACAGGGCGATTTGTGCAGATATTCACCAGAGTGCTTTTCATATAAGCCCCTTAGGCAACATGTCAGTCGTAATAACACATCAAAACTAATTTCAGCCATGAGACTGAAGCAATCATCTGTTCATTAGTCACTTTGCCACCAGGGGAGGAGCAAACGATGAAAATAGTAAAGAGCAAACCTTGAAATTCCTGAGATGGCAAAGTAAAGTTTCTTCTGTTGCCTGTGAATGTTTGTGATTTTGTTTAGAAATTCTGCATGCTCTTTTTTTTCCAGGATGATAGCACTATACATTGATCGCATGAACACAAGCTTTTTTGCATCCACAGACAGGTTGCAATAACACCAAACTCTCAGAACTCCCATTTATCACCACAAACCTCAAACGCCATAACTGTTTTAAGAACCTGGATAATTGCATCCACCTTAACCGCCTGGTGGAAAAGTCTAGAAGCCACAGAATCTCAATTAGCACCAGTTTGCTGTCTCCAATCTGGCATAATCCTTATTTTGAAATAAACAAAGTACCTCTTCATTTTAGCACATGACAACAAGGCAGAATTGTCCACCTCCAAGAATTTTAAATACTTATTACTACATAATCACATCCAAGTTTGCAAGACCAAATGTGGTTGTGTGCTGTATCCACACTATGACACAATATGGAATCCAATTCCCTCCAGAGCGGACTCTGATAATTCAAGTGTGACAAGCTTTGGGAATGGGGCTGTGGGTTGTTTATTTCACTTCTTTGAGTTTTAGAGCTGCATCCAGAGAATATGAATGTACAACACAAAGCAGTGTGATGTTTTAGTGCACTGCAGGACTGTGCTGAATGTTTCATTTTATATTTTTATGATATTTGTTTTGTGTGGATGAAAAATTGTATTTTGTAACATCCAATATATTACATTCCTTCACTGTAATGTGCTTGCTCGCCATCCCAATCACCTCTTGTACCCATGTGGCTGAGTCATGCTGCCCAAGTGAGCACTGTCGACAATAACATTATTTTGGAAAACATTTCCACCCCCCATTGCCACTCTTAACTACAAAATGTTATACAAGATTTGTAGAAAAGATGAAACAAGAAATGAATTTTGTTGTGTACACAGCCATCGTAGAATATGACATATTCACATTATGCGATTCTCACCCTTACTTTCAGCGTATCCTTCAGCAAGGCAGTGAATCCCCAGTTGCTCCTGGTGCTGCGTCAGCAATGTGCAAATGAGTCCTTAACTTTGCCTCCATGGCAACATTTAGCATTAATCCAGATTTGATTTTTGAGGCCGAAAAATGTAAAACAAAACACGGATGACCTCAGGGTGCATAGTTGAATTATTAGAACTTGACAGACAAGTGAAAGTATTGGATGACTAACATGTATGCGTGTGCTTAAGGTTCCCCCATGCCGTTTGAGTCCCACCTTCTGCCTACATGGTGTGAGTGTACTGTGATTGGCCGGCATTTCGGGCACTAGTTTTTATGGCCAAATGTCTAATAGAAACAAATAAAATTCCCCCCTAAAAGACTTTTTCATTTTATTGTATTTTGTGGTTTAAAAAAATAGTTATAATGAAAAGCTACAAAAGTAAAATTGAAAGTAAGGCATTTTATTATTTTTACTGTCTTGTTTTAAAACAAAAGCCAAAAAAAGCCTGAATCACATATTGAACAGAACTGAACAACATACTATGATTTTTTTTTAAATGACACCTGAATATGAATGCATGCAGTTCAATGGCCATTGAAAAGGTTTATCCCATCTTGTTGATTAAACAATGTACTATGTACTCTATGTTAATAAAATTAGATGGTAATTTTAGGCATGAGGCCAGCATAGTTAAAGTGGGCAGAATGGTGGAAGGAATAGTCATGAAGTGTATACTGTAAGTGGCAAATGCATAATGTCAATGTTGTGTACACTTTCACCGAGATGAGGTTTGTCATTCTGCTGCTCTGATACTCTGCTTCATTTAATCAACTTTGTGGAGGGGGAAAAAATTTATCTGTTAGTCAAATTTTTTTTCATTCTGAATGCACCGCCACACTGCAAACAATCATTTTATGCTTGATATTTCTTATAATTTTAGTTTTTCTGTGATAGCTCAAATAATGACTCACTCAATTATGTTGTGATGTGGCAGCTGAAGATTTCCCTAAGGAAATGACTCCAACCTTTTCTCTTATTACTATTTTAAAAAGGAGCGATCCGGTTTCATATTAATTTTCACGCACTTACGTTTTTTGGAGCACAGCAAGAGGGACTAATGGTTTCAAAGAATGCAGGCAGCCGAGCAATTGATCTCTTCAAGTGAAGTCAGCAGCAGGATTTTGACAGGATGGAGATAGAATACGCTCTCCTCCAAAAGTATTGGAGCATATGGAGGATAAACCAGTTCACATTTTATTTCCAGTTATTTAAATCTGCATTTGAGACTATACTTTTAAGATATGATTATTTGTTATGAAAGACCAAATTTTTAAGTATAAGCAAAAGTATTGGAACAGTCTGACAATAGGCTGAGCGGAATAAGACCTAATATTTCGGTGATGTGATTTGAGTATTTACGAGAAACAGTATTATTTCATGCCTAGAAAGTGTACCGCAGATGCATTATTCGCCTTGAGGGTGTTGATGGAAAGGTACAGAGAAAGTCAGAAGGAGCTTCTTGTGTCTGTAGATCTAGAAAAAGCCTACGACAGAGAGACCCAGAGAGGGACTCTGGTATCGCATGCTCAAGTCTGGAGTGGCAGAGAAGTATGTTAGAGTAATACAAGACATGTATGATCGCAGCAGAACACTGGTGAGGTTTGCTGTAGGTGTGACAGAGGAATTTTAAGGGGGAGGTTAGACTCCATTAGGGATCAGCTCTGAGCCCCTTCCTGTTAGCAGTGGTGATGGATAGGCAGACAGATGAGGTTAGACTGGAATCCCCATGGACTATGATGTTCGCATATCAGAATCAGAATCAGAATCATCTTTATTTGCCAAGTATGTCCAAAACACACAAGGAATTTGTCCCCGGTAGTTGGAGCCGCTCTAGTACAACAGACAGTCAATTTACAGAACACTTTGGAGACAAAGACATTGACAAAAAACAATTGTGCAAAAAGATGCAGAGTCCTCTAGCACTTAAAGCAGTTCGAATGACTAATATTGCAATAGTCTGGTGCGATGACCATTGTGCAAGGGGCGCTGAGACTTCAAGGAGTGTATGCGGGACAATGTTGGTTGTGCAAATGTTACAGATACTCCTCAATCAATGTGCAAATGGGGCAGATGCTACTCTGGCATGAGTGGCCAGTATAAGCAAATAGTGCAGCATGGCAAGACAACTACAGTGAGTGCACGAGTAATACATAATTGGCCCCACAGAAATGTGACAACGAACTCAACTTGTTGTAATGGAATTATAGGTTAGGTGTTTAAGAAGTTGATCGCAAGAGGGAAGAAGCTGTTGGAATGTCTACTAGTTCTAGTTTGCATTGATCGGTAGCGCCTACCTGAGGGAAGGAGCTGGAAGAGCTGGTGACTGGGGTGCGGAGGGTCCGAGAGGATTTTGCACGCCCTTGTCTTAGTTCTGGCAGCGTGCAAGTCCTCAATGGTGGACTATGACATTATGATCAGCAGTGAAAGCAGGGAGCAGGTGGAGGAATAGTTAGAAAGGTGGAGGCATGGACTGGAAAGGAGAGGTATGAAGATTAGGCGAAGTAAAACAGAATATATGTGGATGAATGAGGGAGGTGGAGGGGGAAGAGTGAGGCTACGGGGAGAAGAGATAATGAGGGTGGAGGACTTTAAATACTTGGGGTCAACAGTCCAGAGCAATGGTGAGTGTGATAAGGAAGTGAAGAAACAGGTCCAAGGACAGCCAAGGTTAGATGTTTAGGAGACAAAGTTAAAGAGAGCAGACTTCGATGGTTTGGACACATCCAGAGGAGAGATAGTGAGTATATTGGTAGAAGGATGATGAGGATGGAGCTGCCAGGCAAGAGAGCTAGAGGAAGACCAACGAGGTTTATGGATGTAGTGAGGGAAGACACGTGGGCAGTTTGTGTTAGAGAAGAGGATACAGGAGCTAGGCTTCCATGGAAAAGGATGACACGGTGTGGCGACACCTAACGTGACAAGCCGAAAGGAAAAGAAGATTTAGTGGCAAAATTCTTACAGCAAATTATTTGCTTAGATTAATTACTAAGCCTTGACCTGTTGATATCACTTAACTCTTCTTTAGCAGCTCAAAGCCATGCTCTATTGGGTTGAAGTCTGGAGATTGGTTTGGCCAGTCTATAATCTCATACCTGTTAATCCTAATAAATTGAATTTTGTTGTTTTGTTTGTTGTCTTTCTGCATTCTGAATGAATCTCCCAATCAGTTTATCAGCCAATGTGACCCATCTCACTGGGGCCCTAGGAAATTGTGTGGGTTACCTGCCCTGTTGTGATGTTCATTGCTGTGGATCCCCTAACTGACATTTCCCACAATGCAATACTTGCCACGCTGCACTATGTGGCCAAAGCGAATTTCCCATAAGACAATGTTTCTGTCATCAACTGCTGCTGTTTTCCTTGATCTACCTACTGCATCTGAAGTCTTCTTCAGAACATTCCGGTTGTAGTGGCTATGGCTGACATTTTTGCAATGCAATTTTAGCAAAATGTAGTCTGCAAAGGCAAAACTCTAATCTAAAACTGAATGTAGACATTTAGCACAATATATTGTTTGTATAATCAATGTGATGAAACCCACCTTGGCAACAATACACCCCTGTTGCAAGGCTTTTGCTCACATGAAAAATGGGTAGGTTCCAACAACAGATGCTATCTTCAAAGTTGTGTATCAGATCCTGATATAAAAACCTAGAAATGAAAGCAGAAAAGGTTGACTCTTTGTCTCATATTCATCTTTTGATCACTAATCCAAAATACTTTCAGTCTACAGCAAAAACAAATTAACTGGCTGCCCTGTGCCAATAATGGGGAAGGCATGTTAGACAAAATATGAAAGTATTTGGTCATTTCTCAAACAAAGCAACAATCCAAATACAACCCCAATTCCAATGAAGTTGGGACGGTGTGTTAAACATGAATAAAAACAGAATACAATGATTTGCAAATCATGTTTGATCTATATTTAACTGAATACATTACAAAGACAAGATATTTAATGTTGAAATTGATCACCTTTATTGTTTTTAGCAAATAATCATTAACTTAGAATTTTATGGCTGCAACACGTTTCAAAAAAGCTGGGACAGGGTCATGTTTAACACTGTGTTACATCACCTTTTCTTTTAACATCATTCAATAAACCTTTGGGAACTGAGGACACTAATTGTTGAAGCTTTGTTGGTGGAATTCTTTCCCATTCTTGCTTGATGTACAGCTTCAGCTGTTCAACAGTCCGGAGTTTATCTGTTTTAACATTAAATATCTTGTCTTTGTAGTGTATTCAATTAACTATAGGTCGAACATGATTTGCAAATCATTGTAATCTATTTTTATTTATGTTTAACACAACGTCCCAACTCCATTGGAATTGGGGTTGTATAATCCATCCTACAACCGTTTGCCCAAATCGGATGCTGCATGTTCCAACGTGACTAATCTTTACTTCGCTCCCCAGAGCCCAGAGATATGACCTCCCCAGGAGGTCTGTCCACCTCTAGGCCTGTCATGCTCCACTTGGAGCTCATCACGCTATGAAACCCCAGCTGACAGCTTGCCACAGCCTACGACCTTGTTGACTATACTTAGTGCAGCATGAAGGTATTCGGACAAACAACCGCTAAAATGTCTCCTTTACTTCTGTTATCTTGCAAATACACTACACACGTCAACAAATACACAATCAATGTCGACTCTTGTTTGATTTAACTAAACAGGCGATATATTCTATGGTCAATTTTAAATTTTTATAACTCTGTGAGCTCAACAGGAATAATAAGTAATGAATGAATGATTAATCACTTATGTCCATCTTTAAAAAAAAAAACTGTTAGCTGGGTTTTAAGACATGTTACCTAAATTATTATTATTTGTTTATTTTATTGTGCAGCTTTCCATATCATCTGCGAGAATCATCACTTGGAAAAATGTGATGCTCATGACAGGTGAGATCACATACATATCCCATAATCACAAGGCACCTTTCTTCCGTCTCTGCTGCTAGATTGTAAATGATGTATGTCCATAGGTTGTAGCAGCAAAGATACAGAACATTAAAGTTTCAGGGAGGCATAACCTTTCCGACTACCCCTATAAATTTGTAATGTGCTCTAGTCCTCTATGAGGGCCTCTGTGCAAGAGTGCATGTGTGCATGTGTGTGTGTTTGTGTTTGTGCTTGCGTGTGTGTACAATCTGTAATTACCTCACTTCTGCAAAAAACACCAATTGGGAAGAAAGGAGCAGAGAAGGAGGGAAAATAAAAGTCAGTTGACTCAGAAAAGCATGATAATAATGCACACTGTTGAAGGGGTGTCAAAAAGGTTTCTGCTCCTTTGCACACTGATTAAAAGGATGGGTGCATATTTTAGAAATGAGTGAATACGGGTGAACATGTGCCCTCACTTGCAAATAGGTGGGTGCGATGTCCACTCTCTATGATAGAGTCCAACATTCAAATATTTAATTTTCATAGATGTGTAGGGTTTAGTTAGAAAAAAAAATGTCCATTATTTTTAAGCAATGAATATGAAATACAAACATGGTTACACTGTACTGACTGGAAACATACACTGAATACACCATGAAGAATAATATCGCTGATGTTAAGCGGAAACCTTGCATCTCCAAAATAAAATTGCAATAAAAAGATAATTTACTTTACTCATGCAGTGTCAATTGAAATGGGTACCAGGATAAATGTCTGGGTGGATGAAGGAATGGAAGGAGCAATATGCGGAGGACTGGGTGGCCGATGGATGGAGGAATAAATCATTGATGGAAGGATCAGAGGTAGAAAAAGATGGTAATGGAAAAAAAGATGTAAGAATGGATTCGTGTTGGAGGAATGCATGGTTGATGGGGGAATGGAGGGATGACGGAAGGATAGATTGAAAGATGGATGGTTTATGGAGGTTTGGTGGAGGACTGGTGTGTGAAAGAATTGTTGATAGAGGCAAAGATTATAGTGCTTGGATTGTCTATTGAGGGCTAGATGGAGGGATGAATGGCTGATGAAGGATTGATATTTTGAAAGCAGAATGGACAGGTGTTGATGGTTGATGAAGGAATGGCTAGAGGACTGAAGATTTGGTGGCGAGAGAGATTGAGGAATGGATGGTTTGTGTATGGATGGCCATTTTTTCATTAACATGCCCCTCTAAATCTGGCCACTGGGATCAATCATGTGCTTTAAAGAGATGTGAGCAAGGTGTACAGTGGAAGGAAGGAGACATGAAATGAACATGGTGGTTCTTGTGGAATATTACCTCTTCCTGCAGAATCTCTTTCCGCATCTTTCTCTGCATCTTTAACATTTCTTGAGAGGCAATTTAGCACATGAGTGGTTCACAATGAGAGGTGGTCAGAGGATGGCGAGCCTAGAGGGATAATTTGAGAGCTTCGCAGCCATTCTCCCACATTTTGTTGAGTAAAATGTTAAAAGACGGGAACCATAACTCATAAAGGTCAGAATGTATTTACAAATGAACTTTAACTGTGATGGATAATTTACAGATGAAAATGTGATTATCTCATCCAATAGAATTAAAGAAGACAAGGTTATTTCATTACATCTCATCTTTTTAAGAAAAGATCTTAAAGGTCCCGTTTCATCAAAATCAATTTTTTCACGTCAAACATACTGTAGGTCAAAATGAGTCTGTGACATGGCTAAAGTTTAACATCTATGTGGTTTGCCGAATGAATGCAAAAGGCAATAAATGGCATAAGGTTTGCAAAAAAGATTTGGATTTGCACTCGCCGTCATTGTAACGTAGTGTTGTGTTTTACAACAATACTTGAGTATATTTATCATCTTTAAAGTAACTGTGGTGGATAAAATAGCAAAGCCTGCATTCATTGCCAGCAATGATAATCCCAGCAGGTTCAGTTCAAATGAATGGGAGCGGATGACAAGCATATTTTCCTAATATCCCCCTACTTTTAATTTTCACCCATCTCCCCTTTCAGATCACATTCCCTATTAGTGGGCCAACAATCCAACACTTGGTGAATTGCGCTTCACAATGATCGTAAGACATCGAAGGACATGACGTCGCTACGAATGCTTGGCCGCCCCAAGCTTCTTGACACTAAGAGGTGCCGTGATATGGACCAATCAGAACCAAGCTGTTTTCCATATTTAAATAGTGGGAGATGAGCACTGTAATCAGAGCAAGGCTTATTTACATGTCACATATTCATGAGAAACCCATTTCAACTATCAGGCATAAAAGACCAACTAGAATAGCTTGTAAAAGAACATTCTAGGTCTAGGCATGAAATTTGGCTAACATTCCTGACATCATTAAAAAGCATCCTTTTTCATTTAGCTTCTAGTTTTATGGGACATGTATACACTTACCCAGCCTAGCATATACAGAAACACATGCACACACACACACACACACACACACACACACACTGGACACAGAGGTTCAGCTATAGACTCCCTGGAGCATGTCTGAGTTGTAACGAATGCGTTGTGACAGAAAACCTGATTCACAACAGGACCCGAGGGTGCTTGGCATCTGCATCGAGCGCATACGGCCGACTTTTCAGAGCACCAAACCTCCTTTTCAGAATGGGAAAGCATAGTCATCCTGCGCTCCGAATTGTCACCATGGGTTACGCTCTCAGAGGTCTGAGTGCAAGCGCTCTACAATCAGATATAATATCAGGCCAGTGGTTCTTGGATAACTGAACAGTCCAAGAATTTAATTAACATGAGGTCCATGTTATGTCTGCGTTGAAGTGTGCCTTGTCAGTGTCAGATCATACTATTAGTACTAGTAGTAGTTGTTGGGTCAATCCTATTAGTGATGTGTGTCACTCATGTCAAATGTAATAGGATAAACTCCACAGATGCTCTGCCAGTCCCACTTCTACAACCCATGGCAGTGACAGAATTTTTTATTTCTATATAACCGGCATGCCATATTTCAAATCTCTGTTCCGTGCTGGAACACGGACTCACACCTTGTCCACCTGCGACGAATATTGTATTGCAGAAGCGTCCCAAAGGCGTTCCTTCGTTATGCCGAGTCCATTTGTGGTGGAAGCCGCATCAATCTGCGCAGCACAATCAGACGGGCCACTGACATAAAATCGAGGTCTTTAAAATAAAACACCCTGCAGACTCCTGATCATATAACGCGTTGCTACATTATAGTGACAACCACAGACACCAGGGCAAAAATCAATGGATGTGAGAATTTTCATCAAACTGCAGCAGGCCACAGTTATTGACTACATTTACCACAACAATCAGGCAAAAAAGTGAGGTCAAATCTTCACCTCAAAAAAGCCCCCATGTTACATTATAGTGCAGATATTATTTTGATTTGGAGCCGTGTGCATCTCTGGGTGATGTTTGCCGGTATACTTGACAGCTGCTTCTAGTTCAAGTCTCTGCTGTTATTTGGTAAACAGATCTGTATAATACAGAAATACACATTAGTTAACACCACAAGAACTGAACTATTTTTTTCAGTTTAAGGCCTGCCGAAAGTGACTAAACCGAACAATCGCAACTCCATTACAGTCTGCTACTCCGCCGCGCCGCTGCACTGCAATGGAAAAACTACTGTTCTTACTGGGGAAAAAAAGTTTTAAGGCTCCGGATATACAGGACAGTTTTATTTTCTTATTAAACCACAAGCAACATGGCGCAATTGTCAAGGAAAAAGCGGATTACCCTGGCAACTGTAGCTACATTATAATAACACAAAGAGAAATGCATAATTATACATATATATATATATATATATATATATATATATATATATATATATATATATATATATATATATATATATATATATATATATATATATATGTTGTTATAAAACACGTTTTCCAATAGTAAAATAATATAAAACTAAATTTCTTTGTTTCAGGCACAAACTGTTACCAGCATAAAACCTTTACTAACTCTATTGGCAGTGTTGTAACATTAACTACCGGAGACAAATTCCTTGTGTGTTTTGGACATACTTGGCAAATAAAGATGATTCTGATTCTGATTCTGATTTTAACATTCCTGTCAAACAAGTCTCAAGAAAATGTAAGCACATAATAAAACTAAAAGTAAAACTACTCACCTTGAGCTCCAGGTTTTGTTAGATTTTTGATGCATATTTTCCCAAGAAATGTTTGTTCGAACTGCAAACAGTATAACTTCTGGGGCTTTTGACTTATGAGATTCCACTGTATGTTGAGAAGATAGTTAAGATGCAACAGAAAACACAACGGAAAGCACAATGAATGCTATCCATCCATCCATCCATTTTCTGAGCCGCTTCTCCTCACTAGGGTCGCGGGCGTGCTGGAGCCTATCCCAGCTGTCATCGGGCAGGAGGCGGGGTACACCCTGAACTGGTTGCCAGCCAATCGCAGGGCACATAGAAACTAACAACCATTCGCACTCACAGTCATGCCTACGGGCAATTTAGAGTCTCCAATTAATGCATGTTTTTGGGATGTGGGAGGAAACCGGAGTGCCCGGAGAAAACCCACGCAGGCACGGGGAGAACATGCAAACTCCACACAGGCGGGGACGGGGATTGAACCCCGCACCTCAGAACTGTGAGGCTGACGCTCTAACCAGTCGGCCACCGTGCCGCCACAATGAACGCTATTCATCATAAAATAAATCCTTACAAAGAAATATAGAGCTTTACTAAAAAGTCTTAGTTTTTGTTCTCCTGTTGGACATATAACATTAATGTATAGCTTATTCTCCAAAGGTTACTTTTTCACCTTTACTAATTATTATATTTTCACTGTCATCATTCACATGTCCCCATTTTTTTTTTCTTTTTTGTATGGATTTCATCATCCACAAAGGTGAAAATGACAGCAGGATTATATCATTGTATATTTATCTCTACAGTACATGCTGTTTGAGCAGTGAAAATGCACTGCACCTCAAGCTATTTTCCCCTACATACAGTATTACATAATTTGGAAAATGGGTTCGCTGGGGTGGAATAAAATTAATGAGCATGCTGTTTTTTAAATATGATTTTAATGCAATTCTTTCTGCTTGTGTTTTATTATATTTCTGTCTGATAGTGGAGTAGGAAATTAATTTTGCCAACATTCATTAGGCAAAAAAAAATATCTTGGCTGCAAAAACATTCAATTTTCATCCTACATTAAAATATACCAAAGTGCCCATACACCTTTATTTGAATACTCATACTTAACACACTTGAGCTTTGCAAACCATTTTGTAGGAACCAGATTAAAGTAATGCTCTGGGCATGAATTGTGGCATATTTCATATCATTATCTTGCTGTTTCAGCACTTCTAATAAAAGTAAAGCTAGCTGGTAAAAGTCAGCTCTAAATTTTATAAGTCAGTGCTGGGTGTTCACCTCTCCTTGGTCTCATGGCAAAAATGGATAAATCACTGACTGTCTGTGTGCGTGCGTTTGCTTGTTCGTGTGTGTGTGTGTGTCTGTGTCTGTGTATGTGGTTGTGTGTGTGCATGTGCATGATTTGGAGGGCATTAATCTAGTATACAATCGTGTTCTGGGAATTTACCTCCTTGGAAATGTTGATTATTAAAATAAATGTTAAAAAAGGTGTACATTTTTTGTTATCATTTCTTCAACAAGACAATCTGAGATTGGCTGTTTTTATCAGTCAAGATAGCAGTCTGCCGCAAGCAGAATTAAACATTAATGTTCTGAAATATTTTTATGACAGACACTCAAAAAACTTTCTCTTACTTGCTGATTCTGCTTTTTGAATAATAATGCTCAAAGGTGAGAGCGTCCTCGCTTTTAAGGGGAATGGGAGATGAGGACAGTTGAAACCTAAAACACACCAGTGATCATTTCAAGGCAAATATGCATTGAATTTGCACCCAGATGATGTAACATTTAAACAAATGTATACAGATTGTGTAAATCAGGACTTCTGGAGTTTAGTCATAATATGTACACCCACTGATGAATGATTGATATTGTTTCTTTATAGATTTAACTGTGCTATAGTTTTCCCGTTACGCCATATATCTCTGGACAAGGCCGCAGGCGCCATGCTGGTGGTCTATGCATTATTTTTTCTGGTGCTTATTGTATGTTTGAATAGATAGATTTGATAGCCAATGTCAAAAAAATTGTGATTTACTTTGACTACAACAAGACAGGTGGTTGCACCAATTTTGAATCAGGGTGAGAAGACTGAACATTTTTCAAGGAAAAGAGGAGATTGTTGCTTTCACAAATCAGCAGAGGTGATCTCCCGCTGGCCAGATACCCAGTCCATACATCTATGTTTGTTCTGAGCACTTCGTTGAAAGTAAGCTTTAATCTTTGCAATATTAGAAAACACATGTTACCTGCTGCACAGAGCTGCATTTTCAATGTTTATATTTCAGTGCAGTGCTCATAAGTAACACAGATTTATAAAATATATATCTCGCGTTGGATGGTGGCAATGATATACACATCAGAAATGCAGGATTCTTTGACTACCGGACAGAATGGCAGCTAACTCCCACCATGCTAACCGCTATTTAGCCTTGAGGCTAATTTTCGGCAACCTCACTGATGTTTTAGCTAAAATAAATCATGCTGTCAAATATTCTGGCTCATGAATTGAACCAGCCACGGTTTTATTTATGCTTGTTTTCACACAGTTAGGTGGTGAGAAAGATATTTGAATTGTGTCGGAATTGCAGTTGTTTATGATGGCCACTTTGTCATTGTGTTGTGTCTTTGTTACTCCATCCAAAGTTTCTCTATGCTGTGCAAACCTTTTTAGCCCTCATTGTAGCACAGCTAAGGAGATTAGAACACTTATAAGATAGTTGATTTCAAATTAGGACATATATATATATATATATATATATATATATATATATATATATATATATATATAAACAAATGAAAACGAACTCCAGACAGTCTGCTACACTTCTTATCCTCCCAATCTGGACCTAATACCGATCACTTGATCGAAAGCTATCTATTGCACATTTGAGATGTCATAGCTGTATAGCTGAGTCCTCAAGCAGAGCTGCTAGCACCAGCAATGAAAATGTGCTGCCCTTCCAGAACTGTACTTGTGTGCCCTTCTTTGCATACATTCTACATGTGTAGCTGGAAGGTAAGCCACTGGAGCGTAGCATTGGCCTGATCCTTATCAGAAGCAGAGCGAGGAAGTGTGCAGAAGGTGAGCAGATAGAATGGAAATACATGAATGTAAGCACAAAGATTTCGATAAAACAAGAGCGCTGAGATAGCGAATACCTCAGCCAAGGCTAAAACATTTGTCACCATAAAGTCCATGGCTAGCATTTAAGAGATAAAAGGAGTTTAGGTTACCCGATTCTAAATTTATTTTTCAAAGTAAAAGTGAATCTACTCTGTGGTACAAATAAAGTTCCACTGCATGGTACCTATTCAACATGGAATGGCTCTACTCGCTCTATAGACATTTCTTTTGAATAAAACATTTACTACCAGGTCATTACAACATTTAAGAACACGTGGCTAGAAATGTTTAACATTTTATAAAGCTAGCTTACGCTGTTGCTGTTCATTTGCGCTTGACGCTGCAGTATAATACTACACCGTCTCCACTTTGAGGTAGAAGTCCATTTTGTTGTAACCCCTAATGTCATCTCAGATCATTTTCATCACTACAACAGCCATATGCATACAAATAAAGAACATGTTCATTCTCCTCCATTGTTACTGTTTGCTAGCGATTCAATGACATCCCATATAGCTTAAGCACAAAAGTATTGCAACCCAGTGTGATGAGATTTCACAAAGATACGTCTGAACATGTTAAATATATAATTATGGCATACCTTTAGGATAGCATACACAATTTCAATATATTTTTCAGTGGAGGCAGTGCATTTCGGCGGTAGGTCTTCGCTCAGAAAGAAGAGATCTGATTGGACAACCAAAACAGTTTAAGCTGTTAGCCAAGACACACTATGAAATAAAGACACAAGACAGCTGGAAATAAATTAACACAATTTCATGTAAGTTGTAAATGTAGGTCATTTTTACGCCAATATTTTTCTTCCTTTTCTTTTGTGTATTTTTCTTTGGTTGTTAGTCCGGAGAGTTTATACAGCTTCCTGACATTAAAGTTACAATTGTGATTTCTTGCCCAATAAAGGTGTTTATGGGTACACTTGAGGAGGAACATCTAGCCATCATAATAAAATCTAGGAGGCTTTTATAACCTAATATTGTGTAATACTGTGTTGTTAGCTGACAAGAAGGTTCCAGTGAAGATGGGCAGGGAGAGTATTTGAGTAAATTACAGCGTGGACATATACTATATTGCCAGTATTGCTAGTATTCGCTCACCTGCCTTGACTCACATATGATTTTAAGTGACATCACATTCTAAATCCATCCATCCATCCATGTTCTGAGCCGCTTCTCCTCACTAGCTGGAGCCTATCCCAGCTATCATCGGGCAGGAGGCGGGGTACACCCTGAACTGGTTGCCAGCCAATCGCAGGGCACATACAAACAAACAACCATCCGCACTCACATTCACACCTACGGCCAATTTAGAGTCTTCAATTTACCTACCATGCATGTTTTTGGGATGTGGGAGGAAACCGGAGTGCCCGGAGAAAACCCACGCAGGCACAAGGAGAACATGCAATCTCCACACAGGCGGGGCTGGGGATTGAACCCCAGTCCCCAGAACTGTGAGACAGATGTGCTAACCAGTCGACCACCGTTCCGCCATTCTAAATCCATATGGTTTAATATTATGTCGGTCTACCCTTTGCAGCTGGAACAGCTTCAACTTTTGTGGGAAGTATTTCAACAAGGTTTAGGAGTGAGTTTATGGGAATGTTTGCCCATTCTTCCAGGAGCATATTTGTGAGGTCACACACTGATATTGGATGAGAAGGCTTGACTCACTGTCCACCCCAAATCAATCCAAGGGTGTTCTATCGGGTTGAGGGCATGACTCTGTGCAGGCCAGTCAAGTTCAGCCAAACCAAATTCTCTTATCCATGTCTTTATGGACCTTGCTTTGTGCACTGGTGCACAAAGCATATGTGCACCAGTGCACATATGCTTTGTGCACAACAGTGCACAACATATGCATATGTTGGAACAGGAAGGGGTAATCGCCAAACTGTTTGACTGTCCAAAATCTTTTGGTATGCTGAAGCAAAGTTCCTTTCACTGGAGCTCACAGGCTGATATTTTGGACATTTCCAAGTTTGTCGGAGCAGTTTGGCAATGGCCCCTTCCTGTTCCAACATAATTGTGCATCAGTGCACGAATCAAGGTTCATAAAGACATAGATGAGAGAGTTTGTGTGGCTGATCGTGACTGGCGTGCACAATCCTGACCTCAACCCTATAGAACACGTTTGGATGAATTGGAGCGGAGAATGAGAGCCAGGCCTCCTCTTCCAACATCAGTGTGTAACCTCACAAATGCGCTTCTGGAATAATGGTGATGAATTCCCATAAACACACTCCTAAACCTTGTGGAAAACCTTCTCAGAAGAGTTTAACATGTTATATATATATGTTATAACTGCAGAGGAGGGACCAATGTCATATTAAACCCTATGGATTAAGAATGGGATGTCACTTAAATTCATATCTGAGTCAAGGCAGGTAAGCGAATACTTTGGGCAATAGAGTGTATTAGAGTCTTGAAATATTACTCATCATGCTCAGTGACTGAAGAAGTCTTTATACATCATAATACACATTCTGACAATATGTCACAGTATCCTGACATCAAAAAGAATTTAAAAAATGATATGGTATACAGAATAACAGTGAATAAATAACAGAACACACCAATAATCAGGAAGGTTTAACTCAGTCGCCCCATTGAACTGGTAAACGTCAAAGGTATTGAGTCTGGGTCAATGCTGAGATGAGATCATTTGGTACATCATAGCCATTAGTGGTCAAGTCACGTGGCATCCCAGTGATGATACATATGGCATATACATAATACGCTAACACATCAATTGGAGAAGAACAATAATTCTCATGGGAACTCTTTTTATAAAATGCTGACATGTAGATCTGCCGTTCTACATGCAAGACTGCATATGAGCACGGAAGCATCTCTTAATTGAAAGAATGTGCAGCAGGCCAAACTTATTAAAATATAGACTTTCAATATTTCATTTCCTGTTCTGAGGCTTCATGAAAGAGTGGGGTGAAAGGAAGGGCCTTAAATATTTGATCAAATGCAGGTAACTCATACCAGCTTGAAGATCACGTCGGGTGACTGTTGCTGCCCGAAGATCTCATAGGAAGCCAAAACTTCAAACCCTATTTACAGCATGCTGTGTTGAAGGCTTAGCTCTTAAAATAAAAATGAATTCAGCAAAACAAACATTGTTTAGGAATTCATGTCAGGCAAACAAGCTAGAATGTGACATACACAAGACAAAGGTAAAAGAGGAACGAACTAATGTTCAACAATGGAAAGTAGTCTAAAACTGAAAATTGTCCCAGTTGGAACTAACTCTTTAAAGTCATGCAATTTGGAATTCGACTAAAATTTTCAGGAAAAATAGAGCCTTTAAAGGGACGTTTTCAGTGTTAAAAGCGCTAGCAGGATTTGAATGTAACCTCAGTTCACCAAGCCTCTAAAGGTAAAAGAAATCAGTGGTCCTTAAACTGATTGTATACAACTTTAGAGACACTCTGAGAGTACACTGTAGTACTTTTTTCAGCAAGGTTAATTATTATTTAATTATTGAACACTCTGTTCCTTTTTGTTTCAGATAAACATGGGCTGTGTTTATTCAAAGCAGATTTTAATGATGCCTTTGAGGTAACATTCCTGGTAGTTTTTGCATTCAAATTACACCCCAAATACTGGATTTAATGTGGCTTTAGGGTTTCTTTTCCGATAATTTTTCATTTCTATAGCCGTGATTTGTGAGCTGCGATTTTATGGTTGGAACAAGTCAGTAATTTTCTTTTGATCTTTAAACCAGAAGGGAATTCAGCAAGGGTCAATATGGAAGGCTTTCTGAAGGTTATGAACCTTGCTAATTTCCATATACTCATGCCCACTGGACCCCAACAGAACATTCTCTGAAGTTTTTTCTCTCAACAACACATAAGGCCCGGCTGCATTTATCAGCTGCGAAAGTGTTGGCAGAAGGTGCACTGTCTGCACAGTGTCTCTATCAGTGCCACACCACAAATTAACACTTCTTCCTCCTGATTCTTATCTGAGGAGCAGACACAAGATCTCCATCTGGCTCTGTAGTAGCTTCTGACTTAAAGTGGGTGCATATTTATAACTTACTAATAATTCATCCATATGGTTGGAGTAAGTTTAGACTAAGGAGGATGATGCTAAGGAGTCCTCAATATGAGACAGATCTTTATTTTTTTAATTTTTATTTATTTTTATTTTTTTTACCAAAAGTCATAGACTGTCGAACCTTTCAGACAGAGAGATGTGCTTCAGTCAGCTATCACTATGAATCTTACACATAGTAGGAACTCTAGAAGATTGTGTTGTTTAAGCTTTATTACCTCGTTTGCACAAACATAAATGTAGTAATCTAACCTGAACTGAATTTCATTGCCTAGGTCTCATTTTCATAATCGCCATGCTTTTTTATTCATTATTTCCTCATTGCAGCCTCGTTTTGTAAACAGGTACAAATGACGTTGTCAATACTTAACATTCTCACGACAAGTAAATATGTGAAGCAAGGACATACTACCCTTTTATCCTTTTAGCTTGCAATCACTGGAAGATATGAACCCCTCAATGACACATATAGTATATTGTATATTTTCTCATAGGGCTTTATTGTCCCCTCAGCCTATTGCCTCTTGACATTTATGCTGTATATAAAGACAAATGAGTTGGAAGAGGACAATATACGGTAGCGACCAGCTCAATCCATCTCAATGGATGAAAGCATATAGTGTGATTGCCTTTTGCTAAAAACACTCCAAAATATCTTTATTAGGAATATGACTAAGCAATGTGTGTGTTGCTGTTGTTTCAGAATAATGCAAAAGAACATTAGATCCAAACATACTTAGCTAGTGCAGTACAGCAATTAGGCCAGGCTAAGAGTGATTACAGAAATCTGAAGCCTTCCTCCTGCTATTTAGCACAGACCTGAATGTAAATTTACATTCCAGTAAATTAATATCCACCTCGTATAACGCAGAAGGCCATAGAGGTGCAGCTATGCAGCAGGTAATTATGAAGTTATGCAGAACTAACTAGAGTTTAATTGGAGCAGACAAACTGCTCCTATGAAATGCTGAATGCCGTCAGTGCATAGATACGGAATGAAAGGCGATGAGTCTGGCTGATTGAGACAGTAGCGCTCAACAATTCCTCAAGTGCAGTCCATTGAAGATGGTTTGCACAGAAGATCATCAAGATATTAGTCATATGCTCACCTGAACATAATAGACAGTATAAAAAGAGTGAGTTTGTAATGACCCATATGGTACAAGTTTGTGCTGTGTCCAAGTTTTTAATAGAAAGCACATAATGAATTTAAATGAGCCGCAAGTCCACTCTGATTACACAAATAATATACAAATAGTATACCAATGGATGGTATACTATTGCTTTTGGTAACTTTCATTTCGGCATTGCGAACAGTACTAATTTGTTATCATTAAGAATTTGGTCCATTGTGTGGAATTGGTTGTCTACTAAACACACCTTGAAGCATTAGAGGTAAAACGGAGTGCAATATTCACTCTTGATTCAGTATCCAATAGCTTGTATCCCTAAGAACAACAACAACAAGTTGAGCAACATCCATACAGGTTTCTGCTACAGCCCAACTCCTGCAGGCAACATTATTCTGCTCAAAGCAACACTGGCATCAAAACGTGAACATTCGGACAGATTCTCCAATCACATTGGAAATATTACAAAAAAAATAATTACGGATGGAACTGTTTTCCGTCCCCCCCCCCCTTTCCCCCCACCCCCCTTGGGTTGAGGGTTGAGGGAGGTGGCGCTTCGAGGCAGGAAATCTGCTTTGACGCATTTTTTAAGTGGATTTTGCCAAGTTATTGGATTCTTTTTTTTTCCCTACATACATTACCACTCAAATGCCATAATGATCAGCAAGGACCCATACAGTAACAAATGAGCTCAGTCAACATACAGTACAATGCACTTAACAATTATTGTGGCATTAAAATGATTGAAAGGCTCTGGGGGCCATTGACATAAATTTGGTTCAATTTTATTTTTATTGTTATTACCGACATTGTATGAAAACAAAATTGTAGGTTTTTATCCCTCCTTTTCCCCATGTGCACCATTGTACTGTATTGCATGTTGTCCTGCTTCTGTTGCCAGATGCACAGTTGAGTAACTGGTGAATGACATACAGAAGATTGAAATTTGTGTCTACTGTTTGATTATGGTCCACATTATTTTCAGATTTCTCTAGAATAATCTGAAGCCAACAACAACAGCGATGACACATGTCATGTCCACACTCCAAAATGTTCACCGGCTTAAAGCACTTACACACACAGTCATTATTACAAGATGGGAGGGAGGAGGTTTGAGGGATTTATGTCTTTAGAACATTCACTCATCTGTGTCTTTTATTTTGACAAATCACAAGTGACCTCCCACCCACCAAATGACTGCAGCAGATGAGCAGAGTGAAGTGGACATGTTCGTATGCGAACAACACAAGCATCATGCTTGTAAATTAATACTGTGCTAATGTTATACATGCATGGGTGTAAAGCAGATACATGCTTGGATGCAATGTCTAGTACAATTACAAATCCTGATTAATCATACGCTGGAGTTGTTATTTGGGAAGTCTTGCCTCAGTCCCGACCTTTGAGTCTAGCTCGAGCGAGCAGACTGATTACTCTGGCAAAGTCACATGAAGCAGACGTTTCTCAGAGGAAAGATTACTTGCTTGGTGTGCTAATGTCTGAGGCGAGCTAATGCATCACTTTGAAAAAGACATTGTTTATGACGAAGGCGTCTTTATAAACCACAAGGCATCCATGCTGCAACCAAGAACAAATAGCTCACACAAAATCTTTAGAAAATTGCATTAAAATATATCAACTTTACAGTGGAACCTCTAAGGTCAAACACAATCCATTCGAGGATGCTGTTCATGCTCCAATTTGTTAGGATTTAGAAACATGTTTTCCCTTAAGAAAAAATGGAAATACAAATAATCCCTTGTAGAGTAAAACTTTTGGCAACCCTTAATTAACTTTACAAGCATTTTGATTAACATTTTACCATTCTTCATGCATTTTTCTTCAACTACTCTTTGTCATACAAGTGTTAAAGAAATAAGTTAACCACAGTAAAATTTCAAAACATCATGTGTATGGTGATGGGCAAAACCATTGGGACATCGTTGAGCGTTCCTGCTTTATATGTGAGGCCGCTTCTTGTAAACTTTAGTATTTATTGTTTTCTCTTCTTCTCTTCTTTTATCACCTCTTGTTGAGGCTACTGAACATACAAAAACAAAAACACATGCCCAGTGTTTATCTGGTGATGCTTGCTGAACAAAGGTTTTGTGCATTTTTGGGTGATTTTTTATTTTTTTTTAATATACAATCGTAAAGGCACATTTGCAACAAAAAACTACAACCTTTGGGGGCTTTGCCTTTAAAGGCTCCTCTGTATTACTTTCAAACTGGTCATAAATAACAGCAAATGGTGGTAAATACAGTCTATCATAATGACTGCTTGTGCCACAACACAAACCACAATGATTTTTTTCCTCAACACAATTACAATTTTAGAGCAGGTCGGTCTTATAAATTCATTGGATTCTTTAATTTAAACATGAAGTATTTTCAAGTGACCTAAATACATCTAGTTCAACAGCATTACATCTTGTCAGTAAATTCTCTTAAGACGCTCAATACAGTGATACACAAAAGTCAAGTATTTAAAGATGGTTTTCATAGCCCTTGATTGCTTAATGCAAATGTGAATAGAATGCTAGTGTGAACAGTACTGTAAAGTACAGTAAGTATACAAATAGTACTATGCCACTTTGTAACATGATGTCACATTCGTTCTCTGTATGTCACTCTCCCCTCAATTACCTTCCTACTAAATTATTAAATTCAGTCATTGTTAAAATTGCAAGAACGATGATGTCACCCTTTGAAAATGACGTGTGCAGTCCACTAAGTATATTAACATTTAGTATGAAATTAATCGTGCTCAATTGCATATCATTAGCAGGCATATCCAATTTTGCCAAACTTAGAGCAGATAAGCCTGGAATTCAGGTTGGAATCACTGAACAGGAGAGTGTTAGAGAGAGAGTGAGAGAGAGAGGTAGAGAAAGAGAGAGAGAGAGAGAGAGAGAGAGAGAGAGAGAGAGAGAGAGAGAGAGAGGCTAAATGCAAAGAACCCTCTTCTCTCCTCACAGTCATTCCAAAGACTTCTTCGAGTGGTGCCCTTTACCTTCAATTCCCCTCAATGCAGGAGCGCTCCACTGAGGCTGGAGGAACATTTGCGTGAAAGCCTGCATGATCCAACCCAGGAAACAATGCCCGGCTTAGCTTATCTTGACTTTGTACCCATAAATGATGCAAACGATCGAGATGGAAGAGCTGGCATCATCGAGGTTACATGAATATGTGCGTTATACATTTTTGTGCTGCTGTAATATGACAGGACGTGTCACACAATGAATTAGTAATTTTTATGGAAACAGGGCCTTTGCTCGATCCAAATAAGTACTAAATGTGGACACAAGATTAATTAGTGTAAATTTGCTTACGCAATCTTATGTGCAAACATAGACACATACTGTAAATATGTCGAAAAAAATTCATGTGAATACAGATTGATTCATAGGGGCACCGAACCCCCTGATGTAATGCAACAGCACTATCTTCACGTCTCCCCCCAAAACTGCTCGACTGCATTGAATCCCAATGAATTAATGTTTCTTCTTCTTCCCTTTAACTGATGGCAGCCTGCTGTTTCATGGCAATCCATAATCGTTTGTCTCCTCCAGTGAATGTGGATACAACTCCAAATGCAAGCAATGCTTTGTTCTTCCATTTATTCTTCACTTTAACAATGATCGCCCCTCACACACACAATGGTCTTGCTCATCCTCTTCTCTTTTTCATTCACACTCCTCTTATCACAGCATGTTTTCTCTCCATTACCTCCACTACTGTCTCTGAGTGCCTCTCTCCTCATTCTATCCTTCTTCTCTTTCTGCTTGAGTCTGACGTCATAGCAACCGCAGTGTATGAGCCTTTTTTTTTATTTTTATGTTTTTATCAGTCTACGTCACTGTATCAAAAATGATAGAGGCAGCCAGACACATGAGAAATACAGAGGAGAAAGTGACAAACCAAGCCACACCCACACACTATGACATATAGGGTGCATGCTCTATTGGGGCTCTGCAAGCCGTGGGCAAGGTCGGCTTTGGGCTGCAGCATTTTTATTGATGTGACTCACTGTGGCATGGTGCAGGGAAATGAGTGTTCAAGCAAAGCAAGGGGGTTAAAATAGCCGAAGCGGCATTCTGAAAGAGTCAAGAGTGGTGAGGTGGAAGCAAAGGAGGGTGAGAGGGGGAGAACGATTCAAGAGACACACTCACCAGTTTGTACATTATTATTCATACAGTAGGTTCATCTGCATAATCTACACTCTAAGATACGTCAACAAGTCTGCCTTGACAAAGGTAATAATGGTCAAAATGTTTCTTAATAAATGCGTATTATTGTAGATTTATAGTTTGGAGAGGTGGAGAATTGCTATGTATCATGAGAAGCATACGTGTGCACGTGTGTGCACATGTGTGTGTGTGTGTGTGTGTGTGTGTGTGTGTGTGTGTGCATGGAGTTTCTTCATCATGAATGAGGAAAATACAGTGGAGTTCTACTCCACTGGAATGTACAACCGCAATTGATCACATTTGATCAAAATGTATTATTATTATTATTATTATTAGTAGTAGTAGTAGTAGTAGTAGTTTAAAAGGCAAAAAGGCCCAAAAAAATTAATTTAAGACTTTCACCTCACGCATTACTCTAATGAGAAACTGCATGACTGACTGCACTCAGAGGCGCAATTTAAACCCAGCCCTCCTCAAATTGGCGGGATTATTTTTTTATTTTACTGTATGTTCTTTTTAAGCAAGCTAGAGAAGTGCATAATGGTACGTTACTTGGTTTAAACTTAATATTTTAAGAACAAAAATACAGCACCCCCTTGCCTCAAAATGGTTTGTAGTAGTTTTCCAAGAGTCTTTCCAAATCTTATCAAAGTCTTATGATGTAAAGGTAACATGACTCCTATTAGGACACATAGAGAAGGAGAGTTCATGCTTTAGTTACAGATTCTCCCCCGAAAGTGTTACGCTTCTCTTTCATAGCTATTGAGTTAAACTGTAGAAAACAGTGTTATTTATTTACCCCTAAACATCTGATCCTGACTCGCCCTTGACTGTACTTCTATACATATGATTTTAATTTTATGTTCTAATGAAGAGATTTTGTCCTCTGCAGAAAGAAAAAAAATCCCAAAAACTTAATTCATGTATTTCACGTGTGCTGTTGGTGGATTGGAAGGACACGTGTAACATGTCAATTCATTTGTATCTCAATGGCTAAACTGTAAACAACGAGTCCTGCGCTTGCACACTCTAGAGACACCTCGTGGCACAACAGAGAATAGGTTCAATATTTATCACCAATGAAATTCAGGAAATTCACGGTTGGAAAGAAAAAGTAGATTTTATTTTAAATTAAATCTGGATATTTCATTTACATATATATGTCATTGTATTCTGATTTTGTTTTTTATCAGTAGAAGTGAGAAAAGTACACTCTTTACTGATGCAGAAGTGCAGAAACCTGTATAAAAATAGACTGGTCAAAGTAGAAGTCCTATTTCAACTCATTTATGTCGGCAAAAGTAATAGAGTACAGACTCTGAAATGGTCAGTACAAAAGTTAAAATTAAAAATGATTTTTTTTTCTTTTTTTTTACTGTCAATTGTTATCGCTGCACTGCTAATTCTTGCCGAACAAGTGAACGAAATTGAAAAAAAAAAACCCGGACTTAACCCTCATTATTCTCAGGGACTTCAACAAAGCTAAACTCAACCACAAACTCCCTAAATACAAGCAGCACATCGACTGTCCTACCAGGGAAAATAACATTTTTAGACCACTGCTATACTACGCTAAATAACACATACCGTGCCAAACCTCGTGCAGCACTGGGCTTGTCTGATCACTGCTTAATTCACTTAATACCGACACACAGGCAAGAACTTAAATGCGTGAAGCCTACAGTGTAATAATCAGTGAAAAAGCGGACCAATGAAGCAAAGATAGAACTTCAAAGCTGTTTAGACTGCACAGACTGGAATGTCTTTGAAAATTCAGCTGGCAGCCTGGATGAATATACGGACACTGTCACATCCTATATTAGTTTCTGTGAAGATGTGTCTGTACCAACAAAGTCATTTCACACATTCAATAACAACAAGCCGTGGTTTACTGCCAAACTCAAGCAACTTGGCCAAGCTAAGGAAGGCGCATATCAGAGCAGGGACAGGGCCCTGTATAATCGAGCTAGAAACCAGCTGACTAAAGAAATTAACTTTGCAAAGAGAAACTATGCAGCAAAATTGGAAAAACAGTTTAGCGCTAACGATTCTAAATCAGTCTGGCATGCATTCCAATCGCTGACCAAATACAAGCGATGATCACTGAAGTTTGCAGATGACACCACTGTCATTGGCCTCATCAAAGACGGTGATGAGTCTGCATATCGACAGGAAGTGGAGCGGCTGGAGCTGTGGTGCGGCCAACACAACCTGGAGCTGAACATGCTCAAGACTGTAGAGATGATCGTGGACTTCAGGAGGCATCCTTCGCCACAGCTGCCCCTCACGCTGTCCAGCTGCCTCGTGTCAACCGTCGAGACCTTCAAATTCCTGGGAATTACAGTCTCTCAGGACCTGAAGTGGGCGATCAACATCAACTCCGTCCTCAAAAAGGCCCAGCAGAGGATGTACTTCCTGCGGCTTCTGAGAAAGCATGGCCTGCCACAGGAGCTGCTGAGGCAGTTCTACACAGTGGTCATCGAATCAGTCCTGTGTTCTTCCATCACAGTCTGGTTTGGTGCTGCTACAAAAAAGGACAAACTCCGACAGCAACGGACAATCAAAACTGCTGAAAAGATTGTCAGCATACATACATACTCGTACACTCACTGTAGTAGTCTCGCCACGGGGCACTATTTGCATATCTGTTGTTGACCAATACTGGCCACTCATGCCAGAGTAGCATCTGCCCCACTTGCACACTGATTGAGGAGTATCTGCAACATTTGCACAATCAACATTGTCCCAGATTATCGCGTTACTTGTCACTTTAAACTGCATATACTCCTTAAAGTCTCGGCGCCCTTTGCACAATGGTCATTGCACCGGACTATTGCTATATTAGTCATTCAAACTGCTTTAAGTGCTAGAGGACTCTGCATCTCTTTGCACAATTGTCAAAAAATCAAATAAATAAATGTGTACCGGCATTACCAGATAACTAGCAACCCTTTATTGCTCAGTGACTGTTTTTCTCAATGTCTTTATGTCTCAAAAGGGTTAGTTCTCTGTCAATTGACTGTCTGTTGTTGTACTAGAGCGGCTCCAACTACCGGAGACAATTTCCTTGTGTGTTTTTTGGACATACTTGGCAAGTAAAGATGATTCTGATTCTGATTCTGATTCTGATATAAAATACCAGTTTTGATAAATGAAAAAACTTCCCTGCAGAAAAAATAGTTTCCCTCTTTTATTAACTTGAATAGTACTCCTATACTGACAACAACAAAAATACCTAGAATTTGCTTAGGCTTTTTATGTTTTCAAAACATGTTGTAAATGTGTTCGGCAGCATTGTGAAATTACAAAAATAATAATAATAATAATGCTGAATTAGCTAACAACTGAAAAAAAATTGTTTTTTGAAAATAGTTAGACATTTTTATTTATTTATTTTTTTACATCAAAAGCTGGTGGTTTTAAGGCTGTAGGCACAAGACAACACATTTGCCACAAACCATTCTTGGAGCTGACAACATCAATTCTCTTAAATAAGGCCATGAATGGGAAATTGCTTCTCCGAACCTGTTGCCATTGTTGTTAATGCTCCCTGAAGTTTCTCCATGTTGCTGCTGTTACAGACACCCCCCCCCCCCCCCCCCCCCCCCACACACACACACCCCCGATTTGTTTTATTTCATTACATTCAGCTCCACTCAGAAGCTTTATTTTTATCTACAGGGATTTGTAACTGCTTGCAATGATATATTTTGGTCAGTCAGATAGACTTGTGTCATATGACTCTGTTTCACCAATCCAATGTAACTACTGTTGACTATATTTTGCCAGTCAAATGGAGCCAGGCAGCATTTTTGCCACTTAGTCTCCCCACACAAAAGCAACGTTTTCAAAGTAACTCATTTACGTGAAACATGACAGAAATCTATATTTACATTACAGCTCCAGCTCACCTGTGACCCAGTGAGGATAAGCACTATGGATAGGTGGACTACAAAAAAGAACAGCTATGCACTGTCATCTATGACTGCCTAAAAATATCAGCATTTCAGCCTACAAGGAGTCTACTTGGAACTTGAGAAACATACAAGAGGCTGTCTCGGTCTGTGTTTGCAGAATATAAAGATCTGTGGAATAAAACCAGCAGTGTCGACCACAGCACGTGTAAATAAAGTTGATTTAAGCCCAGTCTATTGTGGCTGAATTTTCCTTAGTTGATGTTATTTTATTTAAAAAATAAAATGTTTTAAAATGGTATTGGTAGGTAACATTTGAATTTGCATTTCAAGTATGACTATTCAAAAAAAATAAACAATTCAGAAGTTACCCAGCATTATCAGTATCATTTTTTTCAATGAATACTTATTCTTAATTATTTGTAGGACTACTTTTTACTTTTACTTGAGTCATATCACGCTAGGAAACAGTAGCTTAATATAGGACTAAAAATGTGAAGTAAAATAAAATAAAATAAATATTTTTGTGTATACTCTACCAACCTGTGGCTATTATGGTCGCAACTGTAGACGTCATTTCGTGTCGTTACTTGTCGGCATATATTCTGTTTATTATCATTTATTTTATTCATTTTTTGAGTTGTGAATTGTCAACATTGTACATTGAGCCGGAATGAATGAGGAGGAAATTAATGAACCTCAGAATTGTTGTGCTACGTCACCTCTTGCTGCGCGGAAGGATATTGTCACAGAGACGTGCCGTTCTGGGATGTGGGACTACTTCTTGTAAAAGGCAAAGGAACACGCGTTGAAAGGTGCAAGGATACAGCGGAACTACACGTCGCTAGCAGGTGCACCATAGCTTCGTGAATTTTCAAGTCCGGAGAGAGACACGTCATGGCGCAGGATTCGGCCTTTTCATCTTTTCGTTCATTGTAAACAACACCTCGGCTGCTTGTGTTTACACTTGACGAATGTCACGGTAAGTCTAGCTAGCTGGCGAATGTGCATCCTAGTGCGTAATTGCTAGCCGTATGCTAATGCTAGATAACAGCTGACAACCGAGTGAACACATTGCTGACACGTCTGCTACCAATTGGAGTGTTTCTTCTGCGTTAAGTACTGTGCAGGTTTTTAAAAATATCAATGTGAGGTTTAGGTTTGGACAAATGGATTGGCATGAAATAAAAAGTAATGCGTGAGACTTTTGACGTCATTCGGGGGACCTGAGTCGTGTTACGTCATATGACGTGCTAATTTGCATGTTTATATCATGGACCATATGGTTGTTTTTTTAAGGTCTCCATTCCCCCCAAAAAAGTGACGCAAGAAAAACTTGCGACGCAATAGGTGTAAGAATAATTTTGCCAAGCATCATCATGGTTTGACGTCACGGAACAATTGTTTAGAAATGACAATCAGTGTTTCCACTAGTTCCGCTTGCATGATGATTATGATGATGAGGAAGTTGTTATCTAGATGGTGCACGTTTTTCATTATCCATCTTAAACTAAACGTCATGTTTGTGTGGGTGGACGACTAGCATGAGTCACCGCAGTGTTGTGCTTACTTTGTGTGCATGCTCAATTGTAGAAGCACAATTAAAGTCACATCCTATGCACACACAGCAGAATCGTCTTGCACTATGCTGTTTTTCCAGGGTAAACAAAGGCGAGCATAGTATTAACGATGTTTGACAAGACTTCCGTCAAGTTACGTTTGACTTCTGAACAACCTGACTGCTAATAGAAACTACAATTCCATCATGAATACTCAGTTTAATGAGATGTACAGTAATTGAATCAAATTATCGCAGAAAGAATACACTGTCCACTTAAAACTTGAATGTTTTCCTATAAGAAATAATGGAAAAACAAACTGTTCTTAAGTAAAACTGTTGCCATTGTTAAATCTTTGTTGACTTTAAGTGATGTTTTAACATTCTTAGTGGTGATTCAACTGTAAACATACGTTAGCCAATGTTAATATTAGTATAAAACAAAAAAGCATAATGAGCTGGTGCTTCGCACTGTAGATGCATCTTATACATCAAGTTTTTAAAAAGTCTTAATTGTCACGAAAGGGTAAAAATAAGTTATCCCCTGTAAAATGTAAAAGCAATAACATACTCTTAACTACTAAGTGATGGTGTGTTGACGCTGGAGTTTTACTCCTTTGAAGTTTGAATGAAAAGGAAACTTCTGGTAACTTCCCTTCTCTTATTTTCTTTGGTTGGACGATGGATCACAAAAACTGTTTGTCGTGTAAGATGCTGATGTCTCACATTAAGTACTCCATGGCTGTGAAGGTGTTGCATAAGCAAAACAACCACCTAAAATTAATGCTGACCGAGCTGAGTTCTTACATAAATTCTGGATTTATGTGCAACTTTGGAGGTTCTACCTTGCATCTCGCAAATGCAGTGTTGACCCCCCTTACTGCTTCTGAGTTGGTCCATATTGACGTGGAAAGCACACCTATACTCCATGTCTATACATTTCATTTTGACATGCAAATTCTGTTTTCGTTTCTAAGTTCCTCCCTATAACCAAATGTATCTTAATCTTGACCCTACAGTCAACCAGAAATTCTGATGCCCAATATTCAATGTTGACTTTTATAGGTGAAAATTTTGTATTTGTACTATACATGTGCAACAGTTGATAGCAGTGGCTCTGTCACACTGGATTTTTTGGCAGGTGATTAAAGTCTATGTCAGGGCGTAACTCTCAAATCCCAATACTCTTCTGAGTTCCACATACCCTGAAGCTGTTTGGCCGTCCTCCCATCCTCAAATTGATTTCTCATCTCTCTTAAGTCCTAAATCCTCCTTAGCATGCAGCTGAATGAATCATTTCTGTGCAGCCTCTTGCACGTCATGCTCAACGCCCTGATTTGTTTGTGTGTGGTTGCACACACAAATCTTACTTCCCTAGTTAGTGGGTATGCTGCTATACACGGCTAACTTTGTTGCCATCCACCAATCCTCAAAGCTGTGTTTTATCTAAATGTGACTCTAGGGTAATGCGATTATATTAAGTAATATTACACATTTTCTCTTGAAAAACTACAATTTTATTCTTGTAAAATTTAGGCTTTACAAGTATATGATGGAAGGAAATTTTTCTGCACGGTGGACGACTGGTTAGAGCATCTGCCTCACAGTTCTGAGCACCGGGGTTCAATCCCCGGCCCCGCCTGTGTGGAGTTTGCATGTTCTCCCTGTGCCTGTGTGGCTTTTCTCCGGGCACTCCAGTTTCCTCCCACATCCCAAAAACATTCTTGGTAGGTTAATTGACAACTCTAAATTGCCCCTAGTTGTGAATGTGAGCGTGAATGGTTGTTTGTTTTTATGTGCCCTGCGATTGGTTGGCAACCAGTTCAGGGTGTACCCCGCCTCCTGACCGATGATAGCTGGGATAGGCTCCAGCACGCCCTCGACCCTAGTGAGGAGAAGCGGCTCAGAAAATGGATGGATGGATGGATGGATGGATGGAAGATCAGGATTTTTGGGGCCGATCACTGATCGCCGATCAGCGAGTTGAAAAAAACGATCACCGATCCGATCATAAGATGGATAAATGTGTCTATTTAAATGACCTGTTCATTTACTGTATATACTTGTGTGCTTAATTGCTAAAAAAATGACATTTGCAATTAATAATGTATCTTTGTATCTATTTATGCCAGTGAGGCATAGTGACAGACAGAACAAATGATAAATGGTCTTCTATTAGATGGCAGGAAGTACATACAGTAATTAATGTATCCACTTTTTGTGACATTTTTGTTTGTTGGTGTTCCGTGAGATTTTTCATTTGTAAAATATGTTCCTTGGCTCCATAAAGGTTGGAAATCACTGCTCTAGTCAGATCGTGTATTCTAATCAGTCAGGTCAAACAAACATTACATGACAGAAATAATGGGTGCTAACTTACTGTAATTAAATTACTTTTTTTTAAATTAAATTACTTCACCCACACCGAAACTTTAGAGCATGATATGACAGAACAGCGGCGTGTTTACGTCCAACCGTTCGTGGTACCACTAGCTTGCTAGGCTACATAACGTTTTGTTGCCTGCTTGCGAGCCGTATCGTATTCAAAGTACGGGAACAAACCACATGCCTTAAACGAACGTCCTCCCCTGTCCTGAGCACCGGTGACCACCAACACACGTATTTCCCCATTTTGTCCTCATAATACAGTCGGCGCAATCCACTCTTGTTGTAGTTGCCATGGTAACGCGTGTATCCGGTCGCAGTTGAGTTGACAAGATAAAGCCCAATGATCGTAAAAAACGGGATGCGGTGTATCGGAATACAAAATTTTATTGCAGTAGTCTGACAGTGCAATCGTGAAAGAGCAAATTTGTCTTGTAGTCTGACGTGTCAGTTCCACACTGCCGTTTTTTGTTGTTTTTTTAAAATAACTTTACTGGCCTTCAGATATTTCCAATACTACGTCAAAAGACGTGCGACAAGGCTAAAAATAAACTAGCTTTTGGATTCAAATATACTGTGCACGATGGCAATGCGGAGTAAATGTCTTTTGCGGAGCTGATCAATGACGTCATTGATCGGATCGGCGAATTATGACATTAAAGCCGATCAGCATAAAATGCTAAATATCAGCCGATACAGATCAGCCCGATAAAATCGGTGTAAAGTCTAGTAAAATTACAACTTTATCTTTATATTTTGGCTTTATTATTGTAATTTATATTATACTCCCGTATTATTATTTTTGTTGTGCGAGTGGCACCAGTTAGGTGATGGATGTGCTGAACTTTCATTGAAGGTTAACAATTAGTATTTTGTGTTATTCATGCTTTACAGAAAATGCAAAAAAATCATCATTGTAATTCAGCAGAGCCTGTTGAGGGAAGTGATGTGGAAGTCAATGTTACATTCACAGATCCTTTCAAAGTTGAACAGAATCAACTTCGTCATTTGTTGGTGAGAGATCTGTTTGCAAATTCTGCCAAAGGGCTGCTAATGTGCATAAAAAAGAATGTGGAGAAAAGTTCATACCAGTAATTGAGCCTCTTGTGAGAACAGCAGTCATGTGGTCATGAGAGGAGGTGTCCTCCTTTTTCTCATTCCTGCTTGTTTTTTTTCCCCCCTAAGTCTGTCATTCACAGAGACTCTCATGTTCGGATGAGCAGCTAAAGAACCACATTGTGCTGTTTTGTATTAAGCGGGTGCTGGAACTACTATTTCACCTGACTGCAGAGTGACTGCAGTCTTTGGATCAAGAAGACCGCACTCTTGCAGCCAATAGTGACCATGTCAGGTATTTATTATTTACGTATTCAATCAGTCTTCAAAACACAGCTATTTAGATTCAGTGTTTCATATTTGAATGTTTTTCCTCAGCAGTCTTGTTTGATTGGACGTCTATATTTCAGGCACTTACACTCCAGCCCCTGGTGGGCCCTTTTCAGCTCTCACTCCAAGCATGTGGCCTCAGGACATTTTGGCAAAGTACCATCAAGTAAGCACATGACTTTTCTTGTGCATATACAGTATGTTTAGTAGGCTTTAGACGATCAAGATTTTTGGGGCCGATATCCAACCAGCAAGTTGGGGGGGGGAAAAAAAAAAAAAAAAAAAACGATAACCGATCTCGATGACAAGATGGAGCAATGTGTCTTTTTACATGACTTGTTCATTTATTGTATATACTTGTGTACTGTATACTGTATCCATCCATCCATCCATCCATCCATTTTCTGTACAGTTTATCCTCACAAGGGTTGCGGGCGTGCTGGAGCCCATCCCAGCTCAAATTGTTCTCTAGCATTTTAGACAAAAGTTAAAACACCAATGACCTCTAGGTGGCATTCAAGGATTGGCCACTGACATAAGTTTAGGTCAAATCAACATTACAACATGACACGACGTACTTCAGTTGTGCACAGACTGCAAATAACTTACGTGGTGTTTGTCTGAGACACCGCAAAATAGTCCCACACCGACGACGTGTTTTTTTCACCGACAACATTGAACAAACTTTATTGGTCGTCAGATAGTTACAGTACTGCGCAACAAGACACGTGACAAGGCTAAAAATAAACTAGCTTTTGGATTCATATGCGGCAAAGACGCGTAGTTAAATGTCTTGTGCGGAGCCGATTAATGACGTCATTGATCGGATCGGCGACTTATGACATGAAAGCCGATGAGCTGATCAGCATATAATGCTAATTATCGGCCAATACCAATAACACCGATAAGATCGCCGTAAAGTCTGTTTAGATCAGTGATTCCCTAAACACTGAGGAACATTAGTATACTTTTGAGAGACCTTGAGATGTGCAATGGGAAATTATCCAATTTTTATTTTATTATTATTTTTGTTTTTATTAGTCCCAAAATAAGTTATTTACGACAAATAATATGCTATGTTTTTGGTCAACTATCTTTCCCAGTGAAGTATAGTGACACGCATAACAATTAAATGCTCGTCCACAAGATAGCAGAAGCTACATACAAAATTAACCTGCCTATCCAATTTTTATGACATTTTTGTTTGTTCTGCCTTGAGATTTTTTTCAAATGTAAAATATGTGCTTTGTTTCAATAAATGTCAGAAAAACATGGTTTAGATAACATAACCATTCTGTTACGTTTACCTTCGAGCTAAATTAAATTGTTTTCCCTTCTACAGAAAGACAATTTGGAACAGAATGAACTCAAGTATGATGAGTTTGGCTTCAGGCTGGACACAGAAGGTAATGTTTCACCCATTTGGACATGCTTATTTCTTTGCTAGTGAAGTTCCTCAAGTTCTCTCTGGGAAATATTCAATGGAAAATTACTTTGGGGGTCTCATTATCCATCCATCCATCCATCCATCCATCCATTTTCTACCGCTTATCCGAGATCGGGTTGTGGGGGCAGTAGCATTAACAGGGACGCCCAGACTTCCCTCTCTCACTCCCACTTCATCCAGCTCTTCCGGGGGGATCCTGAGGTGTTCCCAGGCCAGCCGAAGGATGTAGTCTCTCCAGCGTGTCCTGGGTCGTCTCCGGAGTCTCCTCCCGGTGGGACATGCCTGGAACACCTCACCAGGGAGGCGTCCAGGAAGCATCCGAATCAGATGCCCCAGCCACCTCGTCTGGCTCCTCTAATACAGTTCCTCTCGATGTGGAGGAGCACCGGCTCTACTCTGAGATATTCCCGGATGACCGAGCTTCTCACCCTATCTCTAAGGGAGAGCCCGGACACCCTGCGGAGGAAACTCATTTCGGCCGCTTGTATCCGGGATCTTGTTCTTTTGGCCACGACCCACAGCTCGTGACCATAGGTGAGGGTAGGAACGTAGATCGACCGGTAAATCGAGAACTTCGCCTTTCAGCTCAGCTCCTTCTTTACCACAACTGATCGATACAAAGTCCGCATCACTGCAGACGCTGCACCGATCCGCCTGTCAATCTCCCGTTCCATCTTCCCTCACTCGTGAACAAGACACCAAGATACTTGAACTCCTCCACTTGGGGCAGAATCTCATCCCCGACCTGGAGAGAGCACGCCACCCTTTTCCGACTGAGGATCATGGTCTCAGATTTAGAGGTGCTGATTATCATCCCAGCTGCTTCACGCTCTGCTGCGAACTGCTTCAGTGAGAGTTGGAGGTCATGGCTTGATGAAGCCAACAGAACCACATCATCTGCAAAAAGCAGAGATGCAATACTGAGGCCACCAAACCGGACCCCCTCTACGCCTCGGCTGCGCCTTGAAATTCTGTCCATAAAAGTTATGAACAGAATCGGTGACAAAGGGCAGCCTTGGCGGAGTCCAACCCTCACCGGAAACGAGTCTGACTTACTGCCGGATATGCGGACCAAATTCTGACTGGTCGTACAGGGACCGAACAGCCCGTATCACGGGGTTTGGTAACCCCATACACCCGAAGCACCCCCCACAGGACCCCCCGAGGGACACGGTCGAACGCCTTCTCCAAGTCCACAAAACACACGTAGACTGGTTGGGCGAACTCCCATGCACACTCGAGGACCCTGCCAAGGGTGTAGAGCTGTTCCACGGCCAGGACGAAAACCACACTACTACTCCTGAATCTGAGATTCAACTTCCCGATGGACCCTCCTCTCCAGCACCCCTGACTAGACCTTACCAGGGAGGCTGAGGCTTCTTAAAAAGGGGGACCACCACCCCAGTCTGCCAATCCAGAGGCACTGTGCCCGATGTCCACACGATGTTGCAGAGGCGTGTTAACCAGGACATCCCTATAACATCCAGAGCCTTGAGGAACTCCGGGCGAATCTCATCCACCCCCGGGGCCTTGCCACCGAGGAGCTTTTTAACCACCTCGGTGACCTCAACCCCAGAGACAGGAGAGCCCGCCTCAGAGAACCCAGACTCTGCTCCCTCATGGGAAGGCATGTCGGTGGAATTGAGGAGGTCTTCAAAGTATTCTCCCCACCGGCTCACAACGTCCCGAGTCGAGGTCAGCAGTGGCCCATCCCCACTATACACAGTGTTGATGGTGCACTGCTTCCCCCTCCTGAGACGCCGGATGGTGGACCAGAATTTCCTCGAAGCCATCCGGAAGGCTTTCTCCATGGCCTCACCGAACTCCTCCCATGCCCGAGTTTCTGCTTCAGCGACCACCGAAGCTGCATTCCGCTTGGCATGTCGGTACCCATCAGCTGCCTCAGGAGTGCCACAGGCCAAAAACGTTCCCAGCAGACCCTCACAATACGTTTGGGCCTGCCACGTTGGACCGGCATCTTTCCCCACCATCAGAGCCAACTCACCAGATCAGTTGACAGCTCCGCCCCTCTCTTCACCCGAGTATCCAAGACATGCGGCCGCAAGTCCGATGACACGACCACAAAGTTGATCATCGAACTGCGACCTAGGGTGTCCTGGTGCCAAGTGCACGTGTGGACACCCTTGTGCTTGAACATGGTGTTCGTTATGGAGAATCCGAGATGAGCGCAGAAGTCCAATAACAGAACACCGCTCAATTTCTGATCGGGTGGTGGGGGGGCGTTCCTACCAATCACGCCCTTCCAGGTCTCACTGTCTTTGCCCACGTGAGCATTGAAGTCCCCCAGCAGAACGATGGAGTCCCCTGCGGGAAGGCTCTCCAGCACCCCCTCCAAGGACTCCAAAAAGGGTAGGTACTCTGAACTGCTGTTTGGTGCATAGGCACCAACAACAGTCAGGACCCGTCCCCCCACCCGAAGGCGGAGGGAGGCTACCCTCTCGTCCACCGGGGTGAACCCCAACGTACAGACGCCGAGGTCACATTTGTTGCCCTAAATTAGTATCTACATGTGATCATGGTGTTATAACTGCAACTGACTTAGCATGTCTTTGTACACGTACTGGCATGAAATTAGCATTTCTTTTCCTGAAATGGTCCATCGAGTCTTATGAGGTTTTTCCACACTTCATTGGATTTTTTTATGTTAATCAAAATCTTTGACAGTCATTGTCACATGATAATTTCATAAGAGTAATGCTTTTTTTACGATTACATTGTCTTGTATTTTTCCTGTCTTCTCATTCAGAGACTGATCCCAGTCCTTGCCTGGGCACTGAAAGCTCACCACAACGTGAAAATCCTCAGCAGAGATTGCGGTGGCAGGCCCATTTGGAGTTCACACATAATCACACAGTGGGCGACCTCACCTGGGAGCTCATTGCACCTATCCTTCCACGCTCCGAACGCCTGCGGACGCTCGTACTGGGTGGCATTCCTCATAGCATGAGGCCACAGGTAAGTGGCGTGTGCTATATCAAAGGGAAAAAACAACTACAATATGCAAAATGTTTTCTCTCTGGCAGTTATGGATGCGTCTGTCTGGAGCACTCCAGAAGAAGAGGACATCTGAGATCTCGTACAAAGAAATCATCAAGAACAGCTCCAATGATGACACCTCTACAGCTAAACAGGTGACATCCCCAAAATGTGTGCATACATATTCACTTAAGATTGCAGGTGCCTCCACAATCTAATGAGAACCATTCAAGAGGTTTATTAAAACATATGTTTTTGTCTACCATCCCTTTTCATATGTTGACAAATGTAGTGTGCAGAATGATTCTAATTACATTATTTTTTTTTTTAATCCATCCCTTAGATAGAGAAGGACTTGTTGCGGACGATGCCCACCAACGTGTGCTTCAGTAACCTTAAAAGTGTCGGGGTCCCAAGGCTGCGACGGGTACTGCGAGGTCTGGCCTGGCTTTACCCTGACATTGGGTATTGTCAGGGAACTGGAATGGTGAATGTTTCTTTGAATATCTCTTTATCTCCTCCAACTTTGCTTGTTGTTTCTTCATCTATGACTCACCTCCCCCCTTCTTTCTAGGTGGTTTCCTGTCTGTTACTCTTCATGGAGGAGGAGGATGTGCTATGGATGATGTGTGCCCTGATTGAAGACCTCCTCCCTCCGTCATACTTCTCATCCACCCTGCTGGGTGTCCAAACAGACCAGAGGGTGCTTCGTCAGCTTATTGTTCAGTACCTACCGGCCCTCGATCGCCTTTTGCAGGAGCATGACATTGGTATGGCTTGTTTAGCTCAGATAAAGGAACTTACCCAAGAGTATTTAAAAAGGAAAAAAAACATACAGGTCCACATTTTATTCTAACATCTGTGTTGAAAGATTACTAAATGCAACCATTTCCTCGCTGTACATTTAGAGCTGTCGCTGATCACATTGCACTGGTTCCTGACATCCTTTGCCAGTGTGGTGGACATCCGTTTACTCCTCAGGATCTGGGACCTCCTCTTCTACCTGGGCTCCCTAGTGCTATTTCAAATCACACTGGGCATGCTTAAGATCAAGGTATTTTCTGAGATAGTTCATTGGAGATAATTTAATATCTTTATTTCTTTCTGAAATAAATGTTTATAGAACACCAAGATGAAATGTCAAAAGGTGTTTTATAATGTAATGCTCATGATTAATCCTCACGAATGCATTTCCACTGCCTTAGGAGGAGGAGCTCATATCTTCGGAGAACTCTGCGTCGATTTTTAACACTCTGTCCGACCTACCAAGCCAGTTGAGAGATGGGCCTGCAGTTCTTGGTGAGGCGATGAGGCTGGCAGGGAATCTGTCACAAGACACACTGGATGCCCACCGGCACAAGCACCTTGCCTACATCCTGAACGAACAGGCCCAGCTAAACAGTGGAAACACGCCACTCGATTCTAATCTCAACAAGGCCAGTCATTTAAGACTAAGCTTCATTGGTACCTTCTCAGCACTCACTTAGAACCCATCATTATAATAAAAACAAAATTAAGATACTGCTGTATTTGTTTGTTTTTAAATGTTGACATACAACATACGTTGTGTTGGTGTGTGTGCAGGTGGTGAGGAGACAGTCCCTGCATAGAAAGTCCACTCTAAGCTCTCTGCTGTTTGGGGAGGATGAGGCCGAAGCTCTCAAGTCCAAGAACATTAAGCAGACTGAACTGGTGGCAGCCCTTCGGGAGGCCATAACCCGCACTTCAGAACATTTCCACTGTCTGGACCCACGCCACTCCAGCTCTGTGAGTTCACAACACTGTAGTACCGAATCACTATGCCGTGGATATTCAAGCCAATAAACCAAGACTTGCAGTCATAGACAGATAAATCAATAGATACTTTAATTCAATGAAATATCGTGTGAATAAAGTATTTTGCCAATCTTGTCACTGTAGGAGCTGACCCCTGATTATTCTATGGAGAGCCACCAGCGGGACCATGAAAATTTCCTGGTCGTGTCCCGAAACCGACGAAGACGAGCGAAAGCTTTGCTGGATTTTGAGCGGCATGATGATGACGAGTTGGGTTTCAGGAAAAATGATATCATCACTGTAAGATATCTCACACAAACACAAAATTAACATTGATAATCATGAACAAAATAAGTGACTGAAACAAACTGTTTATTGTACTCTCAGATTGTCTCACAGAAGGATGAACACTGTTGGGTAGGAGAGCTCAACGGTCTTCGAGGTATGTATGTGCTTTTGCAGGTGTATTTCCTGTTGCAATATGGCTAATCTACATTTCTATAATCTGTCCAATGTACCATAGCTGTGTCTTGCTCTCAACAGGCTGGTTCCCTGCAAAGTTTGTAGCGATCCTAGATGAAAGAAGTAAAGAGGTATACAATTAGTTAATTTTCTTCATAATTCATAAATTGTACTTTGTATTAGACCAGATGTGCCTTGCAATGTAACATTTGCATCATACTACTAGAGCTGCTTTCACCTTCTGTGTCTGTAGTACTCACTCGCAGGAGATGACTCGGTAACAGAAGCTGTGACTGACCTAGCCAGGGGAACTCTGTGTCCGGCCCTGAAGGCCATTTTTCTGCACGGGCTCAAGAAACCCTCCATTTTGGGCGGGCCCTGTCATCCGTGGTTATTCATAGAAGAGGTATAGTTTGTTTTAAAATTTCATCTCACTCCATATTTTTTAGAATTGTTACAACTTCAGTCATTGCCCCACAACCCTTTTCCAGGCGGCCAGCAGAGAGGTCGAAAGGGACTTCAACTCTGTCTACTCTAGACTGGTGTTGTGTAAAACCTACAGGTAAACTCTCATTTACAATTGGTTGATCTTATTTGGTAGCAGGGGTACAGATGTACAGTGTGTGTTTATTATTGTAGATTTCATTCAAGATAATGCTTTTATTCCAGGTTAGATGAAGATGGGAAGGTTTTAACACCAGAGGAGCTCCTTTACAGAGTGAGTAGGCATTCTATATACAGTACAGTATATTATTTTGGTTGATTCATTGGCTTGTGAAAAGTACTGCATCAGAAATATCTTGGTTTATGTTGCTTTCAAAGATAATTGTCTGGATGTAGATTATGTTGTCTGAGGGCCTCCTGTCTGCTCTCTTCAGGCAGTGCAGTCAGTCAACATGAGCCATGATGTGGCTCATGTTCAGATGGATGTCAAGTTCAGGTCTCTCGTCTGCATTGGCCTCAAGTGAGTTCATGCACGTGCTAGAATTAACAGATTGTTTCTGATTAGAGGGTAAAAGTTGGAAAATAAACTCAGTCTAAACATGCACATGCATCTTTCCTAACAGTGAGCAGGTGTTGCACTTATGGCTGGAGGTGCTGTGTTCCAGCATGGCGGCTGTAGAGAAATGGTATCATCCGTGGTCATTTCTACGCAGTCCCGGATGGGTTCAAATCAAATGTGAACTCAGGTAAGAATTTGCCCAAATGGAACCTCTGGATATTTACTTATACTTGCATTTGAAAAGGATTTTAAAAAATCATGGTTGTTGATGAATGTTATCAATCCAGTGGCAGAAATTACCTGGGAAAATCCTTGTACAGTGCCATGAAAAAGTATTGGCCTCCTTCTCAACTTCTTATATTTTTGCATATTTTCCCCTCTTTAAGATCATCAAACAAATGTAAATATCAGACAAATATATCCCAAGTGAATTTAAAATGCTGTTTTTAAATGGTGATATCATTTATTAAGGAAAAATAAACTATTCAAAGTTACCTGGCCATGTGTGAAAAAGTAATGGCCCCTTAAACTTAATAACTGGTTGAATCACCCTCAGCAGCAACAACTGAAGTCAAGCGTTTTCCTTGACTTGCAATGAGTCTTTCACATCTCTGTGGAGATATTTTGGCCCACTCTTCCTTGCAGAATTGTTTGAATTCAGCAAAAATGGAGGGTTTTCGAGCATGAACGGCCTTTTTAAGGTCATGTCACTGGATTTCATTTAGATTCAAGTCTGGACTTTGAGTAGGCCACTCCAAAACCTTCATGTTGTTGTTTTTTTAAGCCATTCAGAAGTTGACTTGCTGGTGTGTTTTGGATCGTAAATCCTGTTGCAGAGCCTAAGTGCGCTTCAGCTTGAGGTCACAAACTGAATGGCTGAACATTCTACCTCAGGATTTTCTGTTAAAGAGCAGAATTCATGGTTCCATCAATCACAGCAAGTTGTCCAGGTCATGAAGGAGTAGCAATCCAAGACCATCACACTACCACCACGTTTGATTGCTGGGACGCACACCTTCCAAAAAGCTCAACTTTCATCTTGTTAGTCCATATAATAGTCTCCCAAAATTTGGGAAAGATTCAAATATTATTTTTTTTTTTTGCTAAAGAAAGACAAGACTTTGTTCTTTTTGGTCAGCAGTAGTTTTCACCTTGGAACCCTGCCATGGATGCCATTTTTGCCCAGTCTCTTCCTTATTGTTGTGTCATGAACACTGACCTTAACTGTGGCAAGGAAGGCCTGCAGTTCTTTAGAAGTTGTCCTGACTTCCTTTGTGGCCTCCTGGATGAGTCATTGATGTTCTCTTGGGGTAATCTTTGTAGGCTGGCCACTCCTGGGAAGGTTCATGACTGTTCAATGTTTTCTCCATATGAGGATAATGGCTGTCCCTATGGTGCACTGGAATCCTAAAGCTTTAGAAATGGCTTTTGTAACCCTTTACAGACTGATAAATGTCAATTACTTTATTTCTCGACTGTTCTGGAATTTCTTTGGATCGTGTCATTTTGTTGCAGCTTTTTTAGATCTTTTATCTGACTTGATTTTGTCGGGACGGATTCTGTTTGAGTGATTTCTTGATTGAACAGGTCTGGAGGTAATCAGGCTTTGGTGTGAAAATTAACCATAAGTTGTGATTAGCCACAATTAATTAATGATTGAATAAGGGGGGCAATCACTTTTTCCACACAGGGCCAGGTAACTTTATTTTTTTCCCTTAAATGAAATCACCATTTAAAAACAGCATTTTAAGTTCACATGGGTTATATTTGTCTGGTATTTACATTTGTTTGGTGATCTTAAAGTAGGGAAACTATTCCAAAAAAAATGATAATTTGAGAAGGGGGCCAATACTTTCTCACTGCCCTGTAAACAGTAGTTAGCACAAGTACAAATTCTTCCTCTTTTCACAGGGTCCTTTCAAAGTTTGCCTTCAGTCTATCTCAAGATTGTGAATTACCTGAGCAAAAAGAGGTATGGTAAGAAAGAGGGGAGCACATCTTTACTGGTTATGGATTTTTAAGCATCTTCCATTCAGTAGGGACCGCACTTATACTTTTGTAGTCTGATGGTGCTGCTTCTGTGCATTCTGTTCTAGGATAAGGAGCAGAGGCCACTGAAAGAGGGCGTGCAGGACATGCTGGTGAAACATCATCTCTTCAGCTGGGACATCGACGGATAGAGAAACACTAAACAAAACTGCATCCTAACTGGTCTGCGTGTGTCAATGTGTGTCTTTGAACCATGTTTGTCTGATTCTTGGGACACATTATGAACTTTACTGTTGAACAATGTTAACACATTTCAAAGACTATAAACCCCCAGTGAACTCAAATGTGTGTGCATCAAGATGCATCCTATTTTTGTTCAGTGTGGTATTGAAAGCTATTTTGTCAAAGTTTTACGATGAAGGTCAAACAAACCCAAGTAGTACAGAATAATCTGTAGCCACTGGACTGCAGCACTTTATTTCAGCCATTTTCTCCAAAATAATTGGTTGTTGGTACAAGGAGACCTGAAGGACAATTTCTTGTGAAGTACAGCTACAGATTCTTCCACACTAATTGACTTTTCTATTTGTCACAAATATATTGAGACCAAAACACAACATTCCGTAAAGTTATAAATTATTTTTCAGAGAAATGTTACGTGTCTCATATTACCCTAAATGTTGAAATACTAACATTGCACATGCCAAGTATAGCCTGTTAGAGTGGATGTGTGTGAATGTGTGCTACCTGAACAGTAGTAGTGAACACTGCATGTAATTTTTCTGCAATCCAAACAAATCTCACCTTGAATTGTTTATACACATTCCCCCCCACTCCCTCATAGCAAAGACTGGTGATTTATGTTAACCCTAGAAAGACAATTATGACTTAACCTAAAAATAAGACCAGTCTAGATGAAAAAAAAGAAAACTACTATTGTGCAGCTTGGTACAACCAGTTTATTGAGTTTTTAGCTGAGCAAATGTCACGTTAACAGTAGCAAGCTGTAACACAATAGGTACTAGAGTTCACAATTAGCACTGCATGTCTTAGAATCATGAGTGACTGCTGGGGAGACAAGATTACTGTAGGGTGGAGCCATGTTGTAGCACACTAGTGGGTAGAAGATCACAAGTGATACAAGGTTAAAAGTTAAGAACAAGTATCCAAGGGTAAAATTTTGCATGAATGCCAAATAAATTGACAATTATAAAACTTAACGGCTAGTATTAGTTTCCATACATCTAGGATTAACAGGATGTGTTCCCTGCTACATTCAGTTGTATATTTATATTTTCAAACAGGGTGCGAACAAGTATAAATAGTACACGAAATATTCTTTTCATTGCAAATTCACAGGAAATGCATGGGCAAGTGTCACTTTTAGCTGCTCGTATTTCTTGGACCCTTGATTTGGGTTTTACCCCCCCCCCCCTTCCTATCATTAAGCCACTTTATAAAAAAAAAATTATAAATAAAAATAATGATTGTGACAAACTATTCTCGACTGTGTCATGTAAACCATTCTCAACAGTGATGGCAGATTTATTGACATAAAATCCAATCTTCATGTTCTCTTGATAATAAAATCCTGGTATAAAAGGCAATGAGGAGTAAGACTGAGGAGTGTTTTGCACTAAAATAGCTGGAATGATTGATGGAGAGGGAGGTAAGCAAAGAGGGAGTCAGTTCAGCATCCTGTTCCTGAAGTGGAGGCTACTGCTGCAGAGTTGTTCTGTCCTTTCCCTTTGTGTCGCTGGCCTCCTCTTCTTCTTCCACCTCCTCCCGTCTTTGGCTAGGCAGAATAGATACCAAATGAAAAACATTTACAACTTTTACTGAGCAAAAGTGGTAAGACAAAACTTCAATATGCAGAAAACCTTAAGAAAAAAACTGCAGTGAAAGAAGAACCATCTTACTTAATCCCCCACTCAGGATCACCACTATTACGGTGACCCACTTTACCTTGTTCTCTTTGTTGCCCTCCTTTAACTGAGGGTCCTCCTCCCCCTCTCCCTTTCGGGAGCCAGCCACGCAAGCAGAGAGGTGAGAATATGACACATGATGTATGATACAGTTTGAATGGATGAATGAGATGTTCCAAGAATAGAATAAGGACACAGAAGAGTTGACAAGTTAGAGAAGCAGTTAACAGTGTGAGTTAACAAGAGAAAGATAATAAGCAGAATCCCGTTTGGTATTTGTCTATTTTTTGTACTCTGTATCTCACATGTGTCGTGCTTGGGCCCGATGACTGTGATATCGTCATGCCCTCATCGCCGGTTGCTGTGGTGCCGTCCTCTTTTCGAGACTGTGTCTTTTTCGTGGATTGCATTTTTATCTGTGGAGGTTTGGAGTTTGATGGCAAATTATTGGTGGACTGCAGGAGCTGAAAAGAATGCGATAGGAAATAATTTTGATGGTTGAACTGTGCAAATCTCCTGCCCTGAAGGTAAGGACATTTTATTTTCTGGAAGCACCTCATACAAACAAACTCTTGAGGCGTCCTTTATCTTACCTTTGTGATGGTCCCTACAGCCTTTGTGCGTCCCTCCCTGAACACCAGCCTCTGGTCACGGTGAAGGTACTCGGGGGTCTTAATAAAGCGGAAGTGGACAGAGGCCTTGTCTCCTGTCCGTAAGCAGTCTCTGTTCATGGACAAGATGGTGGCAGTCTGCCTTATGCTGCCACAGTGGACTGTGTGGAGAGTTAAAGAGGTGCAAGATGGGAAGGTAAGTAACCATTTCAAAAAAGCAGGTTGCCTACGTGTATGAACAGAAACACACCAAAACAAAATACGATCCAACTTGTGCCTGTCAGTTACCCACCCATAGCCTGGTATCGGGGTGATATCGTAGTGGGGTGATGTAGAACAAGAATCTCTGCCTCAAACTCCCAAGTGGCTTGTGGGTTCAACCTTGAGGACACCATCACCATGCCTTTCCTTATCGTCGAACGCTTGATCTGTATCATACAGAAATATGGTGGGGGATCATGGAAACAATTGTTCAAATATGCATTTGACTTTGGCCAAGTGATTCCCAATTACTATAACATACTAGGTGACTGTGTATTAATATGGAATAACAATGCATGGCTTTTTCAGTCCCAGTTTGAGTCAAAAGTCTCCCATGTTCAGCCTTTTTCTAGGAATTTATCTGCAGACCTGAACGTGGCCACTAAGTGGTGCTGTTCTCCCACTTACCTTTTTAAGTGCAAACGAGGCAGTCTGACCCCCTCGGACTTCCTTCACAGGCATTCGCTTGCGGTGAATTGATTTTACAGCAATGGGAATGAAGCTGCCCAAAGGGTCTGGCCCCAGGAGCATAGTATCATTCAGACGAATTAGTCCACGTAACGTAGTTCCAGATACTACTGTTCCAACTCCCTAAGACAGGAAATATGAGGAGTTGGTTTAATAGCAAAGTGGGTACGGCACATCAGTAATTCCCAACCACTGTGCCTTGTAACAGGTAGAATTAACGTGCAATTATCTGTGCCCATTCATACAACAGAATAATGATGTTCACATTCCCAGATTTAACAATGAGTAAGTACATTTGTGAGTAATTTGAGATCATTATTTCAGTATACTGTATATCCTTTTGGGGACATTATTGTTTGGTGGTGCATCACGTCATTTTTAAAATGTAAAATATGTGCCGTGGCTCAATAAAGGTTGGGGAAACACTGCTGTAACAGGTCCTGCACTGTTCTAAACTCAGCAAACATACAGTAAAATGGAAGTTCGTTGATCGCAACAGACACCCACCGGTACAGAGTAGGTGTCGTCAATCTGAAACTCAGCTGGCTGGTCGTCTCTGTAGCAGGTCCGGGATGAGAGCAGGTTGAGGAACATCTTGAGCAGGTCCATGTTCTCTCCAGTCACGTTTGAGATTTGAAAAATGGGACACATCCTGCAGGAAGGAACACGTGCAGAAGTTACTGAAGAGAATTCAACTCTCACACTCACTTGAAATGTGCCTTGGGATAGACTTTGTACCTCTCAGAGCTGAAGTTGGATGCCGTGACAATGACGTCGTCCTTGTTCTGCACCAGGACAGGGATTTTCCTGCAACCAGGGGACTTCAGTAACCTCTGAAGCAACTTTAATGTTTCTGTTAGGATCAGCACACACAAGAATGACAGCTTCTCTTAACATTTATTTTTTATCTCTAGACTTCTAGTAAAGAAATAATGACCTGGTTTCTTGGCCCCAAGAGCAGTTAATAATGAATGTCTACGTTCGGTTATAATATACAGTCCCATGAAAAAGTATTTTCCCCCTTTCTGATTTCTAGAGTGGGAAATATCTCTCTATCATCTCACACAGACAACCCAAGTACGTATAAAATGGACTGAAAAATGATGTGTGGTAGGTTTGGCGGACCACTTATGGGAAGGTTCACCACTGTTCACGGTCTTTTCCATTTGTGGATAATGCCACTGACCGTGGTTCACTAGAGTCTTAAAGCCTTGGAAATAGCTGTGATTTCAACCACTTTGTTTCTCATTTGTTCTTGAATTTCTTTGGATGTGGCATTAATATGTTACATTTTGAGGTATTGGAGCGATACATCACTTTGCCTGACGGGTACTATTTAGGTGATTTATTGATTTAACAAATGTGGCCAGTGAAATTATATTTGGCTTTCCAAAACTGTGATTAATTGACTAACTTATGATTTAACAAGAGGACATTATTTTTTCTATAAGAACAAGATGGGTTACCCCCCAAATAAAAAACATTTCAAATTTCATATATTTATTTGGATTGTCTTGGTGAGATATTAATATTGGCTTGATAATCAAAAATTTAAATGTGATACATTTGCAAAAACCAGTAATTAGGAAGAGGAGCACTATTACATGACACTGTATTTCCTTAAATGCTGGCCTACACTAACTGATACAACTGAAATTTCCCCAGCAAACATTACACAAGGATATACTATGTTTAAATATGTATGTACTATGTTTAAACTTTCTTTTAATTTGTATTAGAGAAACAACATTTTTCTGGATGTTAATTAAATGTGGTACAATTAATAACACACAATTTCAATTTGTGGCTCACTGATTTAGAAGACTAACTTGCATGGTAGTTGGACAACAGCTGGGTTTAACTTCACTTGTCAATTAGAGAGAACCTTTGTATGGGTGAAAAAATAACGCAGACATCTATCATTTTGACCACCAAAAGTGGCAACCAAAGGGAGCTTAAAATTATTTCCCTGATTATCATCTCACACTCTAGAGCACAGCTGCTTTTAACAACAGCAGATGGAGTCGTTATGTCTCGACCAAGCAAGCACATTTGGAGAAAAACAAGCAAGAAAGGGCTTGCCACACAACTGACCTTGCAGGATGTTAGCTGGACACATGTCTATTTTTGTCACCACAACAAAGACGGGAACGTTAAGGGCTAGGGCCAGACCCAGGTGCTCTTTGGTCATGCCCACAATCCCTGCATTACTGCCGACCTGGAGAGGAGGAGGGAGAAGGTTAGGGCAAGCTTGTAGTATTATAGAGCACTCTCAGATGCCACTTCTCACCATGAGCATGCAAAAGTCTGGTAAATGTCCCGTCATTCCAAACACGGTGGTCTTGAGGTATTTCTCATGGCCGGCCAGATCGATGAAGGTGATAACCTTTGAGGAGTTCTCACAAATTTTGGTCCAATCCAGACTTCCTCCATGGCTGTCCGGTTTGTTCACCACCTAAAAGCATACAGAGTGGACAACTTTAATCCAAATGCCACTTGAACGATTATCCGTTTGAGGTCACATGTTTAAATGCATAAAAGGAGAGGGTAGTTCATCTAATACAATGAAACAAGGTAGTAATCTCTCAGAATGGCGTAATTCACTTGTACAGTACACAATTGATTTGACAACAACACATTAATACTCTTCTGACGGTGTCAAATAAAACCATGATTATTATTTTTGTAAAGGCAACATTTTTGCTACAGGTCTTGACTTTCAATAATCGTGTCACTCATTATTTTGTGGAGGAGTAACATATGTTGTGGCTGGTTTGCATACTTCATACTTAATAGCTTGCTGGGGTGGTACTAGCTGCTTATTGTAAAAACCATCACATCAAAAGCTAACACTTGACTGTACTGTAACTGTTATATGAATGTGTTAATGTTCTAATTCTTAAAACTAGTTGTTGCTATCCTAAAGTAAAAACCATCTTCAGCTTCATCTGTTGGCTCTTGTAGGCATTTGTAGGTAAAGAAGCAGGTGGTGCTATAACCTCAAGTGAGACATGACATAATGGTGTATTGGTAAAAGAGGTAATTAATTTAACAATGGGAATGATTTGAAAAGGATCATCGCCTGATTATTGAAGGTGAATATAAATCTGGCATCAGTACAAAATGTAGAGAGATAATAATAAGCCACAATGCATGTTCCAATTGTTTCTTTATATTAGATGTACTATAAAAGTTGTTCAACAGAATTATCTTAAAACAACTCAATCAAAATTGAAGAGATTCTTGGCCAATGTCAACATCTCAAGTACTGTTACATACATTGCTGACCAAAATGAAATGGTTTTGTGTTGTGCACACATAAATCTACGCAACAGTGGATAATGAATCCAGTGCACCCCTTTGTGTTCCCCAGGTAGGATACAAGCATTTCCAGTGCACAAAACCGTCATTCTCACCTGTCCCGCTTGGTCAAATCCGAGTATATCGTTTCCCACACTGCTGGTCCTGCCGCTCTCCATCTCATGCTTGTGTCTGAAAAGTTTCTGGCGAGCGAAGCCTCTGCCATTATCCAGCTCTCCATGTGTTAACACTCCTAAAAGAGTACTCTTACCAGCATCCACGTTCCCTACCACTGCCACCCTGGGTGAAAAAACAAATGTCATGCAGAAAATGTGATCAAACAAATACAAAGCAAATATAGTACCAAACAGATAGTCTTTTGTTACTCACCTGACCTCCAGGAAGTCCAGCTCCCCCACACGCCGACGGATCAGATAATCCCGTACCAAGCCCTCCGCTTCAGTGCGTTCCCTTAGCGGGATCAGATCAGAGTCCAGTTGTGCACACATGGATCGCACCGTGGCCTCTGAAGCCTCCATGTCCTTTTCATTGAGACCCCAATCGCCACCATCTTCAAAGACCAAAAAGGATATTTTAAAAAATTCAATAACAAGATCCAACATAGGATTTATATAAAAGTCTGGAATAGGATATGTATGAATAGGAGGTTCACCAGTGCATGTGTATCAAGTGAGTCTCACCTGAACCCATCCCAACCACATAGATGGTCTCTCCGGACCCTTCTTCCATCCTGTCCTTTAGCTGGCTAAGTAAGGAGTCATACTGCTCTCCATTTGGACTGACAAGGGCCAACTTTATTACATGTGGGAGAGAGAGAAAGAAAACAGAGCATTACATTGTAATGTCAGGATTATAAGAAATCTGCTGTCAAAAAATCATCCCTTGTTCTTAAGCACTAATTGTTAAAGGGAAAGGGCACAACTTTAGGGTAAGAAAAACTGGAAAAAACATTCCACAAATACAGCTCTCTTTTCCTATGAAATATGTAAGTCATCTTACAGATGACTGCTGATGAAAGTGTGTATTAACATCACAGTAAAACTATGTTAACTAAAACTTCAAGCCCTTTAATTCATTGAATGCATTGAGAGTACCGTTTACTGATTTAAATTAAGGAATGGATTCACTGACTGGAGCCGAAGCGTAGGAAAGTGATGCAACCTATGTGTAATGTGGTTGGCACTTCCCAATCTTTTGTGATGAGTAATTTGACCTTTGCAGCCAATTGTATATTATTACAGCCACTGTCTTAAGTTTACATCATTCCATCCATACTCTGAACTCGTTTGACACAAATGAATACCAAAACAAAAGCAGGGCGTATTTGTGTTGGGGAAGGGAAGCAGTTTTTAAAAGTGGCTCACACTGAAAATAACAGCAAAAGTTTGTCACACTTACAAAACTGGTTATTTTTTGAGTTTCAAAAAAAAAAAAGTAACTAAAAAATGCAGACTTTTTTTTTTTGTTTAAATATTGTTGTCAACTAAATGTGACAAAATGTGAGCCACTTCACAAACGGCACCCCATGTTTGTCTCTAAAGAGTAACCAAATTACAGGTCCTTCCATATGTTGCTCTACTAGTTTCATCAGCCTGTTTATGAACTAACGTTAATCTACAGTCACGTGCTATTATTGATAACTGTCACTCGCTAAACTGTCACTCACTACCAAATTGTGTGAAAGCTTTAAGGCTACAAGTTTCAACCACGTAAAAGAAACAGCAGTTAATACAATACTGTGCTTTAATTTACAAGTAACGAGAGCTTTATTATCGTCGGTAGTAACAGCTCGGAGCTCCAGCTTCACTGGCTACCCTTAGCTGCTACAACAACAAACAACCCGTCTTGTATCGTGTTCGGTATTGTTAATGATACAGTATGCTCGATTTCTGATATGAAATGCAATGTTTGGCAAAAGATACGTCCAAACTCACGAGTGAACCACTTTCTCATTCATTTTTCACGGAGAGATAGCTAGCACTAGCAGAGTGCTATCGAGGGCCTAGCTTCACCTTGCTTGTAAAGTCAATCCTCCGGTCCTCGGACTCTCCGTTGACCACGTCCCCGTCCTCGTAGAACTCGTCCCCAGGGTCGTCCGCGCATCCTCCACGGTCTGGTGCGAATATGCTCGCCGGGAGTAAAGCATCAGCGAGCGCAGAGCTCGACTCGTGCGTCGCCGCTGCTATCGATGCCATTTGTAGATGCGAGGAGCGTTCCTGTAGATTTGTATCAGGCTCGCTTGGTTGTTGTGATGACGGCTTGGTGCTAACGTCGGATAGCGGCTAGCTACACCACTCAAACTTTACATTGTGCAAATATTGCAAATAGGGAGATGTGCGGCTATTTGTAAGCTGTCAGTTTGCCTTTCAAAATAGCACGTCACCGCCCTGTTGATAATAATGAGGTAGGTGTGGGTGAATATGTTACATACTCGCCAATAGTCTCTTGTGATTCCCTGGAATATCCGAGCAGAGAACCAATGCCACGGAGGGGGGTCGAGCATGTTTCCGCAGCCTCCTCCTCTCGTTTACCCCCACTGTTTTGTGTGCAACGCCGGCCGTCATGCGTAAACAAATCTGCCATTCAAAGTCCACTATAGTTTGATAAACACAAGGGCTAACCTGGAAACGGTTTTAAAGTGACTGACGATGATGATAACAATCAGCTGCTCTATTTCAAATCGACGTCAGCCTACTGTGACGTATGACTCTCTCCCACCTTATTAAATCTGACCATCAATTAAGAAACACTTAAGTGCCAATATAATAATAATAATAATATCGTCCTATATATATCTTATCCATTTTATTCATCAAGCTAACTCGTCCATCTATATGTAATACATCTTGACTACGCTTGTAAACTACCGGTACTGTTTGAATGGATCATCAAGTTCAGGGGTGTCAAACTCATTTTAGTTCGCGGGCCACATTCACCCAACTTAGATCTCACAATATTTTTGTCTTAAAAATCCATAAGTAACAACTATTCAAAAATTTGCTCTGTTGTTTTTGCGTACTTTTGGAAAAATATTCACATTTGTTCATTATCTTGTTGCAAATCATGAGCATGAGTTAACCAAAAATGATTTCAACAGTATTATGAACCAGTGAGCGTGCACCAGTCAGTTATGCATCCTTTTGTAAAAGTATACATTAAACAATTTAAGTTGTGGCAGTGCATGGGGGAGAAAAAAATATTCCAACAAACCAAACTCTTTTAAAGTGAAGCTTTTGACTGAAATTTGGTAAGATTCAATTTCTTAAATCATTTCTGAAGGAGGTATTTATTTTCACAGAATTGTAGTGTGAACATGGCACGCCATTTTATATTAGTGTTCTCCTGAAACTTGGCATCGTTGGGCCTTCACAAGTGCATCCATGTCATTTAAGTGTTGTCAGTGCACTCTCCAGTTGACAAAATTAGAAACACAAGTTACTTTTATTGAAAAATAGCAATGAATGTGTTCAACATCACACTCCCCTGACGGGCAGGCTCTGGCCCGCGGGCTGTATTTTTGACACCACTGAGCTAGATTCTAGTTGAAGAAACTCAAGAAAGCCTGTGTGTAACGTTGAAGCAGGTATTTGTGAATAGATATCTGTAGGGTCAAACTAAATCTGTCTCGAGATCACAACGGTCTAATTCCAGCTCACCTTGCCTATTTATCTCACAGTGTGTTCTCATTCTTTCAGTCCTCTCTCACTCTATCAATCTATATCTATATCTATCACATTTATGTATGTTTCTGTCTGTCTGCACAGCAAATTCGAAAACACAAATTTAACACCCGCAGAGTTGAAATCAACACTCGCCCAGAGCTTAAATGGCAACCGCTGGTTCAGTGTTAAATCAACACTTTTGAAAGAGTTACCCTTAACACTGTGACAGTGTTACTAAATAACTCTGGTGTGCGTGTAAGTACATGTAGTAGTTACAAAACGCATAATCAATGTTTTTTGTTTTTTTTAATAATTTTGAATATAACCATATTTGATAAAAAAACATTTCTTATTCCTAGAACTACAACTACTGATGCAGTGAACCTGGCCGGAAGATCATTATTCATCATATAACACACAGTCATGGGTTCACTAAAGAAAAAAGCCCACTAAACGCACATTTATTACAGTGTGGGCAGAAACAAAGCGATGAAAAAAAGGAACGTTTAGGGCCCACCCCCCTTCCGCACCACCCCCCCCCCCCCACCCCCCCTTCCGCACACCCACACACACTGTTAATAGAGTGCTAATTCTAACAATATGGTTGTTGCTGTAGTTGCAGTATAATGTAGTTTTATACAACTGCACTACAAAATGATACTCCTCTCTTATGGTGTCAACCTGATTGAGCAAAGGTAGCTCTTTTAGACCCCTTTGCATAATGTCTGCTTTCCTAACAAAGTCTAGAGTAAGTTTATATTGTACAGTACTGAATTTGCACATTATAGTCATGCAATATACTGTAGATCTGAAACTGCGCTGTTGTGTTACAAAGGTCCCTTTGTTATCAGCCCTCCTGACTGCACTTCCTAATGGCCAGTTACTTCTGCAAAGACACGCGTCATGTCCGTTCAAGGAAAAGATAGAGATCATTTACATCGATACTGTATTATAGATCATTTTACACTTGAGACTATGAGTCTCAGGATGCACATCTGATGGAAACAACGAGTCCCAGCCCTGGAACAATGAGTCCCTGCAACTTATCATCACAAAATACAGATACAGTAATCCTCCGTTACATCGCGTTTCTTGCTTCACGGTTCCGCTATATTGCAGATTTTTATTAGTCACTCTTTAATCTTTTATGCTGTCTATACAATATTTTTTTGTGTTAGCCATTGCTTGTTCTCTATCAATATATTGTGTTTAGGCCTTCCACGATGGCCTTAAGCCTTTTTAGAACAATATATTTCCCCATAAACTTTGATGATAAATTATAGTATCAGTTTTTAAAAAAAAAAAATTATTTTATTTATTTATTAGTATTATTATTTTAAATGCCATTGATATATTAGCGCATAATAAAGACACATATTACGATTTCTGCCCTGCCCTGCCCTTGTGCTCATGTTTGCCAATCAAACATGAGCACAACTGTAATGTTCTCTCATTTACTAAATAAAAGTAGGACTGCATTTCGACTGCCCCATCTTTGCTTGTGAATGACTGAGGAATTCAGGGAAGCTCCTTTTATACCAATCATGGCACCCATTGTTCCCAATTAGCCTGTTCACCTGTGGGATGTTCCAAGTAGGTGTTTGATGAGCATTCCTCTACTTTCTCAGTCTTTTTTGCCACCTGTCTCAGCTTTTTTGGAACCTGTTGCAGCCATAAAATTCTAAGTTAACGATTATTTGCTAAAAACAATTAAGTTTATCAGTTTGAACATTAAATATCTTGTCTTTGTAGTGTATTCAATTAAATATAGGTTGAACATGATTTGCAAATCATTGTATTCTGTTTTTATCTATGTTTAACACAACGTCCCAACTTCATTGAAATTGGGGTTGTAATGTCTTTTTTAAGTTATATATCTTGCTTATATTTGTATTGAAGTACATCTGCCATATTTGACCTCATAAGAAAACCATGCTCCTCATTGTGAATACAGTGCATTCATCTCACTTGCCACAAGTGGGGTCAGACTGGAGTCTCAACCCACTCCAAGCTGGGCTGACTGTCATCTGATCCTGCTACAGGCTAAACACAGTAGGTGGGCATTGCCGCATTCAGCTGAGCGAAATATTTAGTTGTCTCCTAGGTGACAAATTCATTTCTATTCTGGCCGCTTGGCGTAGAGACTCAATTGAGTTACAATGTGACAGTATAATGTAATGTCAAGCAGTAATTAGGTTTACTTCACTAGTGTCTGCAGTTGCTTGTTAAAACCGTTATTAGTGGTGTCTAGCCTTACTGTGAGCTCATTGGTCGCTGTCTTTCAAATGCTGGAGTGCTGTGGCTGCCTGGACTGTCAATGAATTGGAGCCACCTCCCACTCTGCATAAAACCTCTCGAGGTCAGTGGGGCGAGGCCCTGCACTCGCTACTTCCTCTCCTCAGCTGCTCATCACCGTTGACCACATCTGAAGTCACAATGGCCGTAAGTTAAAGTCTCATTAGTGTACTTGTAGTTTTACTTTCTACTTAATAACTAAACTGGTTAACAAGCAGTGCTGAGCATATTTTTCTTGTAATTTGCACCCAACTCATGATTGACATGTAACAATCTAAAAAATGTCAGTAGTATTTGTCAATTAAAGGTTAATGAAAACACTTTAATGGATATTTGTTTGCTGATGTTTTTTCTTTTTCTTTTTAGAGATGTGGTTGTCTTCTGTTGCCTTTTATGGTCAAAGTGTTGCACTGCAGCCCTCCCGTGAACATTTGCCAACTAATGGCTGAATTCTCAGCTGCTTCTCAGTCAGCACATAAACTTGCTGCGTTCCTTCTGCAATTATTAGATTGCTCTTCAACCTCAAGGCTTGTTTGTTTGAGCACTCTATTGACCTTTTTCGAAAATAACATGTGGCATCCAAAATCACGCACTAGTTTTTTTAGGTCTCTTTGGACTCATAAACTAAGTTCAATTCTAGAAATGTCTGCTTTTGTTGGCCGGGCCATGACCATGTGTCTGCTGAGGAATAAAAAGCAGGCCTCCACGTCACTAGATACCCTCATGAAGTACAGTAATACTGTGGAGTCGAGAATAGATGGACAAGGGCTGTTTTCAGACATGAGCCCTGCCCCGCAAAGATTTATTTTTCTAATACTGATATGTCAAATCTGTTTTAGCCAGAGAACGTCATCTTGAACAAATGTGCTCCCTATCCGTAATATTACGTACAGCGCTCAAATGAGATGTGATGCAAGAGCTGGATCAAAGAAAGATGCCTGGACAAAGATGCTCAATATTTCATACTCAGAAGAAAAGTCTAGATTGTCTGTAGCCTGCACTGCATCATACCGAGAAGTGTTTCTCGTGTTTTAGTCATCTTTTTGTTCAAATAATAGGGGAAATGTTAACTATAAAACCACAACCACACTAATAAACATTGTTAAAATAATATCTCTGTCAATCCAAATTGAGCATTATGAAAGGCTAAATTTTTGATAGCTTGTATATTGGATTCCCCAACCAGACTATAGGGCCCCCGGTGCCATTTGTTGCACACGCCCACTTTGCAGTTGGACGCTTACATGGAAAGAATGTTGCAGCCATACTGTTCCTCCAAGCCTGCTTTTCCAATCATGGCTTGGCTTGTCTCCAACTTACTATTTTTCAGTTTCCCTTAACGTTTCCTTCTAATCTGTGGCAGGATTCACCCCAATCTCCCTGCCTAATTTAGATGTTTTTTATTTTTTTAAGTGAAGAGAGAAATGCAAGCTTCAACTGACGAGTGGTTGATAATCCTAAATGGCAAATACTTTCTTAATCTGAATGTAGATGGCAATGGCAGAATTGAAAATCCTCAAATGGCGGCTGTGTTTGTATGTTCTCCCCCTCAACTGTTCCCATGATCCATCATTTTAATAGTGACTACATGTCACACAGTCATCTAACACATTGCTGTTGTAAAATGTCCAAATCTTAACAGAGCTGAGTTACTCCACTCTTACTGCCACGTGCACAAAAGCGTTTCTGCTGTGCTCAGCCTTTTTTTTTTTTTTTTTTTTTTCCTCCTTCCACTATATCTGAGGAAATAGTTACACCATACACTGTATCATAATTAGTTCCTCAACATTTGTAACCTCCGCCAAGATGTGGCGTAGTGTGGAAAATCGGGGTGGAACTGAGCTGCAGAGAACCAAGAGCTGAAATCTTTAAGCAATCTTTGAGTAAGAGTTCAATGAAAGCTATATAAAAAAAAAAAAAAAAAAAAAAACATTTACAATGAGATTTGAACGGGATTGTAGAAGCTACCTATTCTGGATCTCACAGTACATTTTGTAGATGCTATTCACTCATATGCTTGTGTCTGTGTTTCTTCTGCACAGGGAATGGTTATAAAGAACATGTCCTTCAAGGTTGGGCAAACTATGACTATTGTTGGAAAGGCTCTGCCTGATGCTACTAAGTAAGTACTATTTGGTCTTTTAAAATGTGTCCTCAGGAAGTGACAGAACTCTGATTAGCGAATGGATAAAGAATTTGACCTTCGATTTAACACTATAGATCCTTTGCAAAGAAAATGCTGAGGGAATTGAATATTTTGCAGTGGTAGTATCTGTGCTCCTTGTGTCTGTGTGCTGCAGTTTTGCACTAAACATTGGCCCAAATGAGAAGGACATCACCATGCATATCAACCCACGTTTCAATGCGCACGGAGATGAGAACGCAGTGGTTTGCAACTCTTACCAGGAAGGCAAATGGTGTGAGGAGCATCGTGAGGGAGGTTTCCCATTCCACCAGGGAGAGGAGTTTAAGGTGTGTCCATCACTATTTTTTATTTGTATTTTTATTTTCGGTAGTTCTTTATATGGCAAGGAACCATGTGGTCACTTAAGTGGCCATGGTTTTAAGGCAGAAGAACCATGTGGTTTATTCCCAGCCAAATGCAAAAGAAAGTTAGCTATATTAAAAGGAACTATAAAATGAAATGTAATGAAAGAAACTAATTTACTGTACTTAAAATTATTGTGATGATGCATGGTTAAAAATTACAAGTAAAAAAAAAAAAAAAATCTTACACCTAGACTACAGTAGTTTTCTGAGATTGAAGCGATGAATTTCCAAGTATTTAAGTGGCCTATACGAATTGAGTTGTGGTAAAGGATCACTGAACTCGAGCCGTCATTTTCAAAGAAATTAGTATAATTAACTTACTGTCACAAATCCAACAAATTCCTACAGTTTTACAAACAATATTTTTCTTTCCCTTCATAGATCATCATTGTGTTCACTCCCACGGAATTCCAGGTCACTCTGTCGGATGGCTCGCAAATCCATTTTCCCAACCGTATGGGCACAGAAAAATACTCTTTCATCAGCTTCACTGGAGATGTTCGTGTCATCAACTTCGAGATTAAATAAACCACAGTGACTTTAGGATCGTTCATTGAAATTGGTGTTTACATCAAAAATCATTGTAGCCCTTTTATTTGCTCACACATACAGTATTTACTTACAAATGAACCCAGCAATGTAACTGATTTAGTTGGTATCTATGCAGTACTTTTGCTGTTTTACATGTGCAGATAATGGACATAGAGATGAATGGATATCTTTAACAGCAATCGTCATACTGTAGGAATGTCTATGATTGACTGTACAGTAAACCTAACATAAAATGCTATTTTTTTCCTAATAAACTGAAATTTACAACTTTTATCCTCCAAAACATTCCAAATTTGTACCAATGCTTGCATTTAATAAGTATTAAAGCAGAATAAAACACAGACTTTTGTGATCGTGTTCACTGAGTCCTGTAAAATGTATCTGGCGTGAAAATCCAATTTAGCCACTAGATGACGCCATTGTAGTAAAAATGTATATTACTGTACTTGGTTGTTACTGGTAATAATTTCAAATGAAAAGCGAGTTAACTAGCCATTTATGGTACTGTATAATTCTAATGCTGACGATGGTCTTTTTTTCCTGTTACTTTCCCCATGTTAAGCAAAAATACAGTCCCACAGAAGTTCAAATGATTATTTTCAAGTGTAAATGTCAGTTATAAGACTGAAATGCTAGACTTCAGCTCGTGTGGCAATTGGAAACTATATATTGTGGCGCATACAAATGCAAGGTCACAGATCAGGAAAGATATCTTTATTCAGTCCAACCAAACTCAATTTTCAATGCTGGCCTGTGCGCGAGAGACATGCAAGTGTTCTTATACTTGAATCTGATGTAACAAAAGGCAATGTGGCTGATTTTAGAAGGGTAGACATGTTAGGAACCAGCTATGCATGTCAACAAGTAGTTATGCTATGAGCTATAATCACCCAAAGATAGATGACACTACTTTTTAAGTTTTTAAAATGTGAAAGGTATGTTTATTGGTGTGACTACTGATTGGCACACACACACACACTGCTGTTTTTAATTTGAACTAAAACTGTCCCAGCAAAGAGGATTGCAAACTCAAGAAAAGGTGGGATGTCAACTAAGGATGGTGCTGCACCAAGACATACAAACACACCCTCTTAAAACATTTACCTGCGCAGTGTCACCTCATGGGGGTGTGAGGAAATGTGAAATGTGTGGACTAAAAATGATTCACCTCAGCTTACATAAAATCTATATTTAGTACCCTCATGACTCCAGATTTCTGCAGTAAAAGCTATCAGCCACACATTGAGATGTGCGTGGGCCTCAGCACGGGCTCGCTGCGGTACTACATCAACATTCTCTTCTGCAGGGTTACTTTTGTATTAATACCTTATTAACACATACACATAATGTAATCTGTTGAGTCGTGGCATCATTGTATGATGTTAATTTAGGGAATTATTTAAATTAAAACATCCAAAAGATCCATTCATTTTCCACCCCGTATCCTGTTCATGGTGAGCTGGACCCTATTGTAGCTGCATTTGCATGTGTGATTTTAAGTATAATATTTGCTGGTGCATGCATCAAAGGAAGTTGCAGCTAACCCAGAACTGGTTTGAAACTTCCATCCATCCATCTTCAGTACTGCTTATCCTCACCAGGGTCGCGGGTGTGCCGGTGCGGTACACCTTGGACTTGTCAGCAGTCAATTGCCGGGTACAACCATTCTCATTCACATTTACTGTAAACCCACAGACGATTTTGAGTCGACAACTGGTAGCAGTATCAGTTATCTGACCACATTCCCCTTTAGTAATCGTAACAATTGGAAGTTGCTTTCTCGTAATCATCTTGACTGTCCAGATGTGCTCTGAATGAGTGATAGCGGCTCCAGATGTTCTTCACCCAGAGCAATGATCAGAACAGAGAGAGAGAGATGAAGGTCGAAAGGGTCAGACTTTAAACTCTGGCTCATATGTCATGATTTCCAGAAAGAGGTGATCTTGGTCATTGAGGACAATATGAGAATCAGAAAGATTAAAGTAGCCAGAGGTTTGTCTCTCACTTTGCCATTTATCAGAGCAGCCGCCTTTATAACAGTTAAGTTGCTTCATTTTAAATCAGATTCCTACTGAGGCACAGATGCTAAATAAAGTTTTGCTGAAGCAACAACACTAAATTAGGATAAATATCCTAAAGTTGATTAATGTGGTCATTCACTCATATACTAGATACACTCACTGGCTATCTAACATTTACTGTTTGACACTCATATTTTCCGTATTAAGATACCAACAATTAAAACACATTTCAGTAGGGTGAAAATGAACATGTTGGTGAATTATTGTCCATTGACAGTCTCAATGAAAACCGAGCATTATTGTCTTTTAAAAGTAAAAGCCTCTGAAACAAATATGAAAGGTTTCCATTTGCATCTGGTATGTGCCACTAACTGGTCCTAAGAATTTTACCCATTTATCCCAGCAGACATCACAGTCATGCTGACAGTTTCGAGAGTGTGCGTTCACTAACCCAACCTGACACTGTGTGTGTGTGTGTGTTTCGGGAGTATAAGTATGCTGAACAGCACAGGTGACCTTTTTCATGAAGCAAGCCCGTTCAAATATTAAGTGCCAGTCTTTAGCTGAACTCTGTGCACTAAACTATGAACTTGGGGAGACACATTTGTCTATTCTTTAGTTGTTGGCAATGTTGGAAACTTTCTCGAATTTAAGGTATAATTGAATTTGATATACAGTATGCAGAAAACTGCAGTATAAACGGCATAAGAGTAGTGACAGTTGGCCCCTTAAGAGGTTGAATGGATTCTGCAATATATCTTGAAAATGATTTATTTAAACTTCATTTAATAACCTCATGTGCTTAAAATTCAAACAACCTTGAGGTGCCAATTTAAGTTGAACACGCAGTCTAACTATAATTACAAAAGATAAGTTAAACACTGTTTACACTTTCTTCTCTTTGAGGCTTGTCTTTCTTGGAATATGTGTTGCAAAAAGCTAGAAACAAATGAATTCATCCTCTGCTAATCTTTGTTGAACTGAGCCCTTGTTTGACATCATTCATTGCAACTGTTCGAACTCTGAGGTTGTGAGTGACTTTAGGGGGCATATTCTGTATTGCACAACTTCAGGCGCGGTCATCTTAACAGTTTCTGTTCTTCTGGAAACATAGTTGCTAAAAATGTATTTAAAGATATACCTCACGCATGTTTTTCTTTTCTAGAAACAGAGAACACTTTAGCAATTTTTTGTCTTCCCTCTGCCGTGTGATTGCAGTGAAGCTCACTGAGTCCACGTTTAGTCAGGATCTCTCCTCGTTGTACGCTGCACAACTGATAGACAAATCACAGCGGCAGGTCACTGTAACGCCTGTGTTTTTTTTTTTTTGTATGTTCACATTTTTAGGAGGGGGATGTCTGATCTGATCTCCTATATCACCTACCACTTCTTTCACACCCACCACTCAACTAATCTCTTCCTTTCATCTGCTCTGTCAACCCTTGCCACCATTTTTTATCACGTTCTTCATCCATGCGTGCCTCTGAAGAAATGTTCCTCATTGTCTCCCTCTTTTTTCCCTTTTTTTTAATAGCCAAGTTTATTCACACTTGCACCCTCGGGCTCCAGTCTGCCTCTTATTTTGGTCGGTGTTGCACACGTGTATGTGGGACTTATATGGGGCACCCTGAACACTGTATGCATGCTGTCAATGTGAATTAGTGTGTTGTGGTAATGCGCAGAATCAGCACCTCCAAATCTGAGACCATGGTCCTCAGTTGGAAAAGGGTGGCGTGCCTTGTTCACGAGTGAGGGAAGAATGGAACGGGAGATCGACAGGCGGATCGGTGCAGCGTCTGCAGTGATGGGGACTTTGTATCGATCCGTTGTGGTAAAGAAGGAGCTAAGCCGAAAGGCGAAGCTCTCGATTTAACAGTCGAGCTATGTTCCTACCCTCACCTATGGTCACGAGCTGTGGGTCGTGACCGAAAGAACGAGATTCCGGATACAAGCGGCCGAAATGAGTTTCCTCCGCGGGGTGTCCGGGCTCTCCCTTAGAGAGCGGGTGAGAAGCTCGGTCATCAGGGAGGATCTCAGAGTAGAGCCGCTGCTCCTCCACATCGAGAGGAGCCAGATAAGGTGGCTGGGGCATCTGATTCGGATGCCTCCCGGACGCCTCCCTGGTGAGGTGTTCCGGGCACGTCCCACCGGGAAGAGACCCCGTGGACGACCCAGAACACGCTGGAGAGACTACATCCTTCGGCTGGCCTGGGAACGCCTCGGGATCCCCCTGGAAGAGCTCGAGGAAGTGGCTGGGGAGAGGGAAGTCTGGGCGTCCCTGCTAAAGCTACTGCCCCCGCGACCCGACCTCGGATGAGCGGGAGAAAATGGATTGATGGATGGTAATCCGTGTGACCACACATTGATGTTTAATGTCAACGGATCACAATGCAAAGACGCTACTGGTAATCTTGTGTTGTTTTGTGTGAATCAGTGACGGGGTGTGCATTAGTTACCTGGGCCTTTAGTGGGGATTTACCAAACTTAATCTACTTTAATATCACCATTATATCACGTTGCGGCGGCACGGTGGCCAACTGGTTAGAGCGTCTGCCTCACAGTTCTGAGGAGCGGGGTTCAATCCCCTGCCCCGCCTGTGTGGAGTTTACATGTTTTCCCCGTGCCTGCGTGGGTTTTCTCCGGGCACTCCGATTTCCTCCCACATCCCAAAACATGCATGGTAGGTTGATTGACAACTCTAAATTGGCCGTAGGTGTGAATGTGAATGGTTGTTTGTTTTTATGTGCCCTGCGATTGGCTGGCAACCAATTCAGGGTGTACCCCGCCTCCTGCCCGATGATAGCTGGGGTAGGCTCCAGCACGCCTGCGACCCTAGTGAGGAGAAGCGGCTCAGATCATGGATGGATATCACGTTGCAATCCTATTAACCATTAGTTTAAACAAAGGGAATACCGTAAAACAGCACACAACTGTAACATGTACATAATCTGGAGCAATGCGGAAACAATATTTATCTAATAAAATAAATAAAAAATTATAATAAAATTTAAAAAAAACATTGCACTCACCAGGGATGCAGATTATCAAATGTATTAATGTATGCAGATCGCTAGAGATGTTTTTTTGCTCGTTGAAGTTTTGCTCAGACCAACCAATCAGAGAATATGCTGACGCCATTGAGGCTCAGCGCTCTGGCCCTGTGAGGACAAATTAGAAATCTGATTGGGTAATGAAACACTCTTATTCCTAATATACGTGTTATGTCGGTTATGTCAAACCGACCAGCACTCGTGATTCGTTCTTGAGCAGGTTAGATTCACATGGCAGCACATAGAGGTTGATATCTGACTGGACAAAAAAAAATCTAACATGGGAGGAGGTAGTGCAGGAAAGAGAAATGCTATGAAATGAAGAGAATAGACTAAAATTATAATAAATTAATACAATTTCATGGAACAAATATGACGATTTAGCTTGTAAATGTAGGTCAGTGCTTCTCCTAGAGTTTAAACTGGCAGCGAAACCCATTAAAGCTTCTCTATATAAACAAAACACACTGCTGTCAACTGGACTCCACTTTCTACTTTTCCTGCCGTCTACCTCAGTGTTTGGATCGATACAAGCCAGGTGCGTAATAGAATTAGACTCTAATGGTAAGTACAAACTTGCGTTATATTTACCCAATCCCCCTTGGGGGCTTTTCTGGCAAGGTAAGAAAGGATCAGACTGTGAAATGAGACTATAGTCAGAGATGTATGTGCACAATTTGTGTGTGTAAGTGTTTGTGTGGTGGGAGCGGAGGCATTCGGCAAATAGACTTGACAGTGAGTCAAATGGGTTTAAATTCTTCTCACTTGCTGCCTCAATGTCAAGTTGATGGATGTGTGTTGCGCTTGCAGGGGGGCGCAATAGTGGAAAACAGGATTTTGGCTCTGCAAAAATGTCTGCCTTTGGAGAGGACAAAATTATTATGATTTTATTGTTGTTATTGTTAGAGTTACTTTAGTTACTTTTCCTGTTTAGGGTCATGGGTGAACTGGAGCCTATTCCAGCTGACTTTGGATGAAAAGTGTGGTACACCCTAGACTGGTCACCAGACAATTAGAGAGCACATTGTCATCCCATTGTCATCAACCATCTGATAGTGACATCTTCACGTGCCGTTAAAGAGTGTCTCATTGTTAGCATTCCTCCATGTGGCCTGCGCACTTGTGAATGATGTTAAACTCACCTGGACACACATTCACCGGCTGATCCGCTCAAAGCCGAACGTGTCTGTTCAAGCGGGACGATGAACGTTTCACTGGAACACAGAGAGGCCAGAGTTCAAGCTCCAGGTAAAAGTGTGTGTGTCTGTCTGTCAACTACAATATCTGCATGATGGTGCATGCATCAAGTGAGGTGAATCTACCCCAGAATGGATAACATATAGAGGGTGTAAGTTTGAATTTTGGGTTTATTTTCGCCCAGCCAAAATGGTTCTTGTGAACTAAACAAAATTAGAACTGCTACTTCTGTAGAAAGGTTTAAATTTTGACTTGACTTATTTTCACTCTCTCACATTTAGTAAAACCACACTTTGTGTGTCGAGAGCCTCTTGCCCTGCCCTACCCACTGACATCTGGATTTTGACCTGTTTTACTACCTCTTTTCTCTTCTTCCCCCCTCTACTTCTGCTCGGAGATGGGGACAGGTGGCAACGATCAAAGTGGGGCTGTTGCTGTAAGATTTCTGCATCGACCAACCGGGACAAGATCTGAGGAGGACCACTGCCCCGCAGGTGCTGTCATGGAGGATTCTAGATCAACTGACTGGGACAGGTCATGAGGAGAACTACTTCCAGCAATGGAAAAGGAAAGTGTACAAGATAAAAAGGTGACACCCAAGGTAAAACCAAAGATCTTAAGGTAGCATGGTGCCATGGAGTCGGAGGTGAGAAATTGAGAACGAGAGGAATAGGATATTAACTTTAGAAGACATTTACATGGTTGAAGGAAACGTATTCAGATCTAAACACATCTGTTGTGGCTGATCTGTGGAGCATGGTCGAGGCTCTTACCGGCATTGTCGAAAATGATCCAACAGAAAAGTTAAGTGCTTTTGTGCCCTAGTAAAAAAATCTCCTCAAGCTTCCAATCCTCATGGGCACACCGACGAAATAAGACAACTACTACCACTACATTGAAGTTTTCTTGGTTGAAAGCCATTTTGTCCAAATTCAAATTTTTTTTTTCAACTGTCTGGCACACATCGATAAGTAACTTCTTGAAACACACCTAACATACATTTAATACAGTCACTCCCTTTGTAAAACTAAAGTTTAATTTTGAAGATCATTTTGAACACAAAATATGTTTTAAATGAAAATGCCCAAATCCATTTTCATTTTAAATTATTGATGCATGAAAAATTAACTCCATCATCAGCGAAGATTTTCTCGCTCCATTTTCCGACACTAATATGCCCTAATGTTTCCAAAAGAAAAGCTGCAATGGTAAGTCAGTGAGATATCAATTGTTAAAACAGTAATAATGGGATATGGTAGATTAATTGTCATCATTAAAATATGCAAGTTACCTAACTTTTCCTCTTCAGTATGTTGTGCCAGCTAATTGCCTGACCCAAGCGTTGTATTCTTCCAAAGTGCCAAGCCAGACAAAGCACACAGTCAGCAAATGCCTGTTTTTTTTCTTTTCTTCCAGCTGTGTTCCCGAAACTTCAATTATTCACAATTTATGATAACGCACTTCACCTCAAGCTGGCAAGTGGGGGTATTTTTGCACTTGATGCTGTGAATTAGTCATAAACTCACAATGGCAAAACATACAATTTTCATAGCTCCGCCCTTCTCCCCACTCACTGGGAAAGTGCCACATTTATCTTCAATATATGTGAAGATTGACTGGTGCCAACATATACAATATGCTTAAAGACTGAGGGGGCACTTAGTGGGGACTGACTTGGCATGTGAAGTCATTTTAAATTAATCTACAACCCCAATTCCAAGGAAGTTGGAATATTGTGTTATAAATAAATAAAAACAGAATACAATGATTTGCAAATCATGTTCAATCTACATTTAATTGAATACACTGTAAAGACAAGATATTTAATGTTCAAACTGATAAACATTATTGTTTTTAGCAAGTAATCATTAACTTAGAATTTTATGGCTGCAACACATTCCAAAAAGGATGGGACAGGGTCATGTTTACCACTGTGCTACATCACCTTTTCTTTTAACAACATTCAATAAACATTTGGGAACTGAGGACAGTAATTGTTGAACCTTTGTAGGTGGAATTCTTTCCCATTCTTGCTTGATGTACAGCATCAGCTGTTCAACAGTCCGGTGTCTCGATTGTCGTATTTTACACTCATAATGCGCCACACATTTTCAATGGGAGACAGGTCTGGACTGCAGGCAGGCCAGTCTAGTACCCGCACTCTTTTACTATGAAGCCACGGTTTTGTAACGTGCAGAATGTGGTTTGGCATTGTCTTGCTGAAATAAGTAGGGGCATCCATGAAAAAGACGTTGCTTGGATGGCAGCATATGTTTCTCCAAAACCTGTATGTACCTTTCAGCATTAATGGTGCCTTCACAGATGTGTAAGTTACCCATGCCATAGGCATTAACACAGCCCCATACCATCACAAATGCAGGCTTTGGAACTTTGTGTCCATAACAGTCCGAATGGTTCTTTTCCCCTTTGGCCCGGAGGACACGACGTCCCAAAACAATTTGAAATGTGGACTCGTCGGACCACAGAACACTTTTCCACTTTGCATCAGTCCATCTTAGATGAGCTCGGGCCCAGAGAAGCCGGCTGCGTTTCTGGGTGTTGTTGAAAAATGGCTTTTGCTTTGCATAGTAGAGTTCAAGTTGCACTTACGGATGTAGCGCCAAACTGTATTTACTGACATTGGTTTTCTGAAGTGTTCCTGAGCCCATGTGGTGATATCCTTTACACATTGATGTTGGTTTTTGATGCAGTGCCATCTAAGGGATCAAAGGTCAATGTTGATTTTCGGCCTAGCCTCTTACATGCAGTGATTTCTCCAGATTTTCTGAACCAGATTCTCTGAACCTTTTGAAGATATTCCCAATTTGCCTGTTCACCTGTGGGATGTTCCAAACAGGTGTTTGATGAGCATTCCTCAACTTTCTCAGTCTTTTTTGCCACCTGTCCCAGTTTGGAACGTGTTGCAGCCATAAAATTCTATGTTAATGATTATTTGCTAAAACCAATAAGGTTTATCAGTTTGAACATTCAATATCTTGTCTTTGTAATGTATTCAATGAAATCTAGGTTGAACATGATTTGCAAATCATTGTATTCTGTTTTTATTTATTCTGTATTCTGTGTAACACAACACGCCCAACTTTATTGGAATTGGGGTTGTAAAATCCCTGCAACCTCACGCTCCTCTGTGTACATTGTTCTTTAAGGAATGGTTATTTCTAATGAACACAATATGGATATTGCTGTGTTAAATTATCGGTTTTACAAGATATTTGTCTTTTTCTTATTATTCTTTTCATTTATATAAATGTTTAAACTGATTAATGTAAATACAGTTAAGAATTACTGTAACGTCGTATTCTTTATTTAAAAAAAAGCCACTCAAGAATTCTTGATCCAATTATAACAGATCCTGGTGTAAAATTTCAAGGTTTGTCTTAAACTAGATAAGTCTGACTCCTGTAGTGTAGGTCGCGTGGCGGAAAGAGAGCAGACCTGACGTACATATATAGTGACTGGGCAGACACAATTCGAGTCAAATCAGCATGCACGGGTGTAAAAGTTGCAGCTATAAATTATTGCGCGGCAAAATGAAAAGGTTGTTCAGAGGATGTGACTATGAAAGGCCTATTCAGTTGGTTAGAGGACTTTTAAATGCTAAACTTGCTTCATTTAGACAAACAACCGGGCGCATTTTGTGACACAATTAGGAAACATATTGAATACCCAAATAAGGTAAAGAGGACTTTTCAGTTTTCTTGACAGTAGTACTACATCATCAAAATGACCTGTGACCAAAAAAAAAAAGAAAAAAAAATCAGCCCTCTTTGGCCCTATCTTGTGCCTCTCATTTGATATACAAGAAACCATAGTGGCTGTGGAACAACAACCAATCAGAGACAAGGCGTGACTTACAGTATAAGGAGTCAGTCGTTTGGCATACACTCGTGGGTACACTCATTCCGGGCTTGCGCTGACCTTTTTCCTTCTTCAATCAAAAAAGCAACTTACTTGTAAAATGCAGTCACACTATAACACTAAATATCATCAGTTTGAAGATTTATTTTATTTTTATTTTTTTTGCGAGCACAGGTGTGCCTGTGATCAGTATGCTCGCGTGTATGTAACAAATGATGGCAACCTCGTAAGTCACGCCTTCTGTCTGATTGGTTGCTTTTCCTTGGTTGTTGTGATTTCTTGTATATCAAATTAGCGGCACAAAATAGGTCCGCTCACCTATGAGTTAGACGTAACCAAATGCTCCACCGTGCTGTCCTTTGCCCTAATCATCCATCCATTTTCTGTCCCGCTTATCCTCACTAAGGTCACGGGCGTGCTGGAGCCTATCTCAACTATCTTCAGGCGAGAGGTGGTGGGTACCCTGAACTGGTCGCCAGCCAATCGCAGGTGTCTTAATCATTCAAATGTAAAAAAATAAGTTAATAAGTTAACATCAAAAGGTGCTACATCCATTTTCTATACCACTTTTCCCCATTTATGAGCGGGAGCCTATCCCACTTTGGGCAGAAGACACCATGGACCTATCGTCAGCCAATCGTAGAGCACATCAAGACCAAAAAACATGAACACTCTCATTGAATAATTTTGAGTTTTCAATTAACCTAACGTGCATAATTCCAACTCCACATTTCAGAACTTTCAGGCAGACCTGCTAATCGAATATTAATGTTAAAGCAAGAAAATACTCCCCTTGACCTTTATTTGATTTGAATGTCTTATGCCCTTAAATGTGAGAGTACTTATAGCTTTATAGAACTTCCACAGTACTATTTTATTTCTAGCTTAATATAAAAACCAGACAAATAAAAACTGCTTCTCAAATTAGAATTTGTATTTTTTGATGAGATGTCTGCAGCCATTGAGACCAACTGGACTTTGGAGGTTTTGCTGTGTGCTCATAGTCCCTCTCCAAATTATCTTCTTGTCATGTGTCAAAAATTCCCCACCCTGCACCGTTCTTTGCAAACGGCAACCCCCGCTCCGGTGCTTCCGGTCGTGCGCGCTCACCTAGCGACGGTGCGTCCGCTTGTCCGATCGCATAAACACATTAAGCACTCAACCTGATTATATGCACCGCTCTGCGTTTGCGTGCATCCAATTACAAAGCTAGTGTGAGCTGCTGGTGCCGCTAAAGGTTCTAAACACGGCTCGTTAAATATGCAATCCGGCGTGCAACATTTTCCTCGCAGGAGCTTAAAAGGATGATTTAAAAAAAAAAAAAAAAACATTCAAATAAATTAATAAATATAAAGTTAAATGTATTTATCATTTTAGGCCACTAAAGGTGGAGTTTAGTATTGTGCGCCCTATTTTAATCCAAGTGCATCAGCATTTTCTTTCCATCTCTCTCTCTCTCTCTCTCTTTCCCTCTCTCTCATTCACTCACTCACGCAGACACAGACGCGCGCACACACTCTTGGATGTCTTCAGTGAGAAGAGGTTATGCTGTGGTGCGCTGCAGGAGACAAACTATTGACAAATGCGCGGGAACTATTTTGTCCGTTTTCACATGTTCCATGAGGACACGTGATGAAGTGAAGTCTCATCGGATTTTTATTTATTTTTTTTATTTTTTTTTTCCTTCCCTCCATACCACGTTGCAATTTTGTGAGGAAACGTCTCTTGGAAAATTTGCAAGTGGGGCTCCTAAATTGGGGGTTTCACGCACATCTGTCCACTTATTTTATTTTTTTTAACTAACACACCCTAGATCGTGCAACCCCCCCCCCCCCTCCCCAGCCCCCTCCCCCGTTACAGCGTGCTTGATCAACGTGACTGAGGGTGGAATACAAAAGTCCCCCCCCAAAATTTCTCAGCACATGCAACTTCAAGTGAAACTGCAAATAATGATGAACTTTTTAAACATTTGCTGTCTCACAAGGGTGCACTAGGAGCCCCCTACCCTGCGTACAACCTGGTCAGGTGGAAGACTTTATTGGACATGTGAGTCCAAAAAAGAGGACCGGCGCGCACCAGACGGAGGGACAGAGGCTGCAACGCATGCGCCAAAAACAACAACAACAAACAAACAAAAAAAAACCTTTTCTATAGCCGGGCTTCGCAACGTGCGCACGGCAACATTTCGGAGACGTTCTTGGAGAAAAATTACTTTACACGGACTGATCATGGCCAAAGGATAGTGATTCTTTATGGTGTGCACCGAACAGGAAACCATTGGCTGGATTGTCCAGTAATTCCTGGACACCCTCTTCGCTTTTAATGACAGTAAAGGTAAGTTTGACCCATTTTCATGGTGACTATTTGTCCTATATTAATGTTTGTTGTTAAGGAACAACTGGATGGAAATGAATTCAAAGGATGGGAGGTCCATAAGACCTTTTTATTTATTTTGGGTGGAAGACATATAATCAAAATGCATTTATTTATCTTTATTTTTCAAAATGAGTTGTCTGTAACGTGTGTAGCTGAATTGTGCGGTTTATGGTGCTGTCCATGGTTCTGGATGCGGTTCAGACGCTCTCACACGGGTGAAAACAAGTTACAGAAGGTTTTTTCTTTTTTTTCCTTTTTAACTTGTCTTGTTGGACATATGAAGTGTAACAGTAAGTCCTTTTTCATTGTCAATCAATGATTACCTTGTATGTTTCCATATATTTACTGTATGTTTTAAAGGAAATGCACATTAGACAACAATCCTTGTCACATGTTTCACCACCATTGCCACCCACTCTTGTCTCTACTTTATCTTCATGAGGATAGTGCAATTCTCAGCTTTGTCCACTTCATTGCTACATCACAAGTAAATGAGAACCAATGTGAGACAATGATCAATAGACTCTGCTGGAGACATCATCATTTAACATTTTTATATAAGTTTGTTTTTGTGGTTTTAGTTAGCATGAGTAAAACTGAGCCTTACTGTACTGAACCTGTTCTTTATTGTCGTTTTTCACGTTATCAAGATACACACAATGGGTTAAATATCGGATCCCCTCAGTTTTGTGCAACAAATTGCAAACTACAACCACAATAATAAACAGGTTGTTGCATAACTGTCTATGTAAAGACAAGATTTTTTAACATATTGAATCTCATTAGAATGTCTAGGTGGTCCAAATCTTGAGGCTGGGAGTGAATAATCTGCTGTAACAGTCACTTCAGGGTGATGTGATTTATATAATATAGTCTGACTGTTGCACTATACCAGTGGGTTCATTCCTGCATGCTGTAAGTGTCTCTGCATAAGGCTGCCATCATTTGAGTCCCCTAGTAATATGATTGGATTGCCCACATAAACAAACATAATGCAGAAGAGGGACAGGCTTCCCTTCTGCCATCCCTCCCTGGATGAATTTTATGCTTCATGCTGTGGAATTACTGCAAGTGCCGACGTTCCGCCTTAAAGGCCTTATAATAATGAAATGCCCTGGAGTCGAGGCATGGGGCAATTATTTCCATTGAAGTTTGACCCCTTTGGACAACACATCAATACGCCTGATCATTCATTCTAATAGCAACACACACAAAAATCCTTGTTGCTGTTAATTCTGACAACGCAGCTGTATATGCTGCATGAAGACTCTGCTAATAACCAACAAAGGAGTAATCAACACATTGTACCCAACATTTGTATAATATTTATTTCAATTTTTATTGAACACACAAGCCATAACCATAACAACGAGGATGTTAGCAAATTATATGTCTCTGGAAAAAGAGAAAACAGGCTATGAAACCATGAGTTCCATAAACACAGGCACGCACGCACATGCGCACACGCGCACACACACACACGCGCACACACACACAGTAAGCAACACAGTGCTTCTTTCAGCCAACAGACCTAAAACAATCCTTAATACTACAGCACCTCCAATGCTGAACACAATCTGTCAGATTCATTTGGATTTAGATCAAATTTCACCGTAGCAAATAATCAAAATAATCTGTTCCAGTGTTAAACTGGAATGTTATTAAATGTTATTAATCATTTGACTGTACAAGCAATGTTTAATGTAACTTGTTAATTTCCATGCAAGTGTAAAAATAAGTAAACCCCTGTTAAATTTAGACTATTGAAACACTCAGTCTAAGTCTAACATAGAGCCAAATCTGTAATGCAATTGTTTAATTCACATCACATCTTTTAACATTCTTGCTTGTCATAAAGGTGTAAAAAGAAGTCACTTTAATAACAAGAGACAAGAGAGTAAGGCAATGCTGTGGTATTACTTCTTCCATATATTTTCTTCTGTCTCTCCTCACATTCTTGTCTTAACACCCCTTGTAGATTTTGGAGGTATGGATTTACCAATTTCTATAACCATTGTCCTCATTAGGGCTGCGAGTGAGCCGAAGCCTATGCCAGCTCACTTTGGGCACACAACCACACATCGACGTCGTGTCTGGGTTGGTTCGCCACAGGAGGGAAAGAGAGGGCAGCGGCGGCTCTCTATAACCTCAAAGTAACAGGAGATGGTGTGAATAAGGAGAAATGAGACGGAATCTTAAGCAAAAATGAGAGCCGTTCGTGCCAAGATAAGAAGAAATGCATGACTAGAGGAAAGACGGACGAAAGAGGCTGGGAGTCAAAAGCAAGGGGGCCGTCGAGTGCATCAGAGCGACACCGGGGTGAGGATGAGAGGGATCAAGTGAGGAGTCTGGGGAGAACGAGGCTAAGCGTATAGTTGGAGGGGGATAAAAACAAAAAAAAGGAGTAGAAGAAAGGGATCGTGAGGCGGATGTGAGTGGAGGCTGCTGTGAATGCTGCCGTTATCCAGTGGAGTGAAACAATGGCTGTACAACTGTGTGCTGAGGGCAGCCACATACAGCGCCTGGATGCGTTCCTGAGAAGGCGAGAGAGAGAGAGAGAGAGAGAGAGAGAGAGAGAGAGAGAGAAAGAGAAAGAGAATCAGGCCCAGAGAAGGCGGGCGAGCAGGGAAGAGTTTCGATTTCTGCGGCTGTCGATATTCTGCACTGAAGAACAAAAAACATGTAAATGTGGCAGGTGGGGGCAGGGACACCGGCAGAGCAAAAAAGGCACATAGATGACTCAAAAAGCCACAACCACCACAATAGAAAACTAAATGACTGACTCAAATATGGGCAACAGAATTTGATTAATCTAAAATACCAACATGTAGTTTCATCCTAAATGCCCTACAAAACCTACAGATAATGATCTCAGCGTGCCCCTCATCTTTATAGAGATTTCTAGAAAGACAAGACTCCTCAGCAGAGTAGTTCAATGTCCTTCGTGCATATTGTAAAATAATTCAAAGTCTGGTCCCATATTTTTAAGCTGCTCCCACGACCGACCATGGATAAGTGGAAGTGAATGGATGGATGATGTAATGGATAGATATGGCAACTGTCCATCAAATACCGCTACTTTGACCTGGAATAATGGATGCTACTCAGTGTTGCATCTTTCTCATGCCTACACATAACTACGTTTGAGGCACTTTAAGCCTCCAGTGGCTGGAATTTATCCCACCGGGTGGTCACAGGGTTTTTCCACGCTGAGACATCGAGGCGCTCTGAAGCAGCCATGCTGGCGAGAAGCCCCTGTCCACACGTTGGCTGTCATGTCTCACTTTTTGAAAAAAATTTTCCAGCTCCTCGTTCTTCCGTCTTTCTCTGTGTAGCGTGCATAAACTCGTGTCCAACTAAGAGTCGTTCTAAAGCGGCCACGTCAGTGGATTGTGCAAAGGGAAGCTAGCTAGCTCCCTAATGGCATGTCACAATTGCGCCGGATAACCGCTGATGCAAACAAAGGCGCTTAAGTTCTCATATAATCGGGGAGGTGCGAGTCATGCTCAAGCTGTACGAGGCGCTGTTTTATCCATGCCCCCCCCCCCCCCCCCAAAGAAAATTATGAAAACTGAAATGGTGAAGAAAAGTTTAACACTACATCTCCACAACTGAGTACTACATACAGTAATTCCAAGCAGCAAAATATCTTTGTGAGAGTTATTTTTTTAATATAATACACATCCTCCAAACGTGAGTCACATATGCCTCCCAGCGGAGCAGGCTCTTGACTCTTGCACCCACGGGCCCTGCTATTGTGTCATGGTGAATATGACCACAAGTGCGTGTGACCAATGGGACGGTGGTGCAAGCATGCATGCTTCTGACAGATCGTATCCAGGGGACTCTTAATGCGTTAGCTCCAAGAAAAAGATACAGCAGTTGGTAAAATAATACCAATACCTTGTGGAAAAAAAAACAACTTAGCTGCTGTTAGACAAAATCTCAAGGTCAATGCATGCGCCTCAATTTTCAAATCCCTCCTTAAGACATGGCATCATATCATGTCTAAATATGGAGTTGTCGACAGTTTCACAGTGAATAAAATGTCAAAATAAATTCCTCTAATAAACATGAATAAATCACAGAGTGCAAGAATTTCTCTGATTGTTAGTGAGTTGACTTCTTGGGGGTTGACATAGAATGATGTAAGGCCCGAGGATTATACGGATGGCAGTGGGTCCATCACTAACGTTCATTCATCTCCTTGAAATTGGATTCGTTTAGAGAGCATCGAAAGATACCAACTCTCTTTTGCCAGTAGTTTACTCTGGCGGAGTAATAAAGACAGGTGGTCCAAATCCTGTTACCCCCAACGCATTTTACTTACAACTGTACCAAAAGCATTCCATTTTTGGTGTTCCTATGATATAAAGTGGTTTGTGTTCCACCAATCAGATTTCCCCTTCTTAATCCTAATTGGACTTGCTTAACAGACAAGCATCAAAAGACTTTTCTTCCACTACCTCCTTCCAGCTTGCTTGTTTCTACCAGTCTGCACCAGCAGTTTTAATATAATCATTATATCATGCTTACTTCACTCTGGAGATTGTGCTTGTTGTTACAGGTGAAGCCCTTGCATTTATTCCTGGTATGTCTTCCTACTATTATTATTTATGTCACATATATTTCTCTACTGGCCTTTTATAAGAGACAAGCAACAGTGAAAATAGATCCTCCGCCCTCAGCCAGAAGAGAACAGTGTTTAAAGGTTGTGTACTTGTTTGTGCACAAACAATCGTGTGTTTGTATTGTGTTCTTATAGTTTGCAGTTAATCCAGGTGCTTCCACCAGGGTGCAACAATAGTGACAAACCCACGCAGGCACACGTCTCCAGCTAATCTCTGATGACAAGCCGCAGTGTGTGGCCCATCACAATATATCCCAATGATAGATAATTGTATGGTGCACAGCACGTGAGTGTCGGGATTTGTTGTGGGTCATGTCAGGGATTACTATGAGCACTTGACACTTGCTACTTAAATGTGGTTGAGAAGTAAACATGCTCTTGGATTAGTGTGTAAATTGGTATGAACATTCAGATTGGTGTTGCGCAGATGGGGGGCTGCATAGCAAGTTTCTGCAAAATTGACACATCAGTGGTATAACAGTAGAGCTGGCATTTTTTTTCACCAGTGCCTTTCAGACAGAACTCAACAAAGTGGGACACCGCAGTGGCTGCATGTGTACTCTTGCAAGCAGCAACTGGTGTGACATAAAATTCTCATTGGACAGATACTATTGCCTTCAACATTAAGGAGCAAGTAGTCACTGATGGTGTAGTGGTACACTTGCCTGACTTCGATGCAGTCAGCATGCGTTCAGTTTCCACTCAGGAACAGTGTGAATGTGAGTGTGAAAGCTTGTTTGTCTCTATACATGCCTTGTGATTTACTGGCAACCAGCCCAGGGTGATGTTTCGTTTGAAGTCAGCAGGGATGGGCTCCAACACCAGCGACCCTGAACTGGATCAGCGGTGTAGAGAATTGATAAATGTTTGGATGGATGTGGAGGGGATGGAAGGAGCAAAGGGGAAGTGAGTCTCGGGTGTTAACGCCGCGGCCCCAGCTTTCTCATATCTCCTTTCACGCAGCCACCATGCTGCCTCTGTAATGCCTGCGCTACTATGCCGGGAAAGTCGACTATCATGTGTCACATGAAATGGACTATTGGTTCAACTTCGGGTTCTCCCCCAGATTAATCAACGCGCCCTTGAGGAAAATACACAACCCCCAGTTTCATTAATGTAGATTTCCCTATTGATCTTTCCTAATTATCTACCTCTTTTATCAAATGTGGTTGAGGGAGAGAATGTCGTCGTGGAAGTATTCAATTCAGACCACAGTCCACCTAAGGGACAGCCTGCTTTGAAAATGATCAACTTCCACCTTGGAGCCATGATAAAGATACCATATTTAGTAACTGATGAAAGGGTTCAAAAAGCAACCGGTGCGACTCATTATGGTGAAGCAGAATAGAATAGAATTGTGCAGGAGAGCAGCAGTATGTCATTGTAGGAATGTAGGTTTGGTTCGCACGCAGTCACTGGAGTTCTGCAGTCTCTCTCCCTAGCCTGAATAAATAGAAAGTTGTAAAAACCAAGCCAAAACATGACTGAAAAAGCCAAAGAGAGAGGGACCTTGTTGTGCAATCACTTCCATTTGTCCCCTTGGGTGAAAATTCATTTGATGCTCTACTATATTCAAAACGCATCCATGCAAATGCCAATGATGGAAAGTAAGAAATCTATTGGGAGTTTAGTACCATGCTCAAGGGCACCTCAGCTGTGCTTGAGAGCCAAACTGGCAAATAGTGCCAAAAACCCAATCTTTGATGAGTAGCAGGTATTCTACTTTTTTTATTTGAAGCGGTCTTCAGACCCAAGGCAAGTTCTTGCAGACTGAGATGGATTCAGCGCAATTACTATCCAGCTAGCAGCAAGAAAAGATTGTGTCTTATGGGTTGTTAACCCGATAAACACAAGGCAGCACAATGGTCGAAGATTTGTCTCTCCTAGTTAGTTTTTAAATGCAACAATTGTGCCTCGAGTCAGTTTTATCATGTCATTTATCTTGAGACAGAAGCCCGCCCCACCTTGAGGCATTTAACATTAGCATTATAATCTGATGGTACGAAATGTCGCAAAGACCCAAAACAGGCAGGAAATATCTTTAAATGGAACAAAATCCTATAGTCATTGTATCAGCTTCCCCCATTCCTTCTCGCTGTGACACACACGGATATGCCTGTGCGCTCTTGGCACGCCTTTCCCGCAGCTGTTTTGTTACCTGTCACTGCAGACACCAGCGAGGAAGGCAGACTCAAGCCTGCTCTACCATCACTAAGTCATTTTGACGGACAACACGTCCCGTCGTTCAACCCCTATCTGCTCACTGCTTAGTGATGGGAGCAAATGGCCTCCCTTAACGACAAATTGTGACCTTTTCCGAGACAGAGTGGTGCAAGTATAGTCTTAGAGTGTTCATGAACGGGTCCTTCAGCATTTGTGCGGGTTGTACTGTATAAATTGACATTGAATTGACGTTTTGTGAATTCCCTCCACCCCACAACATGGCTATTACAATAAAAGCCAATGTTGCGTTGTTGTAGATAAAATATGTTTTACATCTTTGGAGATCAGTGGGGCTGCTATAATGACCGTCATAATAGGTCATCCAATAAACTGCATGAGCAGAGCCTGAAATGCTAGCCAATCCTGGTTACCGTTACACATTACAGGAAGGCAGCCAAGTACGGTCATCTGGTCACTCTATTCTAGTACAACCCCACCACCCTCCCCTCTCCAATTGCTTTTGTGTGTTTTGTATGTTGTATGTTTTTTTTTTCTCCCTGGAACAATAACTTTCACAGCACTGTTTTAAAGAACTGTTCTGGCTGCAAATTGATGCACTTGTTCTAATATTATGTTACCAAAAGTTCTCATTTGTTGTTTGTCTACACACAAACTACATACGCAAGAGAGCATGGATACTCGAGTGAAATTATGTTGAAAAGTCAAAAATCAGCATAAAGTCAATGAATGGCATTTTCATTGGATAGTGACATTATGATTCATTATAGAAACGTGAACAACTGAAACCTGAACAAATAAAGTTTTAGCATTCTAGAAGATCAGACATTATTTTTTTCCTGGTCCTGTCACATTTGTCGAGCCATTTGGTGTCAGTGAGAGTCCATAGGGCCAATGGGAGATAGAAAAAAAACACACACACTTGTTTTTTTTTTTTAGATGACAAACTCGGGGCTAATGATGCTGTATCCCTGATCAGAAAGCTGTCAGGAACAAGAAGTCAAATAAACACTAACTAAAACAGTTAGTTCTAAAACTACACTATAATGATCACTTTTATCAATATAAAAGCAGTTGAAACCCAACTCTGTATTAACTATAAAATGTTTATTAAAATACAAAACAAAAAAAACCCATGCCAATTATTTGATCTGCCTTTGCTTCTATTCTGTAGTGATTGCACAAGAACAATCAGTCCCTGCTTTCTCAGCATGTCCTCACTTTCATACTAGGCTAAAAGGAAACCAAAATATATTCCAACAAAAATACCTATACAAGTATACACACACATGATGTTGCGTAGCATGTTTGCTGGTGACAAAACATTATATTGAAGAGTGCAAAGCTCTTTTAAGCCAACAACACTCCCTGACGTAATAATGACAATGCTCAGTGCTCATCACTCTTCATGAGATCTTCCCTGGGTGATCAAAGCTCATTTGTTCACTTTCTGCCACTGCTACTCTGTGGGTACAGGAAGAAAAGTGATCTGTTTTGTGTAAACACTAAAATGTCAGAAAGACTGAATTGTGCTTTTAGTTAAAGGTTAGCGGTGTTAAAGATACCAGTATGATGGAGCATCACTTATGCGTATCATATCATTCAAGCACTTTGTTTGCCCTCTTTCCTGCCTCGTGGCAAAGCCAACCTGTTCTTTGGGGCCACCTTTCTTTCATGCTGGATATGTAATACACATTTGCATGCGCACACACGCACACACAAATACAAGTCCACAGTTCACACAAAGCTGAGAGCTGCAGGGGTGTAAATGTCAGCCCTCACTCTGTCTATTTGTTGATAGATTTGATTGATCGTGGTATACTGACAGTGTGTGTGTGCGTGTCTGTGTGTGCATGCAAGCACTTTTATATATGGCTTTACGAGGACACTGTTTATACAGTAGGTACCTTTTGTTAAGTTGGAAACGCCATCAAATGTACTACTACATCAGGGTATCACAATGAACTGAAATAACTATTTCAGTGGAAAGAGATGTGTACCTTTTTAAATTTGGCTCCATGTTAATCATTTAAATTTCATCATGCTCTGCACAAATCATGCACAAAATGCCTTTGCAAGTATTGAGTGATTAACAACTTGTCAAATCCCACACGCAGGCAAGTTTGAGATGAAACCATATCCCTCTTGTGACATCTGAAACCTGCTCCTTCTTCCAAAGTGTTACAATACATTCGTCAAGGATCCTAATGATGTGACATTGAAGTTATGAAATACGATTAATTGCTTTAGTCATACGACATGACAGCAAGCATCAGCTGAGGAAGCCATTGATGGCATTTTGGAAAATAAAGCCTGAGGGGTTGAGTTATGTACAGCGCATATATATATATATATATATATATATATATATATATATATATATATATGGCTTTATTTTCCAAAATGCCATCAATGGCTTCCTCAGATGATGCTTGCTGTCATGTCGTATGACTAAAGCAATTAATCGTATATATATATATATATATATATATATATATATATATATATATATATATATATATATATACCTGCGATTGGCTGGCAACCAGTTCAGGATGCATCCCGCCCGATGATAGCTGGGATAGGCTCCAGCAGCCCGCGACCCTAGTGAGGATAAGCGGTAAAGAAAATGTGTGTGTGTGTGTGTATATATATATGAGTTGACATTTTAACATCACAGGAAAAACTGGGATGCATTAGTTCAGCGCCAGTACGAACCCTTGGACGCACTGATCTCATTGTGAAATGTTAAGCAATAAAATGTCAGATTCTGTCACTGTGTGTGTGTGTTTGGAAGTGAGTGAGAAGAACTTATTATTTTAGTCTGGTGGTAATAATTAGCTAACAACTGTGGAGATTTCATACACTTGTACACCAATCAGCCACGACATTGTCATCACTTGCACAATACAATCTCTCATATGAGAGCTGTGTCAAAGATAATATTGCTCAGTTTTGACTGACACTGAGATGATGTTAGTTATTTTGGTTGTAGTTTGCAGTGGTGCACCAGTGCAAGTAAAACTGTCTTGTTGTGGAAATGCTTGTCTGCTGAGAGGGTTTGAAATTAGTTGAATAGTCTTGAGATCTTCACTGAAGTCAAATTGCTTATGTTTATGTGGAAGGTAAATGTCACATACCTCAATTACACATCTGTCTGTTTTGTTTTTGCTAACCTACCATGAAGGGGAGTTGACAGATTTATGGTACAATTGTCGTGGCTGATAGTGATGATCGTGTTCGGCTGCGCACCTTCCTGCCGTCCTGAATCATCAGCCCTTGTCGCTCATAAACCTGTAATTGCAAACACACAGCAACAGGGAAATTGCAACAGTTTACGTGTGAGCATAAAGCTAAATGCACTTTCAACTCAGTTGCACAGGCACTTAGAGACACAACTATATATTTTTGTGGATTACAGAGAAACAGTGACAGATTTATAGAGGACTTTTAAAACGTGACTGCACAATCAATGATGGGAATGCTCCATTTTAATAGCATACAACAGCATCTTGATAAAGAGTTTAAACACCAGGCAGACATCTACATTTTCTGGCGTTAATTGAATAAAATGAGTTAGGGGGTTTTCTGGTTCTAATAATTTTGATTTAGGGTATTCTAAGTACACGCAAATACATATTAAGAGGGTAATTTGAATTATTTTTTTAAACTTTTTATTCAAAGAGTTCTTTGATTCCATTTCATCGCAAAACCAGAAAACTCCCAAAAAATAATTGAGTTCAAATACTGACAAATCAAAAATTTTCACATAACTGTAAAAATACACTGAAATGGTAAATATTGTACTTCGTGAATGAAAAATAAAAACAGTTGAGTGTAATGGAACTACAATCCCTTAAACTAACCGTTGACGTGAACTTAAATTAACCCTTAATCCTAACCCTTCAAAGTCATATTGGTTGCACAGAGTCTGTTATCTTCATCATTACAGCTACCCTCAAGATCCTGCCGATTTGCGTTCGCGGGCCACATAAAATGATATGATGGGCCGGATCTGGCCCCCGGGCCACCAGTTTGACACCTATGGTTTAGGGAATTTGTGGCATAAACCTTACAATGGGTGGAGGTCTAATAAATTTGTAAAGCACTAGATAGGCTACAACATACACTAACCAATGAATGTTCTCTTTCCACTGAAGGACTCTTGTAATTAGATTCCTACAGGTCAAGTTTCGCAATTTCAACGTATTTAATTGGAAAAAGATGCGTGCGTACACACACACACACACACACACACTCAAAACTCCACAAGTCCATGCTTGTTGATCACAAGCCGGGGTCTAATAATTAATTTCTACGCGGACCTCCCTCCCGCTCACATGCCTCATTTACCAAACAATCCCTTCTTTGTCTTATGAATTCTATTAAGCTGGCCCCTGCTCTGTCAAGATGAGATGAAGAGAAAGTCCACAGGCGAGAGTCTTCAGGATGCCTTGCATGGAAGAGTTGAGCTGCATATTAAATGTTTTTTTAGATGGCTCAGCCACATGGAGCATAGAACATGTCGATATGTCTGCACACGTTCAGGTATGGGGCCAGCCATGTGGGGGGGGGGGGGGAAAAAAAAACTATCACAGTAAAATCCAGAAAAGCAAGACAATGATTGACAGTGACATCTCATCTTTCGTCTCTCTTGAGGGTTAAACGTTTGTATTCACAGAGATACAAGTGAATTAAATTCCTGAATTTGATCAGCTTCAGATATTTAATACAAGCAGGGTGACGAATGCTTTAAGTGTCGGCTTTGAGTGGACTCTCAATCAATCTTATATTTTTGGAATGCAGTCTTTTTTCTAGTTTTTATTCTCCCAACAACTACAAAAAAACATCCCCAAACCTTCAAGCAATGAACGGGGTTCCTAGCGAAAACATAATTCTGAGTGATAATGTACAGTAGCTACAGTATGTAGAATCATGGATGCTATATACAAATATCACATTTGTAAAGAACCGGTAATAAACCTCGAAAGAAACACTGTGGTGTACAATGGCGCTATATGGAACCAGGGGTGCAATATAGAACCTCCAAAGCACTTTTATATTTTAGAGTGTATTAATTATTTGTTGTTAACAAATATATATAACAATCGATTACAGGGGCCAATGATGTGTATTATGTAATATTATGATGATGTGACTAAACATTTAGGGCTCTATTTTCGATTATTTGCATAATCTAGAAAGAACTCAACTACAGTATATACATTTTAGAACATTGAATATGCCTGTTTTAGGAAATAATGAGTAATTTAACCTTTTTGTTAAAATTTATGAAACAATTATGAAAATGGAAAATACTTAATTTGCCAACACAATGTCAAACATTTGTCCCTGGTGTGTAGACTCAATAATCTGGCTTTGTATTCCAGTAACTAACCGGACAGAATGTAAAGCGTTTGTTGGATGGAGGATGATAAACACAGGTTATCAACTCAATTGAAAATGTAGACTGAACTCATACACAAATTACCATTTCAACATCAACCCAAACTGAAGCCAGTAATGTATGTTTAGATGCATCCACATACAATGTAAAATTAACTATGGATGATAGCAGTTCATGTGTGTGTAGAGGCCAAGCAAATTTCTTGAGACTACATCTGTCAAGTGTCGAGCATCCTTCTCTGGCATTATTCCCAGAAACCATCGAGAAGGATAGAAGGCCAGACGAACACTCAGACAGGATACTTATTAATTGCCATGTAACAGATTCGCATTGCCTTATATTTCAGCATTATTGAGAACTGGAGCAAGCAATTAAGGACGACAGTTAAATCTATTGTTGATGCAGACACAAGTGATCAAGTAGACCATGAAAGCTCTCTATTTTTTTGACGAGACTTTTCATCTCTGGAGAGGCAGATAGCATCCCGGGGCATTCTAGCTGCTACATACACACATGCGCAGTGAGAAGGACAAAGAATCACACAGGAATTCCAACACAAATTCTTTTTCTTATGAGCCCCATGAGGATGAATCTGTACCAGAAAACGGTACAGTCGTTCAATCCTGAAAAACTCAAAAAACATTTTCATACTCTCATCAAGACATGTATATATTTATGATCAAGTCTCCCAAAATCATACATTGAATTCTGCCTCCAAGGTTGTTAAATAAGTTTATGTGCGCTCATGTGTGTGTGTCAGATTGTGCCAAATTTTAGTGGTAGATTTCAGCGTAAAGACGAGTTAATTTAGGACATCTAAATCTTTTTGAAGCTGGCCACAATTATGCCTTTTATGTGATGAGACATCACTTTTATTTGTTTAAATGGCTATATCTGGAGACCAAGCTACCTTCTTAGTTTGTTTTTTCCCCCTCCATGGGCTGTATGTACCATCTTAGTTTTATGGAAATAAATGTCTTTTGTGACTGACTGTCCACCATTGCCTCTGTCTGTGCTGCTTATTTGGGCAGCAGAGGAAGTTGAGAGCTCAGGCAGGGGAGATGAGTCAAACCTAAAATACTGAAATACATTGTTGCTGTGCAGAGAGATTTTTATGTGTGGGTCTTACCTGTGGATTGTGGTAGCACTTGAGAAAAAGCAGAAAATAATGCTTGGCAGTCAAGCAGTTGTATTCATCATCGCTTATGTAATTCACTTAAGGACTGAATTGAAGCCAAATTTGCTTTGTTTATTGCTTTGTTTGTACAAGTAAACAACCAGACAAAACAAACTGCTCTTCTCCAATGGAGTCTGCAGATTTTGGACTTGGAATTTTGGAACACAACATACTTAGGGAACTAAATACAAACAAATTAATGAGACAACGAGGCACACCTGGACAAGACACGAGTGGCTGGAGGCAGCTGATTGGTTAACACAAGGTAGAGGGCTGATGAGAACAGGTGGAGATAAAGCAAACGCGTAAACAAGAATGTAACAATCAATCAAATCAAACCCAAGTCATCCAAAACAAATCATGACACCATACACACTTAATAAAGGAGAGAATACATTTACATTTGCATAATTTCTTATCCTGAAGTCAATTTTTGTCAAGTGATTATATATGTAATTGATAGTATTGCTTATATTGTACGAAGCAACCAGACCACAATCATCCCACTTTTCCTCTTTGCCATTGCTGGTACCCTTCTGTGCATGGTGACATGCCAAAAATCACATGTGACAGAAAAAGAACTATGGACCTTGGAGTGGGAAAATGTTGCTCATTATCTTTATACTGCAATAGGAAGTTCAAGCGTCACAATTGTGGTTTGTTTTGTTTGTTTTGCTCCCAAGTGGCCCAATTTGGATATGGCTCGCGCCAGTCAGATGATACGTGCCAATATTAACTGTAGCTCAAATCAAGAGATTGGATACAACAATGCAATGTAAATATAAACCTAACATCACCATCTACATCCATCCATCCATTTTCTGAGCCGCTTCTCCTCACTAGGGTCGCGGGCGTGCTGGAGCCTATCCCAGCTGTCATCGGGCAGGAGGCGGGGTACACCCTGAACTGGTTGCCAGCCAATCGCAGGGCACATCGAAACAAACAACCATTCGCACTCACAGTCATGCCTACGGGCAATTTTAGTCTCCAATTAATGCATGTTTTTTGGGATGTGGGAGGAAACCGGAGTGCCCGGAGAAAACCCACGCAGGCACGGGGAGAACATGCAAACTCCACACAGGCGGGGCCAGGGATTGAACCCGGGTCCTCAGAACTGTGAGGCTGACGCTCTAACCAGTCGGCCACCGTGCCGCCTCACCATCTACATAAATATCCAAATTGATGACGCACAAACAAGTGTCTTCCTAAACAACACACCCACAGTGAACCAAACAGCGAACACATAGACCATTAAATATAATTTATATGCTTCGTTATAGGCGCATAAACCATTAAATTAAAAAACGATTATTGATGGCGCCCAGTTAAGAAATGCCTTCATCTAAAAGTAATGGAGGGGAGAGTCAGTGTCCCCCCACGCTAACATCTCTCCGTGCTCGCCAGCATGTGTGTGATCGGGTTCGCTGTGTGGTGTGCAGCATAAATATACAGCAGAGTTTGAGTTGAATTTCCCCTTGACGGATTATAATGACTGTAATAAACTGTTATATATATTTTTTTTCAATGATTGTTTACAGTGGAACCTCGATTTACAAACTTAATTGGTTCTTGAACGGGGTTTGTAAATTAAACATCATTTTCCAATAAGAAATAATGTAAACATGAGTTTCCAGTCTTGACAAAAGTCCCTATTTTACTAAATGTTTGCACACTTTGAACATAATAAGAAGCTATATAGTACTGTATATAAAACATAACAAGGAGTGATTGATCAAAAATATCTATTAACCAAGCAGAACTGTCCTCATTTAAAATACAGCTGCCGTGCCAACACGCGCCCAAAGAGTGTCACGACTACTTCTGGTGCATTCACAGTCAGTCGGAAATCACAAAATCCCTTAACTTTAACAACCAAGGTTGCTACCATCATGAAAATAAAAATTAAATCCAATTTCCCGGTCACCCGGTCCTTTTAAAATATACTTCACTCCCTTGGCCATTTTTCCCTCTCACAATAGTGGCCATTGTGGATTTGTTTCTTCTATACTGTGCTTGTGAGCAAACTCAGCAATGCATGCGCCATTGACATACTCCTCACAAATAGTATTCTTTAAGTCCACAGTGAGTCCCTCCCTCTTGCCACGCTTGTCCCTTGCTTTTCTAGGACCCGTATTGTGCTGGCAAAACACGAAAATAAAGGCAAAAATGTTTTTTTTAAATACCCGAAAAGGCACACAATGACCCAATAAGCAAAGTAGTAACTGACCGCGACACTAGAGCGGCTGAGAGTAATCCACCTCCCCCCACCGCCCATCAGAAAATGGAAGAATTAAATGTTTGCACACTGCGATAAGGCTTGACTATCCGGCAATATTTTTGTTCGCTTTGTGGTTCATAAATGGAATAGTTCAAACATTGAGGCGTTCATAAATCGGGGTTCCACTGTATTTCGGAACACTCTTGGACGGGGAACAAAAGGTGATTCATCCATCCATCCATCCATCCATCCATCCATTTTCTGAGCCGCTTCTCCTCACTAGGGTCGCGGGCGTGCTGGAGCCTATCCCAGCTGTCATCGGGCAGGAGGCAGGGTACACCCTGAACTGGTTGCCAGCCAATCGCAGGGCACATAGGAACAAACAACCATTCGCACTCACAGTCATGCCTACGGGCAATTTAGAGTCTCCAATTCATGCATGTTTTTGGGATGTGGGAGGAAACCGCAGTACCCGGAGAAAACCCACGCAGGCACGGGGAGAACATGCAAACTCCACACAGGCGGGGCCGGGGATTGAACCCGGGTCCTCAGAACTGTGAGGCTGACGCTCTAACCAGTCGTCCACCGTGCCGCCAAAAGGTGATTCAGAACTGCTTTAACGGTGCAATGACAACTTGAAAGGGGCCCCTTCGTAGCGGTGCTGACTGGTGGACCCCACCGCCGACAGACGGAGGACGTTGGTCTATATCAGCGACACAACTCTAAACAGACATTACAATGACACGTTGGGCGTCGATGAGTTCACTAATGGCTCCCCCTACTAGCATGCTTGTTGGAAATACATCTACAGCACAACAAAATGAAGCAAACTTATCGGTCAAGAAAGGCAAAAGAAGAAAAAAATCCAAGCTGAGACTTAGGACAACAAATGAGTGACTCAGACAGATAAGACAAAAATGACATCCTTCTATTCAGTATAGCGCCTCTCTACTGAATAAACAAACAATTGCTGGCTGCATTATTAACTCCGTCTGACGGACGCTTATAGAAGAGCACACCTACTAAGACCCAAATAGCAAATCATTCTATAAGCAAGGGACAAAGCAGACGGATTGTGAGGTAGCGGGAGCAGATGATTTGAGAGCGTGAGATGGGAAGAGGAAGAGAAATGAGACGTAGTGGTCTTTGAAGATCAGCGGGTGAATCATCCCTTTGATAATTGGGTCTGCTTTTCATTTTGGCACTCAGCAACGGTGTTTGTGTACACTTTACACTCCTTCACCCTTTGCTGTGTGACACACCTCATGTGTGTGATGAGTCTCCGATGGCGAGATGAACACACAAATTACAAACACACCAGTCAGATTTCATATTTGTCATGGCATCAAGGTGCATGTCATTAGGTACAACTTTGTGAAAGACATATAGTCTGTCTGACGTACAGTATGTGCGTGTGTCACTGCCACCATGATGCCTCATATGCCAAAGAGCAGCGTGACATATAGGGGGCTAATATTTGCCTTTGGGGAGCTTCAAGGGCTTTTTTAGCCTTGTTCTTTGAGGACGGTGTGAGACACTCATGCTGAATTATGTGTGAGTGTGTGCATTTAGCAAATTCAAGAACCTCTCGTGATTACGTGTAGGTACCTTTTTTGACAAATTTTCACGGAATGGTCCTCCAACAGCTGCAGGAATAGCAGATGTTGATAGTGGCAGATGGAGCTGTGTGACTACAGCTCTGCAATCTTGCAAATTCATCTTGCCAAGTTTCAGACATGAATGTGGATAGATAAACATTGAAAAGACCAATTAGTGGCTAAAGGAAGAATGGCAGACAGCAAAACTATGGTTCTTGCTGTCGCTGCAGTTTACCTGGAACAGGACAACATTTAAAGGGACTGTAAGCAGATATCCGTGTTTTGTTTCTGAATAAATTAAATATGTTTTGAAGATAAGTGATGAAAACATATGCAAAGACATAATATAGTGCTGAATTGTTGAGGTATAGCTTAAGCATCTTTTTCACCGTTCACACTCCGGTTTCCTCCCACATCCCAAAAACATGCATGGTAGGTTAATTGACGACTCTAAATTGCCCGTAGGTGTGAATGTGAGTGCGACTGGTTGTTTGTTTGTATGTGCCCTGCGATTGGCTGGCAACCAGTTCAGGGTGTACCCCGCCTCCTGCCCGATGATAGCTGGGATAGGCTCCAGCACGGCTGCGACCCTAATGAGGAGAAGCGGCTCAGAAAATGGATGGATGGATGTATCTATTGGCTCTTTTTCAAATATTTGGTGTGTGAGGTTAGAGGTTGGGTGTTTGAGGTTACAAAACACAAGTTCTATATTGCAAATAATCCACTTTAAATTTAGAAAGCACCACATTACGCCATTTTATGTTTTATTTAACAGGAGCCCCAAGTGCATGTACAACTAGGTAATTGTTCAATTAATATTTAATATGTTAAACTCTGAGTTCCTGTGGCAGCTGCGTACCTTTACTGTATCCTGCTTTGGTCACTATCATGCAAATGAATGTGATTAGAAAAACATGAAGATCAGATGTGTACAAAGTGGACATTTTGTCCACTTGGCTGCCACTGGCTCTTTGACAAAAGGGTGCCGTGATGAATTTGCTCTTCTGGGAAATTTCAATACTATGTAAAATAAAACTGCATAAATTTTGTTTGACATTTATGTAAGGTCATTGCTCAACAGTTTTCTGTGCCAAGTTTGAGGTAATTGAATTTAGGATTCTGTTTTGCCCACAGTCATCCATGGATTACTTAGAAGATATGCAGAGCACACACTCGCATACACCAGACTGACAAAAGCCTTGAATGCTTGCTGAGACAATATGTAGATGATAAATAAGTAACAAAAAGATCATGTGCTTTTGATAGTGTGCCAACAGTGCCTTCATGCCAAGGACCTTGTATATTTGTTTCCACTATTTATTCCCATTCCGCATTTTCTCTGCTGAATTCTAAAGCAATCTTTTCATGTTTGGTTCTGGGGTATCACTGTACATTTAACATGTCTGACCAAACTGGTGGCAAATATAATATGCATGCATGTTTAACGAAACATGGATAATATTCTAGTTATAGGGCCTGAGTTAGTAAGATCCCAAACAACATCCGCAAAATTGTGTGGCCCACCGCACACCGTGTGACGCGGCTGAACACGACTGAACTGTCCTGCAGTGAGTGAGGTGCCGATTTTGCAGCGATGCGAAATTTGAATCGTGGAAGAACCATGTCGCAGATTTAGAGGTCCATCAGAAATGCCATGTCAAATCACATCAACTTTTACAACAAAAATTACTTTTCGCAAGATCCAGCCAGCTGCAGCCAAACCATACCGATGCAGTATATAACATGCACCTGTGGCGAAAAAGCGGAGCGTGGAGAGTCTGTCGCCGAAATGCAAGAGTGCAGTCAATGAATCGGGCGATCGTTGCCAACAGCCTCTCAAATATCCAACCTCTCTCCTTTCGTTCTTGCTCATTTCCTCTCATTGTATTATTTTTAAATAGCTACAGCAGCCAGGGCCACCTGCTTCTTCTTGACCATTGTGCCTTGACAATGTTTTTTGTGGTTCAATAAAAAAATAATACAGTACAGCAGTGGTTCTCAAACCTTTTACACCAAGTATCCCCTAACAAAAAAACATGGCTCTCCAAGTCCCACCATAATGACCAACATTAAAAAACAGTACTGTAATAGGTAGTGTTCATCAAAAACTTAGCAGAGGTTTTATTGCTAAAGTTTAATTTAATATAATAAAAAGTTACTGTAACATAAACACTTTGAACATTAACATTGCGCTTATTTATATAAAAAAAAAAAAAGAAGTGCAACAGGTATATAAGTGGTGGAGACCGCATTATTACTGAATTACAGAAAAGAAATCTATCACGTCGATAATTTGGGGGGAAGCAAGCAACCATATAAAAGCTGTGCTTTGTTTGATTTGATGTGTACCGAGTGCCCATCCTGCGTAACATTGCATCTAAAACTTGTGACAGCAAACCCGGAAAACAGCTCTGGGAGAAAAACAGCACCAATTGTCACAGTGCTCTGAAATAACCCAGACGCAAGGAAGTGCAGAGTTGACCGGAGTTTTGTCATAATTCATAAAGCATGACACCTTTTTGTGACTGGCTCCAAATCAGTCCTTAGATCATTCAGAAGTTCCAAAATCGCATTGCTGAATAGGCAATATGTTGCGATTATTTAAATTATTTATTTTTTGTTGTTGCTGGTTTCAAATATATTTATTCGAGCGGAAAAGGCCTCCCTGCTGCGTCTTATTTTGCCTGCACAACAGTGACACTGCTTTTCATGCTGGTGTGTTTGTTAGATGTGCTTATTCAAAGATGCAAATCAGCCATTGCAATTTGTCTTTGCTTTAATTAATCTCATCGCATTTGTGTTAAATTTATCTATTTGCATATACTACTTGCAAAACTAACTGCTTTGCCATTTGTGCATTTGTCAGTCGCATACCTGGGCGCGCCAGGTTAGTAGATCAGCTCACACATCTGTCTATGTGAAAGATTAATGATAAATTCATGTTTTATTTCTTTTTCATATATATTTGATGAGTTGTCCATAGAGTAGGTCTTGCAATGATGTTGGCCTGAGCTGTCATGTTCCTCTTCTTCAGGGCACAAACTAGTTGAACCAACACTGCCTCTGCTGGTTGTATTAGTTCACTCAATTACATGATTATTGAATAATCAGAAAACTTCTAGAACTGAACCTAACAATAATGATTAAAATTTAATTTCAGGATAGAAATGCATGTTCTGTTCAACTGAGGATGTATATGACTTAAGCAGAAGTGGCCAGGATCATGAGGAGATGATTTAGGCAAAAAAAAAAAAAATATTATATTAGAAGGGTGATGTTATATTTGTTTAGAAATATCTATGCGTATTCATGTGGTAAACCCTCAGTTCCAGGCAATCCTGACTATTTTTGTCCTGAAGCAAAAGTACAGCTAATGACTTCAGTGCTTCCCAGTGGACAGCCATGATGCATTTAAGCACCCCTGAGGGAACCTATGCCTGACAGTGTAGAACTGTCTCTAGGCCCGCTGTCACAATATCTTTGCATTCCTTATCATATCTTTTCCATTTTGCCACTCTCTTTCTGTTCCCCTTTTGTCTTCTTTGAGTACTTTATAGTGTACAGTTGACTGTCATCGTTTTCTGTCGGGAGTAAAGCAATACAGCGCAACTTACTGAAAATACTGTAGATGTGTGTTGTTGTCACTTCTCATCACATTCATTTGCTTGTTGCTTGACAGTGAACTGGACATTGATGAAAACAATGTTTTTTCTTCACTGTTAGTTGCATTGATTCATTTTGATTTGATCAAAACGCACCCTTAATCTATGACAACCTTTCTTCTGCTGAAGTTACATAATGTGCACGCAGCAAGTGGGACAAGGATGATTCATCTGAGTGAATACCTGAAGAATGTGAACGCATCAATTACAGCAAGTCTTTTGGCTTTGTCAACTTGGAAGCTGTAGCAGGTGGAGCCTACATCGTAATAATAACTAGAAGGTCCATATTATCCCAAGGAGATCAATGAAGCACAGTTTTTTGATCGAGAGACAGTACCATTAAGAGCAATTTTGATTCTTTGTTGTAAAACAACAGACAAAGAATCATCAACAAAAGAATCAGAGAGATGAGCTTACCAAGATGAAGGGCGCTGCAGAGTGAAGAGAAATAAAAGCAAAAAAAAAAAAAAACTGTAATCTTCTAAATAATGAAGAGCTGAGGAAGGGAAGAGCAACTCTAAATAATTTAGTTCTTTGTACGCATTGGTGGGGGTATTTGGGTGCAAATAGGAGCATTAAAGTCAATTTGTTGCTGACGGGATAATCTCCATCCCACCTGCATACCACATTAACCCCAGCGTGACCCCACCACTAATAGCACACTAACCAAACTTCAATTAAAAAACAGTCATGCAAATCTAGGAGGTTTTTGTACGGGCAAAAAAAAAAAAAAAAAAAAGGATTGATTGATTGCATGTTGAAAAGAAATCTAATGATAGGCATCTTTAGCTCGAGCCGTAGTGTTATTTATGTGCAGTTGTAACAGACATTTTAATATGTTTGTTTTTTATATTTATTCACTGTTAACTATGATTGAAAGTGTACGGAAACCACACAGCTATTATTGGATATCATGTCTTTGCATGCTTAATTTACCTTTGACCTGCTAAATGCTCTGCAGGCATGGGCTTACCATACAGCACACGGATCAAAGGTCCTCACCATATTACTTCTGTAATTGCCTGTCATTCATCTTCTAACTTCTATCTATCTAGCTAAGTTATGATGTTCCGGACATTGGCTGAAAGTTTTTTTTTTTTTTTTAAACCACCCAAACTGAACCTTTTTAGCTTTTCACTGGCTCCTGCTTTTGTGGATATTCATTGTTTTGCCAACCATTCGAATAATAATGTGTAATAAATCCAAGAGAAAGAATTGAAATGCACGGGACTCAAGAAATTTAATTTGGTTTTCAGTTGTTTTCCTTGATTGGTCTGGGGATGTTTGGTTTCTCTGTACATCAAACAAATGTATTTGGAAACCCACCAGATGGTTTATGAAATGGAGGAAATTCATATTTAAATTTGCTGTTGAGTAACAAAGTTGGGACAGAGTGGAGGTGTCTTATCTCTCCCTGTATAAATTGGAGACCGTCATTTGAAACTTGATGGGCATTTTATACCCAGCTCTTTGCAACTCCCTTCACTGTCTCTCTCACTCTCACTGGGGAAACCACAAACTAGAAGGATAGTAAATTTCAAGTGAAACCTCTCCTTTCAGTTCATGTTTTGTTCCACTTGATCATCCATCTGTGTTTTATTTTCTTCTATTTCACCGTTTTTCCTCTTGCGATAATCCCTGACCCATTCTCCCTCTCCTTCCCTTCATATGTGAGTATGCTATGAAGCCGCATCACAATCTTTATATTTACGAGTGGCCTTCCTTTTACGTGTGTATGTGCATGTGTGTTTAGTTTTGCTTTGAGAGCCATTTTCAAATCTCATTTCACACGGCTGAGTGTAAAAAGACCTGACACAGCACTCTGTGAGGAAGGGGAGGAAGGGAGAGGAAAGGAGGATGAAAACGGGAGGAGGAACAGAGGGGAGGATGGCAGGAGATGGGGAGGAAATGATGGTGAAGACAAAGCTGAAAGTGGGAGTGGAGAGTAAGGGAGAAAATGAAGGTGGGGGGCTTGCATCATTCTACCTACAGACTGGTGAAAGGGAGCAGGGAGGAGAAACCGCGCAAATAATTGCTTCAACTTGGTCAGTTTTGAAAGGGAAATGGGATAGACTAAGGAGGATCATTTGCATAAGGCAATTTTGATACATTCGTATTTTGGTTTGGCTAGCTTTACATGAATATCAATTATTTGATATCAAACCAAGGAAGGCAATATTTTGAGCAAAATAATGCATTAGGAAATGTGTCTTCCTTACAGGGTATGTCCAGAATTTTGCAGTTGCTATCAAACATTAATTCGTATCCTTCTGTTCCTCAATCTATATGAAGACAGCGATACGATTTCTATTTGTACAAGCTGTACATATGCTAAATGTCCTCTAACTATGTTTAAAATCAACAAAGACATACAGTGGATATAAAAAAAACTCTACATACTCCTGTTCAAATGATATTGTTTTGAATAATAATTTAAAATTTTAAATGAAAAATTTCTAAACTGTTTCTAATAGTATTTTTGTCACCTATAACCTGTGTAACGAAATTGGCTCTGTAAAATTCTGAGTAGTTTTTGTCTATCTTACCTTAAAAGAAGTGAATGTCAAATCTTAGTATTCCAAATTTAGAGTTAATTTTTAGTTCCCGGAGTCTATTTCTCTTTTTAATTTGATGTTTTCATGCACTGTTGTGTCCAGGAAAGCAGGTTCTGGGACAGACCCATACATGTAATGTAACGTAGCATATCTGCAGCGGATATGCGAGTCATGGCGGTATGTGCAAAAAGCCCATTGAAATAAAAAAATACAAAAACTTTTAAGAAGTACAAATAAACAAGTGAAATAATGTTGCACAAGTGTGCACACCCTCTTATAAATGGGATGTGGCTCTGTTCAGAAATAAGCAGTCACATTCAAACTCATGTTAAATGGGAGTCAAAGCAAACCTGCCAACATTTAAAGTGCCTCTGATTAACCCCAAATAAATTTCAGATGTTCTTGTAGGCTTTTCCTGACTTGTTTTCTTTCTAGCAGAAAGTTTTTCTCTTAACGCTGACTTGACCCAGCTGAAGGAAAACAGCCCCAAAGAATGATGCTACCACCACCATGCTTCACTGTTGGTATGGTTTTCTTTTGGTGATGAGCAGTTTTGCCATTGCACCAAACATACGTTTGGAAATTATGGCCAACAAATTTAACACTGGTGTCATTGGCCCAAATCACATTTTCCCACAGAAAATGTGCAGAAGATTTTAAATGTGTTTTTGCAGTAAACTAAGGCTGAACTCTCAACCGGAATCTAACACAGACCTTGAACATAAAGTCTTAACCTCGGCCAGAATTCTCCGAAAGTTCTGTTTTCGGAGACCCAAAATATTGGTTGCCTGTAGACTAACTGCATAGAAACAGCTTTTTGCAACAAATTGGGACCCTTTGCATTAGCTGCATATTTGAGTTAGAAGGTAAAAATACTTTTTTTTACTTTTTCATTCATTCATTCATCTTCCGTTCTGCTTAGCCTCACTAGGGTCGCGGGCGAGTTGGAGCCTATCCCAGCAATCTTCGGGCGAGAGGCGGGGTACACCCTGAACCGGTCGCCAGCTAATCGCAGGGCACATATAAACAAACAAGCATTCGCGCACACATTCACACCTAAGGGCAATCTAAAGTCCTCAATCAACCTACCTTTTTTTACCTTTTTTTTTTGTAGGGGGTGTGATTAAAAAAAAATAAAGAATGGTAGTAGAGCATAGAAAACATTTGGAACAGCTGAAATAATACACTGTACACAGCACTTGAAATTCATTTTGGGCTTGTGTAATGTAGCCATAACTCCATTTTTTTTCTCAAAACAATGCTTATAAACACCCGAATTACAATATAATCTGGATTAGAATAACACCAAATACTGTATTGTGGTTATTCTTACCCATGTAGAATTAGCGAGTGGACCCTTGTAGAAATCTCACTTCCTCCAAATGCACAGGTGAAGCACTGACCCTTCTTCCCTTCTCTCTGGCACAATAAGCAGGTTTGTGCAAATGAGGTAATTAGGGAGGATTCCTTTGAGTTTTAAGAGATGTGGAGAGAGGGAAGAGAAAGTGGCGGATAAGGATTCAGCCTACATGCATCTGACAATTTATTAGGTACACCTGCACTCATGAGATCCACTAAAAGAGCTCCGGTACAGCAATGAAGATAATAATGCTCTGTTTTGACTGACACGATCAAAGATGTTTATGTAGTGTCGAAGTTCTCTGCATCATATTAACAGCTGTGTGGAATATTTTCCACTCTCATGCAGCTAAAAGAGCAAGTGAATATATTAAATATGCATCTCAGTCTGAAGCAGTTTTTCACCACTGCAAACTACAACTGCAATAATAAGCATATTTGTCATATATTGTATATCATTAGATTATGCAGGATGTGGCCAGAGATTGTATATTATCATCACAAAATGACTATTTTTGTCTCGCTGCTATTTTTCTTACAGATAGCATCTCTTTTGTGTCCTGCGCCACTTCCTCTTTCCTGCCGTGTATGTCCATTGTCCTTCACTTTCATTATCTCTTTTCGTCATTCTGTCATCTTCAATGACTGCCTTCTCTCTCTTCATCTTCTTGTCTCTCTCTCCATCTTTTGCATGATCAACTCTATTCCTTTGTTTTGTCTTCACCTGTTTCGTGATGTGTCATCTCATGGCTCTGGTGTCGTTTCTCATGTTTCCTATTTGTACCGCAACTGACGAATTTACTGTCAATGCAAATCACTTGCAAAGAACAAGTCCTCATGTATATGCCCATAGTGGACGTTCTCACACCATGACGTAAAATTGCAGAGCGGGACATATGAAGTAAAAGAGAGCTCACAGCAGAGAAATCTTCTCACGCACACACACACACGCACACACACACACACACACACACACACATCGCTTCCTTTCAAAGCTTCCAAACTTGGGATAGCAGTTTTCCGCCAGATCTAATGGAAAGAGAGCAAATGTGGGGGAAGATTTGGCAAAAAAAAAAGACAGCAGAAGAGATAAGAAATGCCGACAGATGTGCTCCCCATTTTCTCCCATTCAGCCGATGAAAAAGAGATCCGTTGTCACATATTGTAATTTACTCTGAACTCCCTGTCCCCATCAACTTCACGTTTCACCATGTGGAGTGGAGTTAACTCCATCCCTGGGATCATAAAGCACGGAAGCTTTTAGGTAGCAGCAAAGGAATTTGTAGCTTTGCAACACACACATTGAGCCCCGTTGGCAATAACAAGAAGGAGAAATGTCGGGGTGAGTGAAACTAAATCATGTCTCCCAAAAGTGCTACCCGGTACTGGTTGCCTTGGTAACACTCGTTTATTTGTCTCATACAGTATTCGTTATCTATCAATCAGCATAATTCTCCCCTCTTATTGACTTCAACATCCAACATTGGGGTAGGAAGAGGCAAATGAGGGCAACAACAAGCATTCTTCACATTTCAATTCAGCAAAGTTTGGAAAGTAGATTTGCCTTCAGAAAATGTTCACTTCAATTACTGCTCTCTATCAAGACAAGAACCATATTGATCTTGAATGTTTGATGAGAGATGACAAAATTAGCTAAGGTCAAATCATTGCAATATACATTTATACTGTTTATAATGTTATTATTCACCATACAATTTCTAGGCTGCAAAACCCAAGGGGAAAATGAGAACAGGACCATATGAACGCATCAAGTCCTTGCATCGATGATGGGTTAATATTAATTTTACTGTGTTGTATTTTCCGTGAATTTATTTTTAGGTGGCTTTTTGCATCTTTACAGGGAGTCTTAAAAGGGTATTGCTGTAGGGTTAAACCATAACTGCCATCACAGATTTGATCTTGTATTAACCGGTCTGTGTGGTCAAAAAGGTTGAGAAGTTCAGTTTTGTCACAACCCCAATCCTACATGTTTGACATTGTGGAACATTGTGAGCACTGCTACATGTTCCGTCACATTTTAATTCCTAAGATCAGATCAAGCACCTTAATATTTGATGCAAGTTGGCCGAGGTACCTGAATATGTTTATTTTCAATCATTGCTGTCTGAGGATATTTTTTTTACTTGACAAAACATGGCCCCCGCAGCATATTTTATTCAACAAACAATCTCCCTCTGCCACCGTGGCGTTAGAAGGCAGCCATTTTGTCTTATTAAGGGCTGAAAACATCCATCCATCCATCCATATTCTGAGCCGCTTATCCTCACAAGGGTCGCGGGAGTGCTGGAACCTATCCCGGCTATCATCGGGCAGGAGGCTGAAAACATGCGGACATATTTTACACAGACTCGCTCTCAAGTTGACAGGCGGCACTAGGCCATATATGATTGACCCTGATTTGCTACGCCCACAAGTATGACGGCTGTCGGTCTCTCCGTGGAAAGAGCGTGTGTCATTTATCAGGATATAAGAATGACAGCAAGAGGTCTGACAGTAAATCATCAGCAATGTTATCACACCACCCCTCTCTTGCCACTATAGATTTGTGCCGGGGAGTTGAGGGACACTGTTATAAATCAGTCAATGGCGTAAACGGAATGAAGCACTATCCCTCCTCCCTGCATCACTTAGGCACACACATACAAAGAAACAGAACATAGCACAGTTGATTAGAGAAAGCAAATTAAGCCTTCAGGGGGTGTGACATAATTTCATTTGCTTCATTTGCAAGTGATCTCCTCAAAGCACACCGAGCAATGCAGCCGAACACATCTGAACTGGACAATCGCAGACAAATTACAGCCCGGTGACTCACACCTCCACGCCTGGTGACTGACTGTCTCACAAATATCAACTCGCTGCAAAGTGAAAAAAAATACTCCATCAGTTGTTCTTATCAGGAAACCACATTTTGAAACTTCACATACACTGCACTCTATAATTTTTTTTATTTTATTGAACTACAAAAAACATGGCGCAATCATATACACCATAGGTTGTAAGGACGGATGCCCTTGCTGACTCCAACCCTCCCTATTCACCCAAATTTGACTGGCACTGAGGTGGGCTTGCTAGAGTCTTGAGAAACCATTGCACCTACATAGTGAATATCAACCGTTTGGGTGCTAATTTGCTAATGAACAATAACAAAATAGTCATACCAAAGAAAAGACCTCACTTTTTTTTTTATATGAAGATTATCTAATTCTAAAACTCTTTTAGCACCATGCCAATATACTGTGGGTAGGTGACTGAGGTCCATTCAGTGCACCATGTATTAGCATCAGTAGTTGCATTGAACTGTGTAGGCTTTGAAGCTGGGCAGACTGATATCCACCTAAACAGTAAATTTAGATTCCTGGCGGCTTGTTTACAGCTAATAGCGCTAAAACAGATTAGGTTGATGGGGCCACTGGCTCCGTGTAATCTACTGACAGTTACTCTCTAAAGATGTGTTCTTACAAAAAAGCTCAGGCTCACTGTTTATCACTGAAGGGAGAGAGTGGAAAAAGGAAGAAGGGTGCAACAAGAGGTTAAAATAGCGCAAATGTGGATTAGACGATCAGAGAAAGCAGCAGAGTGGGAAAATGAGGCTCGAAATTTTGAATTCTTTAAATTGAGCACATCGACTCAGATTAGAAGACACATGGGGGGGGGGGGGGGAACATTTTGAGTTTTCAGTCACAACCAAACTTAAACAGAGACAAAGTTTTTTGTTGTTGCGAAAGATTGCGAAGACAATTTGAGATTCTCAGCTTAACTATTTTGTTTATGTATTTGTCCAGGATTACATGAAAACTACAGTACCGATATCCAATTTGTGATGGGGTGGATGAAAATGTTTGCAGCTGCTGCTCGTAATGATAATCAGATGCAGGAATAATAGTCTTGCTTTTATTGCTTGTGTTGGTTAGCAGGTTTAAGCAAAAACTTTAAAAAAGCGTTGTTGGGGGTTGAGACGTCCTGTGAAAGATAACATCAATATTTGACACATTTTGTTATAAAATGCAAATAGAGAAATTGTTCTATTTATTTATTTATTTTTTGCCATTCCATTGCACATGAATGATTCCTCTTACCCCAGAATGAATGGAAATGGTTGAGTCTCTTCCATTTTCAATGACAAACTAGCAAACAGAAATATGCTGATCCACAATATTTGTAATTTATTTATTTATTTGACAGTCTCTTTTTGCTGTTGAAGTTACAATGTAAGCATTTTCACCACCCCAGAATAAAAGGTGGTATGGTTTGGTCCACCCAATATGTAGTCCTCCAGGAACCAAGGAGTAGGCTGCTGACTAACAAATTGTCAGCAACAAATATGGTGCTCCATGATTTATTTGTTATTTTTTTGCTTTTGTAAGGAAAATGTACTTTCTCTTGTTGCCATTTGAGTCCGAATGGAATTGCTTCCTCCACCCCAGAATCGCAACTGGTCAAAACATTTTCATCTTACATCATCCCTGATGAACCAAGAAGTAGCCTGCTCATTAATGAACAAACAAGTAATGTTTTTCTGTCTTTTTTTTCCCTTCAGTTTAATTGCTACTTCTACAGTGTGGCTCCACTGAGTGCAATTGGTATTTTATCACAGTGAAACTCTTTTCTTACTTTATGATTATTTGTTTGACAGTTGTTCGTTTGTATTCCTGTCGACAGGCATGCCTCAGAAAGGACTTGAGTAGAATAACATTGACTAGAATTTATTCATCTCCACTCTGTTGCAATTGTTCATTGATTTATGTCACAGGTGATTGTGCTGATGTTTAAGCTTTCATGCAGGAATGTGCTTTCAGAGCTTGTCTTGCTGTATTCTATGGTGCAGCTAAGGAGGTTAGCTCATTGAACATCTGGCTTTTAAAGGTAAATGTGCCTCTCAGATCGTCTGTCATCCAAAGATAATGTCTGGCTGAAGGCATCAAAAACAGGACAAAGCAGAAGATTGGTCTGACACCTTTATGTCTCAGAATACTTGAGCGTCAGCAGGTTAACAAACCATTTTGTGTCTAATGGTTGGTGATAATGTAACTCTTCAGCTGAGAGACCTTCAAATTCTACTTCCCGAATAAATGCTTTTGAATCATGAAAGTATTGTGATTTTAGCTAGTATGATGAATATATTTTTGTCTACAATTGTGAGGACAAACTCAGAAACAGAAGTAGAATGTGTGCCATGAATGACCCATTTAAGCCTTTGTAGGGCACTTTTATGGCCCATTTTGAACACAAGTTAAAAAAAAAAAAAAAAAAAACACCATAGGTCCTTGTCCTATTAGCTACTGTTGTGTGGTGACTTAAGATTTTAAATACTGTTGCCTTTTTTTTTTTTTTTTTTTTTTTTTTTACAGCGCAGCCCTTAAAGCTTATTGAATAAAAATAAAAGCAATGAATGTGTTTTGCCATATTCTGTCCCTCCTTCCGCAACCCTGAACAGAATAAGTGGTGTAAAAAAACGGATGGATGGCATCCTGCCATCCATTTTCTACAGTGCGTAACCTCTTCAGGGTCACAGGGGAGCTGGAGCCAATCCAAGCTGACTGGGAAAATGGCAGACTACACACTGGACTGGTTGCGAGTCAATTGCAGGACACATACAGAGACAGACAACCATCCACACTCACACTGTCACTAAGTGAGAACTGAACCCATGCTGCTTGTACAGAAGTTAGTAGAGTTGACCACTACACGGTCAACGACCATATTTTTTCCATATTCAAGCAGCCTAAATCATAGATCTACATTTCAGAGTGTGCCTGACCAGAAACATGTTGATGTATACTTGCCATTAAGTTGCCAAGTGGGAATTATGTTCTCCATTTGGCCACAGTCACATTAATGAAATTTTTGAAAGATATTTTCCCATTTTGGGTCGGCTCCTCTGTCAGTGGCTAATTTATTACACTCTCTCGTGGAATATATTGATAGGCTCGCTAACAGAGTAACATGTCATTTTGATCATTCAGCAGTATGCATCCAAACTCCTTTGTTTCGGGTCACCGCATGCAAAAATTGTTCGAGGTGGCTGACGAAGCTGAGCATGTATATATGTGTGTGTGTGCATGTACACACACACACAAACACACATTCATGCACAAGATACTATACCATTCATCAGGGATGTGTCCCTTTCTGAAATGCTCAATGCTCTTGCTCATTTTTCACTCCAGTCACACAAGACTGCGTGTGCGTATGCATGTGTGTGTGTGTGCGCGCACGTGTGTGTGTATAGGTGTGTGTGTGTGTGTGTGTGTGTACAGTATGTGTGTGTTCTCAGCCGATTGTATTGTGTTGTGTCACATTGAAGCTCCAGAGAGGTTGCAGCCAGGTGTTAAGTTGGTGTGGCAGTCAGAACCATGGCAGCTCTGCTTGGCTCAGCGTTGTCCCAAATCACACACAGTGACACACAAAGGGAGACACTCACTGACACACACGCATCAGGCATACGCACTTCTTTGCCTTTTACATTGTTATATAAGGAAAATCCCTTTACGAAACTCTCAATGAAACTTTATATTGAGAAATAATGAATTCTGCTGCTGTGCGTCTCATTTGGTGTCAGTCATTTTCCTTTGTCTTCCAATCCTCAATGACAAAAAATGAGTGCATAAAAAAAAAAAAAGGTATGAGCATATTCTAAGTGGCAATGCAGCTTTAATAAATAATGCAACCGTATTAGTTGCGTCGTATTATCTTCAAAACTGAATCATATCAGATATAAATCTTTTTTCTCTTACGTTATTATTTGCTTTAGGGAGGATTGTAAAAGGGATTTTTTTGGCAGTAAAATTCATTTTCTTCAGCTCTTATCAGAGGATAAAATTAAGTCATATTTTTGGGGGCTTCAAAATTTGTTAGATTCAAAGAAGCCACCCACCAGGGTCAAAGAATCAGAGAGAATAATTATTTATCAGCGTCACGCACAGTGGCTTTGCTAAGCCTACTTTGAGGGGGGTCTCAAATGTTCTTGAGCCCCCCCAAAATAATTTTTTTGTTTATGGTTAGGCCAATATTTTTGGGTCTTCGCCGTGCTAAAAAGTTCTTACTCCCCCCAAATGATTTGGTTGTTAAAAAAAAAATACATATATGTAGTTTTATTTTTTATTTTTTTATTTTCCTCCATTCCTTCCCATGGGCTCACCACATGTGGGAGGGGCCATAGGGGTCTGGTGCAGTGCGAGCTGGGCGGTGGCCGAAGACAGGCACCTTGGTTATCCGATCCCCGGCTACAGAAGCTGGCTCTCGGGACGTGGTATGCCACCTCTCTGGGAATGAAGGAGCCCGAGCTGGTGTGTGAGGTCAAGAAGTTCCGACTAGATATAGTCGGACTCACCTCACACACAGCTTGGGCTCTGGTACCAGTCCTCAGAGGTTGGACTCTCTTCCACTCTGGAGTTGCCCACGGTGAGAGGCGCCGAGCAGGTGTGGGTATACTTATTGCGCCCCGGCTCGACGCCTGTACATTGGGGTTCACCCCAGTGAATGAGAGGGTAGCCTCCCTGCGCCTTCGGGTGGGGGGACGGGTCCTGACTGTTGTTTGTGCCTATGCACCAAACAGCAGTTCAGAGTACCCACCCTTTTTGGAGTCCTTAGAGGGGGTGCTGGAGAGCGCTCCCGCTCGGGACTCCATCGTTCTGCTGGGGGACTTCAAAGCTCACGTGGGCAATGTCAGTGAGACCTGGAAGGGCGTGATTGGGTGGAACGGCCCCCCCGGTCAGAACCCGAGTGGTGTTCTGTTATTGGACTTCTGTGCTCATCACGGATTGTCCATAACGAACACCATGTTCAAACATAAGTGTGTCCACACGTGCACTTGGCACCAGGACACCCTAGGTCGCAGTTCGATGATCGGCTTTGTGGTCGTGTCATCGGACTTGCGGCCGCATGTCTTGGACACTCGGGTGAAGAGAGGGACGGAGCTGTCAACTGATCACCACCTGGTGGGGAGTTGGCTCCGATGGTGGGGGAAGATGCCGGTCCAGCATGGCAGGCCCAAACGTATTGTGAGGATCTGCTGGGAACGTCTTGCAGAATCCCCTGTCAGAAGGAGTTTCAACTCCCACCTCCAACAGAACTTTTCTCATGTTCGGGGGTAGGCGGGGGACATCGAGTCCGATTGGACCATGTTCCGCGCCTCCATTGCTGAGGCGACCGACCGGAGCTGTGGCCGGTTGAGGGGGGTTGAGGTCACCGAGGTGGTTAAAAAACTCCTCGGTGACAAGGTCTCGGGGTGGAGTAGAGTCGCCCGGAGTTCTTAAAGGCTCTGGATGTTGTGGGGATGTCCTGGTTGATGCGCCTCTGCAACATCGCATGGACATCGGGGACAGTGCCTCTGGATTGGCAGACTGGGGTGGTGGTCTCCCTTTTTAAGAAGGGGGACCGGAAGGTGTTTTCCAACTACAGGGGATCACACTCCTCAGCCTCCCTGGTAAGGTCTATTCAGGCGTGCTGGAGAGGAGGGTCCGTCGGGAAGTCGAATCTCAGATTCAGGAGGGGCAGTGTGGTTTTTGTCCTGGCCGTGGAACAGCTCTACACCCTCGGCAGGGTCCCCAAGGGTGCATGGGAGTTCGCCCAACCAGTCTACATGTGTTTTGTGGACTTGGAGAAGGCATTTGACCGTGTCCCTCGGGGAGTCCTGTGGAGAGTGCTTCGGGAGTATGGGGTACCGAACCCCCTGATACGGGCTGTTCGGTCCCTGTACGACTTCGGTCATAACTTTTATGCACAGAATTTCTAGGCGCAGCCGAGCCAGAGAGGAGTTCTGGTTTGGTGGCCTCAGTATTGCATCTCTGCTTTTTGCAGATGATGTGGTTCTGTTGGCTTCATCAAGCCGTGATCTCCAACTCTCACTGGAGCAGTTCGCAGCCGAGTGTGAAGCAGCTGGGATGAGAATCAGCACCTCCAAATCTGAGACCATGGTCCTCAGTCGGAAAAGGGTGGCGTGCCCTCTCCAGGTCGGGAATGAGATCCTGGCCCAAGTGGAGGAGTTCAAGTATCTTGGGGTCTTATTCACGAGTGAGGGAAGAATGGAACGGGAGATCGACAGGCGGATCGGTGCAGCATCTGCAGTGATGCGGATTTTGTATCGGTCCGTTGTGGTAAAGAAGGAGCTAAGCCGAAAGGCGACGGTCTCAATTTACCGGTTGATCTATGTTCCTACACTCACCTATGGTCACGAGCTATGGGCTGTGACTGAAAGAACAAGATCCAGGATACAAGCGGCCGAAATGAGTTTCCTCCGCAGGGTATCCGGGCTCTCCCTCAGAGATAGGGTGAGAAGCTCCGTCATCCGGGAGGATCTCAGAGTAGAGCCGCTGCTCCTCCACATCAAAAGAAACCAATTGAGGTGGCTGGGGCATCTGATTCAGATGCCTTTTGGACGCCTCCCCGGTGAGGTGTTCCGGGCACGTTCCACCGGGAGGAGACCCCGGGGACGACCCAGGACCCGCTGGAGAGACTACGTCTTTCGGCTGGCCTGGGAGCACCTCGGGAAGAACTGGATGAAGTGGCTGGGGAGAGGGAAGTCTGGGCGCCCCTGCTAAAGCTACTGCCCCCGCGACCCGACCTCGGATAAGTGATAGAAAAGCGATGGGTGGATGGATGGATTTTCCCCATTCCTTTTTTTTCCCCTTATCCCAGAACATCACCTGATGGCAGAGCAGTGAACAGTGGTGTGCCCCTGCCACCCCCTGTAGATAACCTTCATGACTGTATTTGCTCTTATTGAACCTCCTCAACCAGAGCAAGAAGCTTGCTTTCTCTGCCTCCTCTGATATTTTCCCAGTTGCCCTGTGGAGTCTGGTTTCCTGCAGTCTGAGTTCTTGAGGATATGCCATGTTGAAGCCCCTGCAAAGCATCTTGCTCCCACTTCCACGAGGTAGAGCTTTGCGGTCCATCCATTTATTCAGTGCTTTGCCACCAGTTCCATGTACTTTGTTCACTTGCTCTCATGAGCAGCCTGCGATCCCTCTTCCCACGGCACGGTCAGTTCGATGAGCAGTGCAGTCTCTCAATACTCTTAAAGTGATTCACATACACACTGATTCTGTGGTTTATCGGTGTGTTTTCATGGTGGAACTAACGTTTTTTTTATCCAATTACTGTGTTAATTTGTTAGCGTGTTTGCGTGAGCTTGTGTGCATTAGTCTCCTTCACATTCTCTTTCACACCCACACACGTAAAATGTCACGACAAAATTTCGGTATGAAATTTTCTCTGCCGTTGACTGGCGACCAGTCTCGGGTGTGCTCTCAGTTCTGTACATTTCCTCAAAGTCATGCTCCAGGTCACCCGTGACTATAATGAGCACACTCATTAAAGAAAATGGATGAATGAATGGATAGCTATTTAATTGAACAAGCTTGATCTAATATTATGGAGAGGTTAGCTTAGTCTGCTGAACTTTAAAGTCAGTCTACGAAGCTTTATTATTATTTTTCTTTGTAAGAAATATTACAAACCAGGGCAGAGACACTATTATTATCATGCATTCTTTTAATTAAAGAACCTGATTTATGCAAAATAAAACAAAAAGGATGGTGATGCAGTTTTATGTTAATCATTAAAATGCGTTTCAATTAAAAATTGCACTTGGATTATATTTAAACCTACAAGGAGGAAAAAATGCTTGACTGCAACGGAACATTGATAAATATGCTGTACATACGTTGGAATGGAAAATTAATGTACAGTACATAAATACAAATTTATTTCAATCTGCTTTTTATTCATTGAATTATTTTCTTACGTTTTTATTTAAATTTTTATCCAGGTATGCAAATGTAATTTTTCATTTTTTATATTAATACTCATTATCCCCTCATTGAGCCGTCACCTTATCGTGGTGGAGAGGTTTGTGTGTCCCAATGATCCTTGGAGCTAAGTTGTCTGGGGCTTTATGCCCCTGGCAGGGTCACAAGCTGTGGGTCGTGACCAAAAGAACAAGATCCCGGATACAAGCGGCCGAAATGAGTTTCCTCCACAGGGTGTCCGGGCTCTCCCTTAGAGATAGGGTGAGAAGCTCGGTCATCCGGGAGGATCTCAGAGTAGAGTTGCTGCTCCTCCACATCGAGAGGAGCCAGATGAGGTGGCTGGGAAATCTGATTCGGATGCCTCCCGGACGCCTCCCTGGTGAGGTGTTCCGGGCACGTCCCACCGGGAGGAGACCTTGGAGACGTCCCAGGACACACTAGAGAGACTACGTCCTTCGGCTGGCCTGGGAACGCCTCGGGATCCCCCCGGAAGAGCTGGATGAAGTAGCTGGGGAGAGGGAAGTCTGGGTGTCCCTGCTAAAGCTACTGCCCCCATGACCCAACCTGGATAAGCGGTAGAAAATGGATGGATGGATGGATGGATGAATACTCATTATAGTGCTAGTAATAAAACAAATGATTTATAACTGTGCTATTCTGAAAAAGTCCCTATTAAATTTTTAGGAGTGATTGTGGTGTTTCCAGGGATGTACAGAAACTCCATGGCTTTCATTTGTATTATTATTTTTTTAAATACATATAGTACAGTTTAATTTGTTCAGTGACCACACTTGTGTCTCAAAACATTAATATCTCAAATCATCTTCCCCCATTGAGATGAACGGAAATGTAATTAGTCCATTCCAGCCCCCCACACAAACACCACAAATTAGTTTTTAATGTAACAGTATTGTACTACATAAAAACACACCTTAAGAACATTTGCTCTCCACATAACCTGCAAACACGAAAAATTCGAACAGAAATCACGACTGTCTTCTTCATCTTCTTCTTCTTCTTCTTCTGTGGGATCTATTGGCGGTTGGCAAACCATTTGAATGGTGCATTAGCCCAACCAAAAAAATTATGGTTTTATTCTCTCTTAATAGTATAGTTTGATTATGTATCCTGTATTATATTGTCTTGTAGATGTATTTTACTGCTTTTTTACATCATGGCCAGGGGACTACAGATGAAAACTAGCCTTCTGGCTAATTCTGGCTTTTTTAACCATGTGTACTTCATGTGTTTTATGAAATTGCATTGTCCCCTTTCAAAAATAAACTGATAAACTGAAGTTGTCCTTCCACTGCAAGGAAACCAATGTTAATTGATGGTGGCCGAATGTTATGAAATTTGCTTGCGTCGTCTAGCGGTAGTGGTCTGATACGCATTCGTATCTCAAATTTTTGCTATCGTTTAGAGACAAAAATTAAGCCTCGTCACGGCTTGTATCGTCAAAAACTCAATGGAAAATGTACATGGAAATGTATATGTTGTTTGTATTTTCTTATGAATAAAAATATATGATTAATATAATAGATACAAATATGATTTAGGCCTATAACTGTGATATTCTAAATAATACCCAATCAGTTTAGCCACGCTTGTCATGTTTCTATGCTGGTGCAGAAGCAAAATTAGTACAAAGCTTTGGTTCTTGTGTTTCCATGATATGCTTTGGGAAACAAAAGCCTGTTTTTTTTTGTTTTTTTTTCTGGCTGGTTTTGTGTTGTGTTTTTGATATTCTTGAAGAGGATCTTGTCAGAAGGATTACATACTGCTTATTCTATCACTCGTGTCCTATTTGCCGATTATAATAATAAATATCCCTTAATGTAATTATTCTATAAAAACAAAGCCTCTCCCTACACCAGCACTTAGTAGCATTCCTGCTGTAGTAGGATTTTGCATAAATACACACCTACATGTTTGCACGCATCCATCCACAGTGTACGTAGTAATTACTGAAGACGAACATTCACACGTGTTCATGCTGCTTAAAATAATCACGCAAACCTTCCTCAGTTAATACTTCCAATGCTCAGTTGCATGCCTAGCATCTCTGTCCGTGAATGTGTATTTGTAAGTGAGTTTCCAGCCTTGGCTTGCCTCCACGCTGGCTGCCTCATTTGGCCGCAAGTTAAAAGCAAGAGGACTCCCAAGCTCAATATGTTATTTTGCATCCACTCACGCTTCAGCTGCTACGTCCGACTTGCATGTTTTACTCGCTGGTTTGATGTTTGGAAGGATAGCTGGGGCAAAAATCCAAAAGCATTTTCATCACTCTTATGTTCATTGTTCTTTTTACCTTTCTGTAATATTTATTTGCGAGTATTTTAGGCATTAATCACATCGTGTGGTTTCTCTGGCAATATGTGATTTGCATTTTCTGTTGCTACATAGGAATCCCTAATTACATAATGTTCTCAGTTGTGACGGCATGTGCACTATACGTGTACATCTGCGCAAACCTTACTCTTTAAGTAACTTTAAATTGTGTCAGCCTTTAACACGTACTTACTGTAAATTAATTGGTTTGGCTTATTTAGCTTCAGCTCATGCCTTTGAAGCTTAAGACATGCCCATTTACTGCTGTTAAATTGTTTTCACCACAGCGGCTTTAAAGCAAATTACACTTCAGGACTCCCCCCTACAGTTTTGGAGCAAAAACATGAATGCAGTGATTGCGCTAAATTAAGTACAAGGGAGAATTTGGGCCTCATTGAAACAACATAATATACAGTTGAGTTAATTATGACAATAATGACATATTATTACAAGAATTTTAATACAAACTTTGGAATTCAATAATGTAATTTTACAAGAAAAAAACTCATAATCTTATTATATATATATATATATATATATATATATATATATATATATATATTATGGGGGAAAAAAGTTATGTCAGCAATGTTTTTCTATCTTCAACTAAAAACATTGTCTTGGATAGTAAAACATTTCCCCCCTGATACCTTACTTATAACTTTTTCTCCTATGTGTTTATTCTCATATAAGTTTCATTTGATCCGTTTGCATTTTTCAAGTGCTTGATATTGATTTACTCTTAGCGCTCTTAACTCAGTGATTCTCATCATGATTCAAGTTATCTGTCAAAAAGTTTGTGAGATTTTATCATAAAAACATGGGATAAACATGCTTTTCAACGGACAGTGATGTTGTGAATCAAATACTCCCCACTTTCATCACTGTGTGTTGTCCAAAATGTTCTCGACTATAATCAATATGAGCGTTCACCTGAAAATGTAATTTCCTTAACCTTGTTCCAATCTCTTCTCTCAGCGCTCAGCAGGGTTGCCATGACAAGCGAGGAGTGTCCTGTGCCGCTGGGGAACATTTCCTCGGCAGTGCCAGGGCATTGTGAGGAGTATGGCTCGGCGCAGGCTGATGACATCATCGAGGAAGCAGGTCCAGGTGACGACGCCAGCATCGGAAGTGACCTGAGCACGCTTGTGGTGCCCTTCCCCGAGCTGGCGCCCGTGGTCTTCTTCTGCCTCAAGCAGACCACCTGCCCCCGCAGCTGGTGCATCCGTATGGTTTCCAGTCCATATCCTTTCATTCGTTGGTGGAAATGCTGTTATTTTTGTAATCAGAAATAATGTCAATGTGCATTTAAATGTCATTTTGCATGTGCAGTTTGTCAGGGTTAAGCTTTTGGATATTGGACCGGAACTGGACTGGACTGTGGTGCTTTTTTGGGAGCTCATTTAAGTTGCTAACCATTTGTTTGTTAGTTAGTAGGTGCAAATATATTTGTGAATACTTAATGCCTAAATTCAGGCATACTGTAGCATATAGCCTCAAACAGTGGCCTCCTCTGTAATGCACACCGTGGGCTCTAATTTTGTGGAAGGCGTAAATCCTGCGTGGCGGGCGGTGCAACTCTGTGCCAGAGGAGGGTTAGACCAGCCACTTAAAAAAAAAAAAAAACTAACAAGTGATCCCACTTATGTAGCTGTAATTATCTTTGCTCTATCAAGTGTTACTGTTCGGTTTGGGAGGCTACACCCGGATTTGGTTCGCATTTCAGGTGATGGTTTTCTGCCAAAATTCAAACAGGAAACAAATGTCTTCAAAACCTATTGCCATGACACATGGATCCATCCATCCATTTTCTGAGCCGCTTCTCCTCACAAGGGTCGTGGGAGTGCTGGAGCCTATCCCAGCTATCATCGGGCAGGAGGCGGGGTACACCCTGAACTGGTTGCCAGCCAATCGAGGGGCACATACAAACAAACAACCATCCGCACTTACATTCATACCTACGGGCAATTTAGAGTCTCCAATTAATGCATGTTTTGGGGATGTGAAACCGGAGTGCCCGGAGAAAACCCACGCAGGCACGGGGAGAACATGCAAACTCCACACAGGCGGGGCCGGGGATTGAATCAAAATCAAAATTGGATTAATGGAAATGCAGTGCATAAATTACAGTCTCAAAATAATTAAATATTTGTTTATTGAATCCCATCACAAGCAGAAACTTAAAGCAGGCAACTATCAGTTCCCCATTCAAATGTATTGATCAGGACCAAGAACAAAAGGAACTGAAAACTGCTGATATATACTTTTCATTCACACTGTAACATCCAAGTAGCAATTCTCTATCGACCAATCACAAGCCATCAATAAGCATGTGTACAATTTATTCTCAAATCAATGCCTTCCTTGAAACATATGCATTGTTCTCTGGATAAAGAACCGCTATTTGAATAATCATGGCTTTACCTATATCTGCTTGCGCATGGTCTGCTTTATGTTGAACTTGCTCGTGGCACGTCAGTACAATGAAACCCAAATGAAAGACTTTGGGTAGACTTTAATCTCTGTGTGTGTGTGTGTGTGTGCTCATTTGTGTGGCACCGAACCATCAGTTGTGTGTTAACTGACCGCCCTCTCTGACAGTGGCGGTGGGACTGAAGATGATCCTTTCACATCAGGGGCACACAAAGATCACGCTGAGCTGCAGCATTTTGCATGTGCACATCCATCACTGGAATGTAAGAGGACACACACAATTTGGTTTAGCTTATTTCCCTCACTGATTTCACTGTGGTTTGTTGTTCAGTGGTTCAAGTGGCTCTGGACAACAAGAGTTATCACTATCATGTGTGAACAATAGCACAGTCTTTGGAGGCCATTAGACCTCTTTTTGACCACAAACTGGTTGCTACTGCACATTTGCTGCCAAGGACTTATACAATCATGGATATATTTCTGTACATTCGTGTAAGTTTCACACGTGGCTTGTTTAAACACCCTGTAAATTCTGAAATGTATTTCTAAATACATTATATGTTTGAATTGCTGAAAATGTGCAGACTGACTGAGAACTATTTAGTACTGAATTGAGGAGACATAGCATTGAATTGTTTTTCACCATTCCAGTTTTCCTAATTTTTTGAAGTGGCTAAAATGGAGCCCAGCTCGCGAGCTAGCTGGTGGCGGTGCAAGACAAAGTACCATACATTTTTCAGGTTTAAGTATTGGTATTTGATAGACAGGAGAGAGTTGAGCGGGGAGTGGTTTCAGCGTATTCGACGGACATTCTCAGGGCATTGAACTCGACTGTTCTGTCCGATTCAATGCCCTGAAAATGAATGCGTGTGCATGTCAATGGACGCACCGTCGTACCGGTACACCCAGCTTGTCGCACACCGGTCTGCCAAATTGGCAAACACACAGCAGACCTTGCGCTTGCACAAAAATCAGGATTTAGTAGTTTTGGTACTCTGACACAATTCCGCAGTCCATGAAATTAGAGCCCTATACAGTATCTCAATAATTCGGTAAGACGTTCTCAGTCTTTGCATTGTTTTTAGCAATTATCTTCAAACCGATACTGTACAATGTATTTGGAAACAAACATCTGGGTTGACTTTACAGGAATTTTAACTCTAACAATAGTATATAGTTAATATTTGTGCGTGAGAGTGTGTGTGTGAGTCATATAAAAATGTGACAGAAAATTCTCAAGCCTGAGCTTTTTATTGCCTAGTAACTGTTGGAATAAGCTGAGAAAGCAAGCAAACACGTCACACAGTGGTTTGTGATGTGTTACTCTTGCCTGCTGTGAATATATTAAACAAACTGGTCAGAGGCTTGCTGAGGAGTATGTGTTAGATTTTGTGTCTCCTTAGCAATAAGTTAACGCGTGTGTGCACGTGTGTGTGTGCATGTGTTTGTTGCATCCGCTTGAACTAAGGCCAATGCTATCATGTCACACGTGATGACGAAGGTGCATGTAAGCGTATCATACTTTGCATTTATGTAATGACAAGATCAGATGAGGTTTGTGAAGTGTGCGTTTGCGTGACCGTGTCTGTGTTTGTGTGAGCGTGTGTGTTAAATAATGTGCGTTTATGAGAGGGTAATAATGGCCTGTTTCACCATCTCTTGGCAGATCAATAAATCTGTCCGCCAATCAGTTAAGAGAGGCCCTCGGTGACACAACAACACACACACATGCACACATACGTGTCTCCAATGACAGTCACCCACGCCTGCAGCAGAGCACCTGGAGCACTTCCTCTGATGCTGCAACCCCCACACATTCCCCGTCACGCGCTATTATTTGTTCTCGTTACAGCGCACTTTACAATACGCTTCAGGACACTTCATTGGGTACACGTGCACAGCCAAATGAGAATCCTATATGTCGATAATGACGCTCCATATTCACGGACACTTTCGAAGAGGTATTCATTTAACAATGTTTATTGTATTCTGGTGATTTGCAGTGGTGTAGAACTGCACTGCACCATAATCAATGCTGTTTCTAATATGTTGGTCCTCTAAAGAACATGCAGCAAGACAGTACTATTCATTACAAAGCCGTATTCACCCGTGAACCGCACCTGGAAGTGCACTTTTCATCTACCCAGATTCTCCCATCCAGACTTCTGACACACTCGCTGTGTGTAACTGCAGGACTTTATAGATTCGTTTTTTTGCTAAATTTTCAGTTTGCACAGACTCAGTCTGTATTACGGTGAGGAACTATTTAATGATTGTACGTGCATGTGTCTCGCCATCCTGTCCCAATAAAATCCTGACATTTGTCGGTGGGATTGCCATAAGTGAGTACATCATTCCTGCTCCATAGGGGCACTTTAAGATGTAAGTGAAATATACTTGTACCGTGCAGCCATTCCTAAAGGAAATCTATACCAGCGATTTAGAGTATTGACTGATATGTTTCCCCGTTGAAACATCAGTACAGCTGAACCCCCATAGTATTTATCATCCTGCATGGCCTTCTTTCTGTCATTCTTGCCCTTTCTCTTCTTTTTTGTAACAAACGTAGTCTCTTCTCGTCGTCCTCTTTGATTGGCTCCTGTGGTGAGTGACCGGCCTCTGTGGCCCGTGATCCTCTCCGGTCTGGACAGCTTGTTATCTCCATGGTGACGGATGGCTGAGGCGTTTGCTGTGCCTGGGTCTTAACTAGTGCTGAGGATGGAGCACACACCTGGGACATATTATCCACTTTCGCTCACATTCCAGCTCCGTCTTAATACAATCTTCTTGCGTCTCACGCTTTATACTCCACTTTTGCTTCACATTCTGAAAGTTTTAGTTGAAAACGCTGCTTTAGAGGCAGATCAAAATGTGTTGTCTGCATCGACACTGTCAGGTTCTATTTAGAAACATCAAAATTCTTCTGTCATAATTTGCTTGTTCGCCTATCCATCTTGTTGCTTTCATTTCCTTTCCCTCCTCCTAGAAAATGTTGCAAATCCGTATGTACTGTCTCATCTTATGCAATGATCTCGGTGTTCCACTCATATTACAGAGAATGTGCTGAATTACCCTGAAGAAAGAAATGGAAACATTAATGAGCCACTGCAAAGGATAAATAAAACCTATTAGTATGATTATGCCTCCCGAGTAAATCCCATTGCAAATAATATTTCAAGATCCAATCCTGATCTTTCTCATCGTCTTTGCTCCCTTGGCCTTCTCCCTCCGGTGTAGTCCAAACTCCATTAGTGCAGCCAGCGTCTGAGTTAGGAGAGGCACATTGGTGGCGAGATGAAGGCTTTAAAGTGACTCTAACGATTGTTGTCGTAGAAAGCCTCAGTGCTTGCACACGTTACCTGACCTCACACATGTAGCACTCTTTTTAGGCAGTGCCTGTGTAATGAGCATGTTTTTTGTTTTTTTGTTTTTTATAATAGCAAAGCAGCTGCCCAAACAGCATGAATATGAATAACAGTATTGTTATTGGCTTTGCCCCTCATCTCATTTTGCTTATCGCGTTAATAATCTAACAAAAAAAAAATAATAATAATAATAGAGTGATTGCAATGCGCGGCACGGTGGTCGACTGGTTAGAGCGTCAGCCTCACAGTTCTGAGGTGTGGGGTTCAATCCCCGGCCCCGCCTGTGTGGAGTTTGCATGTTCTTCCCGTGCCTGCGTGGGTTTTCTCCGGGCACTCCGGTTTCCTCCCACATCCCAAAAACATGCATGCATTGGAGACTCTAAATTGCCCGTAGGTGTGAATGTGAGTGCGAATGGTTGTTTGTTCGTATGTGCCCTGCGATTGGCTGGCAACCGGTTCAGGGTGTACCCCGCCTCCTGCCCGATGATAGCTGGGATAGGCTCCAGCACGCCCGTGACCCTAGTGAGGAGAAGCGGCTCAGAAAATGGATGGATGGATGATTGCAATGCTTTTCCAGGAGAATTAAAGAGTCCTCCATGTGGTGGGTTCAATTAAAAAGAGAAATGTTTGTTTGTTTTTATTCCCCTCAAATGAGCCTCGCTGATAACAGATGATGAGATGGGGTTTTTTTTTTCAGACTGCTGTGGTGGTGGTGGTCTGGAGGTCACACAAAGTATTGAGGAATGTTATCAAATTCATGCAGAGATGATTTGCTAATCGTTTTAACCGCAAGATTGGTTACATCCAATTGGTTTTGCCCTTGGGTCTATTTTCTATATTTCCTTATGCATTACAGTCAGCTGGGGGGAAAAAAAGATGTAAATAGTCTGGAATCATCAATCATGCTGCTGTCACGAAATAGTGAAAGTCAACTGCATAGTAATACCTTGCAATGGAGCAATTACGCTGGAACTTGTATGGTTGAACACAATCCTCCGATATGTATTGGAAAAATAAACAACTACAAAATATGACTCTGTACCAGGGTCATAAAACCTTTATTAACTGCACAGCCCCAACCCCCCCCCCCAAAAAAGAAAAATAACACAAAATGTGCTGAAACATCATGACATATGTCTTGCGAGCTATGCGGAGGGCATGCATGAAGGCATACGCAAGGGCCGTCAAACTTTTTTTTTTTCCCCCCCATCAAGAAAAAAGACAGGACTGGTGTTTTTCTCTTTGGCTGCTCATACAAGACTCTGGAGAAAATGAAATAAAGTCAATTACTGGCTCCATTGCCGCTAATTCTGGAGTGAAGGCTTTGTAGTTTGCTTTATTTTATCTATTATACATGAAGTTTTTTTTTGTTTTTTTTAATATAAATGTTATGAGTCATTCTGAATAGTGCTGGGTTGTTTTTAATTATTTTTTTGTTAGTAAGAGTCTATAACATATTAATGAATATCTTATTCTCACGCAAAAATTTATTAATTGCAAGATAGAAAATGACATATGGCTGTTTATCAATACTCAGCTTCAAGCAAAGAAGTTTGCTCTATTTCTCCATCAGAAGAGAAGCCCAAATCTCAAAGCAATATACATATATATTTTTTAAAGCTGCAAAGACGTTCCTAATAAAACTTTGTATTTTTCTCCCAGTGCATTTATTCATCTCAACTCATCTTTTTACACTAGCAAGGAAATAAGATAGTAGTTATAAGGACTAATTCGAATCTGTCAGCTCACGGTCTACCTTGACTTTGTAAAACAACATTGGTGTTTCATCCACATTGTACAATGTTTTGCTTCCAGCTAATGCTGTGAAAACAATGACGAGCAAACAATAGTTGCATGGTTATACATGCTGGGCTATGGTGATTATTACTGCAAACAAACACAAACGCCCATCAGACACAACATTATTGTACATTGTAATGAGATCCAACATGGGAGCTCTAGCAAAGTTTGTGTTTATATATATATATATTTGTAGTATATTGAGAGGCATTTTGCAGTTGTAGTTCCTGACGGTGCAAGGCTTCACTGGTCTGACTTCGCAAAGCAAAATTATTTGTGCCCCACAGGAGCATAAGTTTCCATTTTAGGAGCTGATGCTTTCAAGTTTATGAAACAAAATTACGTACTTATGTTACTTTTGCCTTCAATACATTATTGTAGACTATTAAGTATAAAAAAATAAAATAATAATACATAAAAAAATAAAAACACTCGGTCCAGTTTGACACTGCTCCTAATGCCCCTAAGGCAGTGTTGCTACTCATCAAATAAACTTTAGATGAAACAACGTATTCATGGAATGAGTAGTTATTATTTAGATTTAAAACAAAATAAGTGTGAGTCATTGGAGGATGTTTATGAATATTCTGCTTTTTTGATTGATCATCTGAATGTTTCCGCGGGATCCATTTGGCCACTTGCAGCACCCGCTTTGAGGTCCACCCCTCTGTAATGAATACTTATGAGTGCATTAGCAGACCAAGAAGACTCATTACAATATCAAGGAGAGGAGCAGATCGCAGATGCTTTCATGGGTTTTGAGAACAGTTTTTTTTGTGTGTCTTTGTCGCTATATTAGGCAGAGCGTGTCATGATATGAATGTCTGTGTCACAATTATGACATTCTGGGATTCTAGAATCGCTCCTCTGTGTCCTTTCACGATCGTGGGGGCAATTCTTGGGAATCTTGCAGCAGCTTGAACTTGACTGTGTAACACATTTTCTGCATCTAGTTTGCATAAAAAACTTTGTGATTCACCCTCCCACAGCTGTCATGTGTGATGGTGCCTTCACAGCGTGTTGTAGAACATCAGTGATATATAATGGGCTACATTGGTTAGAATGAGAGGCTGCTCATATCCCTGATAAAAGATAGTCAGAGGAGGTGGTCAGAGGGTGTTTACATGTGAGAAACCAGTTAAAGATGGAGGAACCTTCACATGGCATGCATAAAAAAAAAATTGTTTTTGGGGCTGTTTATGTATGCAACAATGGTATACTACTTGCTATATCATGCTTTTCCATTGGAAAAATCAGGTGGGAGAAGGTACTACACACTACTGTTTCTATTACGTGATCAGCTGGGGTTCGTCCCAGCATGCCCAACCAATACCATATGGATGATGTACAACCCCAATTCCAATGAAGTTGGAACGTTATGTTAAACATAAATAAAAACAGAATACAATGATTTGCAAATCATGTTCAACCTATATTTAATTGAATACACTACGAAGACAAGATATTGAATGTTCAAACTGATAAATTTAATTTTTTTTTGCAAATAATCATTAACTTTGAATTTTATGGCTGCAACACATTCCAAATAAGCTGGGAGAGGGTCATTTTTACCACTGTGTTACATCACCTTTTCTTTTAACAACATTCAATAAACGTTTGGGAACTGAGGACACTAATTGTTGAAGCTTTGTGGGGGGAATTCTTTCCCATTCTTGCTAGATATACAGCTTCAGCTGTTCAACAGTCTGGGGTTTCCGTTGTCCTATTTTACGCTTCATAATGTACCACACATTTTCAATGGGAGACAGGTCTGGACTGCAAGCAGGCCAGTCTAGTACCTGCATTCTTTTACGACGACGCCACGCTGTTGTAACAGGTGCAGAATGGGGTTTGGCATTGTCTTGCTGATATAAGCAGGGGCGTCCATGAAAAAGACGTTGCTTGGATGGCAGCATATGTTTCTCCAAAACCTGTATGTACTTTTCAGCATTAATGGTGCCTTCACAGATGTGTAAGTTGCCCATACCATTGGCACTACCACAACCCCATACCATCACAGATGCGGGCTTTTGAACTTTGCGTCCATAACAATCCGGATGGTTCTTTTCCTCTGGCCCAAAGGACAAAACGTCCATAATTTCCAAAAACAATTTGAAATGTGGACTCGTCGGACCACAGAACACTTTTCCACTTTGCATCAGTCCATCTTAGATGAGCTCGGGCCCAGAGAAGCCGACAGCGTTTCTGGGTGTTGTTGATAAATGGCTTTTGCTTTGCATAGTAGAGTTTCAAGTTACACTTCAATGTTGGTTTTCGAGCTTGCCGCTTATATGCAGTGATTTCTCCAGATTCTCTGAACCTTTGGATGATATTATGGACCGTAGATGATGAAATCCCTAAATTCCTTGCAATTGTACGTTGTGGAACATTGTCCTTAAACTGTTTGACTATTTTCTCACGCACTTGTTCACAAAGAGGTGAACCTCGCCCCATCTTTGCTTGTGAATGACTGAGCAATTCAGGGAAGCTCCTTTTATATCCAATCATGGCATCCACCTGTTCCCAATTAGCCTGTTCACCTGTGGGATGTTCCAAACAGGTATTTGATGAGCATTCCTCAACCTTCCCTGTCCCAGCTTTTTTGGAACATGTTGCAGCCATAGAATTCTAAGTTAATGATTATTTGCTAAAAATAATCAAGTTTATCAGTTTGAACATGAAATATATTGTCTTTGTAGTGTATTCAATTAAATATAGGTTGACCATGATTTGCAAATCATTGTATTCTGTTTTTTTTTGTTCAACACCACGTCCCAACTTCATTGGAATTGGGGTTGTATATTAAACCATAACCCTAACCCCTGTAAAAGTAAGTTTCTCTCCAACCTCCTTATTGTATTCATCTTTAAAACCTAAATAGATTATTCAAACCACTGTACACTATAGCAGTAAAAACGTTGCATAATAGAGCAGCTTATGAAATGCATAGAAAGTCGTGCCAATGTCCAACAGCAGCAAATATGATAGGGTAGGTTGTTATTTTTAGGGGAAAAAGAGTCAGCAGCAAGTGATCTAATTTACAGTGTGTGGATGTAATGAGTCAATTTGCAAAATAACAGAGGTAGTGTTTTTGTGCAAGAGGATGAGGTAGATGATGGCGCTAGTGGACATAGTTCAATATCCTGACAGTGGACATGGAGGCTTTCCCTGAAGGCAAGAGACTGAAGTGGAAGTGTGGGGGTGGAAAATGTCCCCAGCAATGCTGATAGCTCTGCAGGTAAGCTGGGTGTTGAAATGCTTCGTGAGGGAGGGCAGAGGGACTCTTATCATCTTGCTGACTGTTTTCACGATACGTCGAGTCTTTCAGCAACCATGTTTTCATGTAAATAGTAATTTGTGAAAACCTTGGATATTAAGTGTTAAATGTTCAAGGTAGGCAGAAAAACAACAATGATGGACCACAGCCTTGTTGTTGAATTTGTAGTATGAGAACGCTTCTCCAGAAAAGTGTACATTTGCTAAACTACTATTGCATCTAGTGTGTTGCATTACATTACCTTCTGTAAATATGTGAAATTTTAATCCTGATGAAGATGACAGTGTAGTCAGCACAGTTTCTTTAAGAAAATGCCATCTGCAACAACTTAAATTGCTTGCGTTTTAGCCTTTTTTTTTTCAGATAGGCAATAACATGGATTGTTATGATAACTTTGGGAAAATAAAACGTAAAGGAAAGACATTTTCTGATTTCTACTAGATCGTTGTATTGTACATCATGAGGTATTTCATTAGCTAGCATGATGTCAATAAACAAAACAGCAGAAATGATCAATGTGCAAGTTACTCAAGCAGAGCTATACCTCCATATAGAATTCCTTTTTACAGTGGATATAGGCAGGGGTGCATTCAAAGCATGTAAAATAGTGAAAGTCAAGTCAGTGCGATCTTAGTAGTGAAAATGCTTTTTCATGTAAAACCCCAAAATATACAGTATATGCTATTTTCAGTTCACCTGTCTTTGATTTGAACCGATGATCAATTACATAATAATTTCAGTCATTCTTTTCATCTGCAGTTAATTTGTGGAGAAGTTAGGAATTTTTATTTTTTTTTCATCACTCAAGTTAGCTTTCAAGTCTAGAAATATGCAGTGCGGAAAGATACTGTTGGAGTAAAATGGTGCTCGGGGGGATAATTATGCTATATATACAGTACAAGGAGCGGACACAATAGCAACAGTGAAGGACAAACTTCTGCTTAAAAGACGGATAAAAGAGAAAAGAATGGAGGATCGGCATTGGTGTGCACGCAACGGTAAGGGCAGAGAGGGAGGAGAAGAGAGAGATTGCTAGTGAGCACTCTTCTTCAAAAGGCAGCTTGTGAGGGAGAACGCTGAGAGGAAGACGAAGAGGGATAGTTAGCACAGTGGCAGAGTGAACTTTTGCCCAGTCCCTGTCAGCTTCGAGGACGGGTGGTGTGTGTGTCTGTGTGTGTGTGTGTGTTTGTGTCACAAAGTGCATGTGTGTTGTCTTTCTCCTCCTGACAGTGGTGCAGAGTTTGAAGTATCTAATTTCGCTGGTGACTTCAACTTTAGACCTCTTCCACAGGGAACCGGAGTGCCACAAAGCCTGGATTTAGACTGAGATTAGGACAAAGGAGTCAAAACAAAAGGTCTGAGTAGCAAGAGGGACGCAAAGATTCTATAGCAAACACATCTTCCAATAAGATAACAGCTGTTCCGTAACAAGGGCATTTGTTAGCTTGTTGGTCTGCAATACAAAATCAGCGAGCATGTTCTGTACATTGAAGGACATTCGTTAAGTAGTACAATCAGAATCAAGAGTTGCCCAAAAACATGCACAAGTTTGCTCTAGACTTGATCATACCGTTACTGTTCAATGTAAAACATTTACATCTACATTTAGAATCTTTTTTCAACTGTTGTCCGAAACACACACGAAAAAAGTCTGTAAACATGGTTATTTTCTCTTTTCACGGATATGTTAGGTTTGCACCCCAAAAAAAAATTATTGTAATATATGCTAATTCACTCCATTGTGGAAATTAAATTTACTCCATTGTGGAAATTTAATTTACTCCATTGTGGAAATTTAATCCATGTTATGTTTTGTGATGGCAAATTTTGTAAATCTAATAAATATTGCGCCGTTTCCATGCCACAGAACCCACTGGGCTTTTCTCCCCGGGACTATTTGTAGTTGTCCAATCCATGTAGATAACATAACCCACTGCTGGTCGATCATTTGTGGAGCGGATTCATCTTCGCCATGCCACTGTAAATTTTAACGCTTAGAAAAAAATATATATAAATACATGTTAATGTGGGCGCCCGCTTCTCCTCACTAGGGTCGCGGGCGTGCTGGAGCCTATACCAGCTATCATCGGGCAGGAGGCGGGGTACACCCTGAACTGGTTGCCAGCCAATCGCAGGGCACATACAAACAAACAACCATTCGCACTACTATTATCTACAGTATATGTGCCTTGTGATTGACTGGTGACCAGTAGAGAATGTGGGCCACCTTTCAACAGCTTGGATAGGGTCCAGCACCCTGTGACCCGGAACAGCTTAAGCGGAATGGAAAATGGATAGATGGATGGATGTTTTATTTTCATACCTTGGCCTTATGAACATCCATAACACAACTTATGATATAAAGATCCAACACTGAGTCCCACTATTTTACTGGAACTGTGTCCACTGACCCTTTTGGTGTTATTCCTTTCGCTCTCTTACCTCCAGAAGTGGCTGGCAGAGAGGATGGAGAGTGAAAGTGTCAAAGCAAGAAAAAAGGCTTATGGCCTGAGGTGAGGAAAGAGTTAGTGACCACCACAGACCTGCTGGAATGGCCCTGCTTTGTCACTGTCAAACGCACACACACACACACCAACGCGCACACACATATGCCCCTCCTATAGATAATACACATAATCCCAGCTGTCAGATATGTGTTACACATATATGGATCATGGTCAGCATGAATCCTTTCTTTGTGTTCTTCCTCTAGAAATCCTGTGTGTGCGTGTGGGGGCATATGTGTCAGGGCATAAGCTTAAACGTCTCTGACCAGTGAGAAAAGCTTGGCCCTCAAGTCTGTGTGTTTTTGTTGTGTAATGTTGAAACAGCTGACTGCCGATTTCTGCAGCTCAAATGAGCCGCAAATCTTAAGTCATTAAACACCAGCTTTAAACTTTCTAACACGCACGTTACCCAAAGTAGCTGACCTGCTGAGTTTCTTCTGAAAGTGTGTACAGTCGAGAAGTCATGTCACACAATAAGAGCCTGAGTAGAAGGGGCCACAGTAAAACCAGTTTAGAGATGGGCCAAGTGTTGGGTGGAAGGAGACGAAGAAATATTCTAGTGATAGAGCATGGTGCCAGCGAGACATTTCATCACATGGCTTAATGACCACAAATGGGGTAGTGATTAGGAAATGGTGTCTGGCTTTGCTTATTTCCAGGCCTATTTTGTGTGAGGGAGGCTGATATCGTCTCAACTCTTTCACACTCTCCTCGTCTGGTGACTCTGAATGTGTGGGAGCGTGTCGATGTCATCATTTTACACCCCCTGCACACAAGCAGAGGAGTCTGCAGAAACAGAAACCGTCATATACCGTAAGTTTCAAACTCGGGAGTTAATGTCACGATATGCACCTTACATGTGTGGTAGAACTTGATTAAAAAAAACAAAAAATTAAAAATCCAATTAATGAATTGCAATAGCTCTCAATTAATTATATGTCAATTAAATACACAGAAAATAGACACAATAAGCATATTTTTCAATTGAAATATAACTATTTCAGTTCTGCGTCCTCTGTAGTGCAGAAATAAAAATGTAATTAAATTAATTACATTTTCTGGAGATGATTAATCTTAATTAAGGTATATATTATTAAAGTGCCGGCCCTCGTACTAATGTTGTGTATGTGCATGTTTGGAAATAGACAGTACTTGTACGAATGTTTCTACTTCTATAAAATTATCAGAGAAGGCTTATTTCAATACATGATGCCAAAATGGTATTAGCCATGAGTTCTGTTTTTTTTTTGTTTTTTTTAAATCCTACCACAGTAAATTTTAATTATATTTTTTATGTTCATCAACTAAACTTTTATTTTTTTTATTTTTTTTTAACCTTCTGACCTTGTCTTTAGTGGCTTACTATGCACATAGACAAATGGCAGCCACAAAGCAAACATATCAGTTTTTCAAAACACAACAAGAATCTATTTGTGGCCGATCCTCACATTTACAAACGCATGTGTCACATGTGGGGAGGAGCTGGACCCAAGAGCAGGCGGAGGCAGATGTAAAATGATGAACAGTTTATTGAGCAAAGGTTATGGAGGTGTTCCTGGATGTGGTTAGGGTTAGGTGGTAGGCAGTGGACAGAGCAGGCGGCTGGCTTGGTGGCCGGAATGATGCGGGTCAGGAACACAGGAGAGCACTGGGAACGAGGAGACACAAGAGTTAACAAGGGAAGCGAGGAACAGTATAGCTTACTTGTCATAAGGTGGGCCATGGTACCGCTAGGAGAGGCTGCAATACTGGTGAGGGAGTTGTGAGCGTACTCAATCCATGGGAGGAATGAGCTCCAGGAGGAGGGTTTGCGTGCGGCAACACAATGGAGGGCAGATTCAAGGGATTGGTTAGATGTCCGTCTGGACATTGGTCTGTGGATGATATCCTGACGACAAGATGGCTGCTGCGCCCACTGCTTTACAGAATTCCTTCCATACCAGGGATGAGAACTGAGGACCTCTGTCAGAGACAATATCGATGGGAATACCGTGCCGTCTAAAGACCTGCTGGATAAGGAGGTTCGCAGTATCAAAGGCGGATGGTAGTTTGGGGAGGGGTATGTATTGGATGGATTTGGAAAAGCGATCGACAATAGTGAGAATGATAGAGTTACCTTCAGAAGGAGGTAGACCGGTAACAAAATCCAGAGCGATATGGGACCAAGGGTGGCTATCGATAGGCAATGGATGCAGCAGCCCAGCTGGGGGCAGGTGTGAAGACTTCCCTCAGGCACAGACGGAGCAGGCTCGGACGAACTCCCGGGTGTCTTGAACAATGCTGGGCCACCAGAAATGCTGCTGGATGAACTGAATGGTGCGGGTGATGCCAGGATGACAGGTGAGTTTGGAGTTGTGAACCCACTGAAGAACGGAGCTTGTGCGGAATCAGGTACGAACAGTCAGTTTGGAGGCCCGGTCTTTGGATCCGGGTGAGTCTTTTGGGCCTCCGTAACCACCTTTTCGATCTGCCAAGTGGCTTCTCCAATGAAGCACGAGGAAGGAAGGCTGGGTTCCGGTTCATCAGGGCTGGAGGGGTGTGAGTAACGTCGAGACAGGGCATGTGGTTTGCTGTTTTTGGAGCCAGGACGGAAGGAGAGACTGAAATTAAACCTGCTCAAGAAGAGAGCCCAGCGAGCTTGTCGAGGGTTACGGCGTTTGGTGGAACTGAGATAAGAGACTGTGTTCTTGTGGACTGTCCAAATGATGAATGGTAGTTCAGTCCCCTCCAGCCAATGCCTCCACTTTTCTGAGGCCCATACAATGGCCAGTAGCTCTCGGTTTCCGACGTCGTAGTTCCTCTCGGCAGGGGACAGACGACGGGAAAAAAAGGCACAGGGGTGACGTTTCTGAGTCATGGGGTCCTGCTGCGAGAGGACAGCCTTGTCCCCGTGTCCGAGGCGTCAACCTCGACCACAAACTGGAGGGAGGGGTTGGGGTGGCGAAGAATGGGCGCACTGGTGAACAGGGTCTTGAGTTGACTAAATGCTTGGGATGCTACCGGGGTCCACTGAAAGGGGGAGCTGGTGGATGTGAGGCTAGTGAGGGGAATTGCGACCTTGCTGTAATTACGGATGAATCCACGGTAGAAATTGGCAAATCCAAGGAAACGTTGCAGTTCTTTGCGGATGGTGGGAGTGGGCCATTTAACGACGGCTTGGATCTTGGCAGGGTCGGGTTGTAGTTGTCCTTTAGAGATAACGTAGCCCAGGAAGTGGGAGGACTTGGCGTACATGATGGTGATGTTTTTCAAGGGAGCAGGAGAAAATGAGAATGTCATCCAAATAGACAAAAACAAACCGGTTCAGCATATCACGGACGACGTCGTTAATGAAGGTCTGGAAGACAGCGGGGCATTTGTCAATCCAAACGGCATGACCTGGTATTTGAAGTGTCTGAGAGGGGTGTTGAAAGTGGTTTTCCATGCATCCCCCTCTCGGATACGGATGAGGTGGTAGGCGTTTCGTAGATCCAACTTGGCGAATATCCGGGCATTGCAGAGGGGTTCAAACGAGAGGTCGATGAGGGGAAGCGGAGATTTATTTTTGATGGTGATGTCATTGAGACCACGGTAGTCGATACATGGGCGAAAAGTGGTGTCTTTCTTTTCAACAAAAAAGAAGCCGGTCCCTACTGGAGAAGAGGAAGGTTGTATGAGTCCGGAAGCCAGAGAGTCATGGATATAGTCCTCCATTGCCTTTTTCTCAGGTCGCGAAAGGTTGTAGAGATGGTTGGAAGGAAGAGGGGCCCCTGGCAGCAGATTAATTGCGCAGTCATACGGGCGGTAGGGGGTAGAGAAACCAGGTCTTTGCTAAACACCGGAGAGAGATCATGATATTCTTCAGGGACTCGGGAGAGGTCAACGGGCGTGGAAGAGGGTGGCGGTTTATCAGAGGGCGTTATAGCTGAGAGCAGGCAGTGTGAGTGGCAGTGAGGGCTCCATCCAGTGATGGCTAAGTGTGGCCAGTCGATGGTGGGGTTGTGTTTTTTGAGCCAGGGAATGCCGAGGACTAATGGGGTATCAGGGGAAGGGATAACAAAAAGTGAGATGTTCTCACGGTGATTACCCGAAATGAGCAAGGTGAATGGCACTGTTTGGTGGGTAACGGGGGAGATGATTCGGCCATCCAGGGCTGTGACTTTCTTCGGGGACGGAAGTGATTGGAGAGCGATTTGGAGCTGGTGAATTATTGCTGACGGCGTGGTGCTCTGAGTGGGAGTATTCTTACATACGCGGACCCTCCTCTCTCATGCTCTCTCTCACACTCGGTTATCAAGCCTAATGGAAAGGACGACGAGATCCTCGAGAGAGGAGGGCTCGTCCCGGACCGCTAGGTCATCCATGAGTTGGTCGGAGAGGCCATTTGAAAAAATCCCCCCAAGTGCCACGTCGTCCCACCCGCATTCACCTGCCAATATCTGAAACTCAATGGAATATTCCGCTGCTGATTTAGCATCCTGCGTGAGCGTGAGGAGGCGACGGGGGGCTTCTTTGCCCTGAACTGGGTGATCAAATACTTTACGGACTTCGGCGGAAAAAGAATCGAATGAATGAAGTACCGGAGAGGAGTTTTGCCATAAGGAAGTGGACCATTTTGCTGCTTTGGAGGAGGTTAGTGACATATGCTACTTTGGAACGTTCGGTAGGATAACTGTACGGTTGGAGATTGAATACGAGTGAGCAATTAAGAATAAACTGGCTACATGAACCTAGGTCCCCGGAGTAGGGCTCGGGCGGAGGGACATGAGGTTCTTTGTACAGGAAGCGGGGTGGCTCGGAGGCTGCGGGCTCGGGAGGAGTACTTACAGGGGGTTGAATGGGTTGCATCTGTTGGGAAAGGAGGGAGACATGTTGCGAAAGGGAGTGGAGCGTTTCTGTGATTTCTTGTAGGTTTTTGTCCTGTCGTCCTCCGGAGTTGCTGGGTATATGACAGCATGATTGTTATGGAGTCATTTTTAGCTTTGATATGTGCAACAGCTAGAGATATTGTTTTCGCCATTGATGGTTGGTCCAAGTTTGTGCAGAGGTGTCTGTCTCGTTGCAAATTAAAAATAGAAATGTGATTAATGGACTATCTAGACTCATCTAGAGTATCTAGACTCGATAGACCCTGATTATCTAGGATTATTTTTGTGTTTGTTCACACTGGAATTGTGCTCCTCCCTACATAATATTTCTTGATTTTATTTTGTGAGCTAGCATTACAACAGCATTGCATACAGGCTTAACGGCAAATATTCTACATTGATAAAGATTTGTATGCCATTCTGGTTGTTACTTAAATATTACAAAGACCAGGGATAACTGGACGCCGACCAAATAACCTTGAACCTTCAAAAAATATTACTTTGCTTTTATGTTAAATGTAAGCAGTAATTGAAGTACAGAAATAACAGCTTTAATAGTGTATAATTTTTTTTTTACATACTGTACTTTCAAAGAGCTTGAGTGTGTGATATCACCAGATTTGGGTTTCTAGTTGAATTTATGTTTTGTGTCACTCTCCAAGATCAATCAAGAATCCAAAGTTTCATTAAGCAGTTTACATGGTAACTACTGACATACACGTGGTCTAGGTCTTTCATCTGGGGGACATTTCTGTGTATCTTAACCTATGATTAAAAAAAAGAAAAAATTATTCATCTGAGCTCACCAAACCACCTGATGTCCTTAAGTAAAAACCTACACTGTTTCCCTCGCAAATGAAACCTGACAACACAATTTTGCGGAATTTCGTTTCTTGGCAGGGGATTTAGATGGAGAGTGAAAGTGTTTGTGTGTGTGCGTGTGTCTCCGGTTGGCTATATTCCCAGTTAAACAAATGATAGTGAGTATTACGAGAAACAAATTACAACCAACCCAAAAACTATCAACAACTAATAATTTGTTTTGTGATTGTAAACTTGTAAATTGCAAACTGATTGTAAAACATATTGTAAAACTAACTAGCCATTTTTACACATTGTTTGTAGACAACCATGTGAGCAGACCAAGGATTAAGGGTGCAACATATTTTGCTGTAGTATAAAATGATAAAACATAAAGAAGCTATTTTGTTTAGGAAATGTTGCGCATGGGCATGGTGCCCAAAGTGGAAAGTAACGTGTACCATCTTGTGACCTTTATTGATGGTTACATTCTCATGTTTCAAATTCCGAAAAAAAAAAGAAGAAGAAAGAAATTATGTTTGTTGTTTAAACTAGCATGGCAACTTTATTTTGCTTGTTTAATTCTTATACATTTGAATCTGTGCAAATTTGCTCTAGTGTCCTCTTGTCTCCTCCTGTGTTGTGAGGGGAATTTGTTAGTGTGTTTGTGTTTGTTTGTTGTGTGTGTGTGTGTGGGTGTGTGTGTGTGTGTCTGTGTGTGTGTGTGTGTGTGTGTGTGTGTGAGTGTGGGTGTGTGCGTGCTTGTGCATATTGAGCTTGCCTGTACCTGAGCTTGCCAACATGCAGAGATGTGATCCCACAGAGAACAGTCTCTGTCAGGGCCTATTAATATCAGTGAAACCGTTTGAGCTGCACTAACTGACCTTGGTAATGCTTCACTTGACCAGTGAGCTCATCGAGCCTGCATTCCATCGTGGTCTTTATTCTCTTTTTTTATATACTCTCAAAAATAGACACCAAGAGCGAATCATTACAAATTACATTACTATACCCCAAAAGGCGACTTATTGGGCTCCAAAGTAACAGTACCTCTCCAATGATCCACACTGCAAAAATCTCCTTAATACTAGATAAGTACACTTGTTTTTTTTTTTTTTTGTGTGTAAATTTACTGGAGACGGCAGGGTGGACGACTGGTTAGAGCGTCAGCCTCACAGTTCTGAGGACCGGGGTTCAATCCCCGGCCCGCCTGCGTGGAGTTTGCATGTTCTCCCCGTGCCTGCGTGGGTTTTCTCCGGGCACTCCGGTTTCCTCCCACATCCCAAAAACATGCATGAATTGGAGACTATAAATTGCCCGTAGGTGTGAATGTGAGTGCGAATGGTTGTTTGCTTGTATGTGCCCTGCGATTGGCTGGCAACCAGTTCAGGGTGTACCCCGCCTCCTGCCCGATGATAGCTGGGATAGGCTCCAGCACGCCCGCGACCCTAGTGAGGAGAAGCGGCTCAGAAAATGGATGGATGGATGGATGTAAATGAATGGATAACACAGCACCATTATGAACTGAATTGACATGTCAGGATAGGGCATTTATGTCTCTATTTATGCACCCTGGACTGTGGTGAAAAATTTGCCATGGGTACAACCATGCCAATGATGCTAAATAATGAACAACCTACTGTTATTTAATTGCTATTGTTTACTGATCTTCACTAGTTTAAGATAACCTTTATTAGTCCCACAATGTGGGAATTTGCAAATGTGTATTAATTTCAGATATGAAATGACTTCCAATTCGTTTGAACCTAGCCATTAAGTCTTATTTTCTTTGTGTCTTTGTGTGAACATTCACCAATAAAATTCAGATTGTGGTTGAGAGTCTGAACACACATGTTGTCAGTTTGACTGTGCTGTGCCCTCACAAACTCCTGACATTGCCTCAAGGGAGGATTAACTCCAAGAGCAGCCAGGAAGTATGGCACTGGGAGGCAGAGAGAGGAAGAGATTGATAAAGAAAAGCCTTAGCTGGTTCAACAACAACAAAAAAAAGAATGCAGGGTGACACATTTTTTGCCTTAAATTAATTTCTTTTTTTGTGTGTAGCTTTTTGCAAATGCTGCTGTCGGGATGTGAGACTCAAGCAGTTATTTTACAAAGTGATTTGCCCCACCTACCAGATCATCATTATAATTCACCTGTAATGGATACATAATGGAGAGGGAACGCAAAGGTGTTTGCAGAGCGATGCTATTTATGTTAGCATCTGCTTGGTAAAATTAATGGCGTGTATAATTGATATTTCATTACTACTCGTACTGCATACTATTAATATTGTGTGCTGAACAGCCTGACACTTTCCCGTGTTGTATAAAGTTCGATTTCCAGGGTTATGGTTATCATCACACTCTTCCTCTTTGTCGTCAAGAGTACCCTCTTGTAGTAAAATCACAAAAATACAAACAAAAAAGCAATACACATGGAGTTAACCCATACCCCATAACTCACGTACTGTTCCATTTCCATGCATACATACTTGTATGTTGTTGGTCAGCTTCGACCTGGGCCAACAACAATGGTCTATATCAAATTATGAACTTCAGATCTTTCCAAAAAGTATGAATAGCTTGTCGGACATTAATAAATGGATTATCATTCCATAATGTTTCACAGAAAAGGGAAGTTATATTTTTATTTGCTAAATTGCAGGTACTTGTTTCGTGTCCAGTAGCCCTCGGATCGCTGTATGACCTCTGTCTTCTCTTTTGTTTAATATGTATGATCATACTTATGCTTTTTTGCTCTTTCACTGTTTCGAGATTCACCCATTACCCTTTGAAGACCAACATTTCTGCAGGAACCTGTGCAAATGTAATGGAAACAGACAGTTCTAGAGACTGTTTTAAGCTCCCTTTTGAACACTGTTACCACTGTGCTGTAATGAATGCACATTTATGGCATGTACAGTTTCATAGTTTCAAGATTCCCACCATTACCACCATTGTCCTTCATTTAACACACACCGATTAATCTAAAGTCAATTTTAGTAGACCAGTGTCAAATTTGATTTGGAACAGCCTCACTGTACAAAAACTTTGTAGCACCTTACATGATGTATCATGGCTGTTCAACCTTCAAGTTTTGCTTGACTTGTAAGGCAAAAGCGTCTTGGTTGAATTCCAAATTGTTCAACTTTTGGAGTGTACAACTTCAGTATGACTATGCGACCACTTTTGCCAGGTCCTGGAAATGTACGATTCTCATGTTAAAAACACTGCCTTAATTTGTCCTTTGAAGACGGGTGTGAACTTTACAAAAAACATATTGTATTAAAAAACAGGGTGAGAGCGAAAGCATCTTGCATCCACCATCACTGTATTGGTCCACAGGCTCACAGTCAGAAATTGGCATTTCCAATATTGTTGCATAATGTTATCAATGAGATCATGTTTGGCAACCAATCGTGCGTGTCCTTTCTCGTTTTTTCACCACTTTGTTTCAGACTTAACAGCTGCCCACTGGCAATGGCCATTCTACGTTTCATAATGATCATGATGAAAAAGTGTTGGAAGGTATGCAAAGTGAGAGTTATGCAAATCGGTAGTCAAGAGCTCATGTTGTTGCAAGAAGAAATTCATAAGGCATGTAATGTTAAAAAAGTATGTCTGTCTTCAGGAAAATGTTGCCATGTCACCCATGAGAAGACAGAAGGAAGCGCCTCTAAAAATAATAACGCGCCCAGCAATGCAGCACACTGCAGTTTTTGCGGGGTCATGCCAGCAGCCTTTCGTTAAGGCCTTGACGTGGCTTGTCATTCTGCTTCGTCTGCGTCCTCGGCCTACTCGCCGACTCAACCAAGCATGAGGAATGAAGAGCAGAGGAGATGTGGGGACAAATTACTGGCTTCATTTTGCTGTTGCGCGTGTGATAAAACACGGTTTTGAAGTCAGGTGTGTTTTCGGAGGGAGTTTGTGTCAGTGGGTGGTTAATAAAGACTGGAACATTGGCTCTTGCTGTGTTGACATGTCCATAATGGACTTTCCAAATACTCCAAGTACTCATATGCACCCGCAAATACATTAGAGAGGATGGCAAAGTTATTCAAGCTTAAACTTTTGCCGTAAATTAAAAAGTCAATTCATTCAGTCCTGTTTGCTCTTAATCTCAATGTCCTAATTTAGCCTGAGCTTAACTTGAAGGAAGAGATAGAAAAAAAGGCTGCTATGCATTATTGAATCACTTGCTTCATTTAGGTCTTGCAGCACTCACGGATTAATATTGTAGTAGTCTGATAAGGACAAAACATGAAGGGGTGAAAGAATGGGCTGTGTTGACCTGCTGGAGTTATTTTCCTTACCCTCTGAATGAGTTGCCCAAAAGGTTAGGAGCAAAGACAACTTGAAAACAAATAACAATACGCAGGTCAGGGTAAAACGCACTTAATCGTTCAGCATGTCCTTTTAACCACAACTGAATCTGGAGTGTTTTGTTTCTGAGCTTGCGGCAATCAAGATTTTGTGGGGTGAACCAACTGAGGAAAATATAATGGAGAATTGTTGCTACAAAAAGGTCAATATAAAATACATATATTTATATACAAAGCAATATTTCTGTTTTCAACAAATGGCCTTGCGTATTTGAAGAGAAACTGCCTTGTCATATTCTGTTGTGTTTTCACAAAACAAATTCAAAACCTTTCCTCGCTTGTTATTTTTTAGAGATGTCAATAAAGGTCTTTTCATTGATGCATTTTCAAACATGAGCAAACTTCATCTTTTGGAGTCTGTGCAACTCTTGAGTCACAAGGTTGTCACACATTAAAACACGATAATCTATTTTCAGTGGTATCAAACGTATGGCACGCAGGCCAAAACTGGCCCATGTGGGGGTTCAACACGGTCTGTGGGAATAGAGAACACATTAACTGCAAATTTTCAATAAAAGTAACTATTGTTGCTAATGTAGTCCACTGAAGGTCGCACTGACGACCTCTTAAATGACCACTTACCACTTAAATGACATTCGGAAATTGGCTGTTACTCAGGATTCGACGCCTGATATTGATGCTCTTGCTAAGGCTAAAAGATACCAAGTTTGAGGAGCAAAGTAAGCCTACTCTATATAAAATGCTCTGACACCTTTGCACTGTGAAGAACACTGTTCTGTGAAAATTAACACCTCCTGTTGAAAAATTTTAAGACATTGAGGACTTGAATGAAATGACTTTTTTGGGGGGGGGGTTGTGGTTTGTTTATTTACATGCACACAATTTCTATGCATTTTTAGGTATACATTTGCAAGGTCGGCAACTAACTGCACCATCTTGCATTAAAGTTCCCATTTTAGTTTTGATGGTGTGGTGAAACAGTTGAGGTTGTCAAGATTTCTAGATGAATGTGGAAATTTATGTAAATTTAGAGTCATTTCTAGATCTTAAAAGTTGTTTCATAAAAGATATTACACACAATATATACTGTAGATCCACTGTGATCTGTAAATTTCACGTGTAAATGAAAACACTGATTCATAACATTGTTGAAATTGCACTCATTTTTGCTAAGAAATTTCAGATTTTTCATAGAATTTGCAACAAGATTTGCAATAATAATCAATAAATGTGAATATTTTCCAAATGTACTTGTAATTGAATGTGGCCCCTGAACTAACATCCCTGATCTAGTTTACTATGAGTCAAGCCATGTGTTTGATATGATTATTATTCTGTATTGAGAGAGACTATGGATTGAGACCATAAAACACTAATGTAAAACACCACATTGTCTATTCATTAGTGAGTTTTGTCTTTAAATGTCTTATATAGCAAGAAGTCAGTCACCCTCAGCCAGTGGCCTTTACTTTTGGATGTGGTGTTTGGCATTGTAAAGGCTCTTAGGAGAGCATAAGCATTCTGGGACTTGTCACACTGCCAGTGTCGTGTTTATAAACCAAAGGTGAAAATGCATCCCTTGGTACCTCTTTACTGCAGCACTGTTTCATAGACTGAAATTTTGGTGAGAGACAGCCAAATATGTCTCCAACTGATGTGCTCTATTGTGGTAATGCTGTCCTGAGGGCTTACAGCTCTGAAGTCAAGATGAGGTTCGAAGCGTATTTTAATGTGGCCTTGATTGGGCTTGTTTGTTCCTGTAAGAAATGTGCTAGACTATGATAAATTCCCACTTTAGAATAAATACCGATGAAGGAAGAAACTCACTGCATGCACATATTATATACTGAAACTATCTTAGTATCTGGATTGTCATTCAAATGTACACTATTGGGGGGAAAGTGGGGGGTGGGTGTTACAATTGTACCTTTGGGGTTACAATGGTTTGTCACTTTGGTGGTATTCTCGGTACTGCTTTTTTACCCTCAACCTGTACAGCTTGAGAACATAGCTGCACCTTTTCAAAAAGATGCAAAAAGTGACCTCAGGTCCAATAATTAGTCCAGTATAAAGTATTCATAATTTATTTATAATTTACTGCCCATCTTAGCCATAAATCTCTCGTGTGTGCTTCTCCCACTGAGCCCTTGGTCTTCCCTCTCTCTGTTTTTAACATGGGATCATATCAGTCTGTTAGATCCCTATTGTAATATGGATAAAGAGATGAGAGCGATGAACCCTCATGGTTCACCACTCACCCACATCTTGTCCATCTATAACTCTCTGCTGTCTGCTATCATCATGTAGCTTGTGCACCGGTAGAGTTTAACGTAAGGTTAGCTATTGTATTTTGTCATTTAAATATGGAAAAATGTGTTGATTTTTCTTTAGAATCAAAACGTTACGTTCATCAGATGCTACAAAGCAAGTTGTGAATAGTTTATTTATGCTACTTTTTCAAGTTTTATTCTTGTCATTGTGACAATACTGTTACCCTATTAGCTCTCTGGACTTGAGTAAGTAAATAAATAAATAAGAACCCTACTTTTGTTTTAATAGCAAAACATGTTTTGCATATCACTCAGTGAATGATTGCATTGTAGTTATATGTAGTCGTGTAGTAGTGTTAGTCATGCAGTAATGTTAGGCACAAGCTCCAACACATTATAATGTGTCCCAGTTGATCTTCAAATTCTTTTGAATAAAGCATGATCTCCTACTACTATATGATCCATTTTTTAGATTCCACACCCACTTGCTTGGATTCCACACTTTTCTGTTGCGACCGGAAGCTTCTTCCTTTGCGATAAGCTACAGCATGCGTGAACTATGCTCATCTGTTCTCAAATGCAAGGGAAATTGTCACACACATAAGCACACACGTCCTCCAAGGCTGGAAAGGTGGATTAGCTTGCTATTGCATGATGGATTAGCTTTAAAAGTACAGACCAAAGCCACTAAGTGATGAATGAGGGGTGTTTAGAGGGGAACACAAGGTTCGACAAGCATTTAACTCTATGCCGGTTATTTGTGATGCTTATGAAGTCATTGGATTGCTCTTGTGGGCTCAAAGTTTGACATGTACAAGTAATGAGACTTTGCGGTGCCGTAAATTTACCCTGGAAGAGTGTTATCAAACACATTGGGTTTTGATTTGCTATGAATCCAGAGAGCAGGCACTAAATTGCGTGTTCACACTAGCATATTGTCCGTGCTGTTCCATATGATCTCAAGATTATGATCTTTTACTAAGATCCCAATAAATGGGTGTTAAATTATGTGTTCACTCACTCTAAAGCACAGGAGTCGAACTGGTGGCCCAGGGGCCACATTCGACCTGCCACATAATTTTATGTGGCCCACGAAACCAAATCATGTGCATCCACTTCATGTTTTTTGCATAAATACCAAAATTAAAAATTTTCTTCACCTTTAAAATTATTTAGATATTGCAAGCATTTTGTTTGTTACCGATCCTCTTTCTAAAATAATTGAAATAATACTGTAGTTGAACAAACAGTTTTGAATGGCTTCTGATTTTAAAAGTAGTTATCTATCAATTTGTGGATATGTAATAATATGAGGTGATCATACATTCATATGGGTTCACAGCCATAACGGCCCTCCAAGAGAAATCATAAGTACGATGTGGCCCGCGACAAAAATGAGTTTGACACCCCTGCTCTAAAGGATTGTGTGGTCTTAGCAATAGGTGTAAAAGTGGAAGAGAGCGCTGCATTGTAAAGATGGTTTTACGCTTTAGGAAGCTCTCATGGTGGAAAATTTGAGAAAGCACCTCAAGCGCAAAAGAATGTTTGAAATGATGGAAGTGGAAGTGAAAGTGGAAAAGGCAAACGTTACAAAGTAACAGAAAATAAATCGATTGCTCCGATTATTTTAAACTGCTCAGGAGGAGGCCAGCACCTTGTCACTGAGTGTTAAAATGACCTAGGCATGAGGAAATGCAGTGTTGAAAAGAGCTTTTTCATAGATGGTAGGGCATGACTCCTTCTTGTGACTGGCTCCAAGTCAGCTCGAAGATCATTCAGAAGCACTGAACAGTTCGTCCACCACTTTGATCCCTGTGGTCTTGGTTTCAGTACATTTACGGACCTTGCGACACTTCCTAGCAGAAATTTCTCTCTTATGGGTCTTTCCTCCTCCCCAAACACCACGCAGGGCAGGACAGCCAAAATGATCCGGAAATCAAAACGCTCATCGAAAATCGTGTTTTCGCCATTCTGGGACACGGTTTTGGTTGTATATCAGCATCCACATCTGTTTGGTGAGCAATCAAGTTTGCACGCACAAATTGTTATTAAATCAAGCCCATTGTCTTGAACAGCAATTACAGTACAACAAGGACTGTATGTCGACACTGTTGTTTTGGTTGCAAAGTACTCATCAAAAATCAACAGCTCAAAGCTGGTATTTTGAGACCTGTTGTCAAATGTTTGCATTTTGAAGCTGTTTTGAAGCCTGTTTATACATAACGCAGTTCACTGTCAGAGTATTGGCGGGTACAGTAGGAGTCTATTTTTTGTCTCACAAGGTGCAATCTACAGTCAAATCCAAGATACATATGTAATTATTTGTTTCGCCAAGTTAAGAAAAAAAAAACAATTCTGTTTCTGAGACGTACCTCTAAACATGATGGTTTCTGAGAGCGTATGTAACTGCTAACCGAAGCCATGTAATGCTGACTTGAGGTAGTGTATGGACAGAGAGACACATATGGCTGCTGGGAGTTTGAGGGGCTGGTGAGGATGGTTGCTCATTACATCAGAAGAAGACTCGTCCCTGCAGATGTCAGCAGCATCACCCTCTCATCGCGTGTTGGTTTTCATCTTTTCACTCTCCTTCCTCTGTGTGCAATTTGTCTGACCCCGTGTCGAATTCAAGCTAATGGTTTGTGTACTCTATCCAGTGAGCCGGCAAATTCTCCACTCTGAATGTATTTGCCTTCCTGTTCCTATCCTTACCTTCTTGCCAATGCAGGCCTTTTTCAATACTATGCAACCATTTGATTAAATATTCCTTTTTACTCATGCTAATCTCTGTTGGTCTGTCACTTTATATTACTTTCCAACACTCTCGCTATCCCACTGACTCATGTTACACTTTCTTGATCTACATACAGTCACTGATGGTATAGTAGTGTATTCGCCTCACTTCACACACATACACACACACAGACACACACACACATACACACACACACACACATGCTTTCACACGAACACAAGATGTATTGGCTTTTATTTCCCATGGTGTCTGCAGTACATTCGGCTTCACTTGCTGCAGCAATGTATTGGAGCAAGGCACCTGCTGTGCTGAGCTGATATGAGGAGAGAGAGTGAAATACACACACACGAACACACAAACGCACACACAACACACGCACACATAACCTGGACTTCCAAATGCTTAGATATGGCTGATAAATTTAATCATCTGTACCCAATGTAGACACAATTGCAAGTCTGTATAATTCATAGCTGCCCACATAGAATTGTGCGTATTACTAAAAACATGTGGAGAGACACGCAAACACATACGCTTCATTGTCACACACAGTTAATGTTGTCTCGATGTCGAAAGAAAACCTCTTTAGGCCGTATTGTATTGAGAAGCACACTGCTTGTGCTTGTCTATGTATCTTTTTTCTGTGAAAACCTCAACATGCCACCTCTCTGTGTTTTTCAATACAACAAAAGCGCGCCTTCGCCTATTTTACAGGAAGCGATAAAAAGACTTTCTAATTTATCACCTGACTGCAGTTCATGCATTGACCAAAAACAACGTTTGGTCAATGATATGGCACATAAGCTGAAATACACATTTTGTCCATTTATCCTGGAACTGCATACTAAAACTACACTGCATCATACTGAGATATCGTGTGTATTTTGGTCACCATATTTAATTTAAATGAGCAGGGGGGAAATATTGGAAACATGTCTCATTATGATACAGTGCAGTTGTATACTACTGCAAACCAGAACAGCAATCACTTGTATTTCAAAATAGGCGTTATTAGACTGCAAGTTGATGGCTCCTTGGCATGCAATTCGAAAGTAATAGTTTTGTATCAAATGTAGCTGAAAACATTAAATCATGGTTCAATTAAAAAAAAAAAAAAAAAAAGCTAAAATGAAAACTGTAGCATCAGCAGTTTTATCATTACAATTAACAATGGCACTGGTGAATATTCTGTCCAGTGATTTTATACATGCTGCTGTGTTGTTTCAAACCTTTCAAGGGCTGCATGTCGGGTGTAGCCTGATCCACCCAGCCATGGGGCGACAGCTGCCACCTCCAAAAAATGCCTTGCCACTCGAGCTGCCAAGCCGATTTGAACAATGTCACTGGAAAATGTATCAACACGAAGTAAAGCCTGGTCTGAGATGCAGCAAACGCACCATAGTGCATTTGAATTGCGTAAACAAAGACTTTCCGAGAATAATTCTCTCAGCTGCCTCAAGCTGTCTCTTTTTTTTGTATCTGTGCAGCCGCCTTCACTGTTGACATAATAATGATTCATATTTAGTGACATTTTCAGAAGTCAATTTAAAAATGTTTATTATTGTGGTGGTAGTACTTGGTAATGGTGTAGCTGTTGCTTGGCGTAGTGTATTTATTAAGCAGGATTTCAATGTGTGGGTCCAAATCCTTCTAATAACTGATTTCACTGAAAGTTACAGTAATAGGTGGTTTTGCTGAGACAAGCACGATGACAGGTAAAGAATATTAAGTTTACTACAGGTTGCTGTAGGGCCTCAAGGATGCTGGTTCACTTATTTTTCTGGTTGCACCGCTTGTCTGTGTGCTCCTTTGACCCACAGGCGTGCTGCAAAGCATTGAGGTGAGAACATTAAGAACCAAAGAGTCTTTTGTCACCATTAGGTGTGGCTCATTCTATTGAGTAGATAAATGAAGGGAGGTGGGTTCCAAGCTTTATCTTAACTGCCTGCCTTTTAATGCAGCACATTGGTCGTAATTGGGCTGAGATTTTCATTTTAATGTTTGGACCTGGCTATAGGCTCCAAGTTCAATTAATACAAATGACTGTGAAAGTGTGATTGTGTTTTGGTTTCTCACAGACTGGCCTAAAAATTCTGTAAAAAGCATCCACTAATCAATAGTTTTGACCCAGTGGCGAAATTGTCAGGGCCAACAAGACCTTCTCTGCTGGTCTAAAGATTATGACCATGTACAACCTATATTCTAATATTTGCTGCATGAAATTGTATTCATGGATGATTCAAGTACCTCATGTGGATGTTGCATTTGTTGTCCCATCAGATTTCAGCATCTACAATATGTGCTGCCATGTCAAGCTAAACTGCACAAGGGCCTTCAGAATCAGGAGTGCTGCTCCATATAACTTAAACTATATTAGTAATGCTATTGTTTCTTTCATCAGTTGTCTCTCCTCTTATTGGTTGGTCAAAACAAAACTCATTACAACCAAGTTTGACTAGCAAAACACATCTGTGGCAATCTACACACATTAATACATGTGATAATCAGCATCCAAGGGCGGTTCACAAATCAGTCATACTAAATCATACTACTTACTTCATACTGACAAGAGCTGGAACTGCTGCTATGCCACATTTACTTTAAAAAAGTAGATAATATTTCAAGATTTTTAGCTTTTGTTTATGGCCAACGCAATTTGGACTTACTCCGTATAGTTTCTGCGCATGTGCGCAGTTGTAGCTATAGCCCTCTGCCAAGATCTCCGCAGAAGGAGGTGTCCATGAACCAAGCCCGTGGAACTGCAGGAATATTCATGGCAGCGCCACAACCGAAGCCAAAAAGGACCCATCGTCGAGGTGGACGCCGACCGTGGATATGGAATAGGAGAAAATTGATCCAGCACAGCATGGCTAGGTAGCCAGCTGGCTAGCTAGTAAGGAGGCAGCTGGTCCAAGTAAGCGAGGATTTAAGGCACCGACAGGCAGAAAGCCAACTCAGATCCTACCTTTGGTCATGGTAAGGCAAGGGATCCTTTTTAAAGTAATCCATTTTAAATTAAAAAGAAACTTTTCCGATGGGCACCAGATAAAACGCGCCAGCATACTCTGGTCTCGGTTCAATGGATAGTTTTCAAATAATCAAATTGGAATTTTCATTTTTTGAACTATTATTTTCAGAATGGTATAATAGTACAAGGAGTAATGATTTGTAAGTGAAGTGGATTTAAAAAAAAAAAGGTTTGAGAGCAGGGTGAAATTGCAGAGGAAGACACATGGATGTGAGCCAGAATGCCTCCACAATAAGATTTTGAATGTTATTTTGATGTGGAATGAGGCTGATCCCAACACACGTGCAAAAAATGCAGTCTGACAAAAAGCCTCATTGCAAACGCAAAATCTCCTCGAGTCATGACTCATCCTGTTCTTCAGACACACACATATACATAGCCGTTGACTTGGTGCAAACATGGCTTTTTCATTGGATTCTATTTAAATGCATACACACACTCGCAGACAAGCTTAAAGTATACTTATTTTATAAGACAAGATGAGATGCATGCAGACATTCCCTGCATTCATAGAGTCAATTTGTTCCGTTTTACTGGATCAGTCACGACGTGTGACAAAAAAGGCGAGGATGATAGATAAGACTGAAAAGGACACCTAAAGCCTAAACCTCACCCTTACAGTAGATAATAGATGAAAATCAGTTCATACCACATTCAGCCCGCTGCTGCTTCTGAATTGAAACTAATTAACTTTTCATTGGATTGTTTCACTCTTTCATGTAGCGACCGTGAGGACCCATTCTCGCAAAACAATTGGCCGAATAAATGCAAGCCGCTGAAACAACCTGTACTGATGCAGTACATACTGTAGATCACAACATCAACACTTTGAGTTCTTTAAATGTGTTTAATTTAGATTGTATTTCGTGATATTTTTGATGTTTTGTCTGCTGGTTTTAGAATCACATTAAAGGCTTATGAAATGTAATTTCGAATCACGATCTTCTTCTTCTTCTTTTCGTTTCGGCTTGTCCCGTTAGGGGTCGCCACAGCACGTCATCCTTTTCCATGTAAGCCTATCTCCTGCATCCACCAACTGCCATCATGTCTTCCCTCACAACATCCATCAACCTTCCTCTAGCTCTCTTGCCTGGCAGCTCCATCTTCATTATCCTTCTACCAATATACTCACTATTTCTCCTCTGGACGTGTCCAAACCATTGAAGTCTGAAACCTGCCCCTAAACTTCTAGCCTTACTGCCTTTCCACCTGGTCTCCTGGACACACAATATATCAACCTTTCTCCTAATCATCATGTCAACCAACTCCCAAGATTTTCCTGTCATAGTCCCAACATTCAAAGTCCCCACATTCAGTTCTTGGCTCTGTGCTTTCCTCTTCTCTTTCTGCCGAAGAACCCGCTTTCCACCTCTTCTTCTTCTTTGACTTCGACCCACAGAAGCTGAATTTCCAACGGCGCCCCGCAGGTTGATGGCACCGGTGGCGGACGTTCTTAACCCGGGCCACGACTGATCCGGTATGGAATTCTTTGGATAAACGCTCATATTTGTTTGGCAAAGTTTTAAGCCGGATGCCCTTCCTGACGCAACCCTCTGCATTTATCCGGGCTTGGGTCCGGCCTACAGTTTGCACTGACTTGTGCCCCCCCATAGGGCTGCATTAATTTTGAATCACTATCAAAGCTATAAAATAAACAGTGATGCCGTGGCACACTACTGTGCTGTGAGAGCTCATCAGGGGTGCTGCGGAAAGTTTTTCAATTTCAATTAATTTGTCTGAACATTTTTTACTAATTACACATATATATTTGTTCATCTAGCTATGGCAATGATGTGTAATGTTAAGCAGAACAATTTATTAAAACTGAGTTTCCACCTGTTGCCATTATACAACAGAATACATTCTGGCTTCCTGCAAGTATAACAGCTTTGTGTTCAATTAAACAGGCCCAGATTTTACACTAAGTGAATTTGTGAGTCAATTGAGATGAAATCATCAATTTATTAGTAGTAGTATTCATACTTTTGGTGATATTTTTGTTGAACTTGTAAAATGGCTGCCTTGGCTCAATAAAGTTTGGGAAACGCTGGTCTCAATACACCATGGAAAATGAGTACAATTAAAATTTTAATCAAACTGGACACAAAAAAAATTTCTTAAAAAAAAACATTACAAAATATTACATTGCCAAACTCCCATGATCGAAACAGCAACTATGAGTTATAGGAAACAAGGGATAATGATCAAAACTAAAACTACTGGTTCCGTTTCTTAAGAGGGATTTAAAAGAAATCTATCCATCCATCCATTTTCTGAACCGCTTATCCTTACAAGGGTCGCGGGAGTGCTGGAGCCTATCCCAGCTATCTTCGGGCAGGAGGCGGGGTCCACACTGAACTGGTTGCCAGCCAATCGCAGGGCACATAGAAACACACAACCATTTGCACTCACATTCACACCTACGGGCAATTTAGAGTCTTCAATTAACCTACCATGCATGTTTTTGGGATGTGGGAGGAAACCGGAGTGCCCGGAGAAAACCCACGCAGGCACGAGGAGAACATGCAAACTCCACACAGGCGAGGACGGGGATTGAACCCCAGTCCACAGAACTGTGAGGCAGACACTCTAACCAGTCATTCACCATGCCGCCAAGAAATCTATCGTAATTTTTTGAAGAAATTTTGAGTGAAATTTTTTTTTTATAAACTTGTGTTTTTCTACTGTGTTACAATAAGCATACATAACAGTCTCAGCAATATTCAAATTCCACTTTAAAACTGGTTATTTTGCATCAACCGGTGGAAGCACTTCTCAAAGGAGAAAAGAAATGAAAGACACCCAGCTACTAAATTGGTTCATGCACCATTGCCTTCCTTTTTATTATAGTGATGATTAGAATAGCCTTTCTCCCTCAGGGTTGCCGGCATAAAATTTAAACTCTTTGGTTACCTGAATGCACAACGGGCCACAAAAAGAAATCACAAAACAGAGTGAAATATTTTGTCAAAAGGGAAGACAGTGTGCTTGCTACACTTAGAAAGCACCACAATTGAATAAAAATAGGACGAAAGAGGACTCTCTGATAAGAATCTGTATTGACACAGAAAGGCAGGCATAAAAAATGACAGGAACTCACAGGAAGGGTAAGGCTATAAGGTCGGTGTCTATATAAAGAGGAGGTGATGGTGAGATGAAGACATGTTATGCGCGATCACAAAATAATTTAAGACAGGGGCTGCTAAAGCACCAACAAATTAAGTCTTTTCTCATCTCTTTCTGTCATTTTGCGCTGGTGTCACACTGGTTTAGTTCCTTGCCAACACGAGGATATACTGACATCAGCAGACATCGGCTCGTGTGCTAGAATCAGCTGGTTGTTAGTCAGCTGCCTGCAGTCTCAATCCCCCTGAGGAGTGTGGGCCATGTTTGGGGTCAATATGAGGAAGAACCTCAAACCGGCGTTTAGTCGTTTGAGGTTGAGGTTTGCTTGTGCTGGTGCTAACTATCAGCGTTGACGTCACCGAAGATAATTACATAGAGTTCTTTGCGGAAGAACTTGCATGTTGTTGTCAACACAGTTTGGGACTGAGCCACTCTGCAAAAACCTTTACTTATAGTCTGTCTCCAGCTACTCTCTGCTTTTTTTGTGTTTTGTTAAGTCTTAATTGCCACTGAGTCTCAATTTTCTAATCATTTACTTGAGGCAGGTTCTCTTGTAGTGTTGCGGAAGTGTTGTACTCACATGCTGGGTGAATGCTTTTTATCGCCTTATGCAAATTCTCTGGAGACAATCCATTGAACAATGACTGCATGAGCTTAAAATCTGTTTTTTTATTAACATTCTATTACAGAGAAATGTTCTTATTCTGTACCTTATTGTAATTAAATTCCTTTGTCAAATCACATATGGGTACACATGATCAGGAGATGGCCTGTTCAAGCAGAAAGAGCTCAATTATTCTGAGTTTTCACAAAGGACTTGCAGTGTGGAGGCACGGTGGCCGACTGGTTAGAGGACCCGGGTTCAATCCCCGGCCCCGCCTGTGTGGAGTTTGCATGTTCTCCCTGTGCCTGCGTGGGTTTTCTCCGGGCACTCCGGTTTCCTCCCACATCCCAAAAACATGCATTAATTGGAGACTCTAAATTGCCCATAGGTGTGAATGTGAGTGCGGATGTTTGTGTGTTTGTATGTGCCCTGCGATTGGCTGGCAACCAGTTCAGGGTGTACCCCGCCTCTTGCCCGATGACAGCTGGGATAGGCTCCAGCATGCCCGCAACCCTAGTGAGGAGAGGCGGCTCAGAAAATGGATGGATGGACTTGCAGTGTAGTTGTTCACATAGATGTGATTGTTTAATGACCAGACAGTCCAGTCTGTCTTTTGCCCAAAGTCTGCTCGGTCGGGCCTCCAGCACCTCCTGTGATCATAACCAGCCCAATTTGAATCCAATTGTCATTTTTAGTTTAAGGTGCCGCGGTAGATAGGATGATTGGTAAACTTGAACGCTGTGGTACTCAACATGTTGTGTACATGTAGTATGTAGGGTGAAAATTATTATTAATTATTAACTATTATTATTAATAGTCATTTGTCAGGTGACCTACTCTACCTGGATATAAATCAAAGCCATTGTTAAAATATATAAAACAAAAGCTTCAACAAAAATCTTTAACTGCATTGGCTATGTTTTCGATTAGATTAAATCAGTATACACACTGCAGCTTTCATCCAAACACATAATAGGTGTTCTGTGCCTTGGGAACGACTTGCCTTGCCCCCAACAAACTAGATTTTGTGACTCATTCAGTCCCACAGTGTGCGAAATAATGATCGTCATCTCTGTATTCAATTGCTTGCTTGTTGCATGCTTCCATTGAATCACAAAGCTGTTTATTTCCTTTTTGCAAATCTGATTTCATCTAAACTTTTTCATAACATTTTACATCAAACATACAAAATATGATGGAGAATAATGATGACTTCCTCTACTAAACATACACAACAAGATGGAAGATCATGATAGTTTATGTTTTGTCTGTTTTACTTTGCACAATCAAGCAGGCTCCTGTCTCTTTAAGTTGCTATGACCGGTATACTCTATCCATACTGTTCGGTACCATTTATTTTTATGTCAATGAAAGGAAGGTATAAGGGGTCACATTGAAACATTTTTTTTTTATTAAATTGAATCATTTGTTTTAATTGTTGGATATAGTGTTGTACCACTGCGTGAAAGCTGCTCCACCCTTAACCCCATTCCTGTTAACACATGGTTCGAGAGGATTAGCATCATGGTCATTTTGCTCAACTGCGTGACTCTCGGAATGTACCAACCCTGCGAGAACATCGACTGCACCTCGGACCGCTGCCAGATCCTCCAGGTAAGTTGGACATGTCATTCACTTTCTTTGCATTAGGAAACAGTAAGGTGAAGCTACAAATGTATCACAAATCACAAATAGAACTGTATACAGGGATGGACTTCATGGAAGGCAATTAGTTATCTGTGCCAGTGATGATGTGCTTTTTTGGGGCTTTTTGTTTGTTGGTTTATGTCCTTCCTGTATAAACGTTTTGATAAATCACCAGTGATGTTCCCATTAAATTTAGATGACACTTCATGCATTGATGTAATGAAAAATATAAACATTTTAAAACAAACCCACTGTTTGATTATGAGGTTTAATTAAAGGCAAAACTCAAAAGGTGCAATATGAAACATTTAATCCAGATCTGAACCATAACGCACATTTGGTAGGTTTGGATGGTTAAAAGCTCAGAATGTCAGGATGCTTATCTGCATGCTGATGAATAAAATATGATCAGGTTGAAACATCTACTTTTGGCTATTTATTGTCTTTTCTGTAGGTGACAAATGTTTAATTATGCCTTTGCAGAGGTATGGTTTTCTGAGTGCTCTTGTTTTGAATAAACGGCACGTCACACAATATGTACAGTTACATACATCTTTTGCATTGTAAAGCGCCAGCAGGGGAAGCTTGCGATCCTCATGCAATTGGCTAAACTGGTCAACCATTTCACTGTACCTGAGCTGAATTTATTTCTCTGCTGGATAAATGCTGCAGTAGCTTTTTCAATAAATGTTAACATAATGAGAACGAGCTCAGTCAAAATTTCTCAGCTCCTCTGCTTATGTACCAAATTGTTGTTTTTGATTGGCTTTTTTCCCCCTCTGGGACTCTAAATTGGTTTTCCCCAAAAATATACTGGCTACGAGGCTCACTTACAAGTACAAACATGAATGTAATTGGCCCTTGACTCGAAATGTATCTACATAGTATTATACAGTCTACAAATTTCACATCTTTCATAGATCCATTTCCACTTGGGTGACAGTATCTTCCTGCTTTAATCCTCTGTGTATTCCAACATCCCACACAATAGCTCCCTTCCCATTCTCTGGCTTTTGCTTCTCTAACAAGCCTATTGTTTCCTGAAGTAGTCGGGCACCTCTTCTAGTGACTAATAGCAGACATTTTGCTGACAATGCTGTTACAGTGAGGTTAGGGGTGGCCCTCCGTTGCTACTTTTGTGAAGTATATTCTCAGCTTGGGCTCTTAAAGTAAACGTGTAAAGAATACTGTATTAGTCAACATGCTCAATGATATGCCCCATTATTTGGAAATAAAAAACATTTTGTACAAAATATTGTAGAGTTATTATTCTTATAACTTGGATTTCTGTGCATTAGTACAGATACAAATATTTTTGTGATGCATCATTTATCAAAATTCCCTATGCAGATGTAAAAAATAAGCGGAAAAGGTACATTTTTCAAAATATTAATGTGAAGATTTAAAAAAAAAATCAATTGATTGATCTCATTGTATGACGTTGAAATTTTAGAAAATATCGTTATTGCTCTCTCAGTGGCTGCACTGCAAAAGAAAAAATAATAAGACTAAGAATAAGAATAAAAAAACAAAAAAGACTAATCATAAGTATGGAATAAGGAAGAAATATCTTGCCCGGTTGCTCTGGTTTTAAGATCTTTTTACTAAAATTGAGTAAAACAAGCCATCAAAAAGAATACACAAAGTATTTTTGACTTTAATTTACTTAATATACTGACTGGAATGAATATTTCACCACTTATTTTAAGGTTTTTTCTGTATTTTGGACAGCCAGCCTATTTTTGTAATTTCAAGAAATCTTACCAAGTCTTACTGAAATGGCTTCTTTTTTTTTTTTGTCTGAATCCTCTCAAAACAAGTATATAGTCCTTATAGTTAGAGAGGGAATTTTTGCACTGTACTTTATAATTTATCTTTCCCATTCATTTTCAACATCATATTTTAAATGACTCGTTTGTTGAGTTAAGGGAAAAGGTTTTAAAGTAAACACTATAATCTTCTTAAGGCATAGAAGGGTCCTCTTTTGCTTTCTCAGTCCTGTTTTTACAAATGTGTATTGTCAATTCATATATAGAACTCAAACTTGAGTTTTATACTTGAAGAGGACTGAAATGCCATTTTTATAATTTTTTTTTTGTACAATAACTCGTAATCCATTTCTGGTCCTATTTGTCGCTGAGTGTAAAATCACTGTTTTGATTCATCTCGACTGTCACTCATTTGCACATGCCATCAAAAGATAGATATGTGATGTATCGTTGTGTTTCAACATAAAAATCTGAGTGACCTACTTAACACATCCTCTCCTTCCACTCCCAAATGGTAGCATATGAGGTAGCTTCCATAGCAGCTCCCGTTTCACATCATGAAAGGGCCCTTGACACGTAACACCCTCGCTCTCTTTACAAATCATGTTGATGATTAAACCTGATAGGCTGACTGAAAAAGAAGCTGGCGGTAGTGACAAATAGCTACAATGAATTAATTCCCCCTTTCACTTGGAGCCGAGTGCAACACAGATCCGACGGGGCGCAGCCAATGTCGAATTACACGTGCGGCTGGCAGGCGGCATTATTTATCAAAACATCATTTAAACAGCTTATGAAACTCATCTTCTCATCTGACTCTTAGAACTCTGGAAGCTCTGCTGATGTATGATTTGTGATTGCATCATACTGAGTTACTCAATTTTATCAGACTGTAGTGCACACTTTAGTAGTTAAATACCTGTACAAAATAGCCACTCACAAGGCAGTTTATAATACACCTGACTTGACCAATTTTAAAAAGTCCAATACAATAGCAATCTCAAAATTCTGCCTTCGAGATTGACATTGTGAAAAAGTTAATAATTCAACAATAAGTTTATTAGGCAAGGCAAGGCAGCTTTATTTATATAGCGCATTTCATACACAACTCAATGTGCTTTGCAGCATTTAAAAACAAAGTACAAAAATAAAAGAGAGCTTACTAAAATTACTAAAAGAACGTACAAATGCAAGACATTTTTTTTTTTAAATGATTTTAAAATGCTTTAAAAGAGCTCAATTGTAAGTGTTTAACGTGGACTTAAAAATATTCACAATTAGGGCTGACTCCACTTCTGTTGGCAACATGTCCCATTTGTGTGCAGCATGACAGCTAAATGCTGCTTCACCAACCCTATTTGGTTTTAATTCTGGGCTCCACTAACTGACCTGAATCTGCAGATCTCAGAGCTCTACTGGGTTAAGATTCCATTAGCATTTTTTTATGTACTCAGGCCCTAAACCATCCAGTGATTTATAGAACAGTAGAAGAACTTTACAGTCTAATCTATAGCCGACTGGGAGCCAGTGAAAAGACTAGAACCCGAGCTGCGGCATTCTGAATGAGCTTCTATTTTGAGGGAGTCCAGTCAGAAGACCATTATAATAATCAAGTCTACTGGAGATAAAAGCATGGATGAGCTTCTTCTGGTCTGCTTGAAACTGCTTCACTCTGGATATGTTCTTCAGCTGGTCGGAGGCAGTTTTAGTGAAAGTCACATCAGAACTATCAGCACACCAAGGTTTCAGACTTGGTCTTAGGTTTTTAAAGAGAGTGACTCCAGGTATTTACTAACAGCAATCCTCTTGACTGTCAAAAACATATACCTGTTTTTTGTTGTAGTTGTTGTTTTTTATACAGTGACACAACACCTCAGTTGAACTGTAGTCATCTGGGGGACACCGCTAGATATAACTATGTCTTCGGGATCGCTATCATAGTCAACATTAAAGTTCTGAAGAATTTGACCCAAGGGTATCATTTACAGGCTAAACAAAAGGGGTCAAAGAACTGACCTTTGAGTGACCCCATATGTCACTGCAATTCAATCAGATTAAAAACTTCTAATGGTCACAAAATAACTCCTTTCCTCCAAGTAGGACCTGAACCATTTAAGGCCTGTTCCATTGAGTCCTACCCAAGTTTCTAACCTTTTCAACAGAAAGTTATGTTCTACTATATTAAATGCCGCACTGAGGTCCAATAATACAATAAATAACACCCTTCCTGAGTCAGTGTTAAACGTTAAAGTTGCTATGAACTGATTCTGTACTATGATGACATGGTTGATGGACCATTTAAATCAAATCAAAGCACCTTTATTTTCCAAACGGCAGAATATTGTGTAACTCTTTTATTGAATTGCATTTGTCGGTATATTGTATTTGGGTTGGAAGTAAGTCGATTAGACAAAAAAAGGTACTTGATGTCCCCATACAAAAGACAACCTGTGTTTCTTGTATCTTTTAAGATTGTCAGTTCTAAAACCGTCAACAAACTTTTACAGGTGTCTGTTCCTCATATGTTGAGGAGGAAGGAAACCTTGTTGAGAAATTGACTGCTGGCCAGAATAAACTCAGTCAGCCTCTAGACTTGTTTCGTAGCTTTATAGCCATCTGGCAGTTTTGCTGCTGTCACCACACCAGACACCAACAACGGCAACCGCTTATGAGAATTGAAATCGTATTTGATTCAAAAGTGAGTCGACGACTTGGAATTGGGCATGAAACAAGCTTAATCAGTGTATGCCCAGTTTTAAAGAGCTGTAGTAAGAATTCTAATCACAACAAATACTCATGAAAGTAATGAGGCTTCCAACACACAAGAAAGAACTATCCAATTGAGTTGTTCTAACTCACACATACTATAGTTGTTGAACCAAATCTGACTTGAGCAAAGATGTGGTGCTGAGGAGCCATTCAATATATTCAATTGGCCTAAGATCAAAGAATGAAGACACATTTTATGATAAGTAGATGAGGAAAATAGACATTTAAAAAAAATTGGAATTGGGACTCAGACTTGGAAAAAAGAGGATATTGTGATCCAGCAACAAAAAAAATACACAACAATTCTTCATCCATTTACCCTCTTGGGTGGGCTCAGGCTGCAAACAGCCATCTTGAAATTGTTTGTGAGTGCTGCTGAAAGAGGAACATTCTCTCCACGTGAAAAACATAACTCCTGTATGCGTCCACCTTCCTCTCATCTGTGTTCTGCAGCCCGCTGTGGGTTACTGTTGACGCTTTTGTTTGTCATTTATCTTCTGCCTGAAACCTTCCAACGGTAATAATCGTAAAGTATTTGTGGAAAATCGTATTCCCATTGCAGCATGTGTATTGGTCTGGGTCATTTGTTGAACCCACAAACTCAATTCTTGGGACATGTGCGCACCTTAAAGCTACATTCACTCAGTCCGTCCCATATAATACCTCTTTTTTGCCGGCTAAATGATGATCGAAGCAGCCCACTATTGAGAAAGAACGCTATAACTGGCAACAGCTGAGTGCTAATGAAATTGGGGATGTGCTTACTCAAGCAAACTTTACTGCTGGCATAGGATCTTATCCATGTGAGGCAGTAACATTCACCAGAATACTGGTCTGTAATCTCAGCAATTCATCTTACCAAGTGTCAAGATGATACGTTTGTGGCTGGTTGAAATCAATTTGACCGATCGGTATCCCTTGAAGAGACAACTTTGAGTTCAGTTTTGCTCTCAGTGTACCAAATCTTGAATGTGGTTGAAATTAGAGTGAGGAATAACACTGAATGCTCTTTGACAAAGGGTATGTTGTCACTCCTTATCAATTATTTTCCGCAGGAGACGTTGCCCTCTTGTTGAGCTACCACATTAGCTTGCCTGGTAGTAAATGTGACAGATGGATTGCACTGTAGAACAATTTGAAAAAACAATTCTGTTGATTTAGATTTTTATCTATTTGGATAACCAAGGGCGGCACGGTGGCCGACTGGTTAGAGCGTCAGCCTCACAGTTCTGAGGACCCGGGTTCAATCCCCGGCCCCGTCTGTGTGGAGTTTGCATGTTCTCCCCGTGCCTGTGTGGGTTTTCTCCGGGCACTCCGGTTTTCTCCCACATCCCAAAAACATGCATTAATTGGAGACTCTAAATTGCCCGTAGGCATGACTGTGAGTGCGAATGGTTGTCTGTTTCTATGTGCCCTGCGATTGGCTGGCAACCAGTTCAGGGTGTACCCCGCCTCCTGCCCGATGACAGCTGGGATAGGCTCCAACACGCCTGCGAACCTAGTAAGGAGAAGTGGCTCAGAAAATGGATGCATGGATGGATGGATAACCTAGTTCAAGACCCCGACTGGACCATCCGCCAACATCCCCCGGACTCACGGCTGTGGTGACCTTGAGCAAGACACTGATACCCCAAAATGCTCCCCAGGCACTTCAGCTGCCCCCTGCTCCAGTGTGTTCCACTAACGTGTATGTGTTCACTATGATGGGTTAAATGCAGAGAACAACTTTCGTGTGCATGCATGCATGTTCATGACAATAAAAAGTGATTCTTCTTCTTCTTATGCTGATTGAAACTAAAATTGGCATGCTGATTCCAAAATTGCAGTCAGTTTTTTCTAGCACGTCAACCTTTTTTCTCCACATCTTACCCTCCAGATAAGCAAAATTCCACTGAGTTGACAGCTGATTACGAATGGACTCATCTAGAAATCAAAACCTGATAAAATATTTCTCAAAGACTGGGTTTGTGTGTGGATGCCACGCATCTTGGGAACTGAATAAAGAAAACACCCTGTCATCATCAAAAAGCCAAATACTTGGCATATCCCGCAGCCTGGTGGCTACAACTGCTTCCACTACTCAAATAAAGAGATTCCATTGAATGACTTATAGTATTAGTAAGGCTGCAAACAGTCATACAGCCTAAAGCCCTGGCAAATGTTTTTTTTTCCCCCTCCCAAAATACAATAGAAGGTTTTGTTTGTCATGTTCAGAATAACAATGGGAACTAGAAATAGGAATCTCACCTTACTGCCTCCTCGATTTTTCCAAAAGATTTCACCTGGATCTTTTTGCTTGGATTTATGCTTTTCCAGGTTCATCTATTACCGGTAAAGTCAGGCTTTTGTACATCAAACACTAATATGACAGTTCTGTGCTGTATGGAAGAATTGCCTTTCCAAGTCGTTCAGTGTTTGCACAACAGCCGCAAGTACTTTTGTTGTTACAACACACACTGTTATTGTAAAGGTGCACGTTTAAATCACATATCATTGTGAATTGTGTACTCTTAAATTGAGCAGTTTCCAAACAGCAGTATTTAAAGGACAGTAGAATGGAAACAACTAAATTAAGAAGAACCTGGGATACTGCTAGAAAGTGTGAACTGAACATAAAATTGCCTTTTCAAGGTAGAAAATTGGTCATGGATTGTTTTGAGACCTTTGAATTGAATAAAGGTCAGAACTGAATAAAAACATTTTCCTCCGACCTAGAAAATGTGTTGAAAGGCCTTCTGGGTAAATTACATTTCCTGCAGAACACAGGCAACCTGCGCATCTTTTGTAAAACAACTGTTGATTCTGGAAAGGTCGTCACCTTCTTCCAATTTCATTGTGGTTCCTTATGTAGTTGCTTCTTTTACCAGTAAAGAGAATCGGCTCCAATATATAACAAATATGCGTCCTTGACAGAGAGAATTGTTGCTAATTCACTTATTGTATCATATATCTCAAACTCACTTTTCTGTAACTCCATTCTCATCTACATTTCTCATAGGCTTTCGATGCCTTCATCTACATCTTTTTTGCACTGGAGATGGTGGTGAAGATGGTGGCTCTTGGAATCTTTGGTCGTCACTGTTACCTGGGAGATACTTGGAACAGGTTGGACTTCTTCATTGTCATGGCTGGGTAAGTTTCCCTCAAACTTAGTATGACTAGTCAAGGCCCTTTTATGAGATTTCAGCCGTACAAATAAAAGTTTTCAGGATTTCAATTTTTTTTTTTTTAACACCAGGCAGCATTAGTGAACCTCATGCAGCTTATTGTAGGCAGACATATCTGTGGTTTTCTTGTTTTGTTTGTTTGTTTGTTTGTTTGTTTGTTTGTTTTTAGCATCAGTGATCCCACTTAAACAGAAAGCATGACACCTTGTTCTTTCATAACCCCCTTTTTTCCAAATAGTGAACTCAAAATACACTTTTAAGGAAACAAGTCTACTTTACCAGTCATTTGGGAATAGCTTGTTAATATGCACTACTGCCTTTCCAAGTGAAGAAACAAAAATGTTTATATATATATGATGTATCTCCTTTGCAAACAGTTGTAAATATGTCAAATTCAGCAAATGACTAAATTACTTAATAAGTCTGTCCGGTTATACCTTACTTTGTTTAATATGCGTGTGTGTCTTCCTTTGGAGAGAGTTTATGCTTTTGTACAACTGCCTCTGCCTTAATTTCCCTTACCTCACATCCTTTAGATTGGTGTCTGCACTAATTACTGAGGGCAGTGCCAGTGGTGCCAGGCCAAATCTTGGTTGACAGTCTGCTATTATCTCTTTTTCTTGATGTTACCGCCTCATGCTCCTGCCATAATCTTTTCTTTTCCTTCGTTTAATACACTATGTCTAGAAAATGTGTTTTATACCCCGAGCTTCAGCTAAGGCTAGCCCATAGACTTCTCCTTAAATTGTATCTTTATTTTCAAGCTCATTTAGTTAGTTGTATTTTGCTTTGTACATTGCAAGATTTAGCCTGTTGGTCTGTAGCAAAAGTGAACTATACTATACTATACTATACTATACTATACTATACTATACTATACTATACTATACTATACTATACTAGAGACTATACTAAGTCTTTGTGGGCATCCATCAAGCTTATTCATCCAAATGTAGGTACAGTATGCACAGTATGTAGGATTTTGCTGTAACAAAGAAGCATTCTATCACTTGGTGTTTTGTGTTTTTGTTCTATATTCAGAGCTGTACTGTATATAGCAATATTTACATCTTTAGTGCATTTATAACTGTCAAGTGCAAATATGTTTTATGCAAATGATACTTTGTTCATGGGGGAAGATCATCATTAATGAAAACTTTGAAGCAAGCACATTTCTAATTTGACAGTTAAGTCCCTGCAGCTTTGACATTTTGCATCTGACCACTTCTTCACTGTCAAAGCTGCATCTTCTCCCTGGGTCTCCGACCGCTGTAGGTTTCTTCAGAGTGTTTTTCATACCATTATGAACATACACAATATTGAATACCGGTAAGAGGATGTATATGATGAAGATATAAGGGAAACTGAGAAAAATACCTAAGCGGGAGGCTTTAGACAAGCCACTAATTACTTTCTCCAACGCTGTAGCCTGATGGATGTGTATAGAAAGAGCAATGGCTCTCATGTACGTGTACTAATTTTACACACACGCATGAGGACAATAGATCCCTACACTCTAAGGCACGGCTGCAATCTTTCATTTATCCAAATGTCCCCCAGATGCAATTGAATCAGTAATCCATGCAATTGTGAATGGTTTTGTTGGTGTATCATATTGTGTCACTAGCATTATCCACCCAGGTGGCATAAAACACGGTCTTATGTGCCATTAAGCTCAATACAAGAAGGCAAGTATGTTGTTCTTGGTTTAACAACTCCTTTTTGACGTTTTAGCTCTTCTTCAGGATCTCAGCTACCCACATTCAATCAGTGCAGCACAGATATGATTGTATTTGAGGTGGGTGGAAAAGGTTGGCCCCAAAACAACACTTTCACTCTTCTTTAGTCTGTGACATTTCCATCAAGCTGCACTGTCACATGCAGAGTAACATTTTACCACAACATTGGGACTTGAATGCGACCAGTAGAGCAGCCCAAATGTTATGTGGTCCCGTTGCTTGCTGGGGGTTACAATTAGTAGCTTGAGCTGCTGCCTGTCAGCTGTGGGCTACAACAGTTCAACCCTTGTTGCAGCCGCTCCTACTCAATTGTGAGCTGCTGTCGCGTTGATGAGTCAATGCTGGAGTGAAAAACCTCACCATCTTAGTGAGGGACAGGTTGCTGTGCTGTGAAACCAATAGATGTTAGTAGCCTGAGTGTTGGAGTGATGATGCTCGTGGCGTTATCCTGCCTCAACTCGGTCGAAGACCCAGGCAAAGCAATGTTGTGCACAAACACACTGTAGACCCACCACGCACCGACCGACACGGGTTAACCCATCTGAACTGTCACGCCATATGGGGGTATCGCAGATGTAACAGCCAATCAAAAATGCACAAGAAAGTTCTCGAAAACGGAAAAAAAAGATTTCTGAGTTCTAAACCTAAGCGAGTTACATGACACAATGTTCAACATTTCCTCAAAATGTTATTAACATAGTTGAATTTTTGGTTGCCCAACCCATTCAAGAAATTAGTACCCTTGCAGTTGGAACAATTCTGTGTTCAGGCAACTTGGAATTCAATCTACAATCCATCCATCCTATAATATTCATCCTGTTCAGGGTTGTGTGACGGTGGAGCTTGTCTCAGCTGCAACTACACCTTCAACTGATCAGAGACAGACCGCCATTCACACGCTCATTCACACTTATTTCTTGTATAATACATTGAAGTCTGAAAAAAAACACAAAGATCCATTGGCATTCTCAAATCTGCTGTTGGGGTTCAAGGGTTATTTCTGTGGCAATAACAGAAGAAAAAAAAAAACGTGTTGTGTCCATTAAAAAAGACATGTTTCAAACACACATATTAAACACCATTTAAGCATTCTCCTGTGAAAGTGTTTTGGCCTTGGCGACACAAACAGCTTAGCCATGCTGCAGAAACTTATTAACAGATGCCAGCCTTTAAGTGAGCCACAGCATCCTGCAGGAAACACTTGAAATATGAAGCCGTCATTCTTACTGCTCTCATTCTCCTCCTCACCTCACTTTCATGTAATTCCCTTCCCTTGCCTCTGGCTTGCTCCATATACCCCACACTGCTGGGACAGGTGAGATTAGATCAAAAGAATGACCACTGATGGTAAAACCCAACTAGGGATCTTTGCACCACCTGGAGCTATGCTTGTCCATTTTTCATAATTTGACAACAGCAAGATTAAAGTGTTCTTCGTTCTCTCTTCCATTTCTTTATCTCCAGCATGGTAGAATACTCTCTGGACCTGCAGAACATCAACCTGTCAGCCATTAGGACGGTGCGGGTACTTCGTCCCCTGAAAGCCATCAACAGAGTGCCAAGTGAGGACATCTTTTAATCTATTTGGGCTGTTTTCTGCCATGTAAACCCGTGTGTGTCTTGGTACTGTATTTATGTAGGCTATTCTGCATCTTCATGAAAATCCATTTATATGCATTATGTCTCTGCTGCCATCCCACCTGTTCTCTATGGGGATCATTAAACATTTATACTATCCTTAATCACAAATCGTAGCTAGACCCTGAGTTACAGCTTCATCAAATCAGATAATGCTCCTTCATTGATCATTTAATAAGTGCTCTACATTAATCTAAAACTTTGAGACAGGCAGACTTTATGATGAGCGTTATTTTAATTTGGGCAAATGGTTCTGAGTCGTGGTTACTATGAAACGTGCGTAGCGTGTCAAACTTTTAACAGAAGTTTTTTTAAGGAGGTCATCTTTTTAATTTTATTTGATCAGTCTTCCCAAATGAAATCCTTACTTGTCTCACCAATGTGTCTAAACCCGGGGTGGTCCTAACTTAAATTTTGTAGTATCATCAAAGTAATTGGTTAACTATCAATAATGAATACGAAAAAATGCTTTGTTCTGGGCATGAATCTCTCCACTTTGATGTTTATGCTTCATAACGCTCTTAAAATTGGGCTTGATTGAGTTCCATAGCTCTCGACTTACAAATGATGTCTGCAGAAAGAATTCCCTCCAAAATAGAGCCCGTCAGCCCATCTCAAGAACTACTACGTATTTTGCCTATATTGAAAGTCTGACTGTTTTGTTTAGACAACAACAAGTGAAAAAAGTGATGGACATTTTAATAGGCTTGTTAAAAAATAAAATTGATAATTGAAATGTCTCCTTGAGCAAAGAAGACAGTCACGTCATATCACAAGGTACTGTAACTGCTTCCAGATTCATTTCCGCATGTATAAATGGGTTTCGTCTGCTCAATTTTGGATGAATTGCATCACAAATGCCTCCAAGACGTTTGAAAAGAGTTTCAGTGGATGACACAGGCATTTCTGTAGGCTGCATGGTGGTATTGTGTGACACAGGCACACTTTGATGTACACTGCGGGCTGTCACGCCGTACACCCGCCATCATGGCACTGTGTTTGTACTATTTTATCAGGGTTGAAAGCTTGATAAAATAGTTTTGGGTGATGACGTTAAACAGGTGTTTCATTTTGTGACATGAAAGGCATTTTTTACTCGTCATGGTGCTTGGTTGACCATGGACTTTGATGGGCACGGGTGACTGCCATATCGGTGGACACCTGACAAGGATGTCCCGGCCAAAAGCTCAACGTCGCTTAATGTCAGAAAACTATGATCAATCATCACCAAAATTTATGTGGACATCTCTACTTATGCCCACTTACGCCTCTGAAAACATCAGAATGATCGGCCCAATTTTTTGGTTTTTGGTTTTATGGATATTTAAACTTTTTCCTCTTCATAGACGCTCACTAGAAAAAAAGGAACACGCTTGACGATACAAACTCCTTTTACAGCTACATATGTTCAGCCTAAACAAAGCAAAACCAAAACATTTTTGCTCAGTTGTCCAATTGAGATGGCAATAATAAGACATCATAACTGCGAATCTCCCATCAGCAGATGCATGCATATGTGCATCATAGCTATGTGTAGATTGCAATATTTCAATGGATTGTATGTGCTTGCTGTTTGTTACAAGTGACCCTGTGTGTAATTACTTTGCAGTAGCCCGATTCTGTCCTCTATCCATGACCCCTTTAGAGGTGAGGAAGCGAGAGGGCTTCAGGCTATTTGTTCCTCGTTTTGGTGGATCACAGCTCTGCCACAGACACCCAGAGTGCATGTGTGCAACCGCACCCCTCACACACCTCAATTTGTAACCCTCTGACAAATTGTTAGATAATAGTCTCTTGCTGTGCGCTCACTACTGGATGCATGAGAAGGAGTGTGTTGGGTTTCCTTTATTGAAGAAATTGGTTTGAGATGGAAGTAGAGCCAAAATGTAAGTCAATACTACCTTATAGTGAATAGGAAGTAGGAACATATAGTTCAAGGGGGGGGCCGCCTGTAACCGCAACATGGTTTTGTCACTGAGGAGAGAGATATGCAATGTATAAGAAAAAACTGAAACTGCCAGTTATGTTTCTTTACACTCTTGTTTATGTGTTGTTTCAAAATGTTTTGTGTTACGTTTTTCCGTTCCCTCATTTCTTTATTTTTCTTGTGTGACTTCTTCTCCTTCAGGCCGTGCCTCATCTCGTTCGCCGTCTCTCAATCGAACCCTCTGCTCACCCAATTAGGACTAATGGAACTCGAGTGTAATGACAAGGCCCTTTGGGAACAAACACATTTAGACTTGCATCTAGCCGCCTTCACCACACACACACACGCACACACACACACACACACACACTTGCACACGCAGACCTCATACTCAAGCAACACTTCTGCTCTGCATTTGATGAGAAAATTTGTGAAGACAGTGTTAGGCACTTTCAAACTAATACATTTTTGTCATGCCATGTCATTGACAACATGTCTGGCTGATAACATCAACAACCACTGCCTTCATGTTAAGTTACATACTGCATGACTTTAAATGTGTCCTAATCAGAATCAGAATGATTCTGATCCTAATAAGATCCTAATGGTCCTAATGTGCCACAATCTGGGTGATATAATAAATTAGCTACGACAGAATGGTTAAGATAACTTTTACAAGCAGTTTAATAAATGTGTGTTTCCCGTTCGCTTCATTTTAAGCTTATATTAGGTGACTGAACTACAGGTGTCTGCTTCTAAATGTTGTCAACTTGTGAGTCATTCCCAGCGTTGTCTCATTTGTCAGCTTCTCACCTGTCACTCATCGCTTCTGCAGAATAAATGCACTGTTGTGATGATGACACATTAGCCTACTGTTGAGCTGTTACTCGCTAATCACAGCACGGCCCTGAAAAACACAAACACACATTCATCAAAGGCAACAACAGTGACGCCCACGCTAATGATTGCAAACGTGCCGAGTCTTGTTTCAATCACTTACTGAACACTTCTCACAAAAAGATAAGTTAGGGAGTCGTATCTACTGTGTGTGTGTGTGTGTGTGTGTATATGTATATATATATATATATATATATATATATATATATATATATATATATATATATATATATATATATATATTTTTCCTATAATGGCCGTTAATTATATAACTTGAATGAATCACTGAAGTGCATTGAGCCGAGCTAGGATGTGACTTCGGCCAACTCAGGGCGCTGCAATGTTGCGCCCCACCTTGGTCCTATCTATTGCATTGAAGAGGAGCTACTGCGCATGTCCAACTTTTAACGAGAGTCAATTGGTCAAGATTGGTGCATCCCAGACCAGGAATGCATCATGAAATCAGACAACTGAGATGAATAAAAGAACTTCACTCATCATTACGATACGATTTTTATTCTGAAACGGTATACATACATATATATACATATATTTCAAAAATATATATTTTATTATTAATATTTTGATTTAATATCTTATCCTTGAGGAAAGTAATGTGGTGACAAGCGTCTGTGGTGGGGTAGCACCCTAACACCCCCTATTGACCCGCCACCACTGGCTATTTGTTTTTTGGGTGAAATTTCAGGATGAAGCTAAAATGCACTATAACCATTACAGGTCAAATTGAATTGACCTGTAAAGGTTATTATGCATTCTAGCTTCATCCTGAAATTTCACCCGAAAGCTGAATATCCCCGACTTTTTGTGAGTAGTGTATATGGATGTACATTGACTTACAACCAAGAATGTGAGCAACCCTTCATCTTATTTAACCCCTATCGTAACAAACCCATAGCGTTTTGCGTCTTCACTGATGACTATGTGAACACAGGTCCTCACAGCATTGGTAAAACATTAAACAAGTAACACACATACACATGCACGTCAGGTGCCTGTATGAGGTGGCTTTGATCTCATCAGTGGGTTTCACCTCTTTCTCCCCGTCAGTCGAAGCCGTTGTCATCAGATGCCACTAATCACATCTCAAACATGTCATCACTGGAGTACAACTCATACACAGGGGATAAGGTCATAATTTTAGCAGCGAATCTGATTGTATGTAATTAAGCTTCCACTAGTCACAAGTGAGATTTGCATGTTTCTATTCAGAAAGTAGTTGGGATGCTGCTTATGTTTCTGTTATTCTCTCTTTGCCAAAAGGGTTCTTTCAAATTTTCATCTCCCAGTGTTGCCTTAAAGTCTTTGTCTGATGTATACCGGCTCCTCTGGAGAAACCGTTATCTCTCACTGCTGAACCACCATGATGACTTTATTTCTGTGCAGAGGCTGTACAGCCATATTTCTCTTTGCTTTTAAATATCTTCACCAAAAGGTTATTGTTGTATATTTGTTTGTCTTTGATGAAGATACCTCAAAACGTCAAAACATTTGTGCAGAGGTGAATCTTGGGCCAAGGAATACAGTATTACATCAGATTTACAGATTTCATTACATTGAAAGATTATGCAATTCCTCACATTTTGATAGGGGAGAGCGGTGCATTTGGTACCTGGGTTTTTATTGGGACTTACCCGACTTAATCCACCTCTTAATTTTTAATACTGCCACTATCACATTTGGGAGGGACAAATTTGAAATCTGATTTCAACCAGCACTACTGTTTCTTAAGGCACTGGGCAGATTAGATTGACATGGCAACATCCATCCATCCATCCATTTTCTGAGCCGCTTCTCCTCACTAGGGTCGCGGGCGTGCTGGAGCCTATCCCAGCTATCATCGGGCAGGAGGCGGGGTACACCCTGAACTGGTTGCCAGCCAATCGCAGGGCACATACAAACAAACAACCATTCGCACTCCCATTCCCACATACGGGAAATTTAGAGTCTCCAATTAATGCATGTTTTTGGGATGTGGGAGGAAACCGGAGTGCCCGGAGAAAACCCACACAGGCACGGGGAGAACATCCAAACTCCACACAGGCGGGGCCGGGGATTGAACCCGGGTCCTCAGAACTGTGAGGCTGACACTCTAACCAGTCGCCCACCGTTCCGCCACATGGCAACATATAGAGGTTAATATATTACTGGACTAAAAAAAATTATAATAATGTCTACATACAGAACTGGAAGTGATGCAGGCAAGAGCAACACTACGAAAAGAAAGAAATAGAATAATAATATAATACTACTTTAATACAACTTCAGGGAACAAAATAGGTCAGTGCTTCTGATGCAGATGTGATGCGTCTTATGTTATTGTCTGATTCTCACAAACGTGTTATTCAAGTGCTCATTAAAGTAATGTATTGTATTGTTTTATATACATTTAAAAATGTTTTGATCTTATCATTGACATATGTTTGTGATTTTATTTCACCTGCAGGTATGCGTATCCTGGTGAACTTGCTGCTGGACACGTTACCCATGCTGGGCAACGTGCTTCTGCTATGCTTCTTTGTCTTCTTCATCTTTGGAATCATTGGTGTGCAGCTGTGGGCGGGGCTGCTGAGGAACCGTTGTTACCTGGAAGAGAACTTCACCCTGTAAGCTGAACCTTGTCGTGCAAAGTCCCATTTCAAATTGAATAGAGGAACGCAAAGCCATTTCGCAAACATATAAGCCATTTCGCAAACTTTTATACATGCGCAACACACCTATAAGATTTTTAATATGTTCTCGTAACCATACTTAAGTAATATTGCATTTAAAAATTATGGCAACTTTACAATAAATTGGATATCATTGCTGTTGGGCAGAATCAGCGCATCTCCGAAACCACAACTTTTCAGGAAATTAAAAAAAATGCCATCGTGCTTGAGTTACCAAGCGCTGCATCCTTTAAGTTGGTATTATACCTTATATTGCTATCATATATTGTTGTGCACCAACATCAACACAACACCTCCCTTTAAGTATGTTCAATTGCTAATTATATTCATTGAAAATTCACCCATTAAAGTCTGCGCTTGCGCCGAGCACCAGGCACTTTAATATTTAACAAAAGCTAAAGACTGTGGTTACATCATCTTCCCAAACTCTTTTTCCAAGTTCTAAAACCCATGAGTGATGCAATAAAGAAACCATTGAACTGACTAGCCAGAGTGATGAGCAGAAATTAATATGCACGCTTTGTGGCTGATGGGCTTCCTTCTGCAATGACACATGACAACTATCGATTTTTAACAAAACAGGTCTACTCAAATGTTTCTAACCAAACTATTTTCACTTGTTTTCGCACCCCACCCCCGCCCCTCAAAAAAAAAAAAAAAAAAAAACACCATACAGACTTTCACTTTTTTGAGGCGACATAATACAGCAAGGCGCCTGCGGACTCAGGAAATGGTGGCGTTATACAGCAGTACGACACTTCTCAGACAGTTGAAGTGTCGAATATTTACTGTCAAGCAATTTTCAACAATTACGATTGGTTAATAAATGGTAAAAATAACAGACCATGTGAGGACTGATCATTTGTATCGATTTGTGAAAAAAAATATGAAATTAGCCATATTGTATTTGGAGATAAGCGGTTTCTGCCCAACAGCGACACCTTTGGTGTATGACTCTATAATGTATTTTTATTCAATTATATGGTTGTTTACTTACGTGTTGTTGTATGTTGTTGATTTTTTTGTTTTTATTTTTATTTTACATTGCTATATCGATGCCATTTAACCAAAGTATTCATTTTAAAATAATTATACAAGAGACAGTAGAAAGTAAAAATCAATTTCACATAAATTCGATAAACCCGTACGTTTGTTGGTGTTTTCTCCACCTCAAGGTCTTGCATTCTCCTTGCCCTTGTTTTCTAAGAATAGGAATAGTTTGCAGCTGCATGCTTACATATTCACAACATGCCAACACGCCTGCCGCCTGTCTGTGTCACATTGACATTCACCTTGTGTGTCTGAGGGTTTGATTACATGGCATTCATTCTCTTGGTTCTTGTTCATGCTGCCAGCAAGACAACAACCAATACAAAAAAAAAACATTCAGTATACCACATGACCTTGATGTTAATGTTCTAACCTGTCCATAAGATATCTATACGGCTTTGTTCCTCCTCTGATCATGCTGATACAGCAAGCGGTAATGACATGGAAAGCGGATGTGTATCTGCTAGTGAACAAAAACCTGTCTGCTTCATCCTCTTAAAAGTTGAGTGCTGAAATTTACTGGAAACCTCTTCAGTAACTTAATGAGGTAACTTGAACCAGTGCATTTTGTGTTCCGCTTCATTTGACTAAAGAGGCTTAAGAGGCTTTTTTTATGTGTTCTGTTAGTTGTACAGTAGTTGTTTTTTGTTTGTTTGTTTGTTTTTTTCAACTAGAGTGGGTCGTACACATTTGCTGACCAATGCAGACTTTTCAGTTTTGTTGGATGCATTATTAGGGTAGAAGAAGTGTAATTTCGCATGTAATTGAAATCTGCAGGAGCGAGAGCGTGCTTGAGAGCTTAATTAGAAAGGTGCTAGTGAGTTAGCACTTGAGCGCTATTATGCTAAGTGAAGAGCTAATGTTGCCTCCCTGAGAGGCAACAATGGAGTGTCACAGTCAAGTGCGGCAATCACTTTGCCATCTGACACCTTCTGTCTCTTCATGTTCTACACTATTATCACTCCTAACAGCCTGTACTATCTCCATTTTGTCTCCAAATAGATGTACTGTTTTAAGTCACTACTATATCACTATTATCTTGGATTTTATTGACTAAAGGGAGGCTGAGTGACACAATGCAATGGAAATCACCGATAAGGGATGGGCAATGTAATGACTACGTGATAACAAATTAATAACCATATGTGGGAATATTTATTTATAATTTTATACGCTCTTTAAAAACTTGAACTGTCAATAGCCGTGAATGTTTATTGATGGCTTACACTTGACATGTATGTATGTCTTGTTTACTGACTATGTTGATTACCTAAATGGGATGTAAATGGCCCTCGCATAAGGCTGAGTGACTTTAAATTTGTATGTTTAATTGATGTCACTGCAGGTATTTCATTTTTTATTTTTTTTTTTACATTACAAACTGTAATGTAGGTCAAATTATTCATACCTCTAAATTATTCATATCTCAACAAAATACGTGGTTGAAGCCACATATTTAGCGAGTTGAGCGAGTTTATATCATTGGACATTCCTTTTCTAATGCTCAACAGATATGGATAAAATATTTACTAGAAAAGCATCGTGTCCACTGAAAATCCACCAATAATTTATTTTAATTGACCTAAACTGACTCTTGTCCATCATCTGTTTAAATGAAGCTAACCTCAGCATTACTCCACTGGCCTGAAATTGTTTTCCTAATTTAATGATGTTTACACTGCTTCTGCAGTTTAGATTTATAATATTTGTTTGTGTTGTTTTGGCAGGCACTAGTGTGTATACATCACCGAACGGCATATTTCGCTGACGTTATTATCCGATCTGTCAGTTTGCGCAGTTGCGATGGCAGAACGGCTGGCCAATGCCTGATGCTGATCGGAAGATAACTTATTTCATCGATTGTTTCTCTCTCTCTCTCTCTTTCTCTCTCTTTACGCTGCCATGACGAGTATCTGAATACCACTTGAGACCAAAAATAAGAACTGTCACTTGATCAGTGTAATGTAATTACGGCCTAAGATTTCAATGTCCCTGATGGAAAATGTACCATATCATAACCAACCTATTAGGTATCAGCCATACCTGCCTAAATGGAGCATTCTTATCAAAACCTTTGACAGAGCTCTTGTGTTTGATCCAATTAGATTGTGCAGGTGTACCAAATTAAGTCTTGGGTGGGTTTATGTCCTCATTCCAACTTTCGATGATGATTCTTCCTTCTCAGTTTCACTAAATATGACAGCTGCTACTCCTTGAGCCCTCTCTGCATCTCACTCTGCGCGAGCAGGTGTGTTCGCAGTGTGATGTCAGACGTTTGTCATGGTCACACTGCGCAATGCAGACTCACCAGTGGAGGGGGGGCAACAGCCTCCATTCATGCTCTTACACTTTGACAGAGGCTTCTCTCTGTATTTCTTTTGTTCTCCAAGTCCCAGTCTCATTAGCACAATCACTGTACTGCACATTGTGCGTTGAAAGTGGAGAGCAGAAAGTCGCGCGCATAGTGTGTGCCCTCCTGTTCAGCGAGCATATAACATATTGCATTTTTCAAGAGAGCGTCATTGAGTGGTAACAACTGTAAGGCCACAGGCTGGTGTTAACAAATGGTTCCGCTACAGTCGTGATGCAACTGGCACGCTTGGAATTGGCGCATCCCCAGCTGCCAATGCAGCAAATGCATTGGCGCTCATGTAGGCGTGCACACCCATGGGCACCTATTCATAGCGCGTAGAATTGCTGGTGTGTGTACACGCTGTTTGCCTTCAGCAAGCCTCTCTACAAGGACACAAAAATGAGTGAGAGGAGACAGGAGGAAGGACAGAAGCAGCTGAAAACTCACCATGGAAACATGATGCAGGTCTTTTCTTTCTCCAGAACTATCGGACCTCAGTCTCCTCTTTACGTTACAGACCTGTTTAAATGCACACACAATCACAGATCACCAACAAGATTGTTTTTTTTTTTGTCAACTGCATAGTCAATGAGTTAGCCTTATCATCAAGATACTGAATTTGTTTAATCCAAGGGAAGAACATTTAATATTCTACATAACTACTTTGGGCCTCAACTATTGAATTCCCATTCAAATTTAAAGTGGGACATATTTTGGAGGGGAACTCATGCCACATTCCAAATGCTTTTTGTGGCCGTGTTTTAGTCACGTCCCAAAAGTCAAAAAAATTGAAATGGTGAAAAACAGTTTAACGCTATATAACCACAATTAAGAAACACATAGTTCTCAGTCTTTGCATATTTTCAGCAATTATCTTCAAACATGTATAATGTATTTAGAAACAAATCACTGAATTCACATCACAGGGTCTTCATTATGGCATTGCTAAAACAGCCAAACAAATGGTGAACTTGTATAAAGTGCAGTATATATATATTTTTAATCTACCAGTTATGTAGCTGCAAAAAAAGTAAAAAAATAATAATAATCATAATTGTGATAATAATAATAATCCACATTTTTCAATTATTGACTGTGATGCTGCAGCACAGTGGACAATTGCTTCACAGTTTAGAGGTTGACGGTCTAAATCCCGACTCTGGTCTTCCTGCATGGAGTTTGCATATTATCTCTGTGCTTGCATGGGTTTTCTCTGGGTACGCCAGCTTCCGCCGAGATTCCCCAAAAATTTATATTAAGTTCACTGAAGACTCTAAATTGTCCTTAGGTGCAAATGTGTGAGTATGTGCGTACGAATTGCTTGTTTGTCTGGATATGCTCTGCGATTGGTGAGCAACCAGTCTTGGTTCAAAACTATCCTGATGTTAACATCTGGGCAAAGGAGCTGCCTACAAGGTTAGGTTAATTAATATTCAAAGGTAACGGTTAACAATCCAAGCTGCATTGAAGTGGTTGAACTCATACACAAAAAGCAGCTTAATAAAAAAGAAGGGCGGCACGATGGTTGACTGGTTAGCACATCTGCCTCACAGTTCTGAGAAATGGGGTTTCAAATCCCGGGCTCGCCTGTGTGGAGTTTGGATGTTCTCCCCGTGCCTGTGTGGGTTTTCTCCGGGTACTCCGGTTTCCTCCCACATACCAAAAACATGTGGTAGGTTGTTTGAAGACTCTAAATTGCCCATAGGTGGGAATGTGAGTGCGAATGGTTGTTTGTTTGTATGTACCCTGCGATTGGCTGGCAACCAGTTCAGGGTGTACTCCGCCTCTCGCCCGAAGATAGCTGGGATAGGCTCCAGCACGCCCGTGACCCGCATGAGGAGAAGCGGTACAGAAGATGGATGGATGAATAAAAAAGATGAATTGCGAAATGGTTATGCTTATGGCTGTCTTTAATGCATCTTCTCTGTCCTCTGAAACTTTATCAGGCAAAAGGTTGAGGGACCTTCAGGTGTAGGTGATGGTCGTATTATGGCACTCTCTGGGAAATGACCTCCTTCCTTGAAGTGAACTTGTAATAGGGCATAAACCTGAGGCGGACGTGGTGTGAAAGATAGATATTTTAGTATGTGCCCATTTAAAGTGACACTTATGGGAGACAGCGCAGGTAATAGTGCACTGCTCCAGGTGGTGGCAATCAGTCAGATTCATATTTGAGAGTTATAAGGCAAGTAGCAGCTAAAGACACTCGTTTAGCTGCTTTAGAGGTTGTCAATGGATGAGCGTATCATCTACTTTTCCGTTGATTTTATGCTTGGGCACACACATTTACATACTATCATATTCACTTTCCACATAACTTAGTTTACATGATTAAAAAATCTGTTGTTTGCCGCTTAAAGGAACACATCTACAATTTTGTGCTTGTCATTTGATTTATTTGGTTTGCAATGTGTTTTTTTTTTATTGTGTTGCGTGGTTATTTCTGCACTAGAACATCTCTCAATAAACCTGATGTACAGTATGTACGCATTGGAAAAAGAGTGCAAGAAAATATGAGGATTGCAGGGTTTCACTTATCATTATACATTCCCAAGCTTCTTTTATCAGTAATCTTTCATCACTTATTAGAATCCCACACATCTCAAAGGGTGATGTTGGATTAGCTTGCCATCACAACCCCGGTCAAATGAGGTCCTCTGATGTAGTGCAACCACACCAGCATTGGATTTTTGCTCTTTCTGACAGAAACTGAATTGTTATTGTATTATTGTTTTTTGCTCATGTGGAGATGTACCCAATATTTGATTTAAAGATCCCACGAAAGTGAAGCGATTCATTCAGAGAGCTAAGCTAATAGTGAAGTTAATTACTTGGGCAAACATTACCAGACAGAGGCCGTCATATTACAAAAAACTGGTGTGTGTTTCTCCCGGCACTCCGGTTTCCTCCCACATCCCAAAAACATGCATTCATTGGTGACTCTAAATTGCCCGTAGGTGTGACCGTGAGTGTGAATGGTTGCTTGTTTGTATGTGCCCTGCGTTTGGCAGGCAACCAGTTCAGGGTGTATCCCTGCCCGATGACAGCTGAGATAGCGACCATAGTGAGGAGAAGCGGCCCAGAAAATGGATGGATGGATGTTCATCCACAACAGAGATCACAAAATGTTTTGTTTAGCATGTTTAGTTTTTTTGTTTTTAATACTGTATACTGTATGTTCAAGTGCCACGCCATAATTCCAGATCTATAAATGGTCTTTTCCCTTATCTATCTACCGTTGTCATTGATGCTGTTGTTGTTTTCCTTTTCTGAAAATTACTTTCATCAGTCTTTAGATTGGCTAAAATTTCCTTCCAATTAGGGGTGTCATGACCATCAGTTTTAAAACCGCTAACAAGATTTAAACGTAGCCTCACTTCACTAAATCCCTCCCCCATAGATTTTCCAGAGGTGGATATTCCAACATAACTTCAGCAAATCTGAAGGTCAAGCCAACAGGCGAGGCTGCGGGGTGTGCCTGCAAGTACACTGCACATTATTGACGTCTCGTCAGTCATGCCTTCTGTCTCTGATTGGTTGTTCTTCCTTGGGTGTGGTGATTTCTTAAAAATCAATTTAGAGGCACAAGATGGGACCAAAGAGGAATTTTTTTTTTTATTATTATTTTACAAATGTACTACTGTGAGGTTTATACTAACAGTTTTAACAAATCTGACAAAAAGTGATTTAGTTGAAAACTGCAGGCTCGCCCTCTAATAGCCTGTGAGTGCATTTTTTTTTTCAATGCATAGCATAGCATACACAGAAATGAACAAACGTGGGTACTGCTGTATTCAATGACAGTGATTGTATTGCAAGGGCAATTACAAAAACATATTGTAACTTCTATGAATTTTAAGGGGAGTTTTCTTAGAGCTGGTGCAAAGTTTCAAAAATAACTTCCAGAATTTGAGGTATTCTCCTGCTTATGGGATAATTCCTCTTGGGCCACTCCTTTTGTCATGTCCTGATTCGAACCATGTCGCCCCACCTGTATTCCACACTTGTCAGCATGCCTTTGCTTTGCTTCATTAGCTTTAGATCTAGTTTGCAAGTTCACTGCCAGGTCAGGCTGTTTCCCCTTTCTTCCTGCCTCTCACACACATCAACATTCTATAGCTTAATTGTGCTTTATTTAAAGAGATAGTTTGCAAGATATAAAACAAATATGTGTGAATGACTGATTAAATGCCAAAATTAATTTAAAAAGTCAAATGTAAAAGCTTAATTGCTTATCTTATTTTCTTTCTATTCAGCTATTCAGGGTTGACCCCGCCACCTCCGTACTACCGACCCGAAGAGGATGACGAGCGCCCCTTCATCTGCTCGTTAGCATCTGACAACGGCATCATGTCGTGTTCCGACGTTCCCGCGAGGCGAGAAGGAGGCCAGACGTGTTGCCTGGACAAGGAGGATGCGCTACACAGACAAGCTTTGGGTCTCAGTCCTGAGCCCATGGCGAACGGCAGCGCCGCCGGTGATGCCATGGGCCTGTGCATCAACTGGCACCAGTATTACACCCGCTGCCACACAGGGAGCAGTAACCCCCACAAAGGTGCAATCAACTTTGACAACATCGTCTATGCCTGGATTGTCATTTTTCAGGTATTTTTTTTTGTAACCTGTTTTCTGCATCCTACATTACCTCTACTTTAAGGGTTGTTGTATTACGTCTATCAGCATAACCCCATTACAACATTTCCTCCTAGGTTATCACTTTGGAAGGCTGGGTAGAGATCATGTATTATGTAATGGATGCCCACTCCTTCTACAACTTCATCTACTTCATCTTGCTCATCATTGTAAGTAATACATTTATCATGTTTTTCCTCTGTGTCCCAATAAAGAAAAAAAGACAAGGAAAAAAAACATAGACTAATATGAGTGCTTGTGCAACCAACCTATGTTGAAAAGTGATGAATATTAGTTGAATTCTATTCACAAAGATTGTATCAATTCACTTTCAGTATTTGCTTCATGTTGACTACACCAAGCACAATTACTTTCGCAGCATCTAAAAGCAAGATAAACACACAGCTCCCTTTCAGCTAAATGATCCGTTGATATAAATATGTTGCCTCTTGGGCTTCCTTGTGAGGATTCCCTGATCGAAGACCCATAAAAGAAAATGCAACTCCAGAGTATCAAATGCATCATCATTCCTGTCTCTTTGGCTCTTTATCTAGTAAGTCATGTGTGCAGCCAGGTGACAGTCTTTGCATCAGTTTGAAGAGTAAATGGCTTTAAGTCATTTAGACCTGCTGACAAGGTGGCAATTATTAGGAAGTGTGTGTATGCGTGTAGATGTGTAGACATAAATGCATGTGACAGCAACTGCTCGAAAGCGCAAAAACAATCAGCTGCAAACAAAGCCCGCCACCTTAATTTGTTTGTGTGCGTTTGTGTGCGTGTGTGTGTGTGCGTGTGTGTGTGTGTGTGTGTGTGTGTGTGTTGGTTCTTGCATACATAATGCAGTGATCCTCAGAATGCTGGTACTGGCCCTCTCTTATTATGCAGAAAGCTGTCTATGATGTGATCAAATGCACATCACACACACAAACACAAACAGACACACACACACAAACAAACACACGCACTCATGGCTGGAGGGGAATCAAAGCCCCACACACCTGCAGAACTGTTTGACCCACAGGCCACAGATGTATCTCACCTCCCATGCTACACACACACAGACACACACACACACAAACACACATACACACACGTGCACACAAAGCTCCCTTCTTGTGTTTTTCCTTCTTTGTCCTTTTACTCTCCTTCTACTTTTGCTTTTACCTTCTCTTACATATTTATTGATACAGGTGGAATGTTACAAGTTATGTTGTTTCATCTTTTTTTTCCTGTGCCTATAATACTGTGCAATCCTGTGCAAAGGTATTGTTCCTATAAAGGCCATACAGTATATAATTATCCAACACACAAAGTACAAAGTATTATTTGTATAGCCTTTAGGATACCTTTGAATCATTCCGCAGAATGTGTACGAATACAGTAAATGCCAGCCTCACACTTAAAACAATTAAGAATTTAATATAGAATATAATCCCAATTAATGTGTCAGTAGCTTTCCTATTATGTACTGTGTTGTTTAAAACATCAAAACTACTGATGACGTTAGTACATTATTGCTCGTTCAAAGCTGTTTTTGTTTTATTTTATTTTATTTTTTTAACTCCATCCCAACAACTAAAATGTCAGATTCAGTTTTTTGTCAAGGATGTGAGTTCTGTTTTGGATCCATAGTAACCATGAACCATAAAGTACAGATGAGGAAAGAATAAAGAAACAAGTACTCTTAGGAAGTGTATTTTGTAAAGACAAAAAGTTAAGAGAGATCAAGGTGAAGTGAAAAAGACCGACCAACTCAGAGCTGAGCTTTGGGCATGTGTTGGCTCTGTCTGTCTCCTCTAATCAGCCTCGCTTTGGTAGGAAGTCAGCCCTCTAAGACCTTTAGCATGTGTGCTAACATTTCTACAGGCGGATTGACATACTTCATAAGAATCAGTGAGTGTGTGAAAACAAGTCAGTCTTTATTTCTGCACCAAGCAGTTTCTTTGGCCAGAGTAACTGTCAGATTCTCCAAATGTTGCATTGGGTTTACTACACTGTGTTTAAAGTGAATTGTTTGTCCTCCCGTGTTCATGCAGGTTGGTTCCTTCTTCATGATCAACCTTTGCCTGGTGGTCATCGCCACTCAATTTTCAGAGACCAAGCAGCGGGAGCACCAGCTGATGCAGGAGCAGAGGGCACAGTGCCTATCCTCATCCACACTGGCCAGCATGGCGGAGCCGGGAGATTGCTACGAGGAAATCTTCCAGCTGGTCTGCCACGTCCTCCGCAAGGCCAGACGGAGATCGGCAGCTCTCTATTACACACTGAGGGGCAAGCCCCCGCCTGCTGGTGGAGGCAGGGGTAACAGGCGAAGCGGAGTCAAACAGAACGGAGAGAGGCACCATTCGACGCAACCAAAATGTGAGTAAGATATGGGAACTGAAAATTACCTTTACTTGAGTTACAATTAAAGGGCTGCACTCTTTGGGGACCCTTCCAAAAGCCATGGTAACCCTTGTAAAATGGGACAATCTTACCTTAAGGATATTTTCTGGTTGGAGGGTACGAGCTGACAGTCGTGATGTGTGAATTGATATTGAAATATTGACAACTCCGATAACAGAGCTTCCTGCTCTAAAATCGATTCTCAAATCAAAATATCGATACTTTTGATACTTCATGCATTTTAAGTAATATAATGAACACACTGGAAAGTAACTAAACTATTGAGAACTTGATTAAATGATACATGGTTGGTGGGAAGTATTCCCCCCCCCCCCAGCATAATGCGTGCGCGCATTTAGTCATTAAGTACACTATAGCAGAGCGACGATGGAGACATGCGGCGCTATTTCAGCTTCACAAAAGGCCAAGACGTGCTTTGTGATGTTTTATAAGGAGTTGTGGCAGCACAACAACCTTGTGAAACACTTCAGTTTAAACCATCCATCCATCCATTTTCTGAGCCGCTTCTCCTCACTAGGAGGCAGGGTACACCCTGAACTGGTTGCCAGCCAATTGCAGGGCACATACAAACAAACAACATTCGCACTCACATTCACACCTACGGGCAATTTAGAGTCCCCAATTAATGCATGTTTTTGGGATGTGGGAGGAAACCGGAGTGCCCGGAGAAAACCCACGCAGGCACGGGGAGAACACGCAAACTCCACACAGGCGGGACCGGGGATTGAACCCCGCTCCTCAGAACCGTGAGGCCGACTCTCCAACCAGTCGGCCACCGCGCCGCCTCAGTTTAAACCACAACACATAATACAAGGCATTTACGATGAGGCGGACAGAAGAGGAGAGCCCAGTGTCAGGTACTGTTGCAGACACCTCTGCAGGCAAACACTGTCCGGATACAGAGGGAGAAAATGTGGGTTTTAAAGCCTCAACCAAAAGTCAAGCGTAATCAAATCAAATGTGACCAAGTACCCGGACAAACTACCCTCATTTAGTACGTCGACTGAGCTGTGAGAGCCACACTGCAGCTAGTCTGACCGAAAACGAAAAGACGATAGGTTAACTTTTTGTTTATTTTGTAACTCAATTCAAGCAGTAATTTCTTGCCAGCTCTTCTTATTTGTATTGTGGACACGACACTCACAGAGTTTATGGCTCGGACATCATTGGGATTGACAACAGGATATTTGATCAGAACTAGTATGAACATTTAAGATTTTGAGTTGCCAACCATCTTTTCTGAGCAGATCACGGAGTGTAAAATCAACTGTAACACACCAAACGATAATCTCCAGTATCAGGATAATCTTTGGACGCATCAGACACTCATGCTTTGCTGACTTTGGTCAAAGTCAGACTCCACTTTACATTACATCACAATGCTTGGTGGCTATAGGTTAGCATCATTATATAATAATACCAATATCAAGGTCCCATAAAATATAAACATATTTGCCGTCATTCAAAATCAGGAAGGAACATTACGTTTAAGAGTGAAATGTGCTCTTTCCCTCTGCTTTTTGTTGGCATGTTTAGATGAACAGTGCTGCACAAAGAATCTTGAAGAGGTGGTAAAAGTACTCATACTCTGTACTTCAGTAGAAGTACACATCAAGAGTAAAAAAAAAAGATTCTGGCAAAAGTAGAAGTACTGATTCACCTCGTTTACTTGAGTCGAAGTAAAAAAGTACTGACTCTGAAGTACAAAAGTAAAAAAATATTTGTAAAATAAAACGGATTTGATAACTTGGAACAACGAGGGAAAAAAAAACATTTTTGCTCATTTTTTCCATTTTAAAATTCCCCAAGATCTGAATCGATCAGTCAATCAAAATCTCAACCACAGTTGACTCTATTTACAGTATGTCTTTTTTACATCATGTCTGCATCTGTAGAGGTTGAAAAAAAAGTCATGTCTATTATTTGTAAGACGAAGTGAGGAGTAGGAAGTACAGATATCTGTTTTCAAATGTAGTAAATGTAAAGTCATCAGAAAAAGAAATACTGAAAGGACAGACACCCTAAAAATCTTCTTGAGTACGGTAATGAATTATTTGTAGTTTGTTACTTCCCACCACTGGAATCTTGGGATATAAGTAACGGCAAATCATACCGGCTGCATATCCTCTAGCCATGCGCTATTTTACACTATTACTATTTTTTTGTCCAAATCTCTGCAGTATCCCACTGTCCACATCAAAGCAAGCAAGACCATGACTTCCAACCACTGGAAAACTCCATCAGCCTGGCTGTGCCTCAGAATCCACAGGACTGCCCTTTGTGTGTATTAACACTGGAAGAAGGCCCAAGGACTGCGGGAGACGCCGCCAATGGCGATGAGGATGAGGGGGGTGCTGTGAAGGAGACGGACAAGGAAGAGAACCACTTAGAGGAGAGGGGTGACGCTAATGAAGGGAAGAAGAAAAAGAAGGACAAAAGGAGTTGCTTTGGACAATGTAAGGACATGTGGGATGAAATAAGGAGGAAACTGTGGGGCATCGTGGAGAGCAAGTACTTCAGCAGGGGCATTATGATTGCTATTCTCATCAACACCATCAGTATGGGCATCGAGCATCACAATCAGGTAAGATGTCTTCTTTTGAAGCATTGATACTGCAGTGCTTTTATAAAACAAAACACTACCAATGAAAAGCAAGGGGCGAAGTTGACTGAGAAGTCTCACTGGGGCCTGCCTACCTTAATTATTTCCTCGCCTGTACTTTCACAAAAAAAGCATTTATGTTGTTTCCGACATATTGGGAAAGCAATGAAATGACAACAACCTCAAACCTTTATTTGCTAACTGACCTGATTCCATTGTTTTACATTGACAATAAATACTGCTGACGGGTATTTAATAAGGTAATTTTGGATCCCACTTCAGGAAACAGTGTCAGACTCATAGCCATCCACACTACGGAATGTTTTTGTATGCATGCATGTGTGCGTGCAGCGGAGGTCACAGTTTTATTGGGATAAATCTCTAATTGTATGTGTTTGTAACCAAACTTTGGATCACCATGGGTCAAAATGATCTAGTTTCTTATTTTGATTGGAGTGTTTCAAAATGTGCGGCGCGGTGGATTACTGGTTAGCACATCTGCCTCACAGTTCTGAGTACCAGGGTTCAAATCCCAGCCCCGCATGTTCTCCCCGTGACTGCTTGGGTTTTCTCCGGGCACTCCGGTTTCCTCCCACATCCCAAAAACATGCATGGTAGGTTGATTGGACACTCTAAATTCCCCTTAAGTGTGAATGTGAGTGCGAATGGTTGTTTGTTTCTATGTGCCCAGCGATTGGCTGGCGACCAGTTCAGGGTGTACCCTCCCTCTCGCCCGAAGATAGCTGAGATAGGTTCCAGCACGCTCGCAACCCTTGTGAGGATAAAGTGATACAGAAAATGGTGGATGTATTAAAATGCATCCATCAATACCACTTATCCTCCTTCGGATCGCAAGTGTGTAGGAGCTTAACCCAGCTGACTTTGGTGTGACTTTTGATTTTCTAGAACTATGCAAAGTAAACCACATTTATTTCAGAATCAGATTTATTGGCCAAGTATGTTATAGGACACACAAGAAATGTTTTCCCGTATGTAGAGTCATTGAGTAATGGAAGGGTACCACTCATGTGGTGATGCTTATATAATGGCAATGGTGCAAATGATGCAGTCCTCGAGTAATTTAGGGCAATTTAAAGTGACTAATTGAGCAATGATCTGGTACAGTCACGTTTGTGCAGAGAGTTCTCAAAAACATAAGTGGCCAATCAATAACAGTATGCAAATAGTGCAGCGTGATAAACACAGTGAGTGCACGAATAATATAGGAGGATATTGTTTCATGATTGGAGCTTTTTAATTTTAGGTGTGGCTCATGCTTTAGAATTTAAATGAAATTATATTTATGCAACACCAAATCACAACAAATTAACATCATTCACATTAGTAAGCAGAATTCAATGTGCTCAAGCCAATCTTTGGTGAGTTTTAACTATTAACCTGGAAAAGGATTACACTAACCAGCCATTTGGCAATGAACGTGTTTGCAAATAACTTAATTCTAAATTAGTTTTCCTGACTCCTACATATTATCTCAGTTTCAGCAGAGGAACCAGGTCAATGCTGATGAAGCTCTACCAACAGAACATCCACTTGACTGTGTGTCTGTGTGTGCACTGTGCGCGTGTGTCTACATGTTTCTGTGTGACAGTGTGGGAGGGAAGCGTCGCTGCCAGGACGCTTTCTGACAGAGGTGGAAACATTTAGCCCGGCGACAGACACGCCGGCTTTTAACATCAGCCGTGCTTCTGAGAGGCAGACGAGGCAGGTGTGTGAGGGCACGTGAGGCAGAAAGCTGCCATGAAAGCACATGCAAACACCGGAGGCACGTGATGCAGTGCTTGCATCCGTGTGTGCAAAAGAAATTCACTTGAAATTTGTGTGTGGGTAAACAGATTTTTCTGGTTTTCTGTATTTCACAACTCCTCCTCCTCTCTAATTATTTTCTCTGAAGAATCCCTTCACATGCTGCTTACCCCAATTTGCTTCCTGCCTTCCAAGCAGTTTTCTGTCCTCCCATCCTTCCTTCCTGCTTTACCCCAAGTGGCTTGGCTTCTCTCTGATTCTCTGCGTCTCCCCGCTTCTGCCTCTCTTTCCCGGCAACCCCCTCACTCTTTGACAGTGTACGGAATAGTTGCTTTCTCCTGTCTCTGAAGACTCTAAAAATAAACGAGGACTGAGGGGAGGGAAGGCGATGGGAAGAGCGAGACAGACCCCGGTTACACCGCATATTTCGTCTCGATTTCCCACGAGTTTGTGTGTGGGCATTTCAAAGCATTCATATGTGGAAACGCATGCATTTGCATGCACACTCGCACAGATGCTTTTATTTGCATCTCCTTTGAGCTTCCCTCCTTCTCACAGAACCAAATGATACCATTTTTGTGCATGTGTGCTCATCAGGACCAAGTCCAACCTCATCTAGAACAGGAGATCTGGAACAGATGTGCTCCCCCCCCCCAAAAAAAATAGCTGCTCAAGAGCAAAATTACGTTGTACGTTGGGGTTCACCCCGGTGGACGAGAGGGTAGCCTCCCTCCGCCTTCGGGTGGGGGGACGGGTCCTGACTGTTGTTTGTGCCTATGCACCAAACAGCAGTTCAGAGTACCCACCCTTTTTGGAGTCCTTGGAGGGGGTGCTGGAGAGTGCTCCCGCTGGGGACTCCATTGTTCTGTTGGGGGACTTCAATGCTCACGTGGGCAATGACAGTGAGACCTGGAAGGGCGTGATTGGGAGGAACGGCCCCCCCGATCAGAACCCGAGCGGTCTTCTGTTATTGGACTTCTGTGCTCGTCACGGATTGTCCATAACGAACACCATGTTCAAGCATAAGGGTGTCCACACGTGCACTTGGCACCAGGACACCCTAGGTCGCAGTTCGATGATCGACTTTGTGGTCGTGTCATCGGACTTGCGGCCGCATGTCTTGGACACTCGGGTGAAGAGAGGGGCGGAGCTGTCAACTGATCACCACGTGGTGGTGAGTTGGCTCCGATGGTGGGGGAAGATGCCGGTCCGACGTGGCAGGCCCAAACGTATTGTGAGGGTCTGCTGGGAACGTCTGGCAGAATCCCCTGTCAGAAGGAGTTTCAACTCCCACCTCCGACAGAACTTTGCTCATGTTCCGGAGGAGGCGGGGGACATCGAGTCCGAGTGGACAATGTTCCGCGCCTCCATTGCTGTGGCGGCCGACCGGAGCTGTGGCCGTAAGGTGGTCGGTGCCTGTCGTGGCGGCAATCCCCGAACCCGTTGGTGGACACCAACGGTGAGGGATGCCGTCAAGCTGAAGAAGGAGTCCTATCGGGCCTTTTTGGCCTGTGGGACTCCTGAGGCAGCTGATGGGTACCGGCTGGCCAAGCGGAATGCTGCTCTGGTGGTCGCTGAAGCAAAAACCCGGGCATGGGAGGAGTTCGGTGAGGCCATGGAGAAAGACTTCCGGACGGCTTCGAGGAAATTCTGGTCCACCATCCGACGTCTCAGGAGAGGAAAGCAGTGCACCACCAACACTGTGTATAGTGGGGATGGGGCACTGCTGACCTCGACTCGGGACGTTGTGAGTCGGTGGGGAGAATACTTCGAAGACCTCCTCAATTCCACCGACACGCCTTCCCATGAGGAAGCAGAGTGTGGGTTCTCTGAGGCGGGCTCTCCTATCTCTGGGTTTGAGGTCACCAAGGTAGTTAAAAAGCTCCTCGGTGGCAGGGCCCCGGGGGTGGATGAGATTCGCCCGGAGCTCCTAAAGGCTCTGGATGTTGTGGGGCTGTCCTGGTTGACACGCCTCTGCAACATCGCGTGGACATCGGGGACAGTGCCTCTGGATTGGCAGACTGGGGTGGTGGTCCCCCTTTTTAAGAAGGGGGACTGGAGGGTGTGTTCCAACTACAGGGGGATCACATTGCTCAGCCTCCCCGGTAAGGTCTATTCAGGGATGCTGGAGAGGAGGGTCCGTCGGGAAGTCGAATCTCAGATTCAGGAGGAGCAGTGTGGTTTTTGTCCTGGCCGTGGAACAGTGGACCAGCTCTACACCCTCGGCAGGGTCCTCGAGGGTGCATGGGAGTTCGCCCAACCAGTCTACATGTGTTTTGTGGACTTGGAGAAGGCATTTGACCGTGTCCCTCGGGGAGTCCTGTGGAGAGTGCTTCGGGAGTATGGGGTACCGAACCCCCTGATACGGGCTGTTCGGTCCCTGTACGACCGGAGTCAGAGTTTGGTCCGCATATCCGGCAGTAAGTCGGACTCGTTCCCGGTGAGGGTTGGACTCCGCCAAGGCTGCCCTTTGTCACCGATTCTGTTCATAACTTTTATGGACAGAATTTCTAGACGCAGCCGAGGCGTAGAGGGGGTCCGGTTTGGTGGCCTCAGTATTACATCTCTGCTTTTTGCTGATGATGTGGTTCTGTTGGCTTCATCAAGCCATGAGCTCCAACTCTCACTGGAGCAGTTCACAGCCGAGCGTGAAGCGGCTGGGATGAGAATCAGCACCTCCAAATCTGAGACCATGGTCCTCAGTCGGAAAAGGGTGGCGTGCCCTCTCCAGGTCGGGGATGAGATGAGGAGTTCAAGTATCTTGAGGTCTTGTTCACGAGTGAGGGAAGAATGGAACGGGAGATCGACAGGCGGATCGGTGCAGCGTCTGCAGTGATGCGAACTTTGTATCGGTCTGTTGTGGTAAAGAAAGAGCTAAGCCGAAAGGCGAAGCTCTCAATTTACCGGTCGATCTTCGTTCCTACCCTCACCTATGGTCATGAGCCTTGGGTCGTGACCGAAAGAACAAGATCCCGAATACAAGCGGCCGAAATTAGTTTCCTCCGCAGGGTGTCCGGGCTCTCCTTTAGAGATAGGGTGAGAAGCTCGGTCATCCGGGAGGATCTCAGAGTAGAGCCGCTGCTCCTCCGCATTGAGAGGAGCCAGATGAGGTGGCTGGGGCATCTAATTCAGATGCCTCCCGGACGCCTCCCTGGTGAGGTGTTCCGGGCATGTCCCACCAGGAGGAGACCCCGGGGACGACCCAGGACACGCTGGAGAGACTACATCCTTCGGCTGGCCTGGGAACGCCTCGGGATCCCCCCGGAAGAGCTGGATGAAGTGGCTGGGGAGAGGGAAGTCTGGGCGTCCCTGCTGAAACTACTGCCCCCGTGACCCAACCCGGATAAGCGGTAGAAAATGGATGGATGGATGGAAGAGCAAAATTGATATCAAGAGTGTACAACTTTCTAGCACAGTACTTGATTGTGAAAGTTTCCATTTGAATATGTCATCTGGTCACTCTCCCACTTGGCCCCTGTGCGAGTGGAGTCTAACAGCAAAAAAGTGAAATAAAGTTATACATTTTGCACCCCTATTCATATCCTCAGCCAAATAGAGTTATAGGTTTTTGTTCCACACCCCCATAAAGTTTTTGAATCATCCTGCTAGCTGACAAATAAGCAAACCAAGAAACGATCAAGTCTAAGTGAGCACGTGCACAGGTGCAGTATTTTTGAAGACTTGCAGTATATCAAAACCTGCCAATCCAAAACCTTATAAAAAGCTACAGCGACTGCCTTGGTTCACGAGTCTTAGGCCTTGATTCCTATATAAAGAAAGAGTAGATTTACATTTACATTATCTTAATGTCACGTAAGTACTTTGTACGCTTAAAAACAGCACTCATATGTACAGCACAGGGGACTCCTGTGTCTGTTATTAATTAGCATGTGTGTCTGTCAATGCATGAAATTAAATCAGTTCATAACATCATGTTCTGTTTTACATCATATATGTTTAAGGAGTCAGGCAAAAAAAATAATAGTTTGCCACATCTAGGCACAAAACACTGAAGATGTTTTTTTTTGTCCAAAGTTCTCCTCAAGCTCGGTTTTCTAGGATATTAAATGCAGTTGTGTGTGAAACAATCTTTTTTTTTTTTCAATAGCCTGTGTCCATGTGGCCATAACCTAAAACAAAACTGCTTGCTTTTTGCACTATGCTGTTCACTTTTGATTGCCACCCGGTCACGTATTTCTAAATGTGCTTTTTAGTGATCCTATTTTGCTATGAGTCGAGAAAAATATTGGATTCGAAATACCTCACAGAATGATGCAGGTCCGTTCTACACACCTGTAAACTACAACCGCAATAATAAATGTTTTGTGAAATGAATACCTCTCGGACAGTGTTAATCAGATTTTAAAAGCGTTATTATCGTTACAAAGGCAGAATTTTTATACCATACAGACCTTGTATTGAATATTCTTAAATACATGTATGCACTTTATAAATCCATCAAAGGCATCTCTGTAGAAGATAAACTGGCATATTTGACTTTAAGGTTCTTTGCGTATTTCACTGCTGCTCATTCATTGATATTCAAGCACCATTCACTGAGTGTGGACACTGAAGAGGAAATAAAAGATGACTTCTAATGAAGGAGATGTAAGGCTATGATGAAGAACATGACTTGAGGATTGGCAGATAATGAGTAAGAGGAGGAAAAGCTGGCAAAGTAAAGAAGAAATGATGATGTGTGAGCTGTTAAACTGTGATGTAGCCAATCTCTAGACAGTCTGTCAATAAATCTAATTGTCACTTTTTTTACTTGGAGTGGCAAGTCATGTCACAGCAAACCTTTAGGCATTGTGTCAATGTGGAAGTAAATATACAGTGTACCATATACTGTATATATTACAATACATTGCAGTTGTTATTGTTACTATGACTACACTTGATTATAACTTGTATCAAACACTAGAATGGCTCTGAAATTATCACATATTTCCTAATTTGGATCAGCTTCAAATCATTAATAGACACATTGGACATACAATATGCATGGTCGTTAAATATTTCATGCTTCATTCACTTTGAAACTGAATAAAGGAGTGAGAAGAAAATCACAACAAAAAGTGAACAAACCCAAAATAATTATTCAGTGAGCATGATGGCAAACGTGAATGTGTGTTATGGAGTATTTTTCTGGCTTTTCTTTCCTATGCAAAAGCCAACATGCCATTAGCCAAAACACTGCAGTCACAAGCCACTGGGGGACACCACTTTGGCAATGTTTCCTATTTGGATAGAGTGCATGTTTATAGAGTTTGGAACATTCCAGATGTGTTATCAAACAGTTTTCAGATAAATGGATCAGCTTCTGTGGTGCTCAGTAGTCTCAGTAGACTTTTTTTTATTATTATCTTAACTAAATTATTGCTGCAACTGAGCTCATTGCATTTACACTGATTTGCTTCCAGCACTTTTTCTTTCCTCTCCTCTCGTCTTGACCCCCTCTACCACGCTTCTCCCCCGCTGTGATCGACAGGAGGATATTGATTTTGAAGAGATAGGTCTCCTTGATAATGAGACTTTGAAAAAAAAAGGAAGGAAAAGGGGAGTTAGGGAGCTGGAGGGGATGAAGACAGATTGGGAGAAAAAGCGGATTAAAGGGGTGGATGGAGGTGTGTGAGTGTACCTTTCCTCTGACATGCTCCGCCAACTTTGTCGCAGCTTGTCGGCTGTTTTGTTTTGTCTGCTGACTTGGAAACTGGAAGTCTTCGGCATCAGAGAAAGTTTGTGATCTATGTCATGCATAACACACATTCACGCTTGCATAAAGCAAGTAAGCGTGTACATATCACACAACAAACAGAATACAAAATGAGAATGTTTGTGGTGCCTTTGCTATTTCTTCATATCAAGGCTCCTATTCCTCCTTTTCTCTCCTGATGTGATCTTCCCTTCATACAAACCCCTAATACATAACTGTTCCTGTTTGTCTTATTGGCCACAATATTAGGTACACCTGCACAATTATTTTATTATTATTGTAGTAGCAACCCTGCAGTGGCGTGGCGTGGATTGGATCTGCGGGGCAGTGAAGGTGTCTGATTGTGATTGGGTGAGCGACAGGGAACTTGCATTTGGCGGCGGAAGTCAAACAGTTACACGGATAGCAAATTGACAAGTTTAAACAAAAATCAAAATTACCTCAGCGATTAGCCGACGCCGACTCGAATATCATTGCCCGATGCTCTGTTTATTATTGTGGTTGTATAGTGGTGGTATAAAACTATATTACATGGCCACATTGTAGCCAGAAAGGGTAAACACTATTTGGAAAAAAAACATACTGTTAATTTAATCTCTCTGACAGCGTCAATAAAAACTGACCATATTATTTTTTTTAATATAGCTATTCTATTGGAGTTCAACATTGTGCAAGTGTACCTATTGTTATGGTGTGCAATAAGAACTATGGAACTGTATTTGTTTGTTGTACTCTATTGCTGTTTGGTCTTAAACGCTAATGTGAAAACAATATTGACAACAATCTTTGATAACTGGAGGAGAAAATCGAGTTAGCTTCAGAGCTCTTTGATTGAAAGATGTGTTTATTTTTTGTAACGATTACAAAAAAAATCTAAATTAGGAGGAAAAAAATGAAATTGTTGTTGTCAAATCATGAGTTCATTAAAAGTTATTCCTTGATGATGACGATTACATTGAGAACCATCATGACTTTGAGCTCCTTCCTCCTCAGCTGAGCATTCTTTGTTTAGTGTTTTGTTCTGTTTCCAATACCCAGCCAGAGGAGCTGACCAATGTGCTGGAGATCTGCAACATTGTCTTCACCAGCATGTTCACCCTGGAGATGATCCTCAAGCTGACAGCCTTTGGTTTCTTTGATTACCTGAGGAACCCCTATAACATCTTTGATGGCATCATCGTCATCATCAGGTTTTGAAGGAGATTTGTTTTTGTTTCATTGTTTATGAACTGAACTAGTAACTACTTCTCACCCCTTAAACTTGAGTCATTAAAGACTAAACCGTTCTTCTACTTCTCATCTTCTACCTTCTGACTTTCTACCTCTGTCTTCTGTTCTCCAACCGAATGAACGTTTGGTGCACTGCAGTGTGTGTGAGATTATCGGCCAGGCGGATGGGGGCTTGTCAGTGTTGAGGACCTTCAGACTGCTGCGGGTCATTAAGCTGGTCAGGTTCATGCCCGCCCTGAGGCGTCAGCTGGTGGTTCTGATGAAGACGATGGACAACGTGGCAACCTTCTGTATGCTGCTCATGCTCTTCATATTCATCTTCAGGTATCAAAAGGCTCCATCTAATACGCTGTATGTTTGTGCTTTGGTGTTTAGTTACAGTACATATATCTTCATATTGTAATATGTCTTGTTCAAGAGCCTTTCAAACCAGCAATAAATTGCGTTGCAAAATAAAACGTCATCTGAGAGAATAGAAGATTAAAGTCCTGTGCAGTCATTCAACAGTCCAAGCCAACATACAGTCAAAGGCCTAAAAACAGAGTAGGATTATATTAATTATTAAAGCGCCAAATCATAATTTCCCAAAGTCCTGTATGTCTCAGCAATTCTCTCTTTGGCTGCGCTTGCTTTCCTTTGACCATAAAAGTTAAGATTATGTTCTTTCTAATTTGACTGTCTGCAGGCTGTAAAGAACTAAACTGCTATAAAATTTGAAAGACACTTTGGCACTTAAGGCGAGGGACAACAGTGAGTCGAAAGATGCCGGACAGAGAAATCCCAACTATGTGCACATAGCGGGATAAATTGCTGACCACTTGACCGTCAAAATAATCGATCATCCAAATCTTTATAGTAGTTTAACTTGTAAATCTATGACAGGACATTTTGAGCCCGTCTGATTAGCCTTCCCATCAGATTTGAGAATTCCGCTCAGTTTTAATTGAATGGTACCTATGGGGAGCATAACATAAACTAGATAATATGGCCTTTTAATGAGCAATAATGCACAGTGCTTAAAGTCCCGGTATAGTGAACATAAATGTCTTGTAAAATTGACACACCACAGAGAAGAGGCAAATCAAGCCTTTCTCTCTGCTATCAAACCCTCTGGGCGTGTCCGCTGAATAAGCTGAAACTACGCCTTGTTCAACTGTCAACTGTCAATCGATTACCACGCATCTTTCTTATGCCAACACATCCCTATATGTTTGAGCTATGAAAATATATCCGCTTAAAGCCTCAGGTGACTGGAATATATCCCACCAAGTCGTCACAGGGCTTTTCCCACGCCGCAACGGGAGGCGCTAGACACCAGCTAGTCCACAAGCTAACTGGGTGCCGAGCTTCAGGGAAGGTTAACCGTTTACTAAACATATCGCCCGTCACATGCCATTCAGCCTGTGGCTCACACTACATAACAGACATTTGGGCACATACTTCTTGGTAGTTACAAACCCCACAGTGCGTTGAATTCCAACGTATTACCGTAGCCTAAATCACACAAAATACATAACACTTGGGAATTAAAACCAAAACCTAGCTGTTCCGTAAATTATGGCAGCCAAGGAAGATACATTGTGGGGTGTAGAAATACCTAGCTAGCTAACTGCACACTTTAGTGGTATAAATGGGAAAAATAGTTATATCTGATTTTATAACTCACAATTTTGCTGGAACACAAAGGCGCTCATTTCCTATATAGTGGGAGAAGGAGGACTCATGCCGGACTCCAAAGTGTGTCATGCGGCGCTGTTTTAGCCACGCCCAAAACATCAAGAAAACTGAAATGTTGAAAAACAATTCAAAGCTTTTCTCCACAATTGAATACTGCATCTCAGTCTTCGTTGATGTTTTCAGGAAATTATCTTTAAAAGGGTCTTTAAAAATAGCTACGTACATTAAGCAATGAATTGGCAGTGAGAAGACAGCGAACCGATGAATCTAGACAAGGAAGAGGATTGAGATATTTAGATTCCTAAAATGTTGCTTCTGTTGCAGTATCCTGGGGATGCACATCTTTGGTTGCAAGTTCAGTCTGAAGACAGATGCAGGAGACACTGTGCCTGACAGGAAGAACTTTGATTCCCTCCTCTGGGCCATTGTCACTGTCTTTCAGGTGCAGATGTTTAACACCTATTCATATATTTTTGTTGAAAAATGTATTATTCACAGTGTGTGTACTGGCTTGTAGATTCTGACTCAGGAGGACTGGAACATGGTGTTGTACAATGGCATGGCTTCCACCTCACCCTGTGCTGCCCTCTACTTTGTAGCGTTGATGACTTTCGGGAACTATGTGCTTTTCAATTTACTGGTGGCCATCTTGGTTGAGGGATTTCAAGCTGAGGTAAGATACAGCACAGGCTTTCACAACCAGTGATTCATAGTCATGAATTCTTACCTCATTAATACAGGTTTGATGCACAATTCAAAGCTGTAACCTTGTACAAATGGTTTGTAAAATGGGCACTCTGAATATTGCATTTATTGATATTTCGGGCACTCTGTGAGAGAAAACCGTATATGAGTTTGTTATGGACAAAAATATCATTCTGCATTTCATTTCAACTGAACATTTTTAAGCAACATGAGTATCACTGCACAAATATGGCAGACATGCAAAGTACATTCAGTGTTGAAAATGCAATATTTAAATGGTTTTGGAGAGAAGATAATATTTATCCTATTTTCTCCTCTTTACAACTAACATTTTCTCCAAGTAACTGCCCTAATGTCCCCTTCCATGAATTATTATTACATTTGAATAATCTTCTATGTCCTTTTATCAGGTTTGCAAGGTAATTTCGGTTGAAAATTCACAGAATGTCCTTTTTCAAACTATTGTAGTTGGTCTTTTTCGCCTGCCCGTTGAAACATCTGAATTTCTCATTACTATGCAACATGTAAATAAGCTTTGGTTTGATTGGTTGGATCGCTCATCTTCTCAATTTAGAACACGGTGAACAGCTTAGCTCTGATTGGTCCTTGGCGATATCATAGCCAAGCATTCACAACCCCACAGAGGACCGGACGTAAGTGATATAAAAGAGAGGAGGATATTTTGCTAGGGTTGTCCCATTCAATCACTATAACGTAACTGGCCCATATTTTGGCGACAATGACCCCAAGCTTCGCTATTTAACCTACAGTTACTGTACGTTCAACATTATAAATATAGTTAAGTATTGTTGTAAAGCACAACATACGTATGCTTTTCACGACTTTATTTGCATGGGTTGGCGGCTGCTGCCCAGCTGGGTCATTCCCTCCACACTCGGAAATGCATTTCAAGCAATGTGTGAAAGCTTATGTACGTTTACGAAGTAATCCTCCACGAAAAGGCACACAGCAACACAGCACAATGGTAGTTCTAAAATGCTTAGGAATTTCTCCAAGAATAAATTGAAGCCATTCAATTAATATTCCTTTGGTTTGGCTGGTGATGCAAAACTTTGCACATGACGCAGCCGCGTTGTCACTCAGCCAGTTTTGCTGGGATGAGTGGGCGTGTAGCAACCACAAAGTGGGCAGGTACTGTACTTGAATAATTATGAACTTTCTCATCACAAACAGAAATCTGATCGGGTCGTTTTGCAACCATTATGCCGTTTATCGTCTTTTGTATTCAATCGACAAACTGCATAGATGTCAAATTCGTCCATAAAACAGCTGAAAAAAAATTGGGATTTTCATGGAAGGGCACCTTTAATTTTGCAAGCAATCCTACCACATTCATAACTCCCTCTATTGGAAGTAAGATCATTTGCAAAACTGACCAATGAAATAATCAAATCACCAATATAACAATAACACTTCATAGTTAGCTTGTGATGACAACATTGTACATATTAATGCCAATCTGCTACTTTTCTTCTACAGGGAGATGCAAACCGCTCTTACTCTGATGATGACAGATCTTCCTGTAATTTTGAGGACAATGATAAGCAGAAGGACTCTCTGCATCTCTCAGGTATTAAATCTCACAAGAGGTTGTTGTTAACATGACAGTATTTCAAACCATTGCCTCTGTTATTAATAATAATTAAAGTAACTATTTATTGTCATTATCGTTGTAGGTATGTATTTCTATCCTTTGTACCCAAATTTGATGACAGAAATGTACACTGCAGTATTTACCAACACAGACCGCTCTTGTTTTGTTCTGACTCAGTTTTCTCGCCATAGCTTAGCATCTTTTTCCTGTCTAGAGAGCACAATTGACATTTCTATTTCTCCCTCCTGGCAAAATCCAAAGCTTCACACTCAATAAATTAGCATGTAGCAGCACATTAAAGTGTTTACTATTTAGAGATTGAACAGCCTGCTGGCATGGTATCACCATTACAAGCTTATTTCAGGCTCTTTCGAGGTGATTCAACTTGGATTAGACCTTCCTGTGGCCCTCTTAACCGGCTATTATGTCACTTTAGCAAATGTATTCTTGAAAGTAATGGAGTTAAAATTCAGCCCACCAATGTGCAATAACACTGAGGTAAAAATGAAAAGAAAAATGACTAATCGATGTTTTACAAGGTCTCTGGCTCTTACGTTCATTCATACATAATAGCCTTTCGACTTGGCCTTTTCTTACAGACCCAAAGATCTGCACACTGACCCCGAATGGACACTTGGACTTGGGCCCGCTGCCTGCGAGCCTATTTCCTGGAGAGAGGCTGAGCTTTGCTCTCGGGTCGAGGAAGAACAGTGTCATTTCTCTTGGCAGGGCCAACCTGGAGCAGAGGGCTGCGGTAAATGAAACCACAAAGCTACAAATCTTTTGTGCCAGTTGATTTATTTGGGCTTTTATATGACGTCCTGTATATGTATTTGATATTATGGTATATTATTGCTGACTGCAGTTTTCTGCAGCTCTGTGAAAGACTTTCTTCAGCAGCAAATCGTTGGTTTTATCGTAGCTTTTAAATTTGTAAGAGCAACTATTTAATCAAGTAAAAAGGGCATTTAGGTGATTAAAAATACACTATATGGATCAAAGTAGTGAGGCACGGTTAATTAGTTAATCCAACGGGAGTTGGGTAAAACCTTTTTAGTTGCTGCTGAATCTTAATCCTTCTAATTTCCAAGATATTTCGAACAATTATATAGATGAAATAAAGTGGCCATTGTCAATCACCAGTTGTCTCTGATCTCACAAAAATTGGCAGAACATTGCTCAAACATGCTCCAAAATCTCTATCCATCCATCCATCCATTTTCTGAGCCGCTTCTCCTCATTAGGGTCGCGGGCGTGCTGGAGCCTATCCCAGCTATCATCGGGCAGGAGGCGGGGTACACCCTGAACTGGTTGCCAGCCAATCGCAGGGCACATACAAACAAACAACCATTCGCACTCCCATTCACACCTACAGGCAATTTAGAGTTGTCAATTAATTTTGGGGATGTGGGAGGAAACCGGACTGCCCGGAGAAAACCCACACAGGCACGGGGAGAACATGCAAACTTTTGATTGAGATTGAACCCCACTCCTCAGAACTGTGAGGCAGACGCTCTAACCAGTCATCCAACGTGCCGCCCCAAAATCTCTAATAAAATAGGGCAACAGCTCCATATACTTTTCATTTCCATTAAAAGCGCCACGTGTCCCAGTACCTGTCCAGATACAAATATGCACTTAGTGGCATAACATTTTATCTTCCTTTACTGAAGAAGAGACAAGAGTAGCTGTTGGATTAGTCTGTATTATTGTTTCAGTATTCTAAAGTCCCAGGAACATCTGTTTTTCTCTCAGTATCCAGGTCGCGGTTACCACAACTGGGGTCGCCCACCGCCCCGCCAGCATCAAGCCTCATGGGCTCGTCGCTCCAGTTGGAACAGCCTGATCGGAGGCCGCCCCTGCTCCTCCTCATCTCCCTCAGCTAGTCCAGCCTTCACCACCACCACTGCCAGGACTTTCTATGGTTATGGCTTAGGAGGTCTGGGAGGGGTCGTTGGAGGAAGCCTTCGTATCCGAGGTTCCCGTGCCTCCTCATCCCCACTCCGTCACCTCCACAGCGTACACCCAGATGAGGAGGAAAGCCTACTCTCGCCTCCCGCTGTTGCTTCTCACACGCTTCATATTCGCCATCCTATGCTCCAGGGACATTTTGTACCAAGGAGGGACCGTCGGGCTTTATCTCTCGAGCTTCCACACCTGCTACAGGTCCCTGGAGCCCCACATCCACCTCCATTGTCACATCGTCCTGTGTCCCCCGCAGCGCTCCACGCTCACCAGAGGAAGAGCTTCTCTGGAGGGCTGGTCATTGGTGCCGATGGTGGATTTGAGAGTCTGAACATCATCGGGGGAGTGCACCAAGACTGTAATGGCAAGACTTCCCTGGCACAGCTTCTTCAACTACCTCCTAAACATCAGACTGAGCCGGCGAGTCGGACAAACCACCAAAGGCTGATTTCAGAAGTTTTTCCTCAGGTGAACACGCGTAGCAAGGGGCAAGAAGACATGGATGATGAGCTTGACTATGTAAGTTACTGTTTGTACAACTGAAATACTAATGTATTGTACTTCAAATTATATATAGTCATCAGATTATATATTTTGGTCTTTGCAATCACGTTGATGTCGCATTTGGATCATTGAATGTCTTACAATTCACCAAGTGTTCTCCCAGTAATAGGGAACATAAGCTGAAAGGGGATTTGGGCGAAAATAAAAAAAAGCGGAGTTATTGAGTTTCCTCATCCGCTCCCATTGATTTGAATTGAACCTGCTTGTGACATTAATCGCTGGTGACAATTAATGCAAGGTTTCCTCTTTCGTCCACAGTTACAGTATAAATTATAAATATAGTTAAGTATTGTTGTAAAACACAAGATATGTATACTTTATAGGCTGTATTTGTATGGCTTGGCGTAGGCTGAGACTCAATTGCTTAAAACCCGGAAACGTTGTGTTGCCGTCCGTTCAGCTGAGTTGAGTGGGTGGTTACCAACCACGAAATGGGAAAGTACGTCACAATGACGGCGATTTCAAATCCACCTGTTTTGCAAGCCTCATGCCGTTTGCTGCCTTTCGCATTTAATCAACAAGCCAAATAGATGTCAAACTTTAACTATGTCACACACTCATTTAGACTTACGTTATCCATAAAACAGTAGAAACAATTGGATTTTGATGGCATGGGACCTTTAAGAAACTTGAAGTCTACCTACAATACATCTTCTCAAAGAACACTCGACAAGTATATTCCTGGTGGACCAGTGGTAGTTAGTGGTTCACATGCATGGTCCTTTGAATGACTAGTGACTAGTGACTAGTTTAGGGTTTAATCCGCTGGGATAGGCTCCCTCCCCTGCTATCATTTTAAATGGGATAAGCAGTATAGAAAGAGGATGGAAGGATGGTTATTCCTGACATGAAACACAATCTAATTCCACAGATGGAATCTAAACTGAACAAAGAAATACAAGCCACCATATTCGTCAGTAACCCGGCCATTAACTCTTGTGTTTTAGTACCCACAATTTACACATGCAATAATCTGCTGCTCTCATGTGTAGGATTTCCAAGCACTTTGTGTAAACTCGGCGCTTCTTATCTATCAGGCCCCGTGAGAGCGCTATTTTTTCCATTGTAAATAAGGCTGTGTACAAGAGAAACACGGTTAATTAGAAAGTGCTATACTGATGGTAATGTTGGTAGATGCTCCAAGCTGTTTCTATATGTTTCAATTCTGTGAATAATTTAAACCAAGGGGCCGTAGAGCCAGCTCAGTGTGTTTTTATGTTTATGAAACCAAATGTGTGACGGATTGGGTTGATATGTATTTTCTGTTGCAGAGCTTGTGTTTCCGCGTCCAAAAGATGTTGGAGGCACACAAGCCAGACTGGTGTGAGACCAGAGAGGACTGGTCAGTGTTTCTCTTCTCTCCACAGAACAAGTGAGTCCCCATCATCCACCTAAGTTCATACCCACTCATAATTTCGATAGTGTGGGTTGATTCAAATTAGCCCCAGGAAATTTCACAGCTAAAAAAAATTTAATTGTGCCCCAATCTTATCAAAAGAGAGGACTGAGACTCCATGAGGGGATCGATTGCCAGTTCAAGAAATAGTCATGGGAGGGTTTCTTTAATATCCTGCATCATCTTTTGCGGTTTGAACAGATGCAGCTCTTCAGTAACGTGCATTGAAATTTTGCCGCATGGGTTGTAAAACTGATTATTCTTTTCATTTAGGCCATTTTCTTTCCTTCCATTTCAATATGCATTGCTGTGAGGATATTGAATTGCTTTTGGGCAGCACAAACAGTGCCGTATGCCAAATTTGGAAATGTGCGTTCAGTATATTTCATCCCATTGTATCTCTTTTTGATGTGCTCTCACTATTCTGCATTGCAACAGCAGGCCGGGGCTTAACAGTGTGTCATGATTTGTTGAAGAGGAGGATTTTAATTGTATTGAAACAGGTGGAGTTATACATTGTAGTAAAACAACAATTGCATTACCTGTTTTTCCTCATAGTTGTCCCTTCTGTCATTTTTAACTTTTCCCTGGTTTAGGTTTCGACAGATCTGCCAGTCCATCACAGCTCATAAGCTGTTTGATTACGTGGTGCTGGCCTTCATCTTTTCCAATTGCATCACAGTAGCTCTCGAGAGGCCCAAGATCCTCCAGGGCAGCTTGGTAAATCAATCAAATCCTTGTATGATCATGTATGACTGAAGACTATTTAGGACGAAATCACGAAATCATATGAAAAATTCTCTTGACGATTTTTATTACGACCCATTATTTTTTCAGCACATTCAAATTGAGTGTAGTTGTAACTATTTTTTGTTTGTAAAAGTACTTATAGTTCTCAAAATCAGGCAAAAAAAAATTTCATTTCTTAATTTGGCTGATCGAGTGATACAGTATATTCAATGTCAATCAAAAGTTGGTAAATGGTTTTAATATTAGGTGGCCTTATTATTGGAACACAAATCCAACTTTTATGCTACATATCATTGAAAAAAATGGAAGCTGCTTGGTGAAGGACATTGCGATTGTCTAGTGTCCCAGTGATCTCCATTCAAATGTGTGAATGCCACAGAGACACATTTCAAAGTAGCTCACCATGGTATTGCAGTGTTTTAATGCCATTCATTCATTAAAAAAAATCTGCCAAATAAACAAATTACGGTGCATTACTTTTTTTACAAAACCATGCAAAACAAATATTTGAGAACAAACTGATGAGTGTGTCATTGGAGCTATTGCTTCTGACTACAGTTTTTCTGCAATAATTCAGGCCAAATTAACTTTTATGATATAAAAGGAGCCATAAGGAAGGCTTTACCACTCCTTATTGTCATGTCGTGTCATATTTTTTTACTGTCAACCTCTCTTGTTGTCTGCCTTGTTGTCTCTTTCAATTCAGGAAAGGGTGTTTCTCACCATATCCAACTACATCTTTACTGCCATCTTTGTGGGCGAGATGACACTCAAGGTAACATTTTACTATGTCTCTATATTACAGGCAATGATCCCCAAAAACGCACATGACCACATGTACACGTGCACAAAGTTAAACCAATCCTTGCAAATCCCCTTTTCTTTCTTATTTTTTCTTGTTTCCTCCTTGTGTCCTTTCTCCTTCCAACCCCTACTGATAGTCTCTGTTTTCTCTGTGATCCTTTGGCACAAGTGGGCCATCCATTATGCACTCCCACAATCAATTATTAACCAATCACGCGCCGTCAAGCAGCCACAGACTTGTCAGCCCCCCGGCCGAGTTGTACATGTATCCCTCTGTGTCTCTGTCTGTCTGAGCCTTGTGTGTCTAAATAACACATGTTGGTGTGTGTGTGTGTGTGTGTGCGTGTGTAGCATTCATCTCTCTGCAGGATGCCACTGCTGAGTTTAGTGTTAGTGTACAAGATGCAGCAAAGTAAAAGGCACAGCACAGCAGGCTTGATGAAGTGGTCAGCATGTTGCTGGATATTTCAGTGTTTTTTCTTATGGGGGCACGGCTTTGGGTGCAATACACAACTAATTGATTGCCGTCTGCGGATATTCTGTGTCCGTAAATCAAACAGATTTCACATTTTGGCAATCTGTGGGATGGAAATCAGACATAGGATGTTTGCGCTGATGAGTGAACGCCAGCTCCCGCAATCCCTCTGAAGTAAACACCTTCAAATGTCAGTTGAAGATTTTTCCCTCTGTTGGCTCCCATTGGCAGCCAAGATGGTGCTGTGTGTGTCCGTATTGGACTGAATATGTCACACCCGTTATATGTACAAAAGTATTGGGACTATTTGCCACCACAGAAGTGAAACTGTGGTAAAATATGAAGTGGCTTCCTTTTCTGAGGATTAAGTCCGTTTTCTCAAGTTCTTTATGGACCTTGCTTTGTGTAGTGGAGTAACCTTGCCCACTGTTTGAAGCTCGGAATCAGTAGTGGTTGGTCAGGGACAGCAAGGCCTTCTCTAGTGCCCTAAACACTATCACAAGCACAGAACTATCTAGATTCTAATATATGTTCCATGAATTTGTATTCATCAGAATCAGAATCAGAATCATCTTTATTTGCCAAGTATGTCCAAAACACACAAGGAATTTGTCTCCGGTAGTTGGAGCCGCTCTAGTACAACAGACAGTCAATTTACAGAACACTTTGGAGACATAAAGACATTGACAAAAAACAACAACAAACAACAATTGTGCAAAAAGATGCAGAGTCCTCTAGCACTTAGAGCAGTTCGAATGGCTAATATCGCAATAGTCCGGTGCAATGACCATTGTGCAAAGGGCACTGAGACTTCAAGGAGTCTATGCGGTTTAAAGTGACGAGTAGTGCGATAATCTGGGACAATGGTTGTGCAAATGTTACAGATACTCCTCAATCAGTGTGCAAATGGAGCAGATGCTACTCTGGCATGAGTGGCCACTATATGCAAATAGTGCAGCACGGCGACACAACTACAGTGAGTGCACGAGTAATACATAATACATAATTGGCCCGACAGAAATGTGACAACGAACTCAAGTCAAAAAAAATTGCCAGCTTGTTGTAATGGAATTGTAAGTTAGCTGTTTAAGAAGTTGATTGCAAGAGGGAAGAAGCTGTTGGAATGTCTACTAGTTCTAGTTTGCAATGATCGGTAGCGCCTACCGATACTTCAAACAATCTGTTCTCATCATTTCGTAGTGTTTCTCTTGGCTGCACTGCTTTTTAATATGTGTATGTAGATGTTACATCTTTTGTCCAATCAGATTTCAATCTTTATATGCTACCATGACAAACTAATCTACCCAGGACTTCAGAATCAGTAGTACTGGCCATCACAGTTGTGTGCTGTTATATTGCTTTGGTTGAGTATTGATGGTTTCTATGTGATAGTTGTGGTATCACGAGGTGGAAAAAGGCCCATGTACCAAATGTACAGCCTGTCACTGCTTAGAATTGATCAACATTTCATAATAAGATGAAAAATTAAGACAACTGTCCAACCTCTGGTTCACTAATCATCTCAATTGTTTTGACATCCCAATATGTTTTTAATAAGATGCTTTACTTCTTCTTGGCAGGTGTAATGGCATATACCATAGCTCAAGAATCTGACATATACATTGCTCTGTCACCTAACCCACAATATTGAGATGTGTGCGTGTATGAATGTGTCTTTACCCAAAATATTTGACACTGCTGTCTGCCTTCTGAAGTTTGACAATTGTTTTGGTGATGTCTTACCTCTGCTGTTCTCTTTTTTGCTCTTGTGCGATTCTGTATTGTTCAGATGTGACAGGTTTATACTAAAGAGCTGTTTGTCTACAAAGACAATACACCTCTACTCGTTTGCAGCTGCCAAACATAATCCATGTTCTATAAGAGTATGTTTCACCTTCCTTACCTTCTTTCTCGACTCCTCTCCAGGTGGTTTCCCTGGGCCTGTACATGGGGGAGCAGGCATATTTGCGGAGCAGCTGGAACATTCTGGATGGTTTCCTGGTTTTTGTGTCTTTGATTGACATTGTCGTGTCGATGGCGGGCGGGGCTAAGATCCTCGGTGTGCTCAGAGTGCTCCGTCTGCTCAGAACATTACGTCCTCTCAGGTGCAGTAAAGCCAATGCACTGCACAGCTAATAAATATGATAATTATATATTTTTTGTCACACAAACTGAATCAGTGCACTTTCACAGCTTCTATGCTAATTGGAAATGTGACAAGGTTCTTCATGACTTTCAAACAACATTGAGAAAAATCTCCAAATGTCTTTCATACTTTCCGGTCACAACATCACACCTGTACAATCTCTTGAGATCCCATACCAGAGCTGCAAAGGTTCTTGTGTTGGATTCCATTTGATTGCACTGGTGTACCTAATGTTGCATATATTCCTTTGTGATTTTGTTTTGCCCCCACCGACCATGTCTGCTTAGGGTGATCAGCAGAGCTCCTGGTCTGAAGCTGGTGGTGGAAACCCTCATCACCTCTCTCAAACCCATCGGCAACATTGTCCTCATCTGTTGTGCTTTCTTCATCATCTTTGGCATTCTTGGTGTCCAGGTAGGGAACATTTTGAGGCACGCCTAAAGTAAACAGCATAACAGCATTTTTAGGCTTATGCACGTTGTGTTTTTCACAGAAGATCACTATTTTGCTCACGGTACATTTCCTAATCAATCTAAATCTTGCAGTTTTTAACTCGCCTAAAGGATTTCCATTATTAGTCCTTTAAAGAAAGAACCATTGTTGTTTTCCAATAGCTGTTTAAAGGCAAGTTCTTCTACTGCTTGGGGCCTGATGTTAAAAACATCACCAACAAATCAGATTGTCTACAAGCCAACTACAAGTGGGTTCACCATAAATACAACTTTGACAACTTGGGCCAGGTTAGTGCTGTTTTATTTAATGTATAGTAATACATTATACATATAGATGTATGTATACAGTGTACTATAACTTACATTGGGTTTTATCCCCTACCTGCCCCCCGCAACTATTGTTCAGGCCTTGATGTCATTGTTTGTACTGGCCTCTAAGGACGGCTGGGTCAACATCATGTATCACGGCCTGGATGCTGTCGGTGTGGACCAGCAGGTAAATACTTCTATGCGACAAACACTACAATATTTTCTAACAAGATGATATTATAAATACATTTTCCAGTTTGTCTGTCAAGTAGTCCAAATTAATTACTGTTATGTGATAAACTTATGTATAATTGATTCCACTCTCCCTTCTCTCCTTTTTGTACCTTGACAAACCTAACATTCAATCGCTCCCTTCAACAAAACGCCAAAGCCGGTGACCAACAACAACCCCTGGATGCTGCTTTATTTCATCTCCTTCCTCCTCATCGTCAGCTTCTTCGTCCTCAACATGTTTGTCGGCGTGGTGGTGGAGAACTTTCACAAGTGCCGTCAGCACCAGGAGGTGGAGGAGGCCAAGAGGCGCGAGGAGAAACGTCAGCGGCGTATGGAAAAAAAGAGGAGAAGTAAGACGAGGCGGGCGAGAACAATAGGACGGAGGTTTCTTAATATAAAGTATGATGAAGGTTATATATAAATCTTATATATTTTGGCAAAGATACCATGTTTTCGGTGCCCTTTGTCAATATGATTAAGCAAAAACTGAAAATAATCTTCATAGATCATCAGTGGAGGGACAATTGGCAAGACACACTTTTAATTAGGTGTGGCGGGACAGTTTCGACTCTGTCAAAAGGATGCAGCTAAAAATGTAGATCCAGGATCATCTTTTTTTTTTTGTACTTTTGTTAATCCACACATGAATCCACTAATGACTCAGGTATCTTGTGTATGATCTGATAGATGCCATATTTATGTTCTTCAACTAATTCGAAGGGAGGAATTTACCAATACCTGGCATTATTGATATATTTGGCAGAGATCTGTACTTTATTATTGTGATTTGCAGGCGGGTAGAACTGAGTTTCTAACATGTTGTCCCTCTCAAGTAGCAACATGGGTTAACCATAAGATGCAGTATGTACCTAATTTATCGTATCTGACAAGTATATACAGTGAAAAGAGAGTTATGAAATATTGAATAATACCACTAAGTTGCTCATGAACCGCTGAAAAAGCATAACATTTAAAAAATAATTGATAAAATCCAACTATTACATGTTTAACAGCTTGAATAAAATTTATCTTTACACCAACAGAAGCCCAAAAGCTTCCCTACTATGCCAGCTACAGCAACGTGCGCCTGATGATCCACACACTGTGCACAAACCACTACCTGGACCTCATCATCACCTTCATCATCTGCATCAATGTCATCACGATGTCCCTCGAGCACTACAATCAACCTCACGTAAGACATGATTTATGTATGAGTGCGGTTGAGCTCTGATGTATTCATTCAGCTCTCACTTCCCCTTTGGTTCTTTTTTTTTTCCCCTCGCAATACAGGCAATTTTACAAGCTTATCCTCTGGGGGAGGACATTTTGCTCTGTTATTTTAAAACAAATGTTAATGCATCCCACTGCACTATCACAAGTCGCTGCAGCCAATACAATAATCTTTGATTGCACTGCTGACGAACTATACAATACCTGCCCAATCATTGGTAATGAGGCCATTTTGGTGGTAGAAACGTTGAAGAAAAGTGATGATCTTTCAAATAAAATACCCAATCGACCTAAAACAGTGAGGAAACTGATTTCGAATCACATTCAGTGGATATAAAACAGGTAGACTGTTCAAATGCCAGTCTATATATATATATATATATATATATATATATATAATAGCTGATAGTCCTCCAGCCTTGCTCCACATAAAGACGCACCTGCACTCATACCTCATGATTGTCTTCTCACAGTCTCTAGATCTCGCCCTGAAGTACTGCAATTATTTCTTCACCTCCACTTTTGTGCTGGAATCCATACTCAAGCTCATCGCCTTTGGCTTCCGGCGCTTCTTCAAAGAGAGGTGCAGTGTGAATATGTTTATGATTGTGTCATTTTTATGTGTGCATGTGCTAAGCTGCATAAAAGTGAATAATTCCTTTGCATAATCGTGACAAACTTTCCGCTTTGGGGTGATTTTACTTGTCAAGAAATCCTTGCAAACCATATGTCCTTTTAGTGAGTAGTCTGACAGTGAAGGCCCCTTTTGGATTACATTCTGCAAACTGAACATTATATTCCAAAACAGTAGGGAAATTATGCTTTACATTACTATCCAATTAGTAAAAAGATTTGTACCAAACGAGGCGGAAAAAATGACATGCCGTAGTATTTCTCACGTGGAATGATCTGCCTAATGCACATAAATGTCACGATAATTTAACACCTGCTTTGATTTATAATACATGTTAAAAGGAGTGAGCGCATTTAATTGTATGGAACATTAAAAAGATTTTGTTTCATGTATTAGCACCATTAAAGTTAATCCATCAATGTGTTTCATGCAGAGCTTATGAATGTAATGTCACATTGATCCGGATTTATATAATGATTGTGTAATCTTTTATCAATGCATTTCTATTCGTGGAAATAGTCATCAACCTGATCATATACCTTTATTTTGAAATCTCCACTGAAGTTGTTTGTAGCATTTTTGCCCAATCTTATATTTAATGTGACATCATGTACAGTTTGTATGTGTAATCTAGTACTGACCCCATCTAATTGCTGTAAGACTGTGATACTCAATAGTATTACTAACATTTGTTATTTTAATAACTGATATCTTGTTCTCAATTTAATATCTACTCAATGTATGTCTAATTGGAGTTATAATTTTGGAAGAAGTGATTATAACACTGATGACAATTTAATACCATTAAAATGGGAGAAAGAGATAAGGTAGCAGAATAAAAGAGGAAGATGTTTAACAAATCTGTAGCATGGTACTCTGGACTGATCCGAGAAGGGAAGAGGAGGACTAATGAGTGAAAAAAAATGAGAAGCAGATTGGCTGGATGTCGAGAAATCACACCTTAATGCGTCAAATGTATTTTAAAGTGTCAGCAACGGACACCAGTGGTCAATGTGCAGCGTGTCATTTTTGTCTGGGTGGAGTAGCTGTCAGGCCCCATTAATAGCGGCCAGAGACACATTAACACAACAGCACGTAGTGTGAGTGTGCAGATTATTACTGAATGTATTGTATGTTGTGATGCTGACTGGAGATGCACACACACGTTCTTGGGTGAGCAAAAGATTCCTTTCTTCAGAGCCAGACTCTGCTCTTGCTCTGGTTTTGCATTTGAGAAAAAAAATCACCTTGTAAATATGAAAAAAACAGCTACTGTTTTTCAATCTAAAAGTGCCATAGCAATGGGAGAGACTTTCATTCACCACTGTAAAAATCAAGTGCAGGGAAGTGAGCAAGGTCCATTTTTATAGGACGATATCAGTTAAGTCCTATTTTATAACACAAAAGAAAATAATAGAAGTGAACGTGTTTAGAAGGAGAATTCATCTATCCATTTTCTGTACCGCTTATCCTCACTAGGGTTGCTGGTGTGCTGGAGCCTATCCCAGCTATCTTGAGGCGAGAGGCGGGGTACACCCTGAACTGGTCGCCAGCCAATCGCAGTAGAAGGAGAATTTACAGTCGATATTATTGTTTATCAAACTGCAATTTTTGTAAATTGCCCAGACCGAAGCCCGCTATCAAATAACACAGCTTGAATCTATCACAAATAGAGAAGCTATTGATCGCTGGCAAACGCTACAAAGTATCAAACTGACTGCACCGCAAAGACTACAATAAACATTCACATAGTGTAGGCCAAGCAGTGAGTTGCTGATCAATTACCACAGGCTAGAAAGTAGCACTTAAACGCCCCATATAAACACTACACCCAACCAATAACGAGCACTGCTCAGAAAACAAGCACTTGAACACATCGCAAAGACGAAAACTAATGCTGTAAGTAGCTTAACACTCATCATAAAATAACATTTGAACCCCCAATAAAATCTACGATCAATCATCCACAAGCACCAGGCCGAGAAATCAGCTTTTAAAGACCACAGCCAGCACGTATCTAGTAGTAGGAGTGGTACTTGAATGCACCGCAAATGCAATAGGTATTCACAGCATTGCCAGAAAGTAGCACTTTGACAAACCACAAAGACCACAGTTAGCTATCAACTAGCACAGACTAAAATGTTGCCACAATGTCACATTTGAACACAATATATAAAGAATTCCATCCAACCAAGTAACACCTCAACTAATGATTAAATTAACACGTTGTTCACTAGCCACGAAGCCAGAGAGTAGCACCTGAAAGCACCACTAAGACTACTGTCAATGTTCACCTGTATGTACCACAACAGAAAAATAACTAGAACACGCAACAAAAACGATGAAAATACCACCAAAATCACAACTAGCAGGATGTGCAGCCATGGATCACTAACAGAGGCCAGAAAAGTCACATCCGAATGCAATGCAAAGATCACAGCAGTTCATCAACGAGCCCAAGGGAACAGTGTACAGTATGCATTTGAGACCAAGTGAATGTATATATGTAATAATGTGTGCGCTTGTGTCAGGTGGAACCAACTCGACCTTGCTATTGTGCTTCTTTCTGTGATGGGCATCACACTGGAGGAGATCGAGATCAGCGCTGCGCTGCCAATCAACCCTACTATTATCAGGATCATGAGAGTACTGAGGATAGCGAGAGGTACACATACTGAACTGATACTCTGAACGCACAACCTGTAAGCAAAACAGAGTCAGCATACTTGATTTAACAAATATGTGTCAAACTTTGTACTCACCACAGAGTTGTAGTGAAGATGTTGAAACTGTTCAACGAGTCATACTGTTCTTTTTTCCACATTTTTAAAACAGTATCCATTAGATACATGTCTTTGCATGCTTTTGTCAATATACCACAAGGATCTAGAATCATATAATTCATCTTAATATTCACCTTATTTCCATCTCATGCAAGTGAGCAAGCCCTCATCCCGCCCCATATACTGCTGGGCCAACCGTGAGCTCGGCTAGCGTAAGGCCCGCCACACATCGAGCGATGTAAGGAAGGAAGTAAGGAAGCAATCTTGTCTTTGTGGGTTTTTATTACAAAAAAAGAAAGAAAAGTCTTTGCAAAGAGAGGAAAAAGTTCAAGTCTTACGAGTTGTCACCCCTTACTGAAGCCCAGACAAAAATCCGCTTTGTTATATCGACGTGAGAGAGACAGAGAAAGAAAACAAAACAACTATCTTTGTCCAACTGCACTCAACTTATCTTTACCGAATAGCAGCTAGTAGTCACAACATAGATAGGAACAATTAGTACGCACAGTATGACCGGGAGAGAGCTAGTAGTCACAACATAACAATAAAGCCTGTGAAGGTTGTATAAAACTAATAGAAGTAATATTTGGTATATATAAAATATAAATTTTCCAACACAGGCCAAAACCAAGTGACCTGTCCCGCGGGGTTCGCCAACTAATTTTTGAGTGTCCGACCTTCGGCCTCGTTTTGCTGCGATTCAATATTTTCCGCCATGCTGTACCAATACAGTATATACAGTATACAAATACATACAGTGTCTACTGTGTTTTACAATAATACTTAACTATATTTATTATGTGTAGCTGTGACTAGAAATCAACCCGATTAAAGTCTTTGTCGCTGAAATGCGCGTGTGCAGTCATTGAATTGGGCAATCAATCATTGCCAAGAGCCTCTCAAAATATCCACACCCTCTCCTTTAATGTCGCCCGTTTCCCCCCTTTGTAGCAAGCTGGTTCTTTCTTGACAACAGCCAACCATGTCTTTGTGGTTGAATTAAAAATAATAATACAGTACAGTATATGTGGAGCCTAAAAATCCCATAGAGGGTTGCAGTTTTTCCATTGCAGAGTGCTGGTAGATGTGTGGTGCTCAAATCACTTGGTGTACGCAAAGCCACCACTGGCTAATTTAACCACACACACACACTTCAAGCGAGCATCCATAGAGATTCCGTTTCATTATTACTGGTGGAAGCAGCATTTCATTACCAAGCCAACTGCCAATTGCAACTTGTCAAATAATGTAGCAGTTTGGCGCATGACACCACCAAACACAAATACCCCTCACACCCATGCCTTAGTCAAATATTCAAGTATACGCTGGGTATCAGAAGCTAATGTTGGTAACACTGATGTATGCTACCACTGCCACTACTCTTTCTTTTTTGGTTTGACACGATAGTGCCTCCGCTGGTGCTCAGTGGCTCTTCCGTGTGTCCTGCAAATTAAGAGCTGCTTGTCCTTGTTTAGTTAAACATAGAGATACAGTTTGTACCTGAATACTCTCACTGAATGCATTCCCCATTGCCCACACGTTCGCACAGTCCTGAAGCTGCTGAAGATGGCGACAGGAATGAGAGCCCTGTTGGATACGGTGGTCCAAGCCCTGCCTCAGGTACACACACAGACACACACTCACACGCTATATGTACAAAAGTAGACTATATGTACAAATGTAACGGGATACAGGGTCTACGAGAAGTGAAAATAAAAGAATTTAGGTATGTAGTTGATCCACCGTTTAGAGAGGAGAGCTACAACAACTTCTACTCTTTTAGAATTTCTGGTATTTATGTCAATTTAACTGGCGAACATTTGGACTTGGGAGGGCCTGGCTACCAAAACACAAAATTAAGATGAAGGAAACTATTTTTGATGTATTCATTGATTAACAAGTGTTTCCCGAGATGTTTGTCGATACAGAGTACGTACATCATTTCAGTTACTAAATTAATGAAACACACTCCTCTGGTGCACATGATCTTTTATGGACAAGCAGAAACACAGTTTAACCTACTGACCGTCCAAAAGTAAGACGAAGCAAAGCACAAGAAATCTGGGGGTTTTGTTTTAGGAGGTCAGTCAGAAGAGAGAGGTGGAAATGGACACAGTAAATGTGGCAGTAGCGAAATGTGGAGGAAACAATTTCAGATAACCTAAAAGTATATTTTTGGCATACAAAGAGGTTATAATTGCACTGTAAAGTACTGATAAACAATTTATCAATTCTTGTGGGGTGAGTTGTACTGTAAGCTTTGTGATGTTTGTGTGTTTCAGGTGGGTAACCTGGGTCTGCTCTTCATGCTACTGTTTTTCATCTACGCCGCCTTAGGAGTAGAGCTTTTCGGAGAACTTGGTGAGTAACGTTTTCATCAAAACTCGTGCAAAGGTATTAGGGTTAGAGCACTTGTTGCCAAGGTAGTGCTCTTTCATAAGATGTTGTGCAGGAGCTAATTCATTCATTTGTATTCATTACTGAAGAATTACTAAAAGGGTGACATATATTTCAGGTTCAAATTTGTGTGTCCATAACAATACTTGTTTTTTTTTCATGCAGGCAGTAAAGCGAATCCTGCTGGTGCACCTAAAATCTCATTGAATCACATTAAAAGCAACATTTTGTTTTCTCACAGTTAGCTAACTCAACACACTCTCCAGTTCTCTGAAACATATGCTATCCTTAAATGTCACATTGCTACTAGAAGGTACTCTTCATCTTGTTAAATTCCTGCAGTGCTGGAGGAATCTGTCTATTTCTCGAGGTCATGTTACAGACTATTTTGGGATAAGAGCTCAAGGGCAAATAGAGCAACAGGTTTCCTTGCTATTAATCCAAAAAGTGACTTCAAGGCAGCTTAACAGCTCTGATGTTGCAGTCTTAAAGTAAAGCAATGTCTTACTAAGAAATGTGTGCCGAATTTCTCAAAATTATCTCTTGTGACATCAAAATGTATTTGCCCTCTCTTTTCATCATCCCTGCTGCCTTCCACATGACTTCCTCCCTCTTTCTCTGCATCCGCCCTTCTCATCCTCAGTTTGCAATCAAGACTACCCGTGTGAGGGCATGAGTCGTCACGCTACCTTTGAGAACTTTGGCATGGCCTTCCTGACATTGTTTCAAGTCTCTACGGGCGACAACTGGAATGGCATCATGAAGGTGCGTCCAGTTTTCTGTATGCTCACTTCTTCAATAGCATATGGACCGTTCCACTTAAGTATTACTCAGTGTTTGAAAGGATTTAACTCAAATCGTTCAACCAAGTACCAACAAGATGCCCCGAGAGAAACAAAAGACAAACTATCTGAATCATGACTTCCGATGGAGGAGAAATGTGCTGGCTCAGCGACGCCTACAAAAAGGTCCACTATGATGGGTTAGGGAAGTGACTGCGGCTCATTGCACACGCACATAGAACACTAATTACCCTTGAATGCACACCCCTTGTGGCTATCTTCCCTCCCAATGAACAGCTGGGCTGCATGAAAGAGTAGAAATTAATGTTATTAAGGTGTATCTAATGTGGACAATGATTAGCGATCAACCTGTCCTCCCGCCTGATCGAAATCTCGGAACATGGTAAGGAGAAAGAAGCAATGTGGAAAATACAGTATAGTGATTCTGACATGTAAAAGAGAGTGATAAAATAGAGAAATAAAATGCAAAAATGGTGGTAAAAAAAACTAAACAAAAAAAAGACCAGTTTCAGCTCAGAGGGCTCATGTAGTCACAGTTGGATATTTGTACTTCCTCCAGATAACAACCCGAGCGGGGAGTGATTTTGTACTGTATATTATCACAGGTGTAATCATCGACCTCGACTGTGTTATTGCTTTTATACAACAGTTCTACATGCTCCATCTATTAGTTAACAATATTAAGCGACAACAAATGCCGATTTGTTTGTTTATTTCATCAGTTCTTCGGCTCCACCTACATAAATGGTTCTGCAAACAGTGATTACCTTCAGAGTTAGCCGTCAGCATGACATGCTAACAAGGCAAAGCCTTAGCATCAACATTAACAGACAATATGAAACAAATGAAGCTTGTTTGACTGTTTCACTTTCACGAAGCAAGTTGGACGATTAGTCCATTTCACTTCAAGTTGCGTCACACTAAAAAATGCTAAATGAAGCCAATTGACGCGACAACTGTGCCATTATTAGCCGTGTTAGCCTGTTGGCCGAGTGTCCACTCCTGTTTGTACACTAAATGTTTAATTTAATTGCATGTGCAAACCAGTAGGTTTGCAGGCATCTTTCTTTGCTTTCGTCCTCATCTGTCAACCATTCATGCTTGAAATCAAATATTAATTCTGGAAATATGTCCATCTTTGCTACGCTAGGTTTTTAGCAACCAACAGTAAAGTTTGATAATTATTGACTATTGACTATTGATGTCGGCCAAATCAATTCATTAAAAAAAAAAAAAAAAAAGAGTGATATGTAAAGTTAACTCATCGAATGACTCTTGTCCTATCAAATTTCCTGGTTGTAACTAATTGTTGTTTAATCCTTGCAAACAACACTGATGTAAAGATTATGATTGATTTATTATGTACTGAAATTTGGGAGGCTCAAATTTCAGGTCTGGCATTTGTGGAGTTTGCATGTTCTCCCATGCTTGTGGGGGTTTTCTCAGGGTACTGGGGCTTCCCTCCACATTCCAATTAATTGAAGACTCTAAATTGACCATAGGTGTAAATGTGAACACAACTGACTGATTGTCTATAGGTGCAAAGCCTCCCCTGCCCAAATTCAGCTGGGATAGCCAGCTCACCTGCAACCATATATCTGTAGAGGACAATTAAGCGATATAGAAAATGGAAGGAAGTTTAAAAAGTGGAAAGGTGATAAAAAGCCTAATTTGTATTGTATATTAGTTTATGAATGTTTTATTTTTTGTGAGAACATGTCCATTATAATACTTGGTGTTCAACATATAATTTATTAATTCTGTATAATAAATATTGTACTGGGCGGCACGTGGGCGACTGGTTAGAGCGTCAGCCTCACAGTTCTGAGGACCGGGGTTCAATCCCCGGCCCTCCCTGTGCCTGCGTGGGTTTTCTCCGGGCACTCCGGTTTCCTCCCACATCCCAAAAACATGCATGCATTGGAGACTCTAAATTGCCCGTAGGTGTGAATGTGAGTGCGAATGGTTGTCTGTTTGTATGTGCCCTGCAATTGGCTGGCAACCAGTTCAGGGTGTCCCCCGCCTCCTGCCCGATGACAGCTGGGATAAGGCTCCAGCACGCCCGCGACCCTAGTGAGGAGAAGCGGCTCAGAAAATGGATGGATGGATGTGAATGTGAGTGCGAATGGTTGTCTGTTTGTATGTGCCCTGCGATTGTCTGGCAACCAGTTCAGGGTGTACCCCGCCTCCTGCCCGATGATAGCTGGGATAGGCTCCAGCACGTCCGCGACCCTAGTGAGGAGAAGCGGCTCAGAAAATGGATGGATGGATGAAATATTGTACTGTACACCAACAGGCCACAATATTAGGCACACTTGCATTTTTCCAAATATGTTTGTCCACTGATCTTCATCCTCCTCTTCATCTTCTATGTCCAGGACACATTGCGGGAGTGCCCACCAGATCACGCCACTGACGTGGACTATGCCTGCAATCCCAGCCTTCAGTTTATCTCGCCCATGTACTTTGTCTCCTTCGTGCTCACCGCCCAGTTCGTGCTCATCAATGTGGTGGTGGCCGTGCTGATGAAGCACCTGGACGACTCCAACAAGGAGGCCCAAGAGGAGGCGGAGATGGATGCAGAAATTGAGCTGGAGCTGGCCCAGGGCACCCTCTGTTGCATGGGCACCCCCGGCTGCGGAGGTGGAGGAGCGGAGAAAGGCGCGGTCGCTGCTGGATCGGTCCCCGGCAGCGAGGACTGCAGGAAGGACGGAGGAGGGCGAGGAGTGAGGACGCGCACGGCAGCTAGTGCAACAGCGGTGTCGTACAATGCCTCTGACGTCAACCAGCCATTGTACTCACCAGCACATGAAGTGAGTGCCTTTCTGCGTGTGTGTGCGCGTGTGTGTACCTGTGTGCGAGTGTTTTTGGTTGCCTTTAAGAATGTCACAAGTCAATCTGTAAAACAAAATCATAAAATACACTTTTTATCAGCTAACAATTCCGATCTTCGGGTTGCTCCATTCCTATAAAGACTTAGGGGATAGGGTCAGTGGTAATTTCAAGGGTTGCCGTGAGTCAAAATGTTCACCTGACATGAATTATTACAGTCCACAAAGAGACATCATCATTTTACATACGGTTACAATGAACTTATAAATCACTGTTAGTTTCGTAGCCTTGATGCTGGAAAGTCCTGATCTGAAAGACAAAAAGAGCAATAAGATTTACAACCAGAGTAAAATGGAAACATCCCTTCATAATGGATCCAATTTCTTTCTTCTCTCCAGTCAGCCACTTTGCATTTGTTCTTCAGTAGTTTGACCGTACAAAATTGGAATTTTGCTGCACTGGTAGATGCACTTGCTTATTTGAGTCTCACTTCACTAAATACACACACTCACACACTCATATACAAACAGACACTAAACCCTGGGACTGAATAAATTACAGATCCCTTAATGCAAATCACTTGAGAGAGACCGCTAGTGAGATACGTGTTCTCCCTCGTCGGAAATACGGTCCTCTATCAGCCAACACTGAGCTAAAAATGGCTCCATGTGTCTGAGCGTATAGCTGTGAAGTGAAGGTGAAAGGCAGCCGATGAGTCATCTTAACGTGTGTTGATATCATTAGCAACTCACGAAATGAATGAATGCGTCAGACTGTGCGTAAAAATGAGGGGGAGGGTCCGACATGGCATGCGCCTGCATGCAACTGAGTGATTGTCAAAGGATTGAAACTTCTGCACATTCTACTGTTTTCTCATGGTACCGCTGAGAGTTTACTTAGAGCTTCGCTTTCCATTCTGAGAACTAAGCAGGTACTCGGAACCCTGATTCATGCAATCAATGTATGACCTCTGAGCAACTCGGTCTCCAATGAACCTACTTCATTCTGATAGACAGGAAAGTGACGGCGGTAAAGCTTGTAAACATATACAAGAATAAGGGATACACTGTATTTGTCTATCCATAAATCTAGGAATACATCTATCCTACTTGAATCAATGTTTCCAAAGCATATCCCACCTGCAGATATCGGGTCCTGAAAGCTTCAATACAATTCAATTTTAAGATATAAGAGAGAAAAATATGAATTGCAAAAAGAGCACTACCATAAATCATGGGCGGAAAAAAGGCAACAAGTCTCTTATGTCAGCATCCATCAAATCACAATTCACAATTTTGCTTTGTTTTCTAAGTACAAATTGATGCCCTGATACATTAAAGCAGACACACTGAGAATACACAAGCAGGGATGATATAGGACATAAGATTAAAGGAGTAGGAAAGTAAGTTACAGTGGAACCCTCGAAAGTTGAACACCATGCGTTCAGGGATGCTAATCAACCTCCGATTCATATGCACTTCAAAAATAATTTGGATTTGCTTACTTAATGTAAAGTACTAAAGTGAGGTCATGTGAGGTACAGTCAGGGAACAAAGTCATGATGATCCTGACTACCAGGGGCCCTCATGATATTTTTTCACAGGTAGTCAATATCACTAGTGGTGTCTTCATCAGAATCCCTCGGTCATCTTGAAAATGTAGCAGAATAATGGAACTCTGAGTTCTTATTGCAAGTGGCCAAACATTTGCACACATACCAGTACAATGTTAAGTCTGTTAAAATGTCTTTCTTTCGTTTTATACAATTTTCTTCATTGGATGTGCAAGTTTTTGTCATATCCCACACTGCTAACTACAGTGTGTGTAATGAGTGGTTAAATGATACTAAAACAATAACAGAATTCACTTGGTTTTATTGTCCACAACAAGTTTTTAGATAAAATGTTATTGATAACAGGTAACTGGCCCTTTGAGAAACCCTCAGATGTTTTCAGTGACAATACGACAAGCATTTCGTACTTGTTTTTCAGAATTTTCATCATATTATGTGTAACTGGATGTTGTCAAGCTTAACATATCCACTTTGTCATAGTGAAATATGAATTCCAAAATAATCCTTTGAGAAATTCCAAATATATAAAGCAAAGCAAAGCAAATTTATTTATATAGCGCATTTTATACACAAGGTAACTCAATGTGCATTACGTGATTAAAAGCATTTAAAAACAAAAAAACAGCTTATAAACATTTAAAACAAAGAGGAAAATATATAAAAATATATATATAATAAAAATACAATTAAAACAGCATACAGTGCAATATATATCATTTAAAAGTGGAAATGCTCTAAAAAGCATGGGAAAAAAGAAGAGTTTGTAACCTAGACTTAAAAACATGCACCCTTGGGACTGACGTCACTTCTGTTAGCAACTTATTCCATTTGTGTGCAGCATAATAGCTAAATGCTGCTTCACCATGTTTGCTTTGGACTCTGTGCTCCACTAATTGACCTGAGTCTGTCGATCTCAGAGCACTACTGGGTTTATATTCATAAGCATTTCATTCATGTATTCAGGAATTAAACTGTTTAGTGATTTATAGACCAGTAGCAGAACTTTAAAATATATTCTAAAGCTGACTGGAAGCCAGTGTAAAGACTTTAAAATTGGAGTAATATGCTCTGACCTCTTTGTTCTGGTCAGAACCCAAGCCGCAGCATTCTGAATGAGTTGCAGCTGTTTAATTCTCTTTTTAGGGAGTCCAGTCAGAAGACCATTACAATAGTCAAGTCTACCTGAGATAAAACCATGGATGCGCTTCTCCTGGTCTGTTTGACACATGCAAGCCTTCACTCTGGATATGTTCTTCAGATGGTAGAAGGCAGTTTTAGTAATTGATTTGATATGACTGTTGAAAGTCAGGTCGAAATCTATCAGAACACCAAGATTTTGGATTTGGTCTTTGGTTTTTAAAGAGAGCGACTCCTGGTATTTACTAACAGCAATTCTCTTTTCTTTATTGGCAAAAACAATAATCTCAGTTTTGTTGTGGTTTAATTGAAGAAATATTTGGCTCATCCAGATATTTATCTGTTTTAGACAGTGACACTACACCTCAATTGCACTGTAGTCATCTGGAGACACTGCAAGATATAACTGTGTGTCATCTGCATAGCTATGATAGTCGAGATTAAAGTTCTGAAGAATTTGACCCAAGGGTAGCATATACAGGAGAGGTCCAAGAACTGACCCTTGAGGGACCCCATAGGTCATTGCCATTCGATGAGATTGAGCACTTCCAATGGTTACAGCTAGCTGACTTAATCATGTTCCTAAGGGAAAGTCCACCATGTTATCATTTAAAGACAAAGACAGGACAAGCACTTTGAGAGAAAATGAGAGACAGTTCAATAAAATGCATGCATGAAGACAGTTTGAGTACAACCAGGTTGGTGGCTGCAAGGAAGTGTCTGTCTATTTTTTGAAAGTGAATTCAACATGAACAGACAGTTACCTTCTGCCTTGACGCAACTCGCATTCCCAAACATATTATGTTTTGTTTGTTTTGTAATACTATGGTATCATAGAGAGAAACAAGGACGCAGGACCAAGATGAGCTTTTCTTTGTCTTCTCACTAGAGCAAAGTTCATATGATGTTAAATTAATAGCATAGAATACATAGATTTTATGAGTACAAAGAAATATTTTTCAGCAAGCTCAGATTGCTGTTTGCGTTTTGCCTATATTTTCTGCTTGTAGGTATATAAAAAAGTGTGGGAGCTTGACCAATATGTATTTCTAACAGCATAACGCCGCTGTGTGCAATGATGACTCTGCGGTTTTCTGCAACAGTAGAAACATACTGTATAGTTTTTAATATTTTGTTCAAATTCCAAAGATATGACATTGGACTTTGTATAGCGCTAGCTTGACAAGATGCCAGTGTGTCTTGTTGAAACCAGATAGGAAAAGAGTGAAGAAAAGTATTTGGTGCTAGCAGTTCATATACAATATCTTCACAAAGAACACTTGATTGGTCTGTTCTTTTACCTATGAGGTGGGAAAATAGTAATCTGTGAGACTAGACATTGAAATTCCTGTGGATTGAGCTGCTTCAGACTATTATTCCTGGTCTTTGTGAAGGGGCTTCAATTCCCTTTAAACTGCATCTATGGCAGCATTTATACTAATCTGTTCGGGGGCCACCATTGTTCACAAGTTTGTGGTCGCTTGTAGTTTTTAATTAAATTCTAAATCCTTAAACTGTCCCTTTGCTCTCCTAAAAGCAGCCAGATTGATAAATTTTTCCACAGTCCTATCAGTTTAGAAATTTAGCAAGATGCATTTGGTGAGATGACATGCCTGTTATACCCGTCTATCTAGCTGCTTTCCAAGATTAGGGTGCTAGATTTGGATCCGATTTGGTGGTTGATGAGTTTGCGAGGCAATCTTCTCCCCAAACTTCGAGCAAACTTTTGGCTGTAGTGAAACACTATTGATAGATAGCAGGTAGAAGAAGACAGTCAGAGCTACAAACGCGCACACACACACACACTCCTACATACATACATACACACGCACGCGCACACACACACACACACACATACACACAGTGAGTTAGAAAGGGTAAAGGGAATAGGAGAGGAGAGATAATAGCTCAGGCAGTGACAGTCAGATAGAGGTTGTAATTAATTTCATCTCTCTCGCTCTCTCGCTCTCTTGCTCTCTCGCACTCAGTCTCTCAACTTCAACTCCCTGCAGACGGGCCCTATTGTTGTCCAGTAATACAGTTATTAATAGAGGCCAGCACATAGGCCACCGCAGTCAATCAAACATTATCTGTATATCGAGCCACCTACACAGATGAGACCATCTTGCAAATGTCTGTGCAATGTGTGCGAGAGAATGCAGGGCAAAAGGAGGTATTGTATCATAATTTAATTTGCTAGTGTTGGTGGGATTTTATAATTAAATTATACTAGGGCCAGAATGTAAAGTACAAGGTAGTCCAAATAGTAATATTAATTATCGGGGGGCGGAATGTTATGAAAAAAAAGTCCTAAAATTAGAAAGATCAAAAAAAAATTCCCAAGAAAAAGTTGTAATATTGTGAGTCATAATGGGTTTTCTAGTAAATTTAAAACTTTTCCTCTAAATAAATATCTTAACGTTCTTGTAATTCAATTATTCTTTTTAGTGTGGCCTGAACACTACTTTTTACTTTCAATTATTTGAGCCATGGTTGATTTTAATATATTGGGGTGAGTCAGACATGTGACTTTTGTAAATGTTGAGAAATGAAATTATGCATGTGCATGTATTGAATAAAAGAAACAATGGCCCTGTTTACACGGACATCAATATTCCCAATAGAAAACATCGTAACTCACACGATCTATATTACAAATTTGAATGCCTTAATTAGCGATAACTACATTTAACACAACCGAGAAGGCTTTAGGTCCAAATGAAATCCAAAGAGAAAATGTCTCTTAAAAAAAGAAACAACACTTCTGGGATGACTTATGCTTAAAAAGAAAAGCTGAAGGGAACTCATGACATACGGTATTTGGAGAAATTATTCTTATTATTCTTATTATTATTATTTAATCTTCTGATTAAACTAGTCTAGTTTCAAGTGGGGAAAGCTTAAGTGCCTTAAACCTAATAATGCCCAGGGCACAGACCAAATGCCTGAACCTCAAACTGTTACATCAAGGTATTGCACTAACTAAAGGAGGTGATATATCAGATGTGATTGCACCACACTACGCGCTCACAGCTTTGAAAAGAAAAAGCTGTTACCCAGTTAATGAGGGTTTAAAGTGGTCCTGTTGTAGAATTGGTTTTACCCATGGGGGAAACCAGAAGAATCCGTATGGAGGATTTGTTGTGGATGGTACATGTGCTGAAAATACTGTGATTTATTTCTTTTGGAAAGATTTTTTAAAAATAAAAATAAAATGAATGATGCTATGTAGTGAAACGTATATGACAGTAAGTTTGTATCTTCAGATGCACAAGGGCATTCTTTTGGACCCTGACGGATGTCTTTGCATTTCCCTTCGTGTTCTTTGTCCTCGCATGTCGGCATGTGCACACCTTTGTACCTGCGTGCAATTCTGGTCTGCTGGCCTGCGTCCCGTGTGTGTACGCATGTCTGTGTGTGTGCGTGTGTGTTTGTGTATATGTGTGTGTGTGTGTGTTCCAGGAGAGCCAGTGGTTGGACAGCGTATCTCTCCTGATCAAGGATACATTAGAAGGGGAGATGCTGATGATCGACAATCTCTCTGGTTCTGTCTTCCACCATTACTCCTCCCCTCTACCCATCTGTAAAGACTGCAGGGGCCACCCACAAGAGGTACCACCCTCATGTGACGTTAACACGTGCACATATGCAGCACATGCACAGGAGGGAGGCTAGTTGTTCTCACTGGCCTCCCTTTTTGGGTTAAAAATGTGCATATGGTAGGATATTCCCCATTTGTCAGAGAAAGACAACTGATATCTGATGCAATATGTCAAGTATTGTTCTCAGCCTTCTAATTTTCACAGTATATAACTTTTTAAAACAAGATTGGAAAAAAAAACAATCAAACAGTGTTAGGTTTGATTAATAAGGGATCTATTTTTTTTTACTTTCTTAATTGTGACAAGTGTAAAACAAAATCAAACACTTTAAAATGTAACTGTAACAATTCACGCTGCCTGTTTTTTACTTCACATAATGTCCATTATATATTTTTCAAAAAAGCCAAAGAAACTGCAAAACACACACCCAGAATTAGTCCTTTAATGCGCGATGAACTGAGTTTGAGGTCACACCCGGTGACATCATTTCAAATTGTACCACTTCATGGTCATTCCATTTGGAGACTCCACTTTAAATAGTACATCCTCCAAATAACTCAACACAAACACATTTACATACGTCACAGATCTATGTACACCAATGACATGAGGTGAGGTTCATGGCTGGTGAGGCGCTGACATTCGAGTCAGATTTACTAATTTATGACCCAAACAGAGTGGCACACTTGCCATTAATTTAGCAGCCTGCCCATAAATTCTGGTCAACTGGTATTTTCACACCTGATCTTTGAAACAGATCTTTATTCTCCGGCATTGGTCTTTCTTGATTAATTAGATCCTGTATCAATTGGGGGTCCCGTTTTAGTAAATAGTTATGGTTAGATATATCTTCCATGTTTGGCTTTCATTTGGAGCAAATTTTTATAATGGACAGACTGCTCTTTTTACCTTGCAACCCTGCATGCAAGTTTGTATCATCTTCACAAATAGAGTGTTCACGTGCGCTGTATGAAGATGGAGTAGTCTATTGCATGAGAAGGGAGGGAGGAGCAATCAAAACCAGCATGATAGACTAAGCTTTTTGATGTTTTTAAGTGCGTTAATTAAGACTAAAGCAATGCTTTAAACTGAAGAAAATGTATTAATCTGTTTTTTTGAGATGTTTGGGGACCCCTGGGGATCTCGGGACCTATGACAATTGCCTGGGTTTGCCTAATAGTCAGTTTGCCTTTGTGAGGCAGATTACTGTTTGCCTCGCCTCATACTTTTTATCTAGGGTTTTATGTGACCAGCAAAACTAAAAATGTAACACGCAAATATTAAATACATTCATCTATGTAAAATTGGAGTGCATATTAATCGTCTGAAAATATTGTCTCGGAGACTTGAAGAGAGGCAGAAACAGCCATTTGCCAATTACAGGCATCCTCAACGTAGTTAGTGAGGTGAGTAGTTAGCTTGGTTGCTAATGCCCATGTATTTAAACAAGCAATACGCAAGTTTAAGGAATTTTGGCAATTAAATCATGGACATTATTGGATTTTAAAAGAAAATCAATGTAAATCTCAGAACAGAGAACACAAATTTCAAATAATTAAATGTATTATTTCTTTACTCTTTGTGACGCAGGTGAGGCTCAACCTTCTCTACCTCCCCTGAACAAACGTATCTGATTGATCTAATTAAGCCTAGTGAATGGAAAGTGTTTGTAGACTTAATACAGCATGTCCATGCGCACATGTACAGTATGTCAAGGAGTCAATTTCAGCCTGCTATTCAATGCATTTTGTACAAGGTTTGTAGTATCATCTTTCCAACTAAGCAGACCTGTTCATGAATGAGGCCCACAGCATGTAACTTCCCCTAAAATGCATGTGTACAAGTCTTTCCTCCTACTTGTGGGTTGTTTTGTTGACAGCAGGTTGCACATACGAGATAAACTTGCCAACGTGTTGTCCTGTGCCAGTGTTGTCCATCACTGCGACAAAGTGCAGTGGGCCAGCTCAGAAGAAGCAATAACTGGGCCCAACACCTCCTCACCTGTCAGTGTTGTTTTCTACCTGTCTGCAGATGCTGTCAAACCATCAACCTGCCCCCCCACCACTCCTCTCCATATTTCTTCTTCCCTTTGGTCAATCTATCTCTGCTGTATTAACCTTTATCGGTGTGTCTGTGTGTAAGAAGGTGGGTGTTCCTCAAACAGCATCCGTCATCGCCTCGAGTTACTGTATGTGCACTTTTTTGTTTTGTGTTTGCGGGGGACACAACAAAGGTGCATTGGGACACAATATCCATCAGTGTACTGCCTAATGAGGACGTGGGATCATCCCCAGGGTGAGGCTGACTACATTTTAGTCTGCAGGGGGCTGTTGAGTGCTGCAGTGAAGGTGTTCTCTTTCATTCAGTCCCTACAAGAGTCTCTCCGCACTACACACAATTGCAGATTCCACAACATGTCTTCTGGGGTTAATTGCGGAAGACGCCCTCTTATGAGAGGCATCATTAGTTTCAAAAGCTACTTTTAAAATGTTTATCAAGCTGAACAAATGACAACATAAAAGGTATAGGAAAGAAAATAAAAACAAATAGCGTTTTACAGGTATGCAGAATGTGACATCTTCAATACAAATGCATAAATATCTGTATGTAATGTGGTCAAACATTGTATAGATTTTATATATCTTGCTTCAGTTTTATGCAGAGAGCAATAGATGTTTTTATCAAGTTGATAGAGCTATTATACAGTTGAACCTCCAAAGTCGAACAATTTGTTCAATAACAAATGGTTGAATTCCAAGTTATGCTAATTTCAGAAAAATTTTCACATGGAAAGTAATTTTAAATGAATTGCTTTTTTTTTTCAGGCTCAAGCTGTTGCCATCATAAAATCTTTTTAACTGTACAGGCAATGTTTTAATTAACATTTTGACATTCCAAACTGGGCGTCACGGTGGTCGACTGGTTAGAGCGTCTGCCTCACAGTTCTGAGGACCGGGGTTCAATCCCCGGCCCCGCCTGTGTGGAGTTTGCATGTTCTGCCCGTGCCTGCGTGGGTTTTCTCCGGGCACTCCGGATTCCTCCGACATCCCAAAAAACATGCATGGTAGGTTAATTGAAGATTCTAAATTGCCTGTAGGTGTGAATGTGAGTGTGAATGGTTGTTTGCTTATATGTGCCCTGTGATTGGCTGGCAACCAGTACAGGGTGTACCCCGGCTCCTGCCCGATGATAGCTGGGATTGGCTCCAGCACTCCCGCGACCCTTGTGAGGATAAGCGGCTCAGAAAATGCAAACTCCACACAGGCGGGGGGGGGGATTGAACCCCGGTCCTCAGAACTGTGAGGCAGACGCTCTAACCAGTCACCAGCTGTGCCACAACATTAAAAACAAATAAACAAAATTAGGTTTTCCATTGCATCACAAAACAAGTAAAACTTGTGGCGGTAGTCCTTTAGATGCTCACTGAACTGGAATGAATATTTGCTAACGATGATGATAATTTTTTAACTCCAAATTTTGTTTTACTTTTGCGAGACATTTTTCTAGAACATATTGGTTTAACCTCAAATTGTACCACTTATGAAGCATTCAACTTTGGAGGTTCACATGCATAGTTGTGCTTAAAAATCAAAGCTAATTGGCAGTACAAATAGATTTTAAAATTTTGCGATAACGCCACCTCAGATTGGAAAACGTCATATGTAGAGTATGCTGTGTTGTAATTGGACGGATTCCTGGTTAAAAGGAAGTAGCATTGTTTTGAGGAAGTAGCCTGTTCTCATGAGAGTTTCGTAGGATTTGGGGTGCCGGGGGAAGTAATGCTCTTTAACTAGTGGTGGTTTTTTATGAATTCATTATTTGCCTTAGTCTTTATTTCCTAACCACTTTGAAATTATGGCAAAATATTTTGTCTGACATGCGGTGGTTTTGTGAAATGTGTCGTGACAGGACAGCTGTAGTACAGTGCCTAACTTTTTATGATAATTTCCTACTGAGTTCTGCTAAGAACACACTGGACAATAAAATTGTCAACAGCTGCTGAGGCACATCCAAGCTTGGTGGCGTTGTAACTATAGTGAGTGTGACATTAGCCTCTTTTTGGACCGATGTATTGCAAATACAGTATATAATACGTGTGGAGCAATAGATCTGTAGCAGACCAGGTTAATGATACAATCTGCTACTGCTGCTGTGAAGCTTTGCCACCAATAATAACAGGTCACTTCCTTACACCAGATCAGGATGGCGGAGACCGAGCAGGCTTCACTGAAGTCGGAGCAACTCTCGGATAAATCTTCTTCTCCCGCCCTCCCTGATGACCTCAGCCTGGACGAGCACACGGCCTACCAGCTGCTTGTACGAGAACGCAAGGTTGGTGGTGGATGAAGTGAGGTGAAATTGTTGCTGCGCGTAGAATGCCGCGGAGATCATCTCTCGTGACTGGTCCGTTTTAGTCACATGCTGTGATGATGTAATCAGCGTCCCTCCTGGTTCTCGATCGATTTTGTAGCATAATTAAATGTATCATCTGGTCATCTAGGTCCATTTGTTCGAGCAGACTCTGTTCCATGGTCGCCATTGTTGTTGCTTTGTTCCTTGTTACAGAAAGTAAAGTAAAAACCGCTACCGGAAAAAACGGCCAATACCTGCCGTAGCGACACCCAAGACTTGGAGGAGAACTGCAGCATACTTTCAAAACAGCAGGCGTGGGTTGCGCTCGAGTATAAAGGCAAACTGCGTGCGGGATAGTATTAAGAAGCCTTAATTGTGGCTGGCTCATTAATACATGTTTATAATCTTCAATTAACACATATTTAATTGGGGTGCGACACTCTTTTGATAAAGTAGCCTATTTAGTGGCGAGCGTCCTCACTATTAACTAAGGTTAAAACAAAGTGCAGCTTCAAGGACCAAATAGGAGCAGAAATTCTAAAACTGTTATGTTTATCACATGCTAATGAAGATGGTCAGTGATGGTGTAGTGGTTCACTCACTTTGACTCCTGTGCAGGCAGCGTGGGTTCAGTTCCGACCCAGTGACAGTATGAACGTCAGTGTGAATGGTTTTCTGACTGTATATGTGCCGTCTGCCTGAAGTCATCCGTGATAGGCTGGCTCCAACTCCCCACGACGTTGAACAGCGTAAGCGGTATAGAAAATGGATGGATGACAGCGGTGACATAACTTTTAGAATTAAGCATATTTTGTGCAAAAAAAAAAACATGAAGAATATTTCCATAATTTGAACAACACGATTATGTTTCCACTCTTTAACAGAAATTCGAAAAGAGTAGTGAAATGACAAGCTAGAATAACTGCACTCAAATGTGAGTTTATCCATAACTTTTTTTAATAGAGCCTGTCATTAGATATTACATTGGCCTGCTGCTTAGCGGCCGATTCATTAGTAAGATAATTACCAAAATCACTGCATTATAAAATTGCATCAATTAAGAAGTTATCAAGATGTGTCATGTTAATTTCTTCCTTTGTGAAACATGATATACTACTTCATCAAATAATGAATTATTCAGGGTTTATGCAAAACCTTGTCATTAATCCTAGATCTTAATTCTCGATGACATTTTGGGCAACTCCATGCTTCCAACTTTGCAGCATTAGTATGGGAAACGACATACAGTAGCATCCCCAAAGCTAGGTCTGTAAAGGCGTGCTTGGACAAGTTTGGTGTGAAAGAATCTCACTGGCCCATGACTTCAACCACATCAAACACTGTTAGGATGGATTAGAGTGGAGATTCCAGGCCCCCTATCGGGTCCCAAAAAAAACATGTTTTCCACATAAGTGGATGAAAATACCCACAGACACCTCCATCATCTTGTAGAAAGAAGTGAGGAACTACAACAAAGTACGATACCATATATATTTTGTTACAGTGTATCGTGGCCTTCCACTCCATTCTAAACATACACTGACCACCACAACAACTGCATCATCATATTGGTGTAATTGCTCCAAGTATTATTTTTTATTTGGCACATATGTCCTACTTTACCATGAGGATAAACACTAACATTACACTGTAGCCATTTGTTTCTGTATTCATTCCAGAACTCAATACCAAATGACCATTAGGAGTGTTTTAATGGCTATCCTCTGCTCTCTTGTGAACTATGAACATTAGCTTCAACATTATATATGTCTATATTTTTATTGCTTGTAGAATTATCTTGGCCTAAAAGGGATACTCACACTAAGCAACACATATTGTCTTTCAGCCCACTTGACACCTAAGGGCTCTATTTTCGTGACTGGCGTAAATCTATAGATGGCGCGTGGTGTAACTGCACACAGGCGGGTTAGACCTGCTGTTTATAATTTCAAGGACCAGCACACCCGGGCGCATCTCCTGCCCTAACATTTGCGCTGTCGTGGGCGTGAACACAGCCGAGTTTAATCCTGTCCAATCGAACCGGCTCCTCTCATTCCCTTTAAATGCAGCACTAGTGATGCACTGATAGTCTTTGACATGGCGGAAGAAGAAACTGATTTGCTCGAGTTGTGACATTGAAGCGCGCAAAATATGTTTATAAGGAATTACAAGCAGACCTCCATGGGCAGATGATTTAAATTTGGCTTAGGGGGGGATATCACAGATTCTGATTCTGATTCTGATCTACGCCGTGAAGTGGGCACTTGGAGACCCCCCACACCAATCGTCCATGCACCCCGTGCCAGCCAATGCAATTATTTAAAAGATAGAATAATGATGACAAAAATAATAATAATAAAGCATTCAATGAAATGATTCTGAGGGTTTGATGGCCACTCTTCACATATGTATGAATGAAATACATGTGACATACCCACTATATATGTCCGCAAAGCTCGTGTATTTGTCTGCCTATGTGGCTCGATCAAATTCATCAAAATCGCGTTAGACCAGCGGTACACCTTGCGCCAAAAGTCAGACATGGTCTGAGCAGGCGTGAGTTTAGACTGACTTTCAGCCACCAAATTGTCACATGCACCGGGGGGATGTAAAAGTGAGACACCCTCATTATGTCGGTACGCCCAGTTTGACGCAGACCAGTCTGCCAAATGGGCAAACACATGCAGCGAGCCTTGTGCTTGCACGAAAATCAGGATACACCATTTTTGTGCTTCAGGGCAGTTGCACAGTCTACGAAAATAAAGCCTTTAGTGTGAGTGCTCTAAGCAAGTTTGCTACACTTGGAAAAGGTGGACCATGGTCATTCACTCACAAATGTAGACCTCATTTACATAACTACTGGTACTATAATGAGGTTTTTTTCCTTGCCGTAATAGTAATGAATACTAACTACTAGAAATATGCACAATCACGTGCAGACCCACAGTGTCGATGTCTTATCGACAGTTATATGAAAAAGTATGTGAACCCTTTGGGGTAACTTGGATTTCTGCCTAAATTGATCTGATTTTCATCTAAATCACAATAGAAAAACTGTTATATGTAACTGCAGTAGATATTGTTTCATTTTTCGATATTTAAGTGCAGTGCTAATGTTCAAACTGCATAATACTACATTGGCTTGGTCATGTTTATGATGAACACTTATTAGGCCTACTATCAGATCACGTTATGACCAATTTACACAGAAATCCAGGTCCTTTTAAAGGGTTCACATACATTTTCTTGCAACAGTGTGTAGAAATAATCCAGTCAAAAAGTCTACAGCAAACTTGGTCATTCACAGGTACATTAATGCGATCACTCCTCTGGCCAGTTATGATCGATAACAGTCACCTTGCACAGTAGAAATCAACAGAATGCAACATTGTGTAATGAGGTGGTGACATAAACGGGGCAACATGTGAATGCTTGGGCGCAGCCAAGTCCAACACAGTTAGAATGGCATAAAGTGAGTGCTCCCTGAAATATCTGCCATCTCTGTCCAACACTTTAACACCTTCTCGCGAATAAATCTCTCTGCCAGGTTCTCCTGAGTTGCGATCTCTCGAGGCTCACGCACTGCACCCTCTTTTTCCCGTTCGGAGTTATCTTATGTGCACCCTCTCGGCACCTCCTCCCCGCCATAGCCCCATTTATCTCTATCCTTGATCATCCATCCTTTCTCCTCCTTAATTGGGTAATACTACTTGTTCCTGGATAGCGAGATAAGCCTGCAAACATTTCTCCAAAACCACATCTCATTAAAGGAAGTGCAGAAGTGAGGGAAAAGAAGAAAAAGACATACCACCAGTCTGGATTTTAGGTGGTTTACAATGTGTAAGCACTTCCTTTGGTTTGGCCTGGTGAAAATTGTTCTTTGATACAAGGGGCCAGACAGTTGAAATTCATGGCGCGACTGCAAGTTCAGTGCTGAAAAACACAGTATGTTATACGACAACAGTATTTTCAGCCTGAAAACACATACCTTTGAAGACAGGTATGAAAGTGGAGTGAGAACATTGAAACTGGTAAAAAAAAAAAAAAAAAACTGACTCAAAACAGAAATGGGATTAAAACACAGTGTACAATCACTACATCCCAACTCTGTCCAGTGGAGTAGCATTACTTACTTGATTCACATATGATATCTACGCCAATGAAGGGCATTCAACAGAACCAAGAGGACAAGCAGCGGTGCACATGGATGCAGTGTTTCTTTGCAAAGTGTCATTGCCAGCTTTTTCAGTTACCTTTCCTTGTGCGTGAAATTGATAGATTTATGAAGCAGAACTCAATCCATTTCTATCAGCAGAGCAATCACATACACTCACAAAGACCTGACCTTTGTTGTGATAATGCATTATATTAAAATAACAAAATACTAAATTATATGCTTATAATCACTGCTCTATTTTACAAGCGCTGATATGAAAAGAGTTGAATAATAATGTTAATTAATGGTCCGTTTTCCAATCTAGCAGCCTTGTTTTCAACCGAGAATTTCTTTTTAATTTTTTTTTTTATTTTTTATTTTTTTTTTTACAGCATGCAATTCTGAATTTGTTAACAATGCAAATTGCTAGGGCTAATTTCAGTTGTTATACAGGGACATTCAAACAAGTCAATGAATGCATCCTTAAAATATGTCGGAGAAGACTATTTCCTCAGTTCCAGGTTTCCTGCTCCCTTCCAGGGAAAGTGCAGCAGTGGATCTTGCAGCTCTGAAGAGGCAGTAGGAGGAGGAAATCAGCAGGTCCACCAGACAGTTGTCCAGAGCCAGGTCCAAGGGCTAGGCCACATCTCCAGGACTATCTGCAAAGTAGAGATGGAAGCTGTGCTACAGGATATAGAAATGCAAACAAATTCACCAAATATGTGCTCACCTTACTACAGCCCAAGTGAGTAAACCCAGTCAATGAAGTGCATATTTTCAGACATAAATGGGCAGGTAGTGGACTACAGTTTACCATATGCAAAATGAAATGATTGTCTTAAGGTCATCATAAAAGAGGCGGGGTGCCTTAAATACATTAATACATGCCGAAAAGCATTAAGCAACAGCTCTATCGTCGAGTGGATCTTGATTGTGCAGAATAATTTCCTTCTCAAGGTGGTCTTTCCAGCGGCACCAACAAGGAGAGAAACACAGAGGGGAAAGAAGAAACCAGCAGCGTCTCTCCGCTGCTCTCCCTGCCTGCTGAGTTCTTCCACTCGACAGGAGCAGCCATCCCCGCACCGCCCCGCAGCAGAAGCCTGAGGTTGTCGAGAGGCCTTAGGTTGACCTCCCCTGCTTCATGGGCTGCATTCCGTTCCCCTGGAGGCCATAGCAAGATACTGTGTACTCAGGTAAAGGGGAAAGGGATAACAGGAGTATAAAGTACTATAGTATTAAAGAGAAGAGATATTTAGATACTCAGAAAACAGCCAAAAACAATAAATAAAATAAACTAACTCATACTGTAATTTCTTTCCCAACTCTCCATGTGTCGGCAGTATCCATCCCACAGTGACTCATCACTCGCTACTGGCAGCTCTGAAGGCAGCCTCCAGACCACCCTGGAAGAAGGACTAAGCTTCAGCGTCTCTCCACCACAGAACATGGACTTGCCAGCAGCTCCTTTACCACATCACTGCCCACCGCGTGAAGACAACACTAGCAATTCTTCCCCGGTCCAGACCCTGAAACTGAGGCCGAGCCCCTCATCGGCTCTAACCCTGCAGGCCACTATTGGCCAACAGCGGAGCCAAAGCAGTGGGCGAGGTAGCACAAGCCCGGGCTTCACACGGGACGACTCCATTGACCCTTCAGATGAGGACCTGGGCATAGTTATCGGGTCCTCCATTGGTGGTTGTGGGTCAAGTCAAGCGGGCAACAGTGAACACTTGTCAGAGACAATGAGCAGCCTGTCCCTGACATCACTGCTGTCACCCGGTTCCCTAGCATATCCTGGAGGAGCAGTGAAAAAGTGCAATAGCACGGGAAGCCTGGACCAAGGGGGGATGCTGCTGTCATCCAGAGGAAGAGAGACCCGCAGGGAGATTCTAGGCCTGGAGCTTATGGACCCCCAGGGTTTCTTGGCCAACCCCTGGTCAGGGGTATTAGCCGAGGCAAGAGGAGATGGAGATGAAATAGGAGACGGACCACAAGGGTTCAGAGGGAAAAGCTCAAGCCAAACAACAGTAGGACCTTTTCGCAAAAACAGATGAAACCGACTGCTTTGTGTCTATGTTCCTTGGATATGAACCCTTTGCTGTCCCTTGCACTCTCAATTCCCACTAATGAAAGAGAGGCTTGCCTGTATTTCAAACCCTGATCTTTCCCCCATGGACCCCCCTCTATACATTTGTGATGAGCCAAAGACCTATCTTGTGCAATTGTGCAACCTAGCGAGCTGGTCTTGGTCGTGCTGCAGTGTGGTCGAAGCCTGCAAAGTTGGGGCCTAAGGGCTAGGATAAGCGCAAGTAGAGTTTCTATGAGAGGAACCAGGTAGCCTGTTATTCCAGGGAGTTGTCTAGAGGTTAAACAAGAGTTTAAACTCGAAGAGACATGAGAGCTTGGCTCCTTTTCTCCAAGGCAGGTCATGTTCACTGATACTGAAAATGCAAAAATGGAGGCATCCAAACTGAAATAGCTATCCATACCAACAGATACTGTTTTGTGAGGCAGTGCAGCAGGTAAGTTGGAAAGAGGCTTCCAGATGACAAAATATACAGTAGCTAGGTTAAAGGTAGACTAGGGACAGGAATGTCAGGTCACTTGTTTGGCGGCGAAGGCAGAAAGCGGATCTAATATCCATCTGTTCCGGCAGACGGAAACAACGGGTCCCACTCTCTCTGGCTCGAGACCTTCTGCTGACATCACAGGAAAGTGTGGGGTGGAGGAAAGTTCACAAATGTGGGTGTGTGCGTGTGAGAGCACTGTCTCCTCTATCCAAAGCATTAAATTAAATAGTTCTCATCCATTCAGCAGCTTTTTTTTTGTTTTTTGTTTTTTTAAAGGAGGTGAGTACTAATGAGATCAGATTGCTGAGGTATGATCTTAACCTTGGTGTTATTTGTACTTGATTTTTTGTTTGTTTGTTTGTTTATATATATCAAGCGTCTCTCACTAGATGGTTTGGACTTTATAGCCAGTGAGATATAAAGCACACTCCTTTTGACACTGCTTCCTCTCACAGTGTTGAAGAGTTTGAGATCAAAGGACGAAACCACAAAGGTTGCAAGGGACCTTGACTTGCATGATGGAAATGCATTTAACTTAATCAAGATTTTTACGTATATACAAATGTGTCCAGATGTCAGTGTTGGGTGATGACCATGTGATTTCTATTCCGCTATTTCTTGTAGAAAGAGAATAGGCACATGCAAATTGCGGCCATTACCTAGTTCCTGTTCCATTCCAATCCGTGACATAATTTTGTCCGCCAGCAGCTTCCAGTTTTATAACATTTTTTTTAAAGTGTCTGCAAAACAATGAAGCAAAAAAATTTTTGGGGTTTGCAATTGTTCGTTCCTGCATATCGCTTAACAATGCAGTAAGTCCTTCTTTTTAGTATCATGGTGAGTTATAGCAGATGGGAACATCCATATTCACTCAAGCATAATGCCCATTAACATATTGTTTTGGTTTCGGTTTGAAATCGTGTGTTTATTATTGCCTTGTCACCCAGATTAACGAATATCTCCTTTGCTACCCATCTGCTGTTGTAGCGATGCAGCATAACACTGAGCACAAGTGTGTGTCTGTTAATGCAAAATGATTTGGGATTTTTGCCACTTGCTGAATCACTTCGAGCCTGAGTTTTAGAGCTACGATCATAACCTTGATTTTGAATTTATCAAAAATAATGAGGTGGTGTAAAAAAAAAATGTTCTCTCAAATCATGCAAAATCACTCATATATGTGCGTGCCGGCGTGCATGTGTTTGTAACATGACTTCAGGTGAGGTGACTGCATTTTCCTAATGTTTCCGTCAGTGAACTGTGTCATGGTGTTGATAATGAGGATGTGGAGGATGATGATGATGATGACAATGATGATGCCTGAGAGTTAAGGTTAAAACGTTAAACGCAGAACAACCAAGGGCTGTTTTAGCTTGAAAGGTTTATCATCTTGTCCTTTCTGAGACAAATGTTAGTGAATATGGCAACAAAGGTTAAAGCCTGACTACACAGCAATAAATGTTCTTTGTGTATGCCCTGACTAACTGATGTTGATGTGATTTTTAATCATCTTATTCAAGTCAAGTTTATTTGTAGAGCCCTTCATCACAAAAGAGTGTCAAAGGGCTTTACAGGCCAACAGAAAACAAAGATTAGGCAAGGAAAAAGTCAAAACACCATTTGGGGATAAAACAAGAACCAATACTCATATTTGTTGTCTCTACTTTTGACAAATCATCATGCCATTGTTAATTTGAGTTAAAGTTTTGGACATATGTTATATTATTCTGAGACAGAAATTCTTCCCAGTTGTCGTGGTCATGTGTCCTAATACTTTTGTCCATATTGCGTAGGTATATTGTGGTTTGACTGAATTCAAAACATATTTTCATAAAAAAAGTTTTGAGTTGTAAAAAATAGCAACAACACCTAAACATAACACCCACAAAAAATATTCGGTTTATTAATGTCTTAATGGGCTCTTGTCAATGAGGTTATGATTGATAAAGCCTGCATGTGATGACACATTATTATAACTCTTCCCATTCCCATCATTCTCTTAGACATTTACAGTCATGAGCGACACACATGCACAACACATACATACATCACTGCTGAGTACTGAAACCGCATCCAGTAATTCATCAGGGCAAAGTGCCCTAGGGGGTTGTCCTGAAGCATCGATGGTATCACAGTCTCCGCTGAGAAAAAGCAGCATGTAAATGTGGCGCAACAAAAGGATTACTGTCATTTCTCATGCATAATATGCACTCGAGTATAATATGCACCCCCAAAATTGCACTTTCGCGGCTGAATTCTCCTTCTACCAATGTATAATACCTACCCCCAAATTGCTGGTATCCATGCTCAACAATTGAAGTATTATCCGCGTAGTCATTTGTAGTTTATTAGCTATTTCTAAGAAATTTGAAAATTCTCTGAATTAAACCAGAAATGCCTACCGTTGCATATACACCAAACAAAACAAAAGCAGACTATGGAATTATTATTATTATTGTGATCACTGTGCATTATCGCTTGAATGACTGAAGTATCAAAAGTATGGATATTTTGAATTGTGAATCGATTTTAAAGCATATAGGCGTGTGTGCGTGCGTGCGTGCGTGTGGGTGGGTGGGTGTGTGTGTGTGTGTGTGCATGTACTGTATATGTACTGTGTATGTATAGCAACCCTGTTTTGACTGTGTCATAAGACTGTGATGTCGAAGAGTTGTACTCAGAGTACTGTATGTACCAATTGATTGCATTTAGCCTCACTTTGTTACATCATCAAAGTGTAACAACAGTCACCTTTAAAATCTCTCATGGGTGCACAACTTGCTTGCAACTATGCTTCAGGCTCCTTTTCTGACAGGCATACACACTGGGCTACGCTAAACTTCCATCTTCTCTGCTGTGGATGCCACTTTGTACTCCCTTGTAGCTCCCAGTGTGAGTTTATAAAGCTTGTCAGAGGCTCAGTGCTAATGGCTGAAGCTTATCACTTCACAACCTGCTTCCAAGTGCCCCACCGTCACCGCAGCCTCCTCCCGTCTTCTCCATCTTCTGCTGCTTCTTTACTGTTGCTGTGTGTTCCGAGAGAGGGGAGGTGTGACAAGCTGAAACCTTGAGCTTGGGAACAGTGCTGACACTGCTGTTTTCTGCGCCAACGTGCTTTCATCATGATGGATTGCTGACAGCTTTCCTCAACACCTGGCCCGCTGCTTTGTGAGATAATGCTCCATGCACAAAAAACAGTAGCAATGTTGAAGAAATGGTTTGTGCTGTAAAAGATTTGTTTTGCGAGGAACTGCGGCGGTTCACTCATTTGATGGGCTGCCTTTGCGACAAGCCGAATTTAAATCCCAATTCAAGCGTTTCCATCTCGGCTTGGATTCAGACTTCTGCAATTTCCTGTAACATGAAAAAAAAAAAAAACACGCCTGGCAAAACGTCTGTGACATTTCTGCGGTTCGTGTATTACATTTGCTGCAGAATAGTAAGACTGCCAAAGAGCATCAGAAGAAAAATACATGCATGCCCTGTGTTTGACTCAAATACTACAGTATATCAAATAAACCTTTACTGATCACATGCAGCTATACATTACATAAATCAGTGGTTGGCCATGCATTTGGCACCTGGACCTTCGGTGGTGGACTTACCCGACTTCATTTACAGCTTAATACCCTCACTATCACTTGGTAATTATAGAAATCATGAACACTACAGAATACAAACACACAATATGACAGCATGCAACTGTGCTACATTCATCATCTGAAGAGTTCAGAATCAATATTGACATAATAACATGATAACATGATACAAATATAAAAGGTAAATAAAATACATCACACTCACCAGAAATGTTGCTTATTAAATGTTATGTTAGTCAAAGTTGGCTGTAACAAAACAAGATGGTAAAGATAAAATGGAGAAAATATGGCTAGTGACATTACCAAGAACTGGACGTCCCGCCAAAATTGATGAAAAGAGAAGAAAACTGCTCTGGGAGGCCATTTTTGGCCATAATTCCAAAATGTGTATGTTTAGTGCAAACACAACACTTCTCATCACAAAAAGAACACTTTACCTACAGGGAAGCATGGTGGTGCCAGCATTGTGCTTTGGTGTTGGCATTTGAACAGGGGTGTGTAGACTTTATATATCAACTATAAATGGAGGTCAATGCTTTTGATAGTTTTTAGGCCAGGAGAAAAGCCCTTGCTGACCCTCCCGGCCAAAGATTATCCTAATTTCCCTTAACATCATGAGTGAGAACATACTGGGCATGTAACAAATGATTTTTTTCAACAAAATAAAATTAAATGAGCCATTGAAAAGTTCACATTAATTCTTTACACAGCACAAAAGTACAAACCATACATCATCTCTTACAAAGCAAAAAGTAACAATGCTGTGTTTGCAATAAACTTTGCTCTGCTGCAAAAGAATAGGGCACACAATAATGTTTACCTTCCAAATGAGGGAGCACGAAAAGCAACAAAGGCAGGGTTTTTGTACGCATGCAATTAAATTGATGTTTGGTTGCACTTTTAATCATCTCAGTGGACTTCAAAGAATATTTTCATTTAAATTAAAGTTGCCTAGTGTGTATAGTTTGGCCTGGATGACATCAGCAATGTACTTTTTAATTCTTTAGGTGAGGTTGCAGAAGCAAATACATTAGCGATTGACACTTGTGCAGTGCCGCCGCATTCCTTTTGAGTGGGGAGGTTTGAGCTGCAGCCGCTCATGCACGCAATGCTCTCGAAGAGCAGTGAGAGTAAAAATAAGAGGCAGATCATCTTCTTCAAATCGGAAACTCACTCAAATTCACGTTATGCATGAGACAAGGTTGTGGCGAAGGGCGAAATATCAAGACACTCATGAATTTCAAATTCTCACATAATTGCATCACATTACAAATACCAGAACACAGCTACATGCAGAAATGAAAGAAGACTCTTGTGTCTCCTGACACCGACAGCCTGATATAAAAAAACGGAGTGCTACAAAACTTCGCATTTCATTTAAACATGACTATTTTGTCGAAAGTAAATATGTTTAAAGTCTTTTAAATTTGAACTTAGCATTTACCTTGCAAGCTAACAGACTTCCGGGGATCCTCTCAGCCGTCTCCCCTGCAGGCGCCATTTCCTCGCTTGGGAACTGAAGTAACGACAGAGGGCTGCTCTGTAAATTGTAGCATTCAGGGAAGATGTATTTTCGGGGTGTAGCCATCGCTCGCTACCGAGCTAACTGCACGCTGTTTTTGTAGAAATGGGCCTAGTAATAATAGCCAACTGATAATAAGTAAATTGCAATTGCACCGGATAACTACTGATAAGAACCAAGGCGTTCATGTTCTTGGGGGGACTCATGACAGACGTCGTTCTATCCACGGCCAAAAAAAGATGGAAAACTGAAATGGTGAAAAACAGTTTAACGTTATATCTACTTTGTACACAGTTGAGTAGGCTACTGTACAGTTCTCAATCTTTGCACATAGTTTAAGTAATTATTTCAAACATGTAGAAAGTATTGAGAAACAGATCGCTGAATTCACTTTACAGGGTCTTTAAAAACATTTTCTCACATAACCCAAACAAAAGACATTATTTATTTATTTGTTTGTTTGTTGTTTGTCTGTTGTGTTATGAAAGTTGTCATATATTGCTTTATAGCTTATCTTTTCCTTTTTTTCCTTACTAAATACTGTGTACTATATGGATCTCTGTCATTTCTCAAATAATTCCTAACCTGGTCAAATTTTGTCAATTTGGTCAAATGTGGGCAGCACGGTGCCCGACTGGTTAGAGCGTCAGCCTCATAGTTCTGAGGACAGGGGTTCAATCCCCGGCCCCGCCTGTGTGGAGTTTGCATGTTCTCCCCATGCCTGCATGGGTTTTCTCTGGGCACTCAGGTTTCCTCCCACATCCCAAAAACATGCATGGTAGGTTAATTGAAGACTCTAAATTGCCCGTAGGTGTGAATGTGAGTGTGAATGGTTGTTTGTTTCTATGTGCCCTGCGATTGGCTGGCAACCAGTTCAGGGTGTACCCCGCCTCCTGCCCGATGATAGCTGGGATAGGCTCCAGCACGCCCACGACCCTAGTGAGGAGAAGCGGCTCAGAAAATGGATGGATGGATGGATGGATGGTCAAATGTGAATTTTTATATTGCTCTATTTTTGTTTAGATATTAGTAAAACTATGTTCACTGTTTTATTATTTTCACTGCTTATGATTAATTAGAAGGCTCTAGAATATTACTTGGATCCTTTAGAATGGTAAAGAATATTGTTTCTCAAAAATTTTTCTGATGAAATGAGAGCTTTGAATAATTTTCAAAATGTAAAAGAACAACACCTCCACATCAGCAGGGGGAAGCAGCTTGGTGTTCACCGATTAAAAAAGGAACTCAGAAGATGAAGAATTTTAGCTGTTTTCCGCACTATTGTCATTCTGGAACGTTAGGGTTAATTCTTTATAATCCATGTTGACATTGTTTCCTGCTGATTTAGTCTTGCTTTTTTGTTTTCCTCACCAATGACCTCGACTGCTGATTTAACATGTTAAAGGAAATAAGATTAGGAATTGTGCCAACTTGCAGGACACCATGTAAACATGTCCAGCTAAACACGTACTAATGGCCCACTGCCAGCTTGATGTAGAAAGCCCTTAAACAACAATATGTCAGTTAAGGTACGTATTATGATGTGTTCCTTTGGAACATATGATAGTGTTGCTTAAGCACTATTTGCATTACTGGACTATTTAAAGTCTTAAAAGACATGAACACCTACTGCGGTGCAAAATGTAGAACTGTTGTTCATTTTGAGCCTCACAAACTCACTTTAGTCTTAAGTGTGTGTGTAGTGCTGTTAATGTGCTTGTAAGGCGCACCCATTAAACACCCGCCTCCATCTGCAGGTTCATGTGAGGTATTCTGCTTCCTGGGAGCTTTTGTTTCCCCTCTCAAATTTATCAGTGCAATTAGGCGCTCTGCTAAGCGTGTACTGTGTAGGCCCACACTGGGCAAGCTCCTCCACTGCACTACTCTATATGTGAGTGCGTTAGCGTGTGTGTGTGTGTGTGTGTGTGTGTGTGTGTTTGTTCGCGCGCGTGCGTACGTGGGTGCATGTATACGTGCGTTTTGGGTGGTACAACATGGTACAACAATGAAGGGATGCAAGTCTAAATTTGGAATTGCCTTTTTGTATCCTTCATTGTAGGCAAGGAAACGTGCACCATCCCAGCCATAGCAAAAGCCCAAACCAAGAGGTTGGAAAACGTGGTCCTCACAGCGACATAAAACGTGTATCCGTTTGAGTTCGTGAAAATTAAAGAGTAGGCCTTCATTACAAACTGGAGTTTGAGCAACTGCTTGATTGGAAATTAGGCACAATCCTTTTGTTGCAGACTCCATCAGAAAGCCTATTTCGTTACATATGTTGCCTTTGGTTCCTACTGTGTGCTCACATACTGTATAAAGCGACCAGAAGTCAGAAAGACAACTTACGAAAGCAAAAATGCCAAATAAATGAATAATTAAATACTTGAGGGAGAGTAGCAGAGAGACACGGGTAGTGCTTTGCTTTACTTCAAACTGGACTAGTGCAAGTAAATTGTCCTTTTTTAGTGTCTGAGCATATGTTATATCCACAGGGGCCAGGGAAGTGAAATTGAAGCCAACAACTTCAAAAGTGATGCATGTACACAACAAGAAAATATTAGAGGTAAGAACTGGCTGAATAAAAAAAAATATTGGGAATTATGCTTTACCCCCATAAAATAAGTCAAATGTTTGTTTATCCGTTAAATGATACTTCACAACATGTTGCAAAGTAAAATTAATTTCTTCTGTTTAAAATTGTTCTACAGTAAATAAATTATACAGTAAGTCACTGTTATGAATAGCTGAATTGTTTTTTTCCGAAGTCGCATATACACTAGCTTAAAATCATGAATGACTTTCACTTAGACCCATTATCTTAAACTACACAGATACGATATACAGTGATGCCTTGAGATATGAGTGATGCAACTTACAAGCTTTTGATATTAAATTATTAATTTTTTTTGCTTTGATTTGTTTGCAAAAAATTGAGATATGAGCGCTACACGATGGCAGTGAACTCAACTCACTTCACAACATACTGCAGTTTGAGATAGTAAACAGTTTATCAAAAAGTGGGCTTCAAACTGGCCAAATAAAAAAGTCTGTGCAAAGCTGCTGCATGTCACAAGTGGCCTGTGTGTCCGGCCGCCCGTGTGTACTGATTGTACTGATTGACATGTCTTGTCATGCCTTCTGTCTCTACAGTCTTTGATTGGCTGGTTCTCCTCGCACCAAGTCGGTTTCGAAATAATAATTAAAATTAAATTAGAGGCATGAGATGGAGCCAGAGAGGGATGATTTTTCAATAGCTCATTTCAATTATATTCTTCTGTCAGGTCATACAGTTTTAACATACTGTAAATGACAGAAGGTGTTGTGTTGTTTTTTTTTACCTTTGAACTCCACCTTTACTGTAATCAGATAAAACTGACTATTCTCAAACAGTAATCCACCTATTAGTGATTCTGTATTGGTAAATCCACCTAGTTGCATTTTGTATTTTTTTTTAACAAACTGTTAAAACTGTTATTTGCTGGAAAAACTCACCTATTTGCGTTTTTTGTGTACTTTTGATAGCATGCTAAAATGTCACAAGATAGCACCAAAGCCATCTCTAAATAGGAATTGGTCTCAAGGAAGTATGTTGACGTGATACATCTAGACTGAGAGACAAGCTCTGCTTGTTGAGGAAGAGTGAAGTTTAGCCTGGGTTGTTAGTGCAAGTGATGAAAGTATTCACCACATGTGGATGTCCACCCACACTTCAGGTGAATAATTTCAAAATCAAATCATCTGTAAGCAATTTATATTTGAGGATAATGCATTTGAAGTGATATTAAACTGTTTTGGGATCATAGTTTATGATTGAAATAGGCAATTGTAAACAATAGGGGGGGAGTCAATTAGTCACATTTTTTCGCTATTCACAGTAAGGCTCAGTCACCATACTGTCCAGTGTGTTTTCTCACCCTGCTAGCACCTCTTCTGCCTCTGTCCTTAGACAGTGTGCTTTCCAGTGGCAGGGCACAACACATATCAACAAACCCCCATTCACACGCACATTCACACCTATGGGCAATTTTGAGTCTGTAATGAATCTTACATGTAGAGTTTTAGAATGTGGGAGAAAAAAATAATAATCTACGCAAGCACAGGGGGAACTCGGAACCACGGAACTGTGAGGCAGATGAGCTAACCACTAGTACACCATGCCACCCTTTTCATTAGACTGTTAAAAATAAATAATCATACGCTTGTCAGCGGGGCTGACAAACTGCTGCACTGATGCACTACTCCGCCTTTGATTTGATAAGAGCACATCATTAATCTCACTTTACCTCTCGTTCTTAATTTGTTTTTTTTTATTCCATTGGCCAACACAGGTGGTGGAAGTAAATAATTGCCCTGTAAGTGGTCTGAGGAGAAGTCTGACGTCAAATGAAAGGGTCTTTTGAGGGAATTTATTGTTAATGTTAAAATATGAAATCAAACCTGGTTGTCTGGGGAAAATATTAAACACGGATGATGTTAGCATACTATTGCGTAATAAGCATGCTAACTTGACAATTTAGTAGGTTAATGTTATATATATGTTGAATTCATCTTGATAGAAAGTAAAGATCATCTTCAACGTTCTGTCCTGGCAGAACGGTGATAAATTGGCTAGCCATCTGCTTCACAGTTGAGAGGCTTTGGGTTTGAATCTCAATCCTGTTTGGATTTTGCATGTTCTCCCCGTGCTTGTGTGGGATTTCTCTTGGTAATCCAATTTGGTTTTATAATCCCAAAAAATATATGTTACATTCATTGAAGACTCGATAGTCCAAAGGTGTGAATGTGAGTGTGAATGGTGCTTTGTCTACGTGAGTGAAACCTAGAGTGAAACTTCCCTTTTCCAAAAGTCAATTGGGAAAGACTCCAGCTCACCCGCAGCCCGAATGTGGACAAGCTATAGAAAATGCATGCGTTTCTGTCTTGTTGACTGTTCACACCTGGTAATACGTCAGCTATTAAACATCCCATTTATGATTTATATCAAGGCGCCATAGCTGGATGTTATTAGGCATTAATAAAAACAATGACTATGACAATGACTAACAATATGACTACAGGCCTGTCGCCTTGACATCTGTGGTCATGAAGTCCTTTGAACGTCTCGTGCTGGACCACCTCAAGAGCGTCACAGGTCCCCTGCTGGACTCCCTACAGTTTGCCCACCGAGCGAACAAGTCTGCAGAAGATGCAGTCAACATGGGACTGCTCTTCATCCTAGAACACCTCGACAGTGCAGGGACCTACGCAAGGATCCTGTTTGTGGACTTCAGCTCAGCGTTCAACACCATCGTCCCCGAACTCCTTTCCTCCAAGCTTGTCCAGCTCAGCGTCTTGCCTGCCATCTGCCAGTGGATTTATAGCTTCCTGACGGGCAGGACTCAGCAGGTGAGGCTGGGGGAGGCCACCTCATCCACACGCAGCATCAACAGTGGGGCGCCCCAAGGTTGTGTCCTCTCTCCGCTGCTCTTCTCTCTCTACACGAACAACTGCACCTCAGCGCACCCGGCTGTCAAACTCCTGAAGTTTGCAGGTGACACCACTGTCATCGGCCTCATCAAGGACAGTGACGAGTCTGCATATCGACAGGAAGCGGCTGGGGCTGTGGTGCGGCTGACACAACCTGGAGCTGAACACGCTCAAGACTGCAGAGATGATCGTGGACTTCAGGAGGCATCCTTTGCCACAGCTGCCCCTCACGCTGTCCAGCTGCCTTGTGTCAACCGTCAAGACCTTCAAGTTTCTGGGAATTAGTCTCTCAGGACCTGAAGTGGGCGATCAACATCAACTCCGTCTGCAAAAAGGCCCAGCAGAGGATGTACTTCCTGCGGCTTCTGAGAAAGCATGGCCTGCCACGGGAGCTGCTGAGGCAGTTCTACACAGCGGTCATCGACTCAGTCATGTGTTCTTCCATCACAGTCTGGTTTGGTGCTGCTACAAAAAAGGACAAACTCCGACTGCAACGGACAATCAAAACTGCTGAAAGGATTGTCGGTACCCCCCTACCCACCCTTGAGGACTTGCACGCTGCCAGAACTAAGACAATTACCAGAGACAAATTCCTTGTGTGTTTTTTGGACATACTTGGCAAATAAAGATGATTCTGATTCTGATTAAAAGCGCTCATTCACAAGGGCTCAATTCATTGATTTGAGCTGCCATCAAAGTGAAAAACCTTCCTGGCTTAAATGTCACCATCAATGAACTATGCTGAACGGTCCGGAAGGTCTCCAAGTTCATTTTTTTCACTCTGGCTCCCTACTTAGGTTCACTTTGACCAATGTGGTATGGCGGCTCCTTTACTGCATGTCCACCTGTCCTTAAAAATGTCTTTATTTAGATGTTCCAAAACCAAGACCTGATTAAATGAAATCAGGCATGATTATCCTGGAAAACGACATGAAATCCATTAAATCGGTTGTTTTTTTAAAAAAAAAAAATCTTTACAATGCCACACAGTTTTGCAGATTTTTGTAAATTATTAGACAAATTTGTATTGACTGACGTTTTAGCATAATGGAGATTGTAATGAGCAGAACCACCAAGAATCCTTGTTGTGTGTGTGGGTGTGCTATATATAAAATAGTATCACAGCAATTGTCAAAAAGTAAACATATTGTGATAATAGTGAGCCTACGTTGCCCACTTCGAATAGTCATGTTTAACGAATGAGGTGTCTTAAATTTGATTGGAGTGGGCTTAAAAGGGTCTAAAAAAAAACATACAATTTGGTATACCGTGCATTATTAAAATTATTGAATAATGTATATGCATTGCAAAGAAATGGTTTCACCATTTCACCGTTTGTAGTATTTTATATTAAAGGTAATGCACTGTGATTGATAGAAAACAAACATGACGCGGGTACTTTAAAAGGCTTCATTTTATTGTGTTTTCTATTTTAAAATAATATGTGTTTGAATAATGTAAACTTAATCCTTTTATCCACAGAGTAGCAACTACTTGCTGGAGAATAATGCAGATGGAATGTAATATAGTGCTTAAATTTCTGTACCATTTTATGCCAATTTCCTGTAGTCCATCAATGCTTGGAATCACATAATTTTAATTTAACAAACAAAAGCAATCTGACAAAATTATTGATGGAGGAACTAAGCTGGTTGCACGGTGGGCGACTGGTTAGAGCGTCTGCCTCACAGTTCTGAGGAGCGGGGTTCAATCCCCTGCCTGTGTGGAGTTTGCATGTTCTCCCTGTGCCTGCGTGGGTTTTCTGCGGGCACTCCGGTTTCCTCCCACATCACAAAAACATGCATGGTAGGTTGATTGACAACTCTAAATTGCCCATAGGTGTGAATATGAGTGCGAATGGTTGTTTGTTTGTATGTGCCCAGCGATTGGCTGGCAACCAGTTCAGGATGTACCCCGCCTCCTGCCCGATGATAGCTGGGATAGGCTCCAGCTCGCCCGCGACCCTAGTGAGGAGAAGCGGCTCAGAAAATGGATGGATGGATGGAACTAAACTGGGATTTCCCTGTCAAACAGAACTAATCTTGCCTATAGGCTTCAGGTAATTGTACTTACAGTATGTGTTGCTCATTTATTGCTAGCATTGATGTAAATAAAGCACAAACTATAGGTGTGACTTCTTCAACAAAAAAAGCAATTAAGTCCAATATGTACATTTGCTACAACAATTTAAAAAAAGAATAAAAAAAGACAATCAAAGCATCATTGCTTTCTTTCAAGCCCATTACATACGGTATAGAAGCAGATGTTCTCAACCTTTTTACATCAAGTTCCATCTCAAAATGTACTTGATCTTCAAGTACCACCATAATGACCAACATTGAAATAGAGTAGCGTGGTAGTCCCATTTAATACTACAGTAAGACACAGTAACATTAGGCACAATTTGAATATTAAAGCTGTAAACTGCAGTTTAAAAAACAACACTTTTTGTCATATATGTTAAAACTGTCTCCTGATCTGACAGTAGAATATTGTTAAAATGATATATTGAAAAATGCTTCCTCTCTGCCCGCATCTAATGCCTCTAATTTTAATAGCCAATCAGCGGGTGTAGCGGAAGGGGGCGTGACCGAAGAGATGTCAATCATCTGCTCACGCTCACGGTTGTCCTCACAAGCCTTGCGCAAAAGGATACTATACTGGAGCTTCTTGCCCAGATTATCTAACTCCAGTTAGCAACAAAAGTTAAAAGGGAGTAAGTGGACAGCTCTCTACTTTAAATCAAGGGTAAACATATAACGCTGGTGTCCTATCCACGGATGGCTGCATATTGCTGGGTTTGGGACACCACCGACACCGATGTATGAACAAATACTGACGTCACCGTTCTCACTGAGTCGTCAGGTAAATTGATCACCTCTCTTATATTTTTAATTTATTGTACGTCCCAAAAAACACAAACTCAAAACAGTAAATATTTCATGTAACCTTGGCGCTCGCGGTGCACCCTGAGCTAGGCAGCCGCAGATGAGCGGGAAAGAGCTCCCGTCCTCGTTCCTCCAGCGGCTCGTCGCGCGTTCCTGGCCAACCGAGGAGCACTCTGAGGCTGCCAGCCAAGCACGACGAGCCTCTTTTTCTTTCTGATTCTTTTTCATTGAGTGAGCAGGGGGCGTTTCTTTGTGCAGACACGCGAGGCAGCAGGGACGTGAGCGGGGTGGGGATATGAAATGATGCCTAATTCAAATCTTGCTAGCATTTTGAAAACTTGCAAACCTTCCCTTTATCGCCTTGATGTACGATGCATAACGTACTACACTTCTACAACTTCATTACAGGTGATATAATTACATGTTCAACTGATATACTGTATGTTGCATCGACGACACAGTGTGACACAAGTTAATTAATGACATGACACATTTAAAATAAATTCATAACTCATAAATAAATAATACACATGTACAGCAAATATAATATTCCAATATTTATTTACATTTGCACAAACACACGAGCGAATGATAATTAATGCTCAACACTAGTATTAAACAGTTTCTCCTTTTTATCTTTGACATCTTATAAAGTGGTTTCACAAAGAGGAAATGGGAAGTCGCTGAGTCACGTTCAGTGTCTGGCATTACCTTGCTAGAAAGCATCGTGCTCTGAGCTGATTTGCATTATTACGCAACATCCACCAGACAGACACAAACACTTAATGCCTCCCACAGATGCACAGTGTGATTACAAGAAAATTAGTAAAGGAAAACAAATAGTGTACAGTTGTAGTATTACCATGTGACACTAGCTGATCACTGATCAGTGGTAGGGCTGAACAACGTGGCCAATTTCGAAGCTTGCGTTTCATCTTTCAAACGCTCAGTCATTTAATAACAGGGCCTTTAGTGACTTGTCTGTAATCTCCCTGCTTGGCAAGCATATCCACAGCACTGACCATAGCGCATCAGTGGACAGGTGCATGACTGATCTCTATGCAGGAAAAGACGGACAATCGATGGAGCTATTGAAGCCAGCGATCAATAAGAGGCCAAAGGATACACAATGCACAAGCCACCTCCCAACAACCTCCACTTGCATCCCTGGTGTAATCAAAAAGCGTCAAATGTGAGAGTAGATATAGCAGAAATTCTCCACAATAAGACACCTTAGCATCAAAACAGTCTTCCTCCAACAGGAAGAGCAGATTTCTCGGGGATTTACACCTTAACATTGCGTGGTGCTAAACATGACATTGTATGGCATTGAGGTGTAAAGTTCTAACTAGACATCTACAGTACATAAAGTTTTTTTTTTTAATGACATATAAACCTGTCTGAAAGTAAAGTTGAGGAAACTTCTTGTTTCGTCAGTTAGAATCCCTAATTTTGTTTTTTCGGAACTATATCCGTATGAACATAATTTTGAGGACTTTCTGTATTTTATCAATGTCAGTCAATCAAGTGTACATCCAGTTTAATTAACACTTGGTTGAACATCTTTAAGCGTGGAACTTGCCTCAAACATTGTGGGTAGCCGTCCACAAGCATTTCAATTTTTTCTGCTGTTGTGGTAGAGGTGAGTCATGCGCTTGGGCCTTGTAGGTTCTATATAGATGGCCGACTACGTTGAGGACTGAGGCCCGGTTGATGGTCGACTCCATAGGATAAAAATTGTTCTTGTGTTTTTAGGTTTTGGACATGAGCTTGCTTCCAGACATAAGAGTATAACTCAGGATGTGACTGGAATAAATGTGATAAGAGGGGTTGGCCACAATCTTTACTGCACATCTGTACATCCTGGAGGAGTACAGTTCCTGTTGGGATGACAGATGGAATCTGATCACCTTTTCTACAGAGTCAAGGATATGCTCCAGTTTACCATTGTCTTTAGGGGTGGCAGCAGCTGCTAATGGAGGTGTAGAAGATGGACCTGATGGCGGTCTAAAGGTGCAGCCATGAACACCAATTAGGCTTGATATGATAACGTCACAGTATGGACAAAGCTATTCCTGATGTATCGTTGTGCAGGGGTGATTCTAGGATCAGAAGTTTAGGGTTACTGTGCTCCCGGCCAGGCAAGATTTGCTTGGATTTCCCCCCATGACATTATGGAAATACAGTATAATAATGCTGTCCCAGGCTCAAATATTTACCATCATAAATATTATGCAGGTAACATTTCAGCACAGTTTCATTATAAATCAATATGTTTGTCATGCATAGCAGTGGTTAATGGTAAAACATTGAATAATGTGGCAGCAAACCGTATGTTTGAAGAGTGCAGTTTTTGATGATCATTGCTACTATTTATCTCTTTCGCTTCTCATCACTGACACCCTTGTAAAATAATACATGCTGATAAAAGCAGAAATCAATAACTGGGAAGCAAGGGAACGAGGTCAACCGAAGCCGTCGCCTCACCGCTTTTGTTTTGGTTATTTTGGATCATATTGTCGATGAACTTTTGAATTCACTGTTCAAGCATTCATTGTACTGTACATCTGCAGCTGTTGGGGGAGTTTATGTTAGGCTTCCACTAATAGTCTTCAGGACTCTGAAAGTACTTCACAGTGACATGGGAAAGAGGAGCTGAATCTCACAGCCTTGATCTCTTGGTTGAATTCCATGTTTGAGGAGATGCTTGAGGAGCTTGACCAGTTGATGCCTTGAAGTTCATGTGGGAGATGAGTTGTGTATCAATTGCAAATCAAATTAGATGGTTGTATACTGAACCATTTATATTCATGAGTATATGTATACACGCATAATCTCATGAATGCATGCTTGGTTCTGGTCGCTGCCGTCAATGAATGCTGGCTTGTTCTGTACTAACAACCAACTCTTCTTCTATTCAAGCTATCGTTCCGCTTTGAAGCCCATCACAAGGCTTTTATCTTGTTATCTTGTTATTTCATTGTATTCCCATGTGCAATGCCCGGCAACATCCCTGCAACAAATACCATCCCTCTCATCCATAACGCAGCAGAAAATAATGGCAGCAGAGGTGGGAGGGACGAAACGGGTCTCGTTTTTGTTTGAACTCGAACGGAAGGGAATTACCAATTGACCATACACTATCATGACGAGCCTAATTAATCAGATACATAATTCATAGGGTGGAAAAACGTGCCATGAAAGGGAATGGGTCGGAGAGAAGGAACACAAGAGCGCATTATCAGCACTTTCTTGGAGAGGAAAGCAGATGGACAAGGCTGGAGGCTGCCGTTTGTGTGTAAAGTGAATAAAATAAATTTGACTCATATACCATCAAACTGTAGTCAAGGCGTGCAATTAAATGAGCTCGCACTGTATTTTTATTCTCATTCAATCCAACCAGACTGACCAGACTGAAATTAAAGTCTCCTGTAACAATAAGGTTTTGTAATCAATCAGACATGATGGGTTTTAACATTAGATATGTACTGATAAAAATAAATAAATAATAAATGTATTGCTCTGATAGCAATCAGCAGACACTGTCAATAACAATGAACCCAAGAGAAGGAAAATCCCTCATGACAGACGATTAAATATAAGCACTGTGGCCACAACCTAATGAGAAGCCTTCGGGTACGACTGTCTGTGATCAATAACTAAACATAGGACTGTTAATGGGCGGCACGGTGCCCGACTGGTTAGAGCGTCTGCCTCACAGTTCTGAGGACCAGGGTTCAATCCCAGGCCCCGCCTGTGTGGAGTTTGCATGTTCTCCCCGTGCCTGCGTGGGTTTTCACCGGGCACTCCGGTTTTCTCCCACATCCCAAAAACATGCATGCTAGGTTAATTGACAACTCTAAATTGCCCGTAGGTGTGAATGTGAGTGCGAATGGTTGCTTGTTTGCGTGTGCCGTGCGATTGGCTGCCAACCAGTTCAGGGTGTACCCCGCCTCCTGCCCGATGATAGCTGGGATAGGCTCCAGCACAACCCTCACGCGACCCTAGTGAGGAGAAGCGGCTCAGAAAATGGATGGATGGATGGATGGAAGGACTGTTAATGGAGAGCTAATAATGCTGGACACCACCACAGAGCTAAAACTTTGGCCTTGTTGATCATGGAGAGAAGATTTTGTTTGCTCACGTGTTACGTTTGGCTCATCATATAGAAGGAATGCAAGACATTTAAAAACAATTTAAAATAAATAACATTGAAATAATTGAGGAAAAAATATGAAGATTGCTGAGCCTTAGTAGCCTCTGAATTAAAATGCAGTGTAACCACTAAAGTCAAACACAATGTGTTCTATGGCACTGGTGGAACTCCAAGTTGTTGTAATTTCAAACATTTACAGTTAAGTATAATGTAAAGCAAATTATGTTGTTAAAGACTGTATTTATGGGAAACTAATGTATTTTGGAGAAAAAAGGGAAGCACGGTGTAATATTGGTTAACATGTCTTCCTCATTCCAGGTTTTTCTGGGTTTAGAACTCACCTTACACCCTCTGTGTGCACTTTGACTGGCGACCTGCGCTGGGTGTACCCCGCCTCTCACTGGGTCAGGCTACAACCCGTGTCAATGTCCGGTGTTGAAAACGAATGTGAGAAAAAAGGTGTGCCCTAATTACTGTAGCATAATAATGCATTCTGGGTTACAGTTAGTGAGGTTAAGTGTTTTCTGTGTTCCTGCTATTCCTGCTATGTTTGTGGAGTGTATTCCATCAGAACTCGCCTTTTTTGCCAGTGGGATTTAGACTTGCGCTGAATAATTGTTAAATTCTAAGATGACTGATTGCTTAACGTTTTGTAGGGTGTTAGTAACACAGAGTGTTTGGGTACAATTAGTGGCTAAAACTACAGTGCTGTTTTGTGTGTTTTTCTTTACCTGGACACGAAACAGCATTATGAGTGTGACTCTGTGACTGGGGTATCCATCCATCCATTTTCTGTACCGTTTATTCTCACTCGGGTCGCGGGCGTGCCTGTGCCTATCCCAGCTGACTCTGGGCGAGAGGTCAGGTACACCCTGAACTGATCGCCAACCAATCACAGGGCACATATAGACAAACAACCATTCGCACTCACATTCACACCTACAGGCAATTTACACTTTTCAATTAACCTACCATGCATGTTTTTGGGATGTGGGAGGAAACCGGAGTACCACGCAGGCACGAGGAGAACATGCAAACTCCACACAGGCGAGGCCAGATTTGAACTCGGGTCCTCAGAACTGTGAGGCAGCTGTGCTAACCAGTCGAGCACTGTGCCACTGGCATTTATCCCAATTTTATAACTGTGAAGCAAGCGACGACAACTTGTATGTCAACATAAAACTAATCATAGCAATGTTATGTTGCTCCACACACTAGTTGAGTAAAATTGAATGTGTGAACTTGTATAATGTCTGGTATTCACTATTCACACAGCCTAGTCAAATTTCATCTTTCTGTTTATATTTAATCCTCTGATCATCCTGTGTCCAACTGTTCCTTCTTGAGTACTCTGAGGGGGGTCATGGGGAACAGCCATGTCCTTACTATGACCCTGAAAAGGGCTTTGATGGTCAGGTGGGAGGACTGAAAACCCTCCGGCTGCTCTACCCAGGATTCCTGGCGCCTGTTTGTTACGTTTTTGCCCAGAAATGCAAAAAAATGCAGGAGAATGAGAGGTGAGAAAAAAACTCAAACATGAAAAAATGCGGAAAGTCTGAAAGGAAGGCAGAATTTTGGAACTCATTCCTGTGGTGGAGCCATCTGCTGAAGGCGTGAGACTTGAGTGTAGTGATAAGATGAATGTTGCTTTCACAGCATATGGTACCGGTTTGACCCAACTGATTCAACATATCTGGGGCAGAGCGTGTGGCTCGTAGTTTAATGTGGTGGTGTGAGCTCTGTTACTAAGGTAGTTGATGAGGTAACACAACACTCATTGGTCAGCATTCGTATGGCTTGTCACAGTGTGTACAACTGCATATCTAATGAGCACCAAACAAGGACAGTATCAAACCCTCTGCTTTTAATAATAATGCTCTATCTGGATTGACATTGGTCAATACAGTGTAACCTCAAAAGTAAAAAAAAAATTATGTGAAACTGTTTGATTTCAGAGTTGTTCTAATTTAATGTCTCTCATAGAATTTATCCAACTGTTGGCATTAAAAAAAAAAAAAAACATGATTTACTGTGCAGGTATGTTTGAAGTTTCTGTCAAACAAGTTCCGTATGCCTGACAGACACATAATAGAGAGTGAACAGAAAGGTGTTTGTGGATCAATACTGGCCAGTCCAGGGTGTACCGCACCTCTCACCCATGACCCTAATGAAGGCAACCTGTAGAGACAATGGGTTCGTGGATGGATGTATTATAGCTAAATTTACATAGGATATTTCTAGTAAAATGCAGGCATGTGCACTTCATCTGGAAAGTAGAACCCTAACTGCAACCCTAATAAACACACACCAGTTCATATAAGGTACAACAGTTGACAGCGCATGTCAAACACAATCCAAGCATGAAATCAAAGGAATTGTCTGTCGATCTTTGAGACAGGATTGTCTCAAGGCAAAGATCTGGGGAAGGGCACAGAAAAATGTCTGCTGCTTTGAAGGTCCCAATGAGCAGTGGTCTCTGTCATCTGGAAATAGAAGAGCTCGCCGTCCATCTAAACTGAGCAACTGGGGAGAAAGGCCTCAGTCAGGGAAGGTGACCAAGAACCTGAAGGGCACTCTCAGACCTTGAGAGACAAAATGTTCTGGTCTAACGAGACAAAGATTGAACTCTTTGGTGTGAATGCCAGACATATGTTTGGAGGACGCAAGGCACCACTATTTGAGCAGCCGGTGTTTCAACCTGTTGTTAACTTTCACTGACAGTTCAGAAGATGCTGCCTTTTATTAGTACAATAAAAAGGCACTTTTGATGATAGTGTTGCCTTCTATCGAGGGTCAATAAGTGCACACTTAACACACAGTGCATATTCAGTTTAGAATAAATATAACCACTCTGGGCAGCACTGGCTTTTAGATGGAAGACTGATGAGATTATAAAATCACTTATAAGGGCTAAATTTGATTACATTACTGAGCATTGATTTGCTTGGAAGGCTGCAAGGCATCCCAGCATTTTCTGTACAGTAATTAAATGTTAAGCCAATAGAATATTAGCGCTGCAGCTGTGCAAGAGTGTAATAGAAGTAGGAGAACAGCGACTATAGGGGAAATTTAATTCCATCATCAAAATATGACTGACAACCTGACAAAAGCTGTGAGCGTGTACAGGGAGTCGCCATCATTATTCAGCACTGTGACAGCAGAATTGATGAATTGCCTCTGTAGCATCTGTATGATGCTTTGCCTCCTGGCCTTCAACTAAGATTGCGTGAATGTTGATAAACCATTATGCATTCTTAACTATTCAGAAACACGCTGATTCTAGCCCTTTCCCTTGGGCAACACACCATGTGACGTGGATTGCGTATCATTTAATATATTTTTTTTTTTTCTCTATTTGTGACGCTATGTCGTGTGCTTGTCTATATAATTTTCGCGTAATGCTATTGTGTCGCGTATGTGGGGTGATTGCATTGCCTTTACTATATTCTTTAAGCTTTAAGTGTGATGCTACGAGTATGTGTGTGAGTGAGTGTGAAAGAGCGAGAGAGAGAGAGTGTGTGTGCAATGGAAGGTACAAGCTAGAGCACAGGTGTCAAACTGGTGGACCGTGGCCAGATCCAGCCCGCCACATCATTTTATGTGGCCCGCGAAAGCAAATCAAAATTGCGCATTGTGTTCGGGTGTAATACCATTGACATTTCCAAGCATTTTTTTGTTACCAATCCCCCTTTGAAAAGAAATGTAATAGTTGAAAAACATGTTTTTATAGGCTTCTGATTTCAAAACTGGTTATTCATCAGTGTGTTGTGTATACTGTATGTAATTAGAATAAATGTGGTAATCTTTAATTTATATGGGTTCACAGTCGTAGTGGCCCTCCGAGGCAAGTCATAACTACGATGTGGCCCGCGACAAAAATGAGTTTGGACACCCCTGATCTAGATTGTACTCAGTAAGTGTACATGAGTCCTGTATGTGCTAATCCCTTGATGAGCACATACTGCCCCCTGCTGCCACATAAGAACTCCAGCCATCTGCACAACCCTCCAATACAATGTCAGGCCGAAGAAAAACAGTTTTTAATTTATTCGTTAGCAGTGTTGCCAGTTACCTTGAAAAAGTAACTCAGTTACTTGATCTTAAAAGTAATTTAGTTACTTTGCTGATTATGTGATTTAAAAAGTAACTAAATTAGAAAAAAGTAACGTTTTAGTTACTTTCAGCAGCTGTCAAGTGGCAGGACCATCACTTATCCAGAGTGCAAAAAAAAGCATTAGCTTAACCGTACCAATTACTTGGTAATGTACGCCACACAAGTTACAGAATGATGTCATCATCATGAGAGCTTGCTGAGTGAGAGGTAGGTGATAATTTAGCCGTTTTTTTATTTTTTTTATAATATCCTCACTTTTCCTAGTTGTTTACCTTGAAAATGCACCTTTTGAATGAAATCTCAGGATGTACCTTAGTGCACTACAATATAACCTTAAGTCGATTGAATTTGACATTCTCTATGCGTTTGAATGCACATCCAGCCATTAAATGTTTTAGTCTGTCTTGTTCTTGAGGCATATTCCCTCTGAAGCATTCCACTGAATATGAGAAGATATTCCTCTTACACTTCAGAATTTATCCTGATACTTTTGTCACAAATCTTCAAATGTCAGGTTTTAGTGATGTAAAAAAAAAAAATATTGGACATCTTTTAAGAGGAAAAACTAATTTTCAATAACTTTCATAAATATGCACTCTCAAATATTGTGATTTGTTGCAGCACGTTTGTCTTCTATTACAGCACTCCATCTATCAACGCCGCATCTTGATTTGCAAAAACAGTCCAACTCTGCCAGATTGCAAGGCATCTCCTGCATGTGCACAGCCCTCTTCAAGATCACCCCACAGATGTTCGATCAGTTTCAGGTCTGGACTCTGACAAGGCCATTACAAAACCACAATCGGTTCATTTCGATGTGTACTCTGTGTCAGTCTCTTTAAATGGAAGCAGGCGTGTGCAGAATACAATTTAACCTGAGTTTAAATGTGATTGAGTCATTCTGAACACAGTCACATCCCCAGTTAATAGAGGTTGTGCTCACTTGTGCAACATTATCTCAGCTATTTGTACTAAAATCTTTCAACTTAACTGTGCAAGCTATTAAGTCACATCAATGGTGGAAAAGGTTTTGAAATGATCATTTTACCAGGGTTGTGTCCTTTTTATACCCACTATCGAGAGAGAAAAAAAAACATTTGCTGCAGTTACCCTTCATAAAGACGTATCTTACGTAACCCATGATTTTTAAGAGGCCCTATAGACATTAGATTTTTTTGTATGAATCTAAAGGAAGAACACAATAGTAACACATTTTTACCTTTTATTTCTCAAGAACACATGAACATTTGAAGCTGACCACTAATCACATCTTCAGTCTTTAACCAAAATGTTTGGATTCAAAGGAAATTACTATATTTTACAGCAAGAGGAGCAAATCATTGGTAGCTCTACGTGGAAGGAAAAAAAGAACCAAGCCCTCTCATTGGACTAACATTTTACATCATTATTTAAAAAATAAAAAATATATCAGAAAGTGAAGTAGGACCTGACACACCAAAACAAACAACAAATATTGTTTTTTTAATGAGCTCTTACTAAATGCAGAGAAAAGGGGAGAGTCTCAAAAAAAAAAAAAAGAAAACGGGTGTACTCTGCCTACCAAGTTTGGTATTTCAAGTGATGTCTGACTGATGTCTACACCCCCAAAATACACATTATATTAACCACAACAACTCATCCAACTATGAGATCAACAGATATGAAAACCAATGTAGTAATATTTTCCTCCCTCTTTCCACATGTATGTTCTTGATTTTATGTAAGCCACTATGCATATGTGGATCACCTTGTTTATAAGCAGCGAAGTGCCAGGGTCAAGGTGAGTTTGGGATTCTCTCCTCCTGTTCTTCCTCCAATGGGTATCTCAGATTCCCCTGTTGGGCAAACATGTTCACAAAATGGAATGTTAGTAAAGGACCCCACAACAACTGGTCCAGAAAAAACAAATAGTTGCTATCAGCAATAACAGAATATCTCAGAAAGAACATAAAAAAAGAAAAAGATTACAAAGTTCCTCTGACATGCCTTGTCAGCGTTTGGCTGAAAATGCTGACAAACTCTCTACAAAGTTTGACACCACTTTAAAATTAAATCATTTTACAAGTGTTGACACTGTGATATTTCCTCAGTAGTTATGCAAGTGGACAGATGTGACATACAAATGATTCAGAAAGGACTACATTAAACCCTATAGCAGAGGTTAATCAAGCAGGCGCGCTCTCCTATACTTGAATGATGAAAGCTAAACAACACAAATTCACACTCAAGCTTTCAAGTTGATGTTGTGGAGACAGGCAACAGCATTGACAAAAGGATGTGGGTATAGAAAGGAGTACCTGGGGTGAGTACCTGCACACTTTGACAGTCAGAGAGTATCCTTGATTTTTAATTTGCCCTTTTCACATGTGGTCTCGCTCACAACACCAACGCTGTGAGGTGTGGAAGTCAGCTGCAAATTATGCCATAAACCCTACCCTCCAGTTAGTTAGTTACGTTACACGCCCACCCCCCAGTTCCTATGACTACCCCCCACCACCACCCCGCAAAAAACACACACAGTGCATAGCATTATCAGGCACAGTAAGGAAATGCATGGCATTTGCTAGTCAAGTATTTCTGTGTGTTTACATATGAGGATAAAATAGTCCCTGCTATGGGTACATATAAACACACAGTTGTTTGTAACCATTTGTAATCTACGTTGAATTCAACTTAACACGTTATCAAATAAATACTGCCAATTGGACAAAAAAAATGCAGGAAGGAAAATTGGTTGGATTCATACTGTAATATTTTTTCCTGCTACTTTTGTCCACAAGGACCAAAACATCTTGAAGGATCAAAAGCGATACAAAACGAGGGGGTACCTCTGGGCATGTTTGCTCAGGGCTACACTGGCCTTTCCCTCTTGGCTTTGTGTGAATGATTTCTACCTTCTTCTCATTCATCAGGCCTAGTTCTTCATCTTCAGTGCATACTTATGATGCACTATTCAAAAACAGGATATGGTACATCAGACAAACATCATCAGCATTTAAGTGAATGCAAAGAAGGTGGGAGCAGGAGGGGAAGGAGGTAGCGTGGGAGGGGTGGGGGTGTGTGAGGGGTTTGGGGGAGTCAGGGGGGCGAGGAGAAGGACACACTTACCTGAGTCTGATCTGAGGTCCTATCAGATCAGTTTTAATTGGACTGAGTGTCACCTTCAGAAAGGAGGAGCTCTTGCTGGCCGTTAAGGAGAAGGGGGGAGGCCGAGGCGGCAGCCTCTGTCTCCATCGGCTCTGCTTCTGTTGAAGCCTTGACGGCAGGAGCGTTGCCATCAGAGTTCTTGTCTTTCTTGGAGCTGCTGCTCTTCTCCTCAGACCCCTTACATTCTGGAACAAACATCATGGGGTGGGTCGGTGTGATCATCCACTTTACAAATTGTAAAATAAATAAGTAAATAATAAACAGACATAGTTTGTCACCTTTTTCTTTGGATGAGCGCGCTCTGTCTCTATCTCTGTCTCTCTCCTTATCTCTCTCCCTGTCCCGGTCCCTGCTGCGGCTGCGGTGCCGTTGAGGTCTGCGCTCCGAGCTTCGTGACCTCCTTCTGTCACGGCTGCGGGAACGTCGTTTCCGGTCGGAGCGGTCACGGCTGCGTCTCCTGTCCCTATCCCTCTCTCTATCTCGGTCTCTATCCCGGCTCCTGCGGGACATTCAAATGTCAGTGATACAGAAATATTACACTGCAGTTATGACTGCATATTTTGTGGGTTATCATTTTGATTCTAAACTCTTGACATTAGAGAATAAGAATTTGGCTTGCCTGCTGCGTCTGCGGTCACGGTCTCTGTCTTTGTCTCTGCTCCTGGACCTCCGACGATCCCGTGATCGACTTCTTTTCCTGTCTGATGCTCGGCTGGAGTGGCGACTGTTAGAATCGCTTCGCCGTGCTCGTCGGTCCCTATCTCTGTCTCTATCCCTGTCCCGATCTCTGTCCCGATCTCTTTCCCTGTCACGCTCCTTCTCACGTTCCCGCTCCTTCTCCTTTTCTTTTTCTCGCTCCTTCTCCTTTTCCTCCTCTTCTTTACGCTTCTTCTCCCGCTCCTCCTTCTCCCGCTCTTCTCTGTCTTTCTTAACGACTGGGGTTTCCCCTTGAGGGTCCTCTGAGCGGCGTCGTAGTTTCTCCTGTTGGAAGTTGAGCAAGCAACTAAGTTAATTACAAGTGATCGGCAGTGAATTTTAGGCACATGCTAGAAGCAAAAATATTGTCATTTTGCCATTGCTGTATCTCCCCCCACTTTTGCAAAACTGTGGTGCTATTACCTTCAGCTCCTCTACAGTAGATTTGATTTTAGCATAGCCCATATGCTGCTTTCCCATCAAGTGGTCATCCACCCTAGACTGAGCGTCGCCCACAATCAGGAAGGCTCCGCACACCTCGCACACCTCCATCTGTTTCTCCTGGGCCGCAAAGCTCTCAATGGTCTAAATTGAAAAAAAAAAAACCACATCAGTCGGGACCAATGTTCCCTCTAATTTTTCATCTGTCTGGGCAGACACACAAGCTCCTTGAGTGCACCGAGGACCACTGTGAGTAACATCAGATGTGCCCGCTGTGGCCACACACCAGTATGACACCTGTTCAAAACCTTGGATCATAGCAAGTTGCATGGCTTATTTAAAGAACCAAATTACAGCAGCAATTTTCATTGGTTAACTTTTAATATAATTGATTTGGCCCACTTGAAATGCAAATGCTTTAACCACAGTAGTCCTGAATTATTTTATTTTTTTGCGCAGCATAGATTTTCTTGTGCGCTGAGTACGTGCTAGAAGTGCGCGATTGCGCAGGGGCGCAGCTTAGAGGTAACGTTGGTCGGGACTTTAAATTGATTTCATCTCGTCGTTGACTAATATAATCCATGTAGCGTCATAATTGTGAGGGAAGAATCCCAACTCCCCCACTGCTTAAATATTCAACTAAGAGTACCTATTAAACATATCTGTTGAATCAATATTAGATTTCAGTACATATAAAATAGATTTGCATGAAAATTATATGTAGTTTAATGTAGGGTATGTTATGGCTATTTAAAACTGTATAGTGCAGTGGTTGTACTTTATGGCTGGAATTCTGGAGGGTCAACGGCCAAGTTCTCATTTATTGCTTTTTTTTTTCTTTACAAAATTGAATAAAGTACAAAAATCATTTTAGTAATGACAGGATTAAATTAACCCTTAAGACAGCAGATGTAGACTGATTAGACTGAGCTAGGTAACTCACCGAAGGGTTGGAGTTAAGCAGTTCTCTCTCCTCCTTGAGCTGCTCAACCAGCTTCATCATTCCTTGAGCCTCCTCCACACGACCCTCAGAGCCCAGCTCCTCAATCTATGCAAAAAAAGATAGTGTTAAATCAACCACATAAGTGGTGAAAAAGGAAAATCATTGTGCATTATTTGCAACAAACCTGTACGACTAAATCTTCAATCTTTTCTGTCAGAACCTGAGCCTTCTCCTCATTCTTTCCTGCTGGAGCTGGAGCTTGCTGGGGGGAAAAAACACTATCTTTAGTACCAAATAACAATACCTTTCTCTATAATTTGCACATTTTCATAATTATTATAGAAAAATATGCAGCACAAACCCCTGCATTCTGCTGAGCTTGGGAAAGAGCGAGGCGAGCATGTCCTCGGCGAATTCGCCGTTCGACTTCGGCCAGGAGCGATTGCAGATAGCGCAGAAAGTCTCGCTCATAGCCCTCCTTCATGAAACGTGAGCTCTTTTCGTATCTAGACAAAAACAAAATACAACATTAAGATAGCTAGACAGAATGATACATTATCAGCTACACGGGTAAAGTCAGTCATTCTCCCAATAGCTCACATCTACACAAAATAAAGTTAAAAACTATTAACAAATAAGACATATCTGCATTGTATTAAAAACAGGTGGCTATTGCTTTAATTATTCACAGGATGGGGAAACTTATATCAACAGAGGTGCACATTCTTCAATACTGAGTCCAATGATTGGACACACGGCAAAAAGTAAAGTGCAACAATGCGTTGCTTACACTTTGCGAAGATTTTCATCATGGATTTTCTCACAAGGGCCTGTCAACAGAAAATGGAAATCGTTCATCAGTGAGCTTCTCTTGTCATGTCACAAATGTATTGTGAACGTTTACAATCGTGCGACGTGTAATAGTATACTGGTGTTTGACTTACCCAAATCGGAGCGTGTGTTTGTAAATAATTCTGCTGGACAGAAGCCACACAGATAGTATCGACACACCTAAAGCCAGAGATGAAAATTTTAATTTCAAGGTCCTCAAATTTTCCTTCTTTGGCAAAATATCGATCTCGACACTTCAGCTAAGTTTAAGTAAGTGAATCTTTCCTGCATGAACCACATCGCAACGCATGAAACTGATGCTTCATTGTGAGGTCTACCATTAGCATTAGTAGGCTAACAATGATTCAACGTGTGCGGAATAACATTTATGCCACGGTGCGTCGTGTATATTTGTACGGATACTTTATTCGATAACTGCACGATTAACCGTTTAAAATGCTTCAAAGACATAGACAACGCGTATTTGCTCCGCAAACACGAGACGTTCAGTTACGTTAGCGATCAAACCCTCGAGGGTAGCATTAGCAAGAATGCTAACTTACGCTCTCGTCGTCCCATTTGACGTTACATCGCTTTTCGTCCGGGGCCAAATTCCTGTCCCGTCCCATTAACTCGTCGAGCAACTGGGCTGCGGAAAGCATTTTGCTTAACTTGGAAATATTGTTGTCAAACACAACAGTAGATCGCGGAGCTGCAGTTCACACCATCCCAGTGCGCCCAAACCAAAGTACATCGGAATCAAAATGGCAGCTGCGGTGACGTCACTAACTAACTGCGAAAGTGAATCAAGACTTTTGACCCGGAAATAACAACAACGATGGAATTTCATGGAAAACCACACACACTCATCATAAAACGATAGTGTATGGACATTATGATAATGCCCTCACACTAACTTAGGCATTCAGGTAATTCTGTACACGCAACACAAACACATTTTTGGTCAAATAGAAGCATCCAGCCACATTTGATATTTTCATTATTAATACCACTAGCAAAAAACAGTACATAAACTTTATAATGTTCAGTAATCTATATGAATACAATCGTTGACGCCAAGTTTACAACAGGCATATGTTACATAGCTACCTCCTTGTGGGCTGATTAGTACGTATATTTCACCGCCATATTGAATGTGGCAAAGTGGACCGATTGGACCTATTTTGTATAATTTCTAGCAGTTCTATCATGATTCATGAGAGTTTCATGTCTTCGTTTTGTAGAGGCCAGATGCAAAGCATAATAGTCATGTAGGACAGTTGAGCATACACCCCCCGAGTCAAGTGAGCATGATATTAGTGACAGTGTTGATGAATGGTTACCCCGACCCCCAGCCACCCCAAAAAATAATAATAATAAAATAAATAAAAAAACAGGAACAGTAAATGGTAGCAGTATTCCAATGACAGTGCTGGGCATGCTGATGTGATCACATATTGTCCATCCTAGTGGACTTGTCATAAACTCCTTTAAATAATGTATGTTTGCCAAAAAAGAAGTTTTTGTTTTTTTTGTATGGCTAAAGAGAAACAAGAAGATCCTGACCTAGGTTGTCATAATTCATGCATGAAAGAGTTTGAGTGTCATGGTCCATTGATTTTGGGTAACCACAAGAAGCCATTCTCAGATGCAGAATTAATAAAAGAATAACCATTTGGTTTTATTTTAGCATGTGTTAGTTTTGGAATTACTGAAATGCTTGATTCATAATATATTTTCCCTAATTTATTTTTTTTGTTCTAAAGAAAAGCGTTCTTGAACAGTTCCTGTTATATTGTTTTTGATTCATGAAGGAGTCATGTCTTGTTTTATTCAACTATTTTTTTGATTTCTGTAAAAGAGGAAGTGACATTTTATTTTCCATCCATCCATCCATCCATTTTCTCAGCCGCTTCTCCTCAATAGGGTCGCGGCCGTGCTGGAGCTTATCGCAGCTGTCATCGGGCAGGAGGCGGGGTACACCCTGAACTGGTTGCCAGCCAATCGCAGGGCACATACAAACAAACAACCACTCGCACTCGCATTCACACCTACGGGCAATTCAGAGTTGTCAATTAACCTACCAGGCATGTTTTTGGGATGTGGGAGGAAACCGGAGTGCCCGGAGAAAACCCACGGAGGCACGGGGAGAACATGCAATCCCCGGCCCCACCTCTGTGGAGTTTGGATGTTCTTCCCGTGCCTGCGTGGGTTTTATCCGGGCACTCCGGTTTCCTCCCACATCCCAAAAACATGCATGGTAGGTTAATTGACAACTCTAAACTGCCTGTAGGTGTGAATGTGAGTGCGGATGGTTGTTTGTTTGTATGTGCCCTGCGATTGGCTGGCAACCAGTTCAGGGTGTACCCCGCCTCCTGCCCGATGATAGCTGGGATAGGCTCCAGCACGCCCGCGACCCTAGTGAGGAGAAGCGGCTCAGAAAATGGATGGATGGATTTTTCCTTGTTGTTTTGGATGAAAAGGACTTGAATATTACAGTTTTACCGCATGTGCTCTGACCGTCCTTGATAAATGGAATTTGACTCATTAAGATTTTTATTTGAGTACCCCATGTCTAGGCCAACAGAGAATGCTTCGCTGGCCCTGAATGCTTACTACTGCCTATATCCTAGCCCAGGGGTCACTGACATTTTTAAATCTGAGAGCTACTTCTTGGGTATCTTACTATTTAAATGTGAAGGGCTACAAGTTTGATACACATTTCTGAAATAACAAATGTGTTCAAATTACCATTAACTATATGTTATTATTTATAAATAATGATCATCTATATGAAAACACTGATCATGTAAATTATTTCCCACAATTATCAATATCAATATGTAACATTTTGTTTCTAAAAATCTCTACAAGTATTTATATTTTCAAATGATCACTTCTACAACATTCCTAGGAAATCTCAATGTCCCAGCCCTGTTGATTAGTTATTTTTAGAGTAGCCACAGGCTCCTCAGGTGGTCCTGCTTATAATAATAAAATTAAAAGTGGCATGTTATTTTTGGTGCCTAATTATAATTTGTGTAAATGGGTGAATGAGTGCCATTAACTGTTCACTGTGTAGAAAGGCGCATTATGAAGTGCAATCCATTATTACTTTACTGCCACCTCCAATATGGCGGGCACACTGACGTATGGTGCAACGGGCCAACTCCCTCAATCCGGTATACTAAGTCGTTGTTACATCCAAAAGTGTCCCCCCATGATGTGGCGGTGCTTCTGGCAACCCGCCGAAGGAACGCAGACGCCGCCGATCAGATCGACTGGAAAGCGGTGCTGACTGTGACATTACAAACCGAGCCGAGTGCAAACGAGGAATCGCTATACGCTAATCTGTAAACGCTAAATAATCAATTCGCATTAGCTGAAGCAGTTTCTTATCACCAGCTAACATTAGCCCCAAAGACTGGTATGACATAGTCAAGCTAGCAAGTACTGTTTGGCCATTATTATTGTCAGGCTAACTCGTGAAGCTTGAGTATCTCCTATGAACTCGGGACTCTCGTAGACCGTGCAAACATGTCCACCACTTCGTTGGATAAAGAACTCCAGGAGCGACTGAGGGAGGCGTCTGCCATCGGGGACATTGACGAAGTGCGGACATTGGTAGAGAGTGGAGTAAACGTCAATTCCCAAAACGAAATCAATGGATGGTAAGTTCGAGAACTAAAGCATAACGTTAGGTGAAGTCTCCCTGAGGTGAAAAGCAACAAAATGTGTTTGCCGTCACTGAATGTAAAGAATTGACGCTTAATTTAACAACGTCAAGAAGTTGCTTGGTGAGTTGCATGTGATTGGTTTGACCTGTGCTATCCTATTAGGCAAATCATGTCTTAATCCTTTGGAGCTGCCTGTCGGAAATCCTTTTAGTGGGTAATTTGGGATGTCAAACAAACAAACAAAAAAACAGAAAAAAGAAAAACAACTCACTGAGAAAAAATATACTTCACAGGTACAAAAGTTTCCCCAATCATGAACATCACTTATGTAGTCATTAGTAATAATTATACAATACTATAGTAAAGTAAAATCAATCTATGTTACGATTAGCTGTTGTTTTTGCGTTGTCTTTAATCTCACCAGGACTTGCCTGCATTGGGCATGCAAGCGGAACCATAAGCAGATCGTGTCCTACTTACTTAATAGTGGTGCGGACAAAGACATCCTCACAGCTAAGGATGAGCTGGCCTCACAGCTCACATCCAAACCAGAGATCAAGCGACTTTTAGGAGGTAAACATTAGTCACATACATTATTTTTCTGCTTCATAACTTTTTTTTATAGTCTTTATGTAAGATGGATGAAGGTATTACCATTGGACATGAACAAAACATTGCTTACGTTTGCAATAACCTTGTGCGGTATTTATTTTTTTTAGAAATAGAATCAATTTGACTGTCTCTTATTTCATGGACTAACTTAATGCAGACATGATATAGTAATGCTAGCTACATTGCATTTTTTACTTCCACAGTTGAAGTGGAGGACGTGCCAGAAGTCAAGGAGCCTGAGTTGCCAATCATCCCCAACTATTTGTCCAACCCTCCCTTTTTATACTCAAAGATGGATAACAAGATGGAGCTCCTCCTTTCTCAGCACCATGCACAAAATGGATCTGTGGAACACCCGGAGTTCACAGACAGCAATTCAGCCCCACGTTCTCCAACCCAGCACTTACAGATGCCACAGAGCCTGGCCTCTGATGACCCCATTCCACCTACCAACCCCATCACTCATAACCAAGTTCAAGTCAGGGAATTTGTTCCATTGGCTGAGCAAAATGGCGTGGCAACTGGCTTAGCTCCATCTCATAACCACACAGTTGTAAACTGCACAGTGCCCATGAATCTGTCAGTCGAGCCGCACCTTGTTAACCACGCAGTCCCACACAATGGAACCATGTGCTCGCCTCCTTTGGCCTCACCCAGCCCAGGTATGGCTTGCAGCAATGGGAGTCAGGTCCAGGCTCCATCCAACCCCACAGTGAGCAGGCAGCAGTCTGTCCCGCAGCAGATAGGCTACAGTCAGCCAGGCGGACCTTTGCCAGCATTCCAGCCGTTTTTCTTCACAAGCACCTTCCCTGTCAATGTACAAGGTGAGAGCAAACTCTTTTCCAACCTTTACAAAAATGTGTCATGTAAGTACTGCCTGGCCCCCTTTTGATGAAGCAGTTTGTTTCAGGTCCATATATTATCTTTCCTATCTCAGGAGCTGTGAGGCAGACCAAAATAATTAATCTACAGTGTACCTTTGGCACCATTCCATTAGGATACCAACAACCATGGTACAGTAGAGCTGTGATTCCCAACCACTGTGGCACAGCATATTAATGTCGCGTAAGAGATCATTAGGTGTGCTGTGAGAAATTATCCAATTTCACTTAATTGGTCCAAAAATGATTATTTATTTACGACTAATAATGTGTCTTTGTTCAACGTCTATGCTAGTGACTTATAGTGACAAGCAGAACAATAAATTTTTTTTCCACTAGGTAGCAGAAGGTACAATTAACCTGTATATCCACCTGTTGCAGTTCATACAACACAATAATAGCTTTGTACAGGCCCAAATTTGACACTGAATAAATACATTTGTGAGTAAATTGAGACGATCATTATTTCAGTACATATACTTTTGTGACATTTTTTGGGGTGGTCTGCGGTAATATTTTTCTAATGTAAAATATGTGCCTTGGCTGGGAGTTAGGGTCTACCTGAAAACGCTGTCGTCGTTGATTGGTCAATAATGGTCACCTCAGTGCGACAAACACTAAACAATATAGAACTAATTCAATATACTTATTTTGGGGGATTTATTTTCTGATAAACGACTAGCTTCAAGCTGCTTTAAGATGTACAGGGCATATAAAAAGTCTACACACCGCTGTTCATATGGGACATATAACCCGTGGCAATCAATTGGGGGGAAAAAATTAACCTTTTAGAGTGCGGAAGTAAAAAACAAGCAATAGTAACATCATTCCAAAAGGTATGTTTGGCACAAACACAACATTGCTCATCACCAAAAGACAGGGAAGCGTCGTGGTTGCTGCATCATGCTTTGGGGCTGTTTTTCTCCAGCTGGAACCTTGGCCTTAGTCAAGGTGGATTGAATTATGAACAGTAATAAATACCAGTCAATGTTAGCAGAAAGTCAGACTTTTGCTAGAAAGATGAAGATAAAGCGAAACATCCATCTTTCAGCATGACATTGACCCAAAACACAAAACTAAATCAACAAGAATGGCTTCTTAAGAAGATGGAATGGCCCGACTAGACTGCTGACCTGAATCCAATCGAATATCAATATTTATGAAACCAGATTACTGTATGTTTTTTTAATTTTTCCCGTTAAAAGACTTAAGGTAGTTTTTCATTAATGGTGGAAACCGTTTTGAAATGACTTATCTTGTTCTGATTTTTTTTTTTTTTTCATCACAAAATTTGAACAGGGGTTGGTAGACCTTTTCTATCCACTGTACGTACAGTGGACGCTGCGGTCCGGCCCCTATCCACTGCGAATAGCAAAAATCCACAGACAATTGATACCCATTCTAATTGCATTGAAACCATTTATTTATTTGTTGTTTGTTTGTAACCCAAAACAATATTGAATAAGCAGCGATAAACTGCCAGTAAGCATTTTCGGAGTTAGTCCCCCCCCCCCCCCCCCCCCCCCCCAAAAAAAAACGTATAAAAATTGGAGGGAAAAAGGGTGAAAAATATATATTTTTAAAAATCTGTCAGTATGTGAAACCGTAGGTGCTGTGGTACAAGTATGCGGGGATTCGCTGTATATGTAACACTGCTACATTTTTCGGACTGAAATCACGTGTAAATAGACTTTCCTAATCCCATGAGGGAAATAAAACAGAGCACAACAAAACACAGTTGCAAAAAGATGAGTTCAAGATCAACTGTTATATTGGCGCAGCAATATACACGTGGACAACAATGTGTGGTATATGGGCGCTTGTGTAATATGTAGAGCACATTTTTGATTGATGTGATGAAAAGCTGGATGGATTGACTTGATTGGTTCACAGAACACACTGTAAAAGAGCTGTTGTATGACTATGTGGATAATCATACGAGTTGTTATTTGGTTATGGCAGTAGGTTGTAGTAGTCTGTCACTTGAATTAGAATAGCGTTACTGTCCCAAAATACTGTCCCAAATCTTACTGCGATGAACCCACCTTTGGCTTCAATCCCACTGTAGAATTAGTACTGAAGGTCCGTATCCAGAACCCTAACGCCCGTGAGAACGACTTCATCGAGGTGGAGCTGGACCGCCAGGAGCTCACGTATCGTGCGCTGTTGAGGGTCTGCTGCCGCGAATTGGATATCAGTACTGAGCACGTGGAGAAGATCCGCAAGCTGCCAAACACCATGTTAAGAAAGGTGAGATGCACTTTAATTAACCCTGTTTGTTTTTTATTTTATTTATTTTTTGTCCCCTTACATAATGTTTGAGGCAAAATATTACCTGTTTTCACATTTGACAGCAATAAAAATACCCTCAATGCATTCTTTCACCCTGAAATGTGATGACTTTTCCAAAAGTGACTCGAAATATACATACAAATATTTAAAAATGTCATTCTTTTGTGTCTTTTGGTGCTACACAATTTGTGTACAATGAAGCTGTGACAAGCAAAGTTTGATCTACTGCTACTAAAATAGATTTTACATTTACCTTTATATCAAGGTAAATGTTGGGAATCTTGAAACTGTTAATGCCATAAATATGTGTATTTTTGTTATGGGGGCTGGTAACAGTGTTCGAGAGAGTTTGAAACAGTCCTGAGAACTGTCTGTGTTTTCACCACATTTGCACAGGTTCCCGAAGAAACATAAAACCATTGATCTTTGGAGGTTCATGGGTGAATATCGAAAGAGTAAAACAGCTTAAGAATGATTATACATTCTAAACTCATTGAACAGAAGTAGATTTTACACCAATTTTATCGGCCTTATCGGTATCGGCCGATAATTAGCATTTTAAGCTGATCGGCTTTAATGTCATAATTCGCCGATCCGATCAATGACGTCATTGATCGACGCCGCAAAAGACATTTACTCCGCATCGCCATCGTGCACAGTATATTTGAATCCAAAAGCTAGTTTATTTTTAGCATTGTCGCGTGTCTTTTGCCATAGACCTGTAAATAAAGTTATTTTAAAAAAAAAATTTTTTTTACAAAATGTTGGCGGTGTGGAACAGACAACACATCTCAGACCGACAACACGTAATGCCCGATCAGACTACAAGACAAATTTGCTCTTTCCCGCTTGCACTATGTCAGACTACTGCAATAAAACCTTGTATTCCGATACCACCGCATCACGTTTTTTACGATCAACTCAACTCAAATGCGACCGGATACACTCGTTACCGTGGCGACGACAACAAAAGTGGATCACGCTGACTGTATTATAAGGACAAAATGGGGAAAAACATGTGTTGGTGGTCACCGGTGCTCAGTAGAGGAGAGGACGTTCGTTTAAGGCTTGCTTGAGGTATGTTCCCGTACTTTTAATACGTTACGGCTCGCAAGCAGGCAACAAAACGTTATGTAGCCTAGCAAGCTAGTGGTACCACGAACAGTTGGACGTAAACATGCCGCCGTTCTGTCGAATCATGCTCTAAAGTTTCGGTGTGGGTGAAGTAATTTAATTAAAAATCAAGTAATTTAATTACAGTAAGTTAGCACCCATTATTTCTGTCATGTTGTAATGTTGGTTTGACCTGACTGATTAGAATACACGATCTGACTAGAGCAGTGATTTCCAACCTTTATGGAGCCAAGGAACATATTTTACATTTGAAAAATCTAACGGCACACCAACAAACAAAAATGTCACAAAAAGTGGACACATTAATTACTGTATTTACTTCCTGCCATCTATCCATCCATCCATCCATCCATTTTCTGAGCCGCTTCTCCTCACTAGGGTCGCATCGGGCAGGAGGCAGGTACACCCTGAACTGGTTGCCAGCAAATCGCAGGGCACATACAAACAAACAACCATTCGCACTCACAGTCACACCTATGGGCAATTTAGAGTCTCCAATTAATGCATGTTTTTGGGATGTGGGAGGAAACAGGAGTGCCCAGAGAAAACCCACGCAGGCATGGGGAGAACATGCAAACTCCACACAGGCGGGGCCGGGGATTGAACCCGGCTCACTATGCCTCACTGGCATAAATAGAGGAACAAAGATACATTATTTATTGTAAATAGATTATTTTTTTTTTAGCAATTAGGTACACAAGTATTTACAGTAAATGAATAGGTCATTTAAATAGACATATTCCTGTATCATGTGATCGGATCGATGATCGGTTATCGTTTTGTTTTAACTCGCTGAGAGGTGATCGGCCCGAAAAATCCTGATCTTGTAAAGCCTAAACAGAAGTCATACAGAGGACACAGTTGTGAGATCTGCACCTGCAATGCAAAATAAGTGAGCTGTGATGTAGCAAATACACTTTAATCTAAAACGTTGACATTAATCAGCCATTTATTAATATCAGTAGACTATTTATATATTTTAAAAAGATCTGTAGTTCATATATTGATAAACACAATTATGTGTGCATGGAAAGTGAACAGCACAGTATGTAAGAGTTATTAGAATCTAGATGCTGTTGCTGCATTTAGGGATTGCAGGAACAAGTAGAAATGTGCTGCTTCATGTGTGTTGTGACCAGTGACAATGACTGGTCCAATATGGGACGGATATCCCTCTTTTGTCCAGGACAAAGATGTTGCCCGGCTGCAGGACTTTCAGGAGCTGGAGGTCGTGCTGGAGAAATCCGAGGGCTTGTCCTTGTTCTCTGGAACGGGGAGCCTCACTGACAGACCCTGCTACAACATGAAGGCCTCCCGCCTCACCTACTAGACTGCCCGTTTTCCCTGCTTCTCACGGGCTTCTGTAGCCACACTCCAGCGGCCGCTAACCAGTTTCCTGCCAGATCCCTTGTCGAGCTTTGTTCAGCTTGTTCATAGCGGGATTGCGTCTTTCAAGTTCTCAAGCTCTTTGTCCTCCCCTGGGCCTTTTTGCTGCTTAAGTGTTCCCAACTAGTTCTGAGAGATTACTGATGCATGGTGTCTTGGATTATGAGAGAAAATATTTGGGCCTCTCTCTCTCCGTCGTCACCCAGTGCACCTTGTGCCAAGACTCCAAGGGAATGACAAGGGGTTGTTTCGGGGACATTAGCTTGTCTTCCTGGGGTTTCTGCAATAGCCTTATATGGACATGTGTGGGACAAAGTGTCACACACAGTTGCATAACTGTCGCAGATCAGAGCCACAGAGCAAGTACAATATACTTGAAGTGATAGAACATGTTCCAGCTTGCTTACACACCTTTATACATGCTGTTGCTTCACCCTTGTGTCTTTGCTGCAAGAGGGGAGCTCCCATTAGTTGCTTTAATTGTTGGGCTGTTTGGACTGATCATTTTAACTGCTGTCTGCACACGTTCCAAGACGATGGAGATGAATTACACTGGAAAAGAAAAATGTAGTTTTTATAGTTTTTCCGGTGTACCAATTAAAATTCTTAGTTATTTAAAATTCTCAAATACCTCACCATCTCTGAAGTATTCATATTTTAGTTTTAACTATTATCACAAGGCCAGACCACACATTTTGCTTTCCATTAACAAGACTCGGAGCTACTGTTAAGTTGCGTGTGAGGGTCCCATCAACGTTCACAGGTTGCAACTTGCGTTGAACAATACGACGGACCGTTCTCGTCACAAAGCTAGTTTGACCTGCTGATAAGCAAACCACAGAGCATCACAAAGGAATGCAGCTGAACAAGTTTGTTTCCTACAAAGTGGAGAGGAATGAAAAATGCACCTGCTCATCCGAGTCATTTTTCCGATAGTTAATTTAGTAACAAGCCACAAGGGGAGGGAGGTGCGGGGTTGCCTCCATTTTGGCTAACCTTCTCAATGCCAGTCTTCTTTTCTTTTTTTTCTTTTTTGTTTTTTGATCTTAACTTTATTAGATAACAAAAGTCTTTGACCTAGCCTAAAACTGCACTGACAAGATGAGTCATAACACTTAATTGTTGTATGTTAAGATGTTAATGGGCCTTAAGTCATGGAAATGTGAATGCTGCTTTCACCATTGTGTTCTGTTCACGCTGGGGCTCATTTCTTGACAGTGGGGCCGTAGATTAAGTCTCATTGTACATCCTACAATCAAAATATTTCTAACCCAGTGCTGTTTACTTTACAAATGTATACCCGAAGCTCTTACTTTATGATGGATATTTTTTTATTAATAAGCATAGTTTAGGTTTTTTTTCGTTTTTTTTTTTTTTTTTTAAACCGGGTAGACCTGTTGTGTTTGTGTCAAAGCGTTTATGTCGGAAGCTGAAGTGGACATTGGAAGTTGCAATGTGAAGTAAAAACAATGTTAACGGCTTTATTGAGACCTAAATGAGCAGGAGGAAGGACCAGGCTAGACAGGGTGAGAGTGTCATGTTTAAAATGGGGTTTATGGCTCATGTTGGATTCTGTGAAAAGGAGAGGACTAACAATATTTGCAAGTTTGTTTATTGTTCTAGAGTTCAAGCAGAATACAGTTTGACTTAACCTATGCATCCAGAGTCTGATATTTTTATAAAAGATGCGTCCTGTGTACTTGCAGACATAATCGTAGGCACTATTGAAGCTGTGTATTTCGTTCTGGAGACCTGTCTGTGTTCTTTGATAAAGCATGGTGAATGCCTTCATGTCTTCTCTGTCTCCTTTATTCCAATGCAGTATCGTTTTATTAATATTGAGTCTGTGTAGCGGGTATGATAAAGTTTCCTAATATAGTTGAAATGCAACATTACAAACACTAGGGGGAGGTAGAGTCATGAGTTATTTTTTAATCTGGTACCGCCATAGTCATTTGTTAAATTCGTTTTTGCGAGAAGACGCGCCTATTAGTCTTACAATAGTCCGCATAAAGCGTAACATATTTAAGGGACTAAACCGAAATCGATAGATTTAAAAAAAAAAATGAATCAATGTCCTGGTAAATGGTAATTTATCTTTTAAAAAAAATGAATCAATGTCCTGGTTTTCTGGACCACCAACATTTGGTTAAATTAAACATTTCAACCACCCATCAATTGAGACTAAATTTGATCAATGTATTCACATTGAACTAACCCACCATTCCATTACATCTGATAAGGAAATTAGACCATGTGCTGTGGTAGCAATAATTGTTAATATAGACTAGCATGTAGTATAGTTTTTGGATGGAATTGCTATATTATTTTAAAAAATAAATCTTACGCACTATACCAATAAGGGCTATGAAAATTGCGATAAATTGTAAAGACTGTGCTAAGATATTTCTTCAATAAAAAACAAACAATAATGGAAGTATACATTTCGACAAATAAAAAATCAGTAAAGCTGTATAACTATTATTACTAATTATAATAAAAAATACATCATCTTCAGTATGAGTCATCTCTTTGAAAAGCAACTTTTTATCATAACTTCACCCTCCAGCTGTATATTCCTGAATCAGGTTTGCACAACAAGCCACTGTAGTACATTTTGTTATGCCGCAACTCATCAAGACCTTTTGTTATGTTCCCTTTCTGATATAAAGTACATAAACAACAGCTAAGTCATGGTCGTACACATACACCTTGTGTGTCTGTGACGCCTCTTGAATGAACGAATACAACAGTCCCATGTGGAGAGCAGATGTTCAGGCAAAGCAAACCAAGGAGCACAAATATTGCATAATCTTAGCACGAAATGTGCATGGGACAAATGCTTCCTATAGTATACGCTCATCATTTGAAGAGTTGCATTAACTTTATGCACTTAGTAATACAATAATGGTCAAAGTAACAATTTCTATCCATCCATATTCTGTCCTGCTTATCTTATTGTCGTCTGCAGTGGCGTAGAACTGTTCTGAGTGGATTGTCTCTAAAGTGGTACCTTCTGAGTTTAATTGTTCTATGACCAAGCTTATCAATTATTTTACGCATTCAATTTTTCTCCTTTGAAATAAATTGATGCTGTTTAATCCAGTTTCAGCCTCCCAAAAATATTGTTTTGGGTTTTAACAGCAATGTATTATTTTTTTAAAAATATTTTTTTACTTCGCCTTTTTTTTCTATTTGAGTTGTAGAGTTTATAGGTTAACTAATAGTGAGAGAGAAAAAGGTTTCCAAATGATTTATCTTGGTCTTATTTTTGTATATCACAAAAACCTTCCATTTGAACCGAACGGTGTGTGTCCTTTTTATAGCCACTGCACAGCTTTCCTTCAAGTCCTTTGTTAATAGTTGTATTATTGACTGTGCTGATTGTATTAACTGAAATAAATACATAATTAAACATATCTACTACTGTTTTTTTGAATTGTATGTATAATAATGGTGATGGGTGCCCTTATTTTGTCTTGAGGACCTGCCCCCAAAAATGTCTGTGCACGTGCCTGGGTCTCATCATAATTCGCTAGTAGTAGGAGTACATTTCATTGGGCAGAAATGCTCCTGCACATACATGTCCGTTTGTCTGCCGTGCAGTATGTTTGGTCTAGACCTGTATTGAGGAATCAGCTTAGGGCCCCACTGTGGCTGGACGTGGCCCTCTCCTTTGTTCTCGAGTGGGGCACTCATAAAGAGCTTACTATGAACAGCCCGTCATTGTTTTAAAGCAGCTCTACCAGTCTCCCATGCTTCCACTGTTGGCAGTGGAAACACCTCAGTTTACGTAGTAGGCCCTTAAGAGTATTTAAAAAATGGAGACGGAAGACGACATCACTCACAGGTACTTTACTTGGCTTTCTTGCTGAGCTTAGACTATGACCTTTATCATTTGTGCACCTCTCTGGTAGGTCGTAAGCCACATATAGTAAATCCGTACACAACCTTCTTCGAGATATCTCCACTGCCTCTTTGTTACAAGATCTGACCATAATCTCAGACGGTTGTGCAACTTCTAATTATTTCGTGCGTTTCAAGTGACCCGTGGCGACTTAATGATATTTCATAGAAAAATAATAAAAGGACACACAGTATCTCACAAAAGTGAGCACATCACTCACATTTTTGTAAACATTTTATTTTCATGGAACTTAACACTGATGAAATTAAACTTTGCTATGTTGTAAAGTAGTCAGCTTGTATAACATTGTAAATTTACTCTTGAGGGCATTGGCAATATCATTACCCGTTGGCCATCTTTATGTAGAACCACAATTATTTTCTTTTATGTTTCAGATCCTCAGAGTTCTTTGCCATGATTTGCCATATTGAACTTCCAGTGACCAGTATGACAAAGTGTGAGAGCAATACTGTAACGCCAAATTTACATTTCACACCTGCTCCCCATTCACACCTGAAACCTTGTAACACTAACGAGTCACATGACACCATGGAGGGGAAATGGCTAATTGGGCCCAATTTGGACATTTACACTTAGGGGTGTACTCACTTTTGTTGCCAGCTGTTTCAACATGAATGGCTTTGTTGAGTTCTTTTGTAAATTAACACTGTTATACAAGCTGTACACTGACTACTACTAATAAAAATGTTACAAAAATGTGTGGTAGTTACTTACTTTTGTGAGATATTGTACTGTACATGTATTTATAAATGTAAGTACAGTATAGGAAGAATTCGGTGGAAGGTAAAGGCTCATCTTTGTCCTTTTGTGCTTCACTTCTGATCCTTTCCTCCTTCTTCATCTTCTTTCCCTTTTTAATCACCTGGTATAGTGAAAATACCTGTACATTAGAATATCAGAAATGGGAATTGTGAATTTAGCTGATCTGGTCAGTCTATGAAATATTTTTTTTAATCCTCTGTGTGTAATACTCATCTTTGGAGAATTTTTTTTTTTTACATTTGTTTACATGTACAGTTGCAATATTTTAGATAAAAAGAGTGAAGGATCCCCTTTATGTCAGTGAGACATTAGTAATGGGGCAGGGGATGCAAGGCTTTTAGTGATAAATGTTGCTAACCGTCTATGCGGAGACTTGATGACTTGAGTTGCAATATTGGCGGCTGGCAAGGGTTCACATAAGTAGAAGGTCAAAGTCAAGGTCTGTTTGCAGACAAAATATGTGACGAGGGCAGAGTTTAGGGTGCTCTCAGTGCGCCTTGATTCAATATGTGTTGTGCCCTGTGTAGCCCCAGTGTCGGCTATGCTGGGAATGCGGGGTCTTGAAGCTGAAGGTTAGGGTTGCAGGGGTGAGTGTGTAAAGGAGTAAGTGGGTGAGAAGTGCCCCCACTTGAAAGCATCCTCACATAATATGCACGTGTTTGTCGGTGTGTTTTTATATGCGTGTGGTTTTGTGTACATACCAGATATTTAATTCTAAGGAAATACTGTAGTTGGCATTGTGAGGTGTAATGTTTGTCTAGGTATCTGAACATGTGAGTATATAGAGTTCAATGCATGCATGTGTGTGTGTGTCTGAAAAGCTTATAGACTGTAACCAGACCAAGACTACAGGGTTCAGCCTGGAGCACATTGGGCCTCTTGGGCTCAGCAGGGACCCAGCTGGGGGAAGCACAGACTCCATTCACACACACACACACACACACACACACACACACACACACACACACACACACACACACGCACACACACACACACACACACACGCACACAAGGTTAACTTTTAATGTTCCACTTAAGGCAGACCGGCTTTTGAGGTCAGCAAGCATGATTTAGTTGAACGGTGTTCCTAAAACAACCAAAAGACTGTCACCATTTAGAAAAACAGCAAAGTTCTTAGAAGGGAACAAGCCAGCTGTTGACGGAAGGATATTAAACTGTTTATTTTTTGTTTTGTCTGATGCTTACTACCGGTACTTTCAAATTTCTTGGACTAATCCCTTGTCAAAGAATGCCCTTAGTGTGTAATCTGAATTAAGTGTAATAAAAGCATTTGTTATTTTTTAAAAATGATTCTTTAGTTTTTTAATACCAACAAAAGCATGTAAATTATATACATGCCAAGTATAAAGATACATACATGCTTTGCATTTAAAATTAGTCTTGAAAGACAACCCGACCCAGATAAATTTCTTTTGACTGATGATTGACATGCTGTATTGTGTCCATGGCTTTTGTGTATTGCACAAAAACTAGAACCCAAAAGGTACATTTATGTTCCTCAGCAGTAAAAGTCAAATGTCCAAAGTAAGACAGTACTACTTTTTAGGGATCCGTCCAAATAATAAAAATGATAAAGGCAAAACAGTGGACTTCCGAAAGTACAATCATGTGCTTTTGTTTTTGTTTTTTTGTTTTTTCCCCCCTCTGCAGAGAGTGTATCAACAGCCATCATTTATAGGGGGAATGGGATTTATGCATAGGACCTGAATGGAAATTTTATTTAGCTTCCTCTGAAAATGTAGATGTCATTTTCACATTATAATACCATTCAATGAAGAAGATATTCGAACGATTATTAGAGCCTAATAAAAGTGCCTTTGGTGCCATCTTCTGGAATGAGAAGAGAGTGAATGAGTGAGTCTAGACGTCACAGTACAGTACGGTAATGCCAGGCTAAACCTTGACAGCTGCAATTAAAACATGCAGTAAATGAGTTTAATCCGTCAACTCAAAACATTTGACTTCCCCCCCCCTCCCTTTTTTTTTTAAAGCAAAATAGTCAAATTTGAAAAAAGTAAGAGCATTCAACCAGGTCTGATCTGATTTGATCAGGGTCCCATTTGTATAGTAGTTATATGCTGCGATGTAGTATCCAATTAGTTATTTTTGCCTTACAATAAAGTAATATATATAGATATATATAGATATATATATAGATTTATTTATTTTTTGCCACATACTGTATGAACATTTCAAGTCTACGTGCTTGTTGTTTGCATGTTAAGGGTTAAGGCGTCCAAGTGTGCGCGCAGGTGTGTCTCGCCACTGTGAGCGTGGAGCAGCCGGCAAACGTGCTGAATTAAGTTGATCCTAACTGTAAGTCAGTCGGCTCTTGGTGCACCAGTGGACGAGAGGCACAGTAATTGATGCAGTTAGATCTTGGAGTGGTTTGCACGCAGCAGCGCTAATCTCTCTGCATGCGATATTAAACGTATATAGTGAGGGAGGGTGCACCCTGACCGAGTCCATAGGCTCCGCTTTGTAGTATTGGACAGTTACTAGTTTTCATATACTCCCCAGGACCTTATTATTTAACTTTTCCTCCCGTGGGATTTATTCGTCGTCTCTTCTCAAGAGTTTAATCTGCCGCGCTGTTACGCACGCCATGTGGTGGATGCTGTTTCCGCGATGGATTTGGTTTCCTCTGGGACATTTTTACACTTTTCTGCTCTCTACGGACAGTGTGGGGGCGATGCCGATGTCCGTGGCCAAAGTAGTGTACTCTCACGCCGGTCTGTGCCCCAATGAGCTGAACCCCAACCTGTGGGTGGATGCCATGAGCACCTGCAGCCGTGAGTGTGAATCTGACCAGGTGGGTTCTATTCCACTGTCTGTCTGTCTGTCTGTCTGTCTGTCTATCTATCTATCTATCTATCTATCTATCTATCTATCTATCTATCTATCTATCTATCTATCTATCTATCTATCTATCTATCTATCTATCTATCTATCTATCTATCTATCTATCTATCTATCTATCTATCTATCTATCTATCTATCTATCTATCTGTCTGTCACATTTCATTCAAGTCCACCTGAACAATGCAATAATGCTCAGTTTTTATTACTGACACGGTCAAATAGGTAATGAAACGGCTCAGTTAATTGGGGCGTTACATAACATACAGTTTCGGATGTTATTTTATCTTATTTTTAAACGGGTGGAAATGGAAACAGTTCTCACTGCAGTGCGTGTAAACGTACAATAACCAAGAGTTAATTGTGAAGGGAGCTCATTGAATTGCATAGGAAATCGAACGTTGTAATCTGTGAGGCAGACAGGCTAACCACTCGGGCTATCGTACTGCCCTGGACAATACAGTCTCACAAAAACAAAATGTCACAGATTCATTAATTCCTGTTAATACTTACCTGTAGATTATATTAAGGACATCTCTGAAACAGGGCCAGCCCGAGCTAATGTGGTACCCAAGGCAAGATTTTATATGGCGCCCCCCCCACCCTTTCATCCATGAAAATGCTATGCTATGACTTCCTTTTTCTCACTATATTTCTGAAGTAACATTAAACAGACCTGTCACAAATACGAATTTGCATCCAGTAGTGCTGCAATTAGTAATCGAGTATATTGAGAATAATGATGTGGGTCACTTCGACCTAATACATGATCATTAAGATCTTCAGTATTATGTTGTCACTTACCATATTTTCCTGTAGTAAAGCAGTAAATTGTACATATAGCTACAAGGTAATGGTTTCTCAGTGCTTTGGTCAAAGGAGCAAGTCTTATCAAGTCCAAGTGAAGTCATAAATCGAGTTGCTAGTCTTTTAACATATCAGCACGTTGAGTCTAAAGTCATCAAATTCATGACTCGGGTCTGACTCGAGTCCAAGTCATGTGACTCGAGTCCACACCTCTGGTTTACATCGCGTTTGCTTACAGCTGTGGCCGAGCTACTCTGCCATGAAGCCCCGACTGGTGGAGGGCTGCAGTGATGGTTGACTTTCTAGAACTTTCTCCCATCTTCCGACTGCATCTCTGGAGCTCAGCCACAGTGATCTTTGGGTTCTTCTTTACCTCTCTCACCAAGGCTCTTCTTGCCCGATTGCTCAGTTTGGGCGGACGGCCAGCTTGTGGAACGGTTCCGTTTGTCCCAAACGTCTTCCATTTAAGGATTATGGAAGCCACTGTGCTCTTAGGAACCTTAAGTGCAGCAGACATTTTTTGTAACCATGGCCAGATCTGTGCCTTGGCACAATTCTGTCTCTGAGCTCTTCAGGCAGTTCCTTTGACCTCAGTATTCTTATTTGCTCTGACATGCACTGTGAGCTGTAAGGTATTATATAGACAGGTTTGTGGCTTTCCTAATCAAGTCCAATCAATATAATCAAACACAGCTGGACTCCAACGAAGGTGTAGAACCATCTCAAGGATGATCAGAAGAAATGCACAGCACCCGAGTTAAATATATGAGTGTCACAGCAAAGGGTCTGAATACTTATGGCTCTGTGATATTTCAGTTTTTCGTTTTTAATAAATCTGCAAAAATGTCAACAATTCTGTTTTTTTCTGTCAATATGGGGTGCTGTTGTGTACATTAAGGAGGAAAAAATGAACTTAAATGATTTTAGCAAATGGCTGCAATATAACAAAGAGTGAAAAATTTAAGGGGGTCTGAATACATACCCACTGTATGTGGCGGTGTTGTTACTCTTTAAGCAACTGATGTCTGAACATAAAACATTGCAGCACCACATGTCGATGGATAATATGACAATACTCACAGGCTTTATTCTTTATCCTCTGCGAAGAATGACTCATTATCCTGCTGCACTGAAAAGACGAGAGAGGAGCTGAGCCTCCTGTACATTATCCGTATGAATGTGTGATACTGCCCCCGGGTAGCCAAGGCACGCACAGCAGAATGAGCAACACAAGACGAAAAGAAGTGTGACAAAAATCTTTATTATTCATTCTATTTAATTATGTTATTGCTGTATGTGTTTTGTGAGTTATATTGTAGCATGCTATTTTTATTATTAAAAAACACATTACAACACTTTTTTTGAGGGGCAGGATAGAATGGATTAATAGCATTTCCATTCATTTAAATGCTGAAAGATGATTTGAGATACAGGTGATTGGAGCTACGAGCGCGTTCACCGGAACTAGTTAAACTTGTATCTCAAAGCACCACTGTAATCCTATCTATATAAAGGTGTACTTTTTACAGCCCTTGTATTAATTTTGATTAGATTGTTCAGGTGTACCTAATGTATTAGTTATTGGCCAGGGAGTGTGTTTCAGCTAACTGAATATGGACAATTAACTCACACGATAATATGGTTTGCAGAAATATTGTTTCTCATCCTCCTTCTAGGACTGTGAGACATTTGAGAAGTGCTGCCTCAATGTATGTGGAAACAAGAGTTGTGTGGCGGCGCGCTACATAGACATCAAGGGCAACAAGGGGCCCATCGGAATGCCCAAAGGTGCCACCTGTGACAAGTTCATGTGCTCCCAGCAAGGCTCCGAGTGTGACATCTGGGACGGGCAGCCTGTGTGTAAGTGCCGGGACCGCTGCGAGCGAGAGCCCCACTTCACGTGTGCGTCTGACGGCATGACTTACTATAACAAGTGTTACATGGACGCAGAGGCGTGCTCCAAGGGTGTGTCTATCTCTGAGGTCACCTGCAGGTAACATGTTAAGTATTTTCAATCTTTTCCAATTGCTTTGGTTAGGTAATGTTGTGTGAGAGATGTAAAAAAAAATAAAAATGGCAACGGCGAAGGGCTGCTTATAACCTGTTGTATATTTATTTCACCCATTGAATTTACCATAAATAAAACAAAACCATAGCCACCATATGGTGGTGTCACTATCAGCTAGTAGGAACATCAGTCTTTTATATAACAGATTGGAATTCAGCTTTAGTTTACGGTGTACAGCATATACTCACCCGACTCCTCATAGGTTACACATAAACAAACCAACATGATCCATAAGAAAAGTTTTACAAAATGATAATGCTTAGGTTTGATTGCCTGTAATATGATTACCTCAGTCACATAGCAGGATTGCTGTGTGGATCTGGACAGACATTTCTGAGTGAATAATGTGCAAGGTGTGTCAGAAAGGTTTCATGACTGGCATAGCAAAAGATGTATTTAAAGGTCCCATTCCATCAATATCCATATTTTTCTGTTTTATGCATAATATAGAGTTAAAATGAGTCTGTGACCTGATTAAAGTTTGACATCTACAATATGCTGTTTGTCCATTTAATGGAAAAGGCAGATTTCTGTGTATTTGAGCTGTAGAAAGTAACCAATTATTCAAGTACCGGCCCACTTCGTGGTTGGTACACGGCCACTCATCTCAGGAAAAATGGCTTGTGCAAAGCTTTGCGTCACCTGCCAACCTAAGTTGAGGTATAAATTGCTTTGATTTATTTTGGGAGAAATTCCCAAGTGTTCCGGAACCAGAATTGTGCTGTGTTCGAGCCCATTTCGTGGAGGATGACTTCGTAAATATTAGCTTTCACACACGCTGGGATCTTAAGAGAGCGACCCAGCCAGGCGGCCGCTGCCAAGCCATACAAAAACAGTATTTAAAGCAGACATATTGTGTTTTACACCAATACTCTATTATATTAATAATTTATATTGTAACTGTGGATGAAATAGCGAAGGTTACATTTTGTCACCAAAATGTGTATATGCATATCTTGTATATATTCCCATATCTTTGTATTTTTGCACTCTTGCTCTCTCTCTTTCTCTCTCTCTCACTCTCTCTCTCTCTCTCTCTCTCTCTCTCTCTCATTACGGTTTGATAAAAGGGATAAAGCTCAATATACTGTATTTGTACAGCCTACACAAGATCGCCATTCAAGGACACCGTGATAAACCATAAGACGGTCGCCGAGATGTCGCCAAGGACCGATCGGAGCAATGCTTTTTTCCCCCATACATAAAGACATCAGCGATCCAATGAAAGCAAAGCTTATTTACATATTGAATATTAATGAGAAATCCGTCCGTCTCAACTGCCAGGCGTAAAAGACCAATTACTGTAGAATAGCTTGAAAAAGGGCATCTTGGGCATTTATCTTGCAAACCTGATAAAAGGACATCAAAGATAAAAAAAAATAAAAAAATTATGGCATTGGATCTTTAAAATCCAAACTTAAATTTTTTTCCCGTGGAGTCTTAGCATTCTCTGGTCGTCACAGCCATCTTGATGTCGCAGGATCTCCTTGTAGAAGTGCTGGTTGATCATCTGGCCCACAGTGAAGAGGAAAACTCGTAGTTTGGGTTTGAAATACATGACACCAATCATGGAACCTTTCTGACACAATGCAAATGAATATTGACAACAAAATTCAGACGTATCGGTAGTAGGTATGTAAAATTTGGACCTGATCCAAATTAAGGGTGCGTATACACAGGTCTCAAAGTGCTGGATTTTGAAAATGCCGTTGTTGTCGTTACTGTATAAACACTGAAAAACAGGATGTACACGTGTATGTCACATTCAAAATATCAAGGCCGGGCTGTATTATTTTCATGTGTTTTAACAAAATTGTCATCTGTAAAAGAAACTTGAAAAAGAGCAAAAACCTTTTTTTTTTTCTTTAAAAAATCATTCTCATGCAAACGTACCTTAAGATCGTTTGGTCTTGGCAGACATTTGCCCTCTACTAGCTGTGACAAAACAATACTGTGGTTGTCATATACTGTATACTGTGGTGATTCTAATACTTGGCCCCTCTCCCTGTAGCTAGTACGTAGCGAAACCAAAATATGAAAAGCTGTGAAATAATATCTTAGCAAAGGCAAGCTCTGGTATCTCATCAGGCTATGCAAGTGTACCTCATAAAGTGATATTATTATAGTGTAGTTATGAGCACAGATTAGTTTTAAACTAATTAACTCTCTTCCCATTCAACTCTCCTACAGGTACCACCTGACATGGCCAAACACCAGTCCAATGCCAGCCGAAACAACTCTCCATCCGACCACGGCTCTTCAGACCACCCTCCCAGCTGACATCCAGAACCCCACCATACACAGTAGCCCCACTCAGCAGGCTGTGTTTGTGGGTGAGACAGCCAGCTTCCTGTGTGAGGTAACTGGCAAGCCACGACCGGAAATCACCTGGGAGAAACAACTGAAGGGCAAAGACAACATTGTCATGCGACCGAATCACGTCCGGGGGAACGTCGTGGTCACCAACATTGGCCAACTTGTCATTTACAACACGCAGCTTCAAGATGTTGGAATCTATACGTGCACGGCCAAAAATGTGGGAGGAAGTGCATCTTCTCACTTCCCTTTGGCAGTAATCAAGAGAGAGGCTAAGGGGAAGGAAGCCGAAGGAAATAATACTAATCTGCCCTTCCCACCTGCAGAGTGCTTGAAAAGTCCAGACACCGACAACTGTGGAGAAGAAACCATAAGCTGGTACTACGAATCAAGCAGGAACAACTGCTTCACCTTCACTTACAGTCAGTGCAATAAGAACCGGAACCATTTCGACAGCTATGATACCTGTATGCTGTCATGCGGGGGAGAGGTGGCAGCTCCTTGTAGCCTGCCCAGCCTTCAGGGGCCATGCAAAGCCTACGAACATCGCTGGGCCTACAGCAACACCCTCAAGAAGTGCCAGTCTTTTGTCTACGGAGGCTGCGGCGGCAACGAGAACAACTTTGAGTCCAAAGAAGCCTGCGAAGGGATGTGCCCCTTTCCCAAGAACCATAATTGCAAAGCGTGTAAGCCTCGAGGCAAGATGGTGGCCAGCTTCTGCAGGAGCGACTTTGTCATCCTGGCACGGGTCACTGAGCTGACGGAGGAGCAGGAGTCAGGTCACGCTCTGATGACGGTGGAAGAGATCCTGAAAGATGAGAAGATGGGTCTTAAGTTCTTTGGCAAAGAACCATTGGAGGTGACTCTTCTGAATATGGACTGGAACTGCCCCTGCCCTAACATCACCGTAGCCGAGAGTCAGCTCATCATCATGGGGGAGGTTCACAACGGGATGGCCGTCCTGCAGCCGGACAGCTTTGTAGGCTCCTCCAGCGCCCGTAAGGTCCGGAAGCTTCGTGAGATTTCCCACAAGAGAAGCTGCGGTTTGTTTGAGTTGCCTGGCACCCAGTAGGGACTCACTGATGCCGGAGAAGCCGCACCAGTCCGAACTGTCGCTTAAAATCGAAGACTGAAAAAGAGATCAAATCCCAGATATTTTATGAAATTGTTATATACATCATCTTAATATGTGTTGTTCTTTATTTGTGGCCTAAAATGGACGTTACGCCTCCGTTTTGTCTAACAGAATCAATAAGCTTTTTGGTTCCTTTCATCTGGAATCATTTGCAATCCAGGATATGTTTGTGAACTACTCTATATTTATTTTTCTCTTATTTCGTATAGAGCAGTGGATACAGTAAATACAGAATATATCGCTCAAGTACACAGAGAACATCTATATATTTTCATGCTCTCTGTGATGTATTAGCATCCATTAATATGGAATGACGCTGAATGAATAAAGATCATTGAGAAGATGTTATGGATGGTTGTGATTTTTACTGATGTTCCTTGTAAAGTTGACCGTGAAGGCAGTTCACGTTCCATCTGAGATTTATGTCTTTTATTGCAGGCACGCACACACAAACTGGGCCTTGTCTGGCCTTCAAATCTGAAGCGGGTCACATTCCAGCCCAGCTGTGGAGGCCTGTGGAGCTGTGTGTGGTGTTGTGTTGTGTCTGGGTTTGGGGCCCTCACATTGCACACACCCCACTGGCCATCCTTTGGCCTTGTGCGGCCCCTTTCATGTGCAAGAGGCCAGGGTGAAGGGGAAGAGGAGGAGGCGGTGGAAAAGAGGGATGTTGGTTGATTCACTCTCTTGGGCCACATCTGTGTTCAAGGGACACAATAAGAAAGGAATGGATCATGGCAACTCAAGAAGGATATCACATCTGTATTTAGATTTAGATAGTGTCCTGTTCAATATTAGGCCAAAATGTTGTCGAGGAACAGATTAGCACATTATAATGCAACAACAATACAAACGGGAAACAACATAATCCCCCTCACTCATATCTTTAGCTACCGAATGTTTACCCCCTTCCCCCCATGCCTTTATGTCCCCCACGCTCACCCCTCTTCCTCACCCATCTACCCACTTAGTCCGTCAAAGACCCAGCCTTTTGTGATGACCTCTGACCCGCCTAATGAAAAAGAGGCCACCAAGAAAAGCACCACTTTCATTAGAGCTGCTGACAAGTGACTAGCTAAGCTCCACACAAACCCCTTGATGCTCAGCTCCTCACATCAACAGCACCAAGTTCACATCGAGACCACCAGCTAGGCCACCCGCCCGCCAGACAGACCATAATAATGAGCCTGACAAGTGCAGACACAATGCCCTCAGTGACACCGTATGGAGGAGGAACTTGGACTTTGAAGGTACTTCATAATACACAATCAACCCCCCTAGCCATATATTACACACACTAGTATGAACCAAATGACTGCTCCTTACTTGTCAACTAAAAATGAGATAAACATATGCATGCATGCAGCTACTCTATTCTTTAGAGTTGTGTTTTTTTTTTATTAAAAAAAAACCTTACCAATAATACAAACGCGCTTGAACTGCAATTTGTAAGGTTGTCCACTAGAAGGCAGGATTTTCTCCAGTTGGGTTGAGAGCACCAGAATAAAACAGACAAAAAAGTTACAACTACAGTATAAGCATATCACTCAATACCTTCAATGCACAGCTTCACTTTTCTTATTTTTTCTAATTTTCTTTTCATACATAGCTATAGCACATTGTTAATCAGACTGTATTTAAATGTATTTTTACACAACATTACGACAACTTGCACAATATATGAGATGTATCACATATTACTGCATTTTACTGAGATAATAATGTCAGAGAGTATTAATTTACCAATATTATTATTGTGGTTGTAGTTTGCAGTAAAGTAACTATTACAGTATTTTGGTTTCTTCAGTTAATTACATCGGTGAGTTCATATATAGTGGAACACGGGGTTACGAACTTAATTCGTTCCGTGACCCCGGGGGTTTGTAACCCGGAATATTCATAAACTGAGGTAATGTTTCCCATTTAAATGAATAGAAACACAATTAAGCCATTCCAGCCGCATTTATCTTATTTTGATCGTTGTGGGGTTAAAAATTAATACCGTGCAATATTGAAACAGGTAAAAACAATTTGTGAAGATGCACTAACAGTGGGTGTGCTTTCAAATTACTGTGCAGTGCCTTAGCCTTTTTGGGTGCGGCGATGTTTACGTTCACTGTGGTTACTGCATGCCCTAAATGGCCACCACCTCCCACAATGCAGCACAGCCTTTGCAATGAATTGTGGGAGGTGGCTGCCATTTTTGCTAAAAAACAGATACTGTATCTGATACCAGAAATAGTAAAATAGTTAATTTTAGGGATAGCATAATAATTCATTTTAATTTTATTCACAATTACTTATTTGTCAGTAAATGAAATAAAACAGTTAAATGTACAGTATTATGTAGAATTGTTTACCGATAAAATAGCAATCCATTTTCATCTTTCAACGGATAATTGTCTATAGCTAATTATAATTTACCCATTATTTATACCCATTATTTATTTATTTAGCATAATTTATTTCTCAAATTTAGATTTTACTTTGTAAAGTGATTTTATTTCTACTTCATCAACAATGTATTTAATAAAATAAGTACTTTTTTAAAATGTAGATTTAAAATTGTTTATTTGTATGTGATTTATAATTGATTACAATCTAATAAATTAGCCAATAGTTTATTCAAATAAATGAATACAAGTAACACAACTATATAAGACATTAAATATATATGTAAATATGTATTTCAACAATGAAATACTAATGATAATCAACATCAGATCATTGGTCCCTCCCTACTCACTCCTGAGGACAAGCTTGGACCCGCCACGTTCCGGTCACCACCTTTTCCAGCTCCTTCCCTCAGGTTGGTAGCGCTTTCACTCCTTAATGACTCTCTGCACTTGTGTTTTTATGTTCTTAATGTATATTTTTGTAATAGTGGCTTGTTTGCTGTGAGACTAGAGGGGCTCCTACTATCAGAGACAAATTCTTTGTGTATTTTAACATACTTGGCCAGTAAAGATGATTCTAAATTCTGATAGTTAAATTTCATTTTTTGATTTTATTTATAATACATTTTATTATAACAAATAAAGCAATTATTTGATAAAATCCTCTGCAACCCACCAAAACATCAACACGAGACTAACCTCAGTTCCCAAAGATATATATTTTTTAACCAGAATTAATGTTTTAACATGAAGATACTGTTTAAAAATATAATCAATTATCTCTTTCTGAACTTTAATGTAAACATTTTTATCCATCAACAAAAATTGACAAATTGAACAATGAGCTATGAACAAGCTTTTAGGACTCTTCTGGATTATTTGTGATGGAGAAAGGGACTAATATTGAAAAAAAAACAGTTAACGGTGAACATAAATTGTCTTTTAATTGGAGACAGCTACAAAAACTACCAGTGTTGTACAATCCAACACAAAGTGATCCTTTCTGATTACTAGAACAAAAGAATAAAGATCAAGTCTGTTTTTGAACAAGTTTGCAAATAAATGAAATACAAAATAGGTGGGCTGCAAAATGCCACAGGTAAAAAGGCCAACAAGTGCCCACATTACTGGCAAACAAGGGTACAGTACAATATTCCTCAAAGAAGAGTAAATACTCATACGAATCACAGTTGTCATCATATGCAACACAGACAATTTGACTATTGTTATATAGTCTAGAGTTCAATATAAGGGACTAAAACATCATTGTAGGGACTGACTGCTCACATTAAATCACAGCAAACCCACCCTCAAGCCAAAGGAGTCCTTTTTTAACCCTGAGGAGGATAACGGGAGCAGTCTGTGGCATAGCTGGGATCCAATCTGAGATCAGGCTTGCTCGCTTGGCACCGCCACCAGTGAGTTTAGTTGGGGACGAGTTCCACCATTCAGTGAGGAGCAGCTGGAGAGTCTCAGCAAGTATCCAGCACACACAGATTAAGGTGCAACCACAACGGCAATGCAGTTTGACCGGCCAGAATACACCATGGGGCCATGACGCATGCAAAGCACAAGTGCTCTTTAAAATGTGAAAGTTTGAAAAAATATGTGCAAAGCAGTGAGAGAAAAAAAATCCAAGAAGAAAGTATAGGATTGGGTCATGTTTTCTGTCACTAAAATAGCGAGCAAGCAAGCTAACATACTGTAGGTTAGTGTTTCCCTAACTTCATGCAGCCAGGGCACATATTTTATATATATTTTCACCGCACACTACCAAAAAAAAATGTCATTAAAAAAATGGCGTCATGTACCTTCTGATATTTAGAGGATTTACATTTAATTGTTTGCATACAGGCACCACGGTATATATATATATATATAACTATTATTATTATTATTATGAACTATATATATATATATACAGATAGATAGATAGCTGTAAAATGGCTATTTGGATTGAAACTGCTTTTAGGGCTTTGTTTTGCAGGCCAGGCACTTATTTGTGCAATTTAAATGTTTCTAGAAAGAGAATATTAATTCATATGCTGTCCCTACTAGAGTTTCAAAAACAGCATCTGGTCTCAACCAGGCCTTTCCTCATTGAACCAACGCGTGCAGTCCCTCTAAATAGAATTCATTCTGCTCTCAGCCACAATGACCTCACAGGTCCTGTTGCCGTGGTAGCAGCAGGACAGATAGCCCTCCCTCTTTGTGAAATGCTATGAAGGTGTGCAGACACTGGAGGGAGTCCTAACTTAAATGTTGAGTGGAAGACTGAAAAAAAAATACTGCTTCGACTCTAAATTGAGTGAGTCTCCTCCAAGGTCAGTTTTCTCTGTAGAGATGAAAAAGGAACATATTGAACTATTCCAAATTGGTACTGTATCACTTTTATAGTGTCAGCTATATACTAAATAGTTGTGTGGACACTTCCCATGTTAGTCTGTTACAAAATAGACTTTTAATTGGAGCACAATGTTGGGTTTGGAGGAAGCAAGAAAACTATTGCAGTTTCTTTGTCGTCTCGTGAAACCAGTTCAGCACAATTCAAGCTCCTCTGCTGCACACGTTGACCTAATCTAAGAATTTTCAATGTCATTTCCTCGTTAACATAATCATTATCATCAGCGTTAAATTGTCATGGGGGTGCTGTTGATTCGTGGTGTGACCTTTAGGTCGAACATTTTATGACTCAATGTCCTCCTGGGATGTCAGGCTTCTTTGTTTACATTCTTAATAGAATATCGAGCGACGTGGAAACAGGTTTGTTAGACCCTTTTTCAAAAGGAGTATTGCATAAGTGTTTATTACTTGAAACGGAAGGGAATGCCTGCTGCGCCTCTTAACGACACAGGTAGTTAGTCAGGGCTATTTTTGGACTCCAGTCAGGTTTGTGCGTCATGAGAGAGTATGAAAATTATTCATTGTTTTCATTATGTGTTGTGGAGAGGTTTGCGTCATGTTTGGGTGGTAGAAATACCTGTTTAATTTTTTTATTTTTATTATGTTAGAGATATAGAGGAATGAAGGCTACTGTGTAAAGGGGTAGCTGAATAATTTCTCAGGTTTGTTTAGAGAGCGGGAGAGGACTAATGAGTGATCAGAAGGTAAAACTAAAGATTAATCATGGAGTGTACAATGGCTCTGTGTGAGGGCCTGCCTATGCACACGTGTGTTTACATATACGTGAGCGGGCAGCAAAGCAAATGCCTCTAAGCTGACTGCGGCTGACATCCTCACGTGCGGCTCACGCCTAATGAAGACTCGTGTGCTTGTGTGTACATTCGTCCTGAGCAGCTTAGGCAGCATCACATGACACTTGACCTTTGACCTCTACTGTTTCCTCCTGCTCCAGTGAGAAAACCCTGTTCCAAATGTATCCATATAGCTAAGAAAACAAGACTGAGTGCGTTTGACTATTATTAAAAACAAATAGGAAAGTATACTGACGCTTCTTAAGGACATTCTGAAGCGGGCCGCACCCCTGAGGAACCGGAACCTGAGCTGACGCTTCTTAAGGACGTTCTGAAGCGGGCCGCACCTGCCGAAGGACTGTTCAGTAGGCTGTTTGAATTGAGCGCTGCAATAGGGAATCACATTGAAAGTTAGCCTGAGGACATCACTCCGCCTGATCTGTTGCCATAACAACTGCGGCCGGAGCAGGGTGAACAAGTTGGTGAATTAATTATTGAATTTAAACCACGACTGACACTTTAAACTTTGACACACTTAAATCTATACTGTATAGTGCTGTCCAAAAGTCTGAGATTAGATTTGTTTCAGTAGTTCTGAGCATTTTGCGTCACAAAAAAATTATTTATTATAACAGCTCACTAAAATGATCTCAAGTTTTAATGAGATATGTAAAAAAACAGTTTAAATGAGACATTATTTATTTAATTTGATACAATTTAAATTACTTCCCGTGTGTCTTAATAAAATTTCCGTGACATGCTTTTGTCAAAATACGACCGGGATCAAGAATTATAGAATATGTTACACACCCTGTTTTAGGGCCTTGCTGAAATCAGCCCATTTTGAGGGGCAAATCCTGTCTCATGCAAAGGAGCCAGTTCTCATTCCGCCGCCCCTTTTACTGTGTGGTGTACCAAAGCTGAGTGTGTCTTTCTGTGTTTGGGAGTAGCTGGACTATCCACTTGAAGGGGTAGTTTGCAATCCGCGCTGACCTGTTACCTTGTTACAGAGAAGCACCTTAATCGTAATTGAGCGTTACTATAAGAATAATGAACTACCGACCGAATTAGCAACACTAGTATCTGATTCCTTTTTAAATGTTTATTTTCTCAAGCCCATATGACCCGAATAGTGAACCTTTATCTCTGAGCGCAGTAAACAATCTTAATTACTGTATGTAGACAATGACAGAACATGTATTTCTTTCTGTTGCAGTGACAAATGGAACCAGACACAAAACCCCACCTGTGGGAAGGAATGAACGCAACATGCCAACTGGTGAGTAAAACAAGGATCCTACAGGAGAACAGCAACCAGGATATTAAAGAACAAGACAACCGCAGTAAATAAAAGGAAGGAAAGGAACCAAGAAACAGGGCATTCTGAGCAAATTAAAAGAAAAGTCAAATCAGTGGAAGTGTTTTAAATTTTTTATTTTTTTTTTAGCTCAAAGGTATTTTATGGGTATACAGTATTTTATTAATGGAACAAATTTTGAGTACAATTTAGGAAATCTGTATTGTATCCATTGTATCTATTCAACTGAGGTATCCAACGTGACAGGTGCAGAGTGATTATTATATATATATTTTTTTTGCGCTGATGACTCAGAAAGTCCATTACAGATTTGAAGTGAGAGGAGTGGCCAGCACATATCAGTGTACAGTGCATGCTTATGCGACACTTGTTACTGTTACATAAGCAGTGTGTGTGTGTGTGTGTGTGTGTGTGTGTGTGTGTGTGAGTGTGTGTGTGTGTGTGTGTATTGTAAGGGGGGTTGACTTAGCTGCCACCTTACAGTGCTCGTATCTCAAATCTGTGCTCGCAAGTCAAAGCAAAAAATAGCCAAACAGTGGCTCATATCTTGAAAAACTTGTAAGTAGAGTCTTTCGTATCTCAAGGCCCCACTGTGTGTATATATATATATATATATATATATATATATAAAACAACACCTCTCAGAATGATGCTACGCAACCCCAGTACAAATCAATCATTTAGAGCAATGTCCCCATTACAGTATGTTCCAAAGGCCAGGGGTGGTTGATATTTTCCTGGTTGCAGCAGAATCTGTGGATGGGGCATTAGGTGCAACTCTTTTTGCTCTAAATCAATAGAGGTCGTTAGGGCCTCTCTCTGTCTCCATTCCATTGTAATGCAGCACAGAGCACTGCACACACAGCTTCGACAAAGCCTGCTTGTACTCTTGCAAACCTTGAGCTGGAAGCCTTTGCGGCAGAGGTCTATGACCTCACTCATTCTGTTATTTTTTTTGGACCTACAAAGCACATGCATAGAAGAGACAAGTCCATTGTAGTAGTCCCTGTGGAAATATGAACATCCACTGAGATGCAATACGTCATGTTTACGGATTTAAGATCATGTTCTGTGGCATAGCAGGTTACAAAAATACGAGACACGCATGCTCACACTGCCCTCCAATTGAGGGTGTCATGCTCATGGCCTTGATACGACAAAAGCGGCAGACAATGAATACAGTGCTGCCCCACACGGTGTCAGCGCATGTATCCTACATAATTGTGGATTGAATTAAATGGAACTAAATGTATGCGTCTAGCTTTGTGAAGTCTTTGAAGCGAGGAAACTCAATATTTACAGTAACCATTCATAAAGTTCTCACACAAAGAGAGAAAACTGTATGAAATGTTGGCACGGTGATTTAGTGGTTTGCATTTCTGCCTCACAGTGCTGAGATTTTAGGTTCCAGTCTTAGCTCTGGCCTTATTGTGTGGTGTTTGCATCTTCTCCCTGTGCTTGTGTGCTTGGTTTTCTCCAGGTAGACTGGCTTCCTCTCACAAAACGTTCATTGACCACCCTAAATTCTCATAGGTGTAAATGTAAATGCTTGTATTTCTACTGGCGACCCGACCATACCCTGCCTTTCGTCCAAAGTCAGCTGGGATAGGCTCGAGCTCACCTGTGACTGTAGCGAGGATAAGCGGTACAAAACATGGAGGATGGATGAAATGCATGCATCCCATCACATTTGAACAGTACTAAATTACAGCAACAATCATGCCTGAAACATTCCAAAACTAGCAAATCTTGTTGCAATACACACCACAAACATATAGCAACAAATGCATTACTGATTTCCATAATTGTAAAGGGGTTGGGTTATGAGATTAGGTTTACAGCCTATAAATTAGTAATGTAAATAGTAGTAATAATAATAACCTTATTTACAGTATATACAGTAGCACCTTTCAAAACAAAGTTACTAATGATGGTACACATGCCTGACTTCAGTGCAGGCAGCGTGGGTTCAGTTGTCACTCAGTGACAATGTGAATCTGAGTGTGAATGGTTCTTTTTCTATATGCCCTTTGATTGACTGGCAACCAGTCCAGGGTGCAGTTCACTTTTCGCCTAAAGTCAGCTGGGAGAGGCTCCAGTGACCCAGGACAGGTCTATAGACTATCTATAGAAAATGGATGGATGATATTAAAGAAAATGATTCTGTATTCTGTGTACTATTAACTACAGCCCAAGTATAATTTGACCAAATCTTCGCCATATAATAATCTATAGTTTGCATGTTTGTGCTTGTGTTTCTTTTCTCTTCAACACATTATTATTATTACTATTATTGCAATTATTATTATTTTATTATGATCGAAATGTTGGTTCTGAGTTGAGTGGTATGTCCTCAGATGGGTAGAAAACAATTTGTTACATCCCCATGTAAAGCAGTGGTGCTGTGCAGTCGTCACTGTAGAGACCAAAGCAAAAAAACAGAACAGAATTGGGCTTTAGCAATAATGCCTCTGTATGTGTGTGTATTTGTGTGAGCGTGTGTGTGTGTGTGTGTGTGTATTTGTGTTTGTATGTGTGCGCATGCTGAGCCAGGCCTCTCATTATGTGCAACGTAATCTGAGCTTTCGGGGCCCGAGCAGACCCACCGATTGAACTACACGGTGGTCGAGCACTAGTGCCATGCCCCCTGTGCCCCCGCACTGTCTTTCCTGTGCTTTCACTCTGCTTAGCTCTGCAACTCTGATTATACAGCCAAGAGGGCGGGGTGGAGGTTTGCGGTATGTCGATCATTGTAACAGAGTAAAAGTATCGATTCTTCTTAACATAAATCTTTTCCTTTCGGCTTGTCCGGTTAGGCGTCGCCACAGCGTGTCATCCTTTTCCATATAAGCCTATCTCCTGTATCCTCCTCTCTAACACCAACTGCCCTCATGTCTTCCCTCACGACAGCCATCAACCTTCTCTTTGGTCTTCCTCTAGCTCTCTTGCCTGTCAGCTCCATCCTCATCATCCTTCTACCAATATACTCACTATCTCTCCTCTGGATGTGTCCAAACCATCAAAGCCTGCTCTCCCTAACTTTGTCTCCAAAACATCTAACCTTGGCCTTCCCTCTTACAAGCTCATTTCTAATCCTATCTAACCTGGTCACTCCTAGAGAGAACCTCATCATCTTCATTTCCGCCACCTCCAGTTCTGCTTCCTGTTGTCTCTTCAGCGCCACTGTCTCTAATCCGTACATCATGGCTGTAGTATAGGTTTTATAAACTTTGCCCTTCATCCTAGCAGAGACTCTTCTGTCACATAACACACCTGACACGTTCCTCCCCCCGTTCCAACCTGCTTGGAGCCATTTCTTCACTTCCTGACCACACTCACCATTGCTCTGGACTGTTGACCCCAAGTATTTAAAGTCCTCCACCCTTGCTATCCCTTTTTCCATGTAGCCTCACTCTTCCCCCTCCACCCCTCTCATTCATGCACATGTATTCTGTTTTATTTTGGCTAATCTTCATTCCTCTCCTTTCCAGTTCATGGCTCCATCTTTCTAACTGCTCCTCCACCTGCTCCCTGCTTTCACTGCAAATCACAGTGTCATCTGCGAACATTATGGTCCTCGGGGATTCCACTCTAACCTCATCTGTCAGCCTATCCATCACCACTGCAAACAGGAAGGGGCTCAGGGCTGATCCCTGATGCAGTCCTACCTCCACCTTGAATTCCTCCGTCACACATACAGCACACCTCACCGCTGTGCTGCTGCCCTCATACATGTCCTGTACTATTCTAACATACTTTTCTGCCACTCCAGACTTCCTCATGCAGTACCACAGTTCCTCTCTGGGTACTCTGTCATAGGCTTTCTCTAGATCTACAAAGACACAATGTAACTCCTGCTGACCTTCTCTGTACTTTTCCATCAACATCCTCAAGGGAAATAATGTATCCGTAGTACTCTTTCTAGGCATGAAACCATACTGTTGCTCGCAAATACTCACTTCTTTCCTGAGTCTAGCCTCCACCACTCTTTCCCATAACTTCATGGTGTGGCTCATCACCTTCATTCCTCTATAGTTCCCATTGCTCTGCACATCACCCTTGTTCTTAAAAATGGGCACCAGCACACTTTTCCTCCATTCCTCCGGGATCTTCTCAGCCACTAGAATTCTGTTAAACAACCTGATCAAAAACTCCACAGCTACCTCTCCTAGATGCTTCCATACCTGCACAGGAATGTCATCAGGACCAACTGCCTTTCCATTTTTCATCCTCTTTAGTACTTTTCTAACTTCCCCCTTACTAATCATTGCTACTTCCTGATCCACCACACTTGCCTCTTTTAGTCTTCCTTCTCTCTCATTTTCCTCATTCATAAACGTCTCAAAGTATTCTTTCCATCGATCCAGCACTCTATTGCCACCAGTCAACACATTTCCATCTCGATCCTTAATTACCCTAACCTGCTGTACATCCTTCCCTTCTCTAATCCCTCTGTCAGGCCAACCTGTATAGATATTTTTTCTCCTTCTTTAGTGTTCAACCTGGCATACATATCATCATATGCCTCTTGTTTGGCCTTTGCCACCTCTACATTCGCCCTACGTAGCATCGCTATGTATTCCTTTCTCCTCTCCTCGGTCCTCTCAGTGTCCCACTTCTTCTTAGCTAACCTCTTTCCTTGAATGATTTCCTGTACTTTGAGGTTCCACGACCAAGTGTCCTTCTCCCCTTTCTCCCCTTTCCTATCAGAAGATACACCAAGTACTGCCTGTCTCTCTGATCAGCTTCATCTTTAGGAGCATTTGAAGCGAATTCTCATATAATCTGTAGCTTTTGGTAGCTAACGGCAGCCTTGAAAAGTGACCTTGTTTCTTCTTAGCAGAACTGGGTCTCTCTTCTCCAGAACTGAGCGTTTGCATGCATATTATTGTGCAACATGACACGTGAATGTGTGTCTCGAGGTGGGGGCTGGTTGTTGTACCCCAGGGGACCTTGCCGCCTCTTTTCACGAGCTCCCGTGTTCACTTTCTTTGTACAGAGTGTAATTGGAGCGACTCAGTGTGGTGCGCTCTGGGGAGTATATTAATTTGTTGCCACTTCAGCCCAACTGCAGTTTCACTTCAAAACCGGATGCATGTATGGCTTTGGGAAGGTGTTTGTGTTGTATATTTTCATAAATCCTTTGGCTGGTTTTAAATAAAGCAATTGTTGAAGTAGAATTGGGGTTAAGATATCATTTATTGTCTTGCTTTCTTCCTCACCGCACCTTGGTACTGGCGTGTGTCTATGTGTTAGTGTGAGAGCAGCAGTTGGCAGAGCACACTGTTTGTGAGTCAGCTGAATCTCTTCCACTTGGCACAGCATGACATTTGAGGGAGCGAGAGAGGCAGCAACCAGGCTCATGATAGAGGCTAAGCAGGACAAAGGCCACCGGTCTAAGTTGCCTTCCCAAAGTCTTGATGGCTTTTGCTGCTAAAATGATCACTCTATTTTACTGAGTCACAAACAAGTCATGTAAGAGTGCTAGCTATGGTGACAGCGAGCTTCATTGCAAGAAGCAGTTTGGCAGATAGTGAGCAATTCTTCAAAAGGGAGGCAGAGTGCTTTGTTGCCACTCCCAGGTGAAGTTTACTTTAAAACAAAGAAAATGACGTGTATTTAAAACCACATTAACTTTGTCTTGCAAAAGTCAGCTAGCTTAATGCTAACACACAAAGCAAAAACAAACAAAAAAAACATACACACCCTAAGAAAACTGGCATCAATGTCACAGGAATTATAAACCTTTAAAGAACTTGTATTTGAATGCAAGCTGTGGCAACACATGCAGACAGAGCGTACAACAATACTCACAGGCTTACATTCGTTATCCTCTGGAAAAAATTACTAATATTGCAGCTTAGTTGAGATGGTCTGGTGTTTCATCAACAAATCTATGTGTGATATGGCTGTGTAAGTTATACTTCCTGGTGGCCAAGGTGCACACATCAGAATGAGCAGCACATTGAATTATCATGATGCACAAACTGTTTGATTCTTTACATTCTATTAAATTGTTGTATTAAATTATGGTTTATAAAGTAAAATACTGTACAGTGCTAATTCTCATGCTAAAAACTTTCGTTGGTGATCTTTGGGGTCCTTGAACGGATTAATGGCATTCCCATTCATTTCAATGGGGAAAGATGATTTGAGATTCGAGCGTTTGGAGTTACGAGTGTGATCACGAAACAAATTAAACTAGTTGGTCAATGTACCAGGGGAGGAATTATTTTTAGGCAACAAATGAATAGAATAGCATAGGTTTTTTTGTGTATTATTTTGTTATAACTTTATACAACAAATGTAATGATCATGATATCTGATTTTTTTTTTTTTTACACACACCTAGAAGCATTTTGAGATACCAATTCTCTCACATCTCACAGTTTAGGTTCTTGCATCAGTCTGTCCATCAGCCGGTGTACACCGAGCCTGAGAGGAGACCATAGCTGTCTGTCTGGATTTATTCACTTAAGATTCCTCCCAGGCAGCAAACCGCAACATATCCTGACCAGCAGAAATGACAGGAAGTGAAGATGCGCACACGCACGCAAAATAAAATGTGAGTGAAATAATCAGGATGCAAGTGAATGTGAGAGAAAGTGCTATTTTTGTGTTCTGCAGCATTCCTGTGTGCACACACCTTTGTTTGGCTGTTCACCACTAAAGAATCAAGTGAAGGCCAAACCACATGCACATGCACTATCTTTTCATTCTCTGGGTTTGTTTCTCCATTTTATCTGACAATAGGATAGCTGATGAGTTGTGCGCTACTATTTTTAGTAGAACATACAGGCTCATCTAAACTTACTGCAGCTGGAAAGACAATGTGAGAGGAGCTGAGGAGAGACGGGTGTGGTGTGTATCCTCAGGGTGTGTGGATCATGTCAGATCAGTTTGACCTGCTTTTTTTGTTTTTTTTTTCACACAAATGTTGTGCAATATCTTGTGAAATGTTCCAGATGGAAAAGTTTGCTATCTTAAAGATCAGCAGAAACCCCAAGTCGGGTTTTCTATATGGCCTTTTGTTTAAAGTAGCATACTGTACAACTCTTTGATAAACTAAAAGCTCCATAACCAGAAGGAGAAATTACATTGGAGGGACTAGCGTGATTTACGAGTGATGAGTTACGAATTAGGAATTATGTTGTGGAATTTGATCAGTTTGCCGACAGTGGTTATAAAAGTATACACACCCCCTGTTTAAATGCCGGTTTTCCCCAAAAAATTTGAATCCAAGATTAATCATTTCAAAACCTTTTCCGCCATTAACGTAACCTTATAGCCAGAGGTGGGTAGGAACGCGCTACATTTACTCCGTTACATTTACTGAAGTGAATTTTGGATAAATTGTACTTGTCAGAGAAGTTTTAATGCAGCATACTTTTTACTTTTACTTGACTATTTATGTTAAGAGGAAACGGTACTTTTACTCCATGACAATGATCTACATGCCGCTCGCTACATTTATTTATCAATTATTACTTATTTATCTTTTTTTTGTGTGCGATCTGTTTAGGCTACAACTTCTGCATTGGGCGCAGTTTGCGCCAGTACAACGTAATCGCTAGTGATGTTTAACTCTAGTTCACCAATCGAAGGACACAAGACAGTCACATGACCGCAGACAATGTCTTCTATTGGGCTTCGCGGGCTTAGATATAAAAACTAGAAATGCCAGCCCAGCTCATCAACGTGTATACGTGGTGGCCATGTTGGGAAGGTTGTGGTTCCCATAGCAGGCTACAGCGCACGACTGTATTTACATTTCAGACGACAAAAACAACAGCTTTCATGCATTGTAATATCTCCAGCATGACGCTGCCTCCAATACGCTTCACTGTGTTACTGTCTTTACGCCAGAGATACCTTTTGGAGTTATGGCCAGAAAGTTCAACGGACATATCACATTTGCACACATACTGTATGTTTGGGAGATGTTTTTATTGATCTGTTGCTGTGCCTTAGTTCCGGTAAGTGCTGCACTATTACACTTCACAGTCTCTGCTTTGCTGCCTCTTGAATAAAATGGATCAGCTCGTTGTGGCCAAAAAACTAATGTTGAGAAGTACATTGACGAGACCATCCGTCTGGGTCTCATTCTGACTCATGCGTTCAATGCAGCGTGGTTTTTATAGTTTTCTGAGGTACTATTTTGAACAGGAAAACTGAACGCTCCCAGCCAAGTATAAAGTAACAGCGGCATTAGGGCATATCCACACATTGTCAGAGAAATTGATTGATTTACAATTATTAATTGTTTGGCTGATGTAGGAGTAAATTGGCCTGCTCAGGAGCCAATCGCCCTAGAAAACTGTGCTTTTGACCTGCGTCCTCATTGTTCCTTGACTGTTTTCAATGTCCTGTTAAGAGTGGTTGGCTGGAAGCTATATCAGTATTTCTCCAGGGACAAGCACTCTAAATGGTAGGTGGTGAAGAGGTGAGGGAGAAAGAATTTTGATCGATTTCTGCCCTGCATGAAAACAACACGGGTCACTCACAGACTGAATGAAGCTGGTCAACTGTGGCCGAAGCCACAAATCAGCAGAACCCAAAGTTTGGGTAAAAGTTCCTACCAAAAGATGGTAAAGGGATTTTCACAGCAAATATCACAAATGTTGGTTGACTTTGAAAACTGTTATTTGTCACATCATAACTCAAAATATTTTTCTAACCCCAAAGACCCCAAAACAACTGCAAACCTGATATAACACAAGACTCAACCATGAACACACATTAGAAATAGCAAACCTTTGATGCAAAATTACAATGCAGATTATTTTTCTGCTTTTTTTCCAGGTACTTGTTCAAAATAAATAATACTGAAATTACAATAATTGGATAAAGTTATTTTTTATCAAATCTGAATAAAAATCTGACATATTGTGGAAGTTATGTAAAAGTGCACAGAGTGGGTGGTGTGTCAAAAGGCACAGACAGTTTGCCTTATCTTCTCTGTTATGGGTATTTTGCGAGAAAAGAGGCTAACGAAGGAGGCCTAAATCCTGGATACTGCCCTGTTGAATTATATGACACATAGTCAGCATATTTGAGTTAGATCCATGACTGAAAGTCAGGCAGTCTGCCCCCTGCTGCTTTTTATGACTGTTTTTTCCCCCCTCACTCAGCTCTTGCACGCTCCCCTTCTTAAAATAGACATTTTGTTCAGTTATGGCCAATACTTCTATACTATTAGTTAAAGAAAAAAAACCCCACACATCTATGCATTTTGTCTAATGACACCCAGGACACAAACAAACAAACAAAAACAAATAAACAAAAAAATAGCCTAGAATCGGTGTCTGTGGTTTCCTCTGCGTAGGAGGGATGCTGCGAAATGATGATTGGTGTGTTCTGGTTCACTGAGAAGCCTGTGGTCTCTTGGCGACTTTGCAAATGCTTTTATTTTTCAGTGTGTCTGCGTCAACCCAACCATTAGCATGTCTCGTGTGTGTGGCTGTCAAGCTGCCGTGGATACGATTGCAGCATCAAATGCAGGGTGAGAGGAGGACAGCAGCTTATGGCCAAGCGACAGTATTATATTTTCATGGACTTACATTTACATTTTACACGCACACGTCAGGTCTGAAACAATACTTATTATTATATGATTATTTCAGTTTGATAATCTAGCATGTAACCATTGTTTTTCTGCAACGTCACATTTATGTAGGAATGACGTAGATGAATGCCAAACAGTTGCTGTATTCTATTGTTTCAAACACACTCATTCCTCCATTTTCCTGCAGGATCACTCTTATAAAACAGCCCAACTCTTACCATCCATATGGCTTCCTGTTGCTGAATATGTCATGTGCTCTTCAGACTACAGAGTTCACTCATACAACACCAGTTTGCCTGTGGAGGACACTTGTACCACTCTTTCATTTGAGATGACTGTCTGTGCGTGCGTGAGTGGTGAGGTCGCTCAGAAATCATTCCAGAGTACTATTCAGCTGATGTGGTATGCAGGTCCACTCTCTTAATCCTTTAGAGGCCACAACATTGAACAAACCTCGATTGCCTCGATTGCTGGTGCGGGTAAGCGTCCAGTAATTGTACCGTCGCTTTTCTTTACTGCTTGTCCTCAGTGAGCTGGGGCCCACCCCGAGGCGGGGTACACCCGCCAGTTACTAGTCAATCGCAGGCCACAAATACACATACAACCATTCACACCTATTTAGAGTCTTCAATGAACCTAACATGCATGTTTTTGGGAACTTGGAAGGATGAACACACAAACTTCACACAGGAAGGCCATAGTTGAGATCCGAACCCCGAACCTCGGAACTGTTATGAGGCATGCATGTTAACTGCCCACTGATGTATCGGTATAATATAATTTTCTACAATATATACAATGTTAAATTCATAGATTTGCTTAAGAATACGTTATACGTGTTTGAGGATAATTGCTGAAAAGGTGAAAAGACTGAGAACAATGCAGTACTGAATTGTGGCAATATAGTGTTCAACAGCTTTCTTTCCTTTCTTTTTTTTTTTTTTTAACTATTTCTGCATTCCTGATTTTTTTGGGAGCACAGCTAAAACAGTGCCCAGTGTCGTCAGGCAACCGGCATGACTCCACCCTCACCCATATAAATAACATCTCGTAACTTACAGTATCTGACTATACAGACAAACGGTCAGATAAAACTATCTGACAAAGTGACATAATATGTTTGCTATGTTTATTGGATGATTTCAAAAATCCCGTTTAAATACATGGCATGTATCATTTCTACTTTTCAATGCAGATATCCTTAAACTCTCTTGTTTGTATTCTGTAGGACATCATAATTTTTGAGGTGAACCCGTTTCGATTCTTCTCTCATCAGCACTCCAAGCTAACCACTTCATCATCACACCAGCAATCTATATTTTTATTTCCTATCCTCCTCTGACTTCTCATTGTTCTCTCTCACCATCTGCCTAATTCACCCTGCCACTCGTCCCCCGTCCCATCCTTCTTAGCGAGCTGCTGACGTCTGCAGTAGAGCTGGAGCGTGGCCAAGAACCTAAATAAACATTTCTAATAAGATGCCCGCACACGGAGACTGTTATGAGCACACATGCATTATACATATAAAACTGATGTGCTTACACATAATGCTACATCAGGTAATTACCCTGTCAGGTAAATGTTACTCGTACACAGTTCTACACCCCTAAAAACCTAAGAATAAAAAGATTTGTAGGATTTTTGTTAAGGTAGGATTTTGGATACAGCCCTTGTATTGGATCTCATAAAAATGTGAAGATGCAAAGTACCTTTTATTGTGGAAATTGATTGTATAAAACATGTCACGTCAACATTATCGCGCAACGGAACCCCGTTAAGGAGGAAATGAATGCAATCTGCCACTTCTGGTATAATCTGAAACCTGTCCACTTGGCCTTCTCTTCTGTACTGTTTACATAAAAGATATCCATCTGTTCTTTTCACTATTTTTACCCACACATGGCGTGCTGTGTGGTGAAAATCTCTTATCCACCTTTAAACACACAATCAACACCCTACCTGTAAACAAAAAACACAAATGTTTTTAAATCTTCTGTCCATCACAACACAAATAGTTTTCCTGGGTTGAGTTTTATCAGGCCACTTTTTGAACCAGTGTTAATCTTTGGCGGGGTTAGATTTAGGGTTTGGTCAGAATTAGGATTTCCTGTTAGGGTTTTATTAGGTTTAGAGTTTAGGTTTTGGTTTAGGGTTTGGGAAGAGGTGCAACAACAGGGCAGGCAAGCCAGAGAATTGCTAAGGACCCTGAGTTAAAGGGGCCACGGGAGCTGGCTGACATTGGCCCATATGAATGCCTAATTGCTGGAATGACACTGCAAAAAAATGTCTTGCTGTTGGGAACCCCCACCTAGGGCCCTTAAAAGCTGTTGCTGGCTGATACTGGTTCATATCAACGACACAACCACAAATTGCAATGACACGTTGGGATTCGGAGAACTCCCTAATAGGGCCCCCTACTAGCACGCTTGTTGGAAATACAACTACAGTACAAATAAATGAAGCAAACTTATCAATCAGGACACACAAAAAGAAAAAAAACAAGAGGATGAATAAAAGAAAGAACGATATAATGTTAAGTATTAATGTGTATCTGTATCTGTATCTAAAAAAAAAGTAGTGATGCCAGATTGTCCCACGCCACCATGCGTGTTTGCATGGCAAGATTTTTAACTGTCAAAACATTTGCCATGGCAAATGGCGGTGCGGATGAGAAACCTGTTACTTAATGTTTTCATTATCCAACGTTTGTGGAACATGTGACTCTTTACTCAGATGAAGATTCTAAAGCAAGCTAACAAAATACATTATGCTCTTTTGTCATTTCTTCCCTAAGGTTAAGGTGTTTTGTTAAAGTTTTTTGGGAAAACAACAACAACAATAACAGCAGCCCTCTTTAAATCTATGTAAGACATTAAACATTTCCTTATTAAGTTGGGATTAGAGTGACAGTTATGTAAACTGGATACTGTAGCTATTTCCAATGGCAATTTACATATGCATATTTTCCATTGACTGTAAAAATATTTTTTTTTAATTTGACTGAGTTGCTGCCCTGTAGCTGTCATGGTGTTTGCATAGAAGTGCTGCAAAAATAATAATAATAATAAAATAAAAAAAAGGATGTGTAGTTATCAAAGTTGCTTAGGCAGCAGACATCTACGTCTTTTTAAGAATGTGACAAATAGTAGGAATACCAATAGAAATGTTGCTTACATATGCCCTATATCTGGCATCTCTCTTAAACTGAAGAGCATTTATCAGTTTTGACACCAACGGGTGTCAAAATACTTTGTGTGGATGACCTGACATATACTGTATTTACACTACTCACATTTTGCTTTCGGTGGAAATTTAAGGGCGAACCCAAAATGCACAATACAATAGTGTATTCCAAAGTTCAGAGAAGGTCAAATTAAGTTGGCCTGTGAAGATTATAGTGCATTGTAGGTTCATCCTAAAATTTCACCATATATCCCTAACTTTTTGTGAGTGGTGCATATACATATTTAAACTGAGTAGTGAGTAAATGTGTTGCTGTCCTCACAATGATGGCCCAGTTTGTGCAAAGATTTGGGGAATGTACCACACTCCTGCTAGCCAACAGCAGTCTTGATGCAGCAAGACTCAAATGAAGTACACCATGTGGTCAAGAAGAAAGCTACCAGTCCATTCAAGTTTTGGTCCAAAATAAGACACAGGTATGTGTAAAATTAACAACAGTGTCTATCGCTGTGTACAGTGAATTTATGACTGACTTTGTGCATTTTCAATATTATCGTACAGTACATAGGCCAAAATGACAATTAGATGCATGATATAGTGGTGTTCATTTATTATTATTATTAATATTTTATTTTTTTGTTAATTATTATTATTATTATTATTTTTGTCCCTACAGATGTTACATATGCCATGTAGTTGTCATATGATGTTTTTACGTTCACATCGTAGTTTGGCCTTGCTTGACCTTCCACTGCTTTTCATACTGCTATATATTTGTTGTTGGCTTGAAAATACACTCTCATGACCAAATTAGTGAATTATTTTACATTTAAAAGTACTATGGCTTATGGTTGAGTTTCTTTTGTTCAGTCACTTAAAGACCTGCACCTGTACTTTTTTGGCCTTAGTAAAGATACCTTGGAGTCCAATTATTACTCCTCCGTGTAGTATGTTAGATTAGATTTCATCCAGAAGGGAGAAAATTGACTCCAACTATAATCCCAATTCCCTATAGCGTGAAGCATAGTTAGACAGCCGTATACTTAAGAAAATGAAACTTTTGGAGAGACCTTTACTTTTTTATTCTTCAGGCAATGTTGGTTATTAATCATTTATCCATCCATCCATCCATTTTCTGAGCCGCTTCTCCTCACTAGGGTCGCGGGCGTGCTGGAGCCTATCCCAGCTATCATCGGGCAGGAGGCGGGGTACACCCTGAACTGGTTGCCAGCCAATTGCAGGGCACATACAAACAAACAACCATTCGCAGTCACAGTCACACCTACGGGCAATTTAGAGTCCAATTTATGCATGTTTTTGGGATGTGGGAGGAAACCGGAGTGCCCGGAGAAAACCCACGCAGGCACGGGGAGAACAAGCACACTCCACACAGTCGGGGCCGGGGATTGAACCCGGGTCCTCAGAACTGTTAGGTTGACGCTCTAACCAGTCGTCCACCGTGCCGCCTATTAATCATTTAGTTTTACTTAAGAGGTATTTTTCTCTCACTTTTAGATGATGTCTGTTTTTATGATTGTGATTGGAATGTAACACAGAAGATGAATCATCACTGACTATAAAGCTGTGGAGTATTTATGCGTGAATGTTTGTTTTGCACACAGATTGCTGGTGGATTAAAATGATGTCACTGCTCTCCCACACAAAAGAAAGATGCTTCAGGCTTGTCCGTGTGTGTATGTAGGCACACTTTGTATGTGCGTGGGACGTTCTGATGGGTCCACAATGGGTGGCACTGCTTAAGAACGCGACCAGTGAAACTAAGTTGGGTTGAGATTTTACACTGTATCACCCATTCTCTCCCACCTTCTCTTTCACACTCACTCACACACTGGCGCATGCACACATTCACACGGTACATATTGTGTCATTTTAAACATTGCTACATTTTTCAGTGATTATATTGGGCAGCATGGTGATATAATGGTTTGCACAATTGCATCATGGATAAGAGGTTCTGTGTTTGAATCTGAATTTGTGTCTTTTACCCAGGCTTGCGTGGGTTTTCTCCGGGTACTTCAGCTCCCTCCCACACTAAGGTTCATTCAAGATTCTAAATTGTCCATTGGTGTGAATGTTTGAATATCTCTATGTGCAGATATTGTGGAGATATAGGATTAAACATTTTTTCACCATTTATATGTTCTTGATTCTTTGGACATGGCTAAAATGGCTACCCAGTGACGTAATTAAGTGACCAGCATTATTCCCCCCCCTGCCCCACTATATAAAAGCTTGAGAAAACTCTCCGATAGTGACAACAGATGTTTGCCATGTTTATCGATAGTCGTTCTCGAAGCAGCTAACGTTACGTTATCCTAGACTAATACATATTGCTAAGTTATAAATGGGTGGTCTAAATTTCCATTCTGTAACAGCCTGAGAGGAACAAGATTGATTGTCAGGAAGGTCAAACATATGCAGGTAGGGGTGTGTAGGCTTTTGAAAGTGGAGACAATGGCTTGAGTTTTCACAATTTCACAAAAGGTCTCATTTTATATACTTGGCGATTTTATTTTATTTTTTTCAATCATTCAAATTTGGCAAGGGTTGTTAACAACTGTTGTCTGTGATGTCAAATTTAGAAGACATACTTTCAATTTACAGGGGCTTTTAAAGATCAATACGTATCTCATCTTGAAAGTTATTAACATTTTAAGTGTAAAAATAAGTTAACTTTTATTAGTAAAACAAAACCAATGAAACACTCTGCCTTCATTTTGATAAGTGTTTACAGTCACGCTAACACAGGAGTCATAAAATCATTTGTAACAATAACTCCTATTAGAGAAAATAATAATAATGACAGACTCCAAACTATTAAATGAAAATGTTCCCCAATCCAGCCAACATTAATCTTTTGTGAATATAATGATTGTTTCTTTTGTGGTTTATGAGGCTATAATTGGCCCTCAGTTTAAATGTCGTCTGCGGTGCCAAATGTTGAGGCAGGTCAGCGCTTGCATGCAGATGAACGATACAATTACACGAACAGGATATGACATTACCGTGCTGCCATTCGTTTATCGTCATATTTATAACCCTCCAATCACATCATCCAAATGTTGCATTGTCATGCTGTTCTTGGTGACGCAGACCCGATGTTCACAAACAGAGCTCTTAAGGGATAATGGCAGGCTGGTACAGTATCTCTATCACTTGCATTGGCACCAGTAGCCTGACTCTCTGGCACACAAAAAAAGATCTTTGAATCATAAGGGAGGGTAGATATAAAGGAAAACAAATGCATTTATCAGCTCATTTCCACTCAGTCATAGCTTTCGATCATTTTCACAGTAGAGGTACATGTCAAAGTGAGGTTGTGCACGTGTCGGCGGCCTCCACAGAGCACTTTAGGGGAACATCTGTGAAAAAGAAGAAATGATCCTGCCGCTCAATGCATTGAATGCCTCTCACCCACACTTACACCACTGGAGAGTGATTGTTGAGGAAGGCAAAAAAGCTGGAGGTAGCTTCTTCTCCATGCATCGCGATGGAGCCACATACAGTGTCTCCCTTCTATTTCATCACTTGTTCACGCCTCTTCCTTCACTAGGCTGCTTGCAGTTCACAGTAGGTTCATAAAACATCAATCCCGCAGTGTGATCGAGTGCTCACTGCGCTGTCAGACAACGCTGAGGATTATTGGAGTTACTTGTACCTGGGTAGCCAAATAAGGAGGAAGAGGAAGCGAGAAGAAGTTATGCTTCATGCTGTCATAAAAACAGAATAAGTTGTTCTGAATTAAATACACATACATCACATATAGACTTAGCGTTAAAGATATATGTGTTCACTCATATTGCCATAAATCTTGGTTGGGAGCATGTATTCACTGAACTGCTCAGGGTAGCATGCATCCAGTTCAGGGACGGCCTTTATTTGGACAAATGCTTGCGCAAGAGTGGAGCTGACACATTCATGTCGGATGGAACAATAAACCTAATCCCTAACTGTTGATAAAATCCTAACGTCAACCCTAAACCCCAACAATCAACCCTAACCCTGATGGGAAGTCATGAGACTGGGTGTTCAATTAATTTGTTTCCAACTAACTACAGTAACTGAACATAACTCAAGTTTTGGACATTTTATGAAGGATTTGTGTAGGGTTAGAGAAAGTGAAATGAAGAACTGTGCTCAGGCTTGCTCACGAGCATCCTGGGAAGCTTTATTGTGGGGATAGCTAGAATTCCAGAGCACAGGATTTGCTGTTCCAGCTGGGGCGACTTTCCTTGAACATTTTCACAAAAGATCCAATCACAAGCTGCACACCAGGTTGCTGCTTATACTCTGACTGTATCATTTTCCAATCCAATAACTTTCTTCCTATTTCTTTACATGTACATCTTCATACCAGATCTCAAGGACGCAAAAACTGACCTCCCTCTGCATCCTCAACTCCTATCCCGCTGAGCTAAATAAGCATTTTCATCCATATTATTAACACAAGCAATGAAATGATTTCACGAGAAGTCGGCCATTTCACAGCCCAGCTAGTCATCACTTGGCTCTCTCTCTTTCTCCCATAAGCTATGTGCAAATATTATTCGTGGAGTATTCAAGGCATTCTGAGGTATGTGTCGGGTAAATCCAACTTGACTCTAAGTAGACAGAGGAAAGGTGTTTCAGAAGGATCAACCGCAGAGAAAACTTTGCAATGACGTAAGTGAAAGATAATATGGATTAAAGAGTTGCAGAGAGAAACATTCATCAGCCCTGTGTCTTTCTGATAGGGTCTTGATTAAATGAAATTAAATTACAGTGGACTAGAACAAGGTCAAACACAATCAATTCCAGGACGCTGATCACGTTCCAATTTTTATGAATTTCAAAACTATTTTTTCCCCATGGGAAATAATGAAAATAGAAATAATCTGCCAGGACAAAGTGTCACCGTCATAACACCTTAATTGACTTAATTCATATATTTATTTTATTAGAACAGCGACAATGTAGAAAACAAAAAGGGATTTTTGCTTGGGGCACAGGCAGACACATTCTGAGCTGTCTGTCTACTTAAGTCTACAGAGTGTGAACAACCTATTTCAGCCACCTCTGATTTTTCTTCATCTTATGCAAAGGTGTGCACTCCTATTACTTCGTGCATGCTCTGCATACATTCGTGTGTGCACAATTTGCCACTGCGTTCTATCATGGCTGCAAATCAGCCTCTTGTGAGCATGAAGCTAAGGAGAGACAACAAAAGACTCCTTTGTTGCTACTCTGTCCTATCTCCTTCTTTTTCTGAACACACACACTTAGAAGTGATGGATAGCAGGTGTCCACCCCCCTTACCTTCTTCCCCTGCTGTCGCCCCCCCCCCCCCATCAGCATCACTTGTGCCACTGATCTGCAGATTGCACAGCACTGATTAATTCCCGCATGGCAAGCGGTGTTTCATGTCACTTGGACATGACTGAAAGTATCTCATTTTCCCCCACGAGTACCCAGGCAAGTTAATGGTGGAGGGGTGGAAAAAGAGTGGTCTTTGTAGACTGCTGAGAAGTTTAAAAATATATTTAATCCAGAAATAGAGGTGCAAAACCCACACTATATTCAGAATGAGAATGTTGTCAAGCGTCCTAGGGATTTCAGTGCTATTTCTCTTGCATGCATGATTGATGCAAGTTATAAAGGCATCCTGTCGAACTGTGACATGGACTTCATTTGGATGAAATAATGTAAAATAACTATAATAATAACTGTAATAATAATGATTAAACTTTTTGGTGTTCCTTGAAGCTGCAATGTTTGCACAAAAGTATTGGGACATAGGCGTGAAAGTGGAAGAACGAATGGAGTTGGTACACCTGTTTGATGGGCTTGAGATCATGGGCTGGGAAGGTTCTTTCACACCAGACACATCCAAGCATGCCTTGATAGACCTTGATTGGGAAAGGGACCTCCCTAAAACTGTTACCACACAGGTAGCTGCTTTGAATGATATAAAATGTTTTGGTAAGCTGAAGAATGAGGAATTGTGTAAAAATCCATTCCACATTTACACAAGACTATTTTTAAACAAAAAAGGATTTAAAAAACAACAGCGTTTGATGTTTCAGAAAACGCCATTGTTATCCATCTTGCCATCCATTTTCTATAGAAAGCGTGCAAAGAGGATTTCAAGAGCTGGGGTACACCCTCGACTGGTTGCCAACTAATCACCAGGAACTTATAAACAAACAACTATTCACACTTTACACCTATGGACAATTTAGAGTCTTCACTGAACCTAACATGTAGGTTTTGGGAATATGGGATGAACCCATGCAAGCAGAAGTAGAACATAAAAAAGAAATCAGGAACCGAGATTCAAAACCTGAACCTCGGAAATGTGAAGCAGACATGCTATCCACTATGTTACCTTGCTGCCCTCTGGCATTATCGTTTGTGAATAATCTCATGTTGCTCAAGATTACTGAAGTGTACATTTATTGTGACCAGTTGAAACTCCCATAATGTATATTCTCAAACCCTATATCCACAGAGTGTAGTATTTAAAAAGCTTTTAGATAAGATAGAGCGTAGGTGTCAAACTCAAGGCCCAGGGGCCAAATCCGGCCCGCCACATCATTTTATGTGGCCCCGCGAAAGCAAAGCATGAGCTTGAATTTCCATGGTTCTTGCTAAAATCTGTATCAAAATTTCACATTTTCAGATCTAAAAAAAATGGTTTTGTTACCAAACCCTTTTTTAACAATAACTTCAACAGTAGTAAAACAAAGTATTATTCACGACTTCTGATTTCAAAACTAGTTATCCATCAATTTGTTGTGTGTATGTAATAATATGATGAGGTGATTAAACATTACAGTACGTAAATGACAACGACAGTATCTTCAGGTGTTCTTCAGGTGTTCTTCGTGTAAATAGGGATCATAATGTTGGCGACCCTAAGCCGAACTTGTCAAGACGGCTCTTTTTACTACATTGTTCTCACGTACACATGGCCTTAGGGATCTAGCCCGACCCCAAGTTGCTTTTAATTCAGTATTTCCCAAGACTTTTGACCATGTATGTGTATAATCGGAACTGAGCAGCAGGTACGTTAGTGGCATGCTAGCTAGATAGCGCCGGAAGCCACAATGCGTCAAGTGGAGAGGTAAAAGTTAGGGTGGGGGAGGCCGAGAAGTCTGCGCTGTATTTGTTTTTAGTTTCCCTCTGCAGAGAGATCATCTGCAGTTTAAAGGCCTAGGCACATACAATACACCAGGGTCTGCTGCGGATATACTGAGTGTACAAAGCAAACCAGACAACACCCACAATGCCTCATAAATGTTAAATAGAGAAAGTACAAGGAGATAAACCAGATGTGTAATGCATTTAAAACGAGCACCAAAAAGCTATCCAAGACATCACTGTTTTCGATATCATGCACCAATCTGCATACAACATTGCCAGTTTACAGCTGGAAGGGGAATTAAAATTGCATATTTTAAGGGATGCAAATGTGTTCCTGCCAACCAGCCATAACTCATGTGTTCCAAATGGGTGTGAGCAACTGTTTCAAATTGTGTCAACACCCTTAGCTCCCTCACCGGGACTAGTCAGGCAATGTTATCTTAGTCATTAGTCCCAGTTAGAAGAGAGAAAATAAAAGCGGTCTAATTTCTCAAGCTAAGTTATAAAGGAGCAAAGAGATCCTCCTATAGGATCCCCTGTGAGATACAGATAAGGTGTGGTGAAGTAATGTTAATAGCAAAGCAACATTCCCTCCAGCTTATCATTGCTCAATCAGCTCCAGCGTGCTTCCAGAAATAGATGGGCTGAGGGGAAAGACAGGCGAATGAAAAGCCATTAAGTGCTTTTTGCTGAGGAGGGTAGCATTACCATAAAGTCTTGTCCGCTGGCACCCACCACCAGTGCCATTGAGCTGCAACGTCTTTTTTATGGGAGGCGAAGGCCAAACTGGCAGCCTGGCACAAGATGAACATCGGTAGTGCTGCTGAACTCACCTTCTCCTCATTGCTATTCTTAGTACAAGTAGTGCTTTTTTTTTTTTTTTTTAATTCTGTCATCTATACTGCCCTGCCAAAATACATGGAGTCAAAATGTATCATCCCTAAAGCGCCAGCTATGTAAAATTGAAAGTCAATTTTTCTTTCAGCTTGTAGGCAAAGGGTCACAAGGGCCTTTGTGCGCACAGTCAGTCAGGTTGAGCAACGTCAAGCACTCTGACGGTTGTCTCAAATGATTCGAAGGTTAAAAAGAACATAGAATTATTTTTTTTTTGTCATTATCATTTGTGCAACATAAATCAATCAGAATAAATACAAACTCTGGTTACTGCAGCCTCTTCTCATAACAATTTAATATAAAATGTTAAAGGAAAACAAGGTTGCCTCAAACAAATTTCCTTTTTCTATTCATGACTGCATTGGAAATAATATACCACCATTTTTAAGGCATCAATTCCTTTAAAATGATAGCCAAATATAGTGTTTTTATTACAAAATTAAGCATTGTCATTGCAGCATGTAAGTCGGATGTGTTGAGGCATACCTTAAGTGTCTTTTTGGTGAAAACTCATCCTGTTGGAAAATACTGTAGTTAAGAACTCAATGCTGTTCTTTACTTTTTGTTTGATTTTCAACTAAAGTCTCCTGAGAATACAATCAAATGATGTGGAGGACATGAGCTTCTTATTAAATTGAGAGTAATGTATTTTGGCCTGTCTCATACTTATCTAAGGCCTTTTTCACAGAGCAGTCAAAGCGAGGTAAAATTTTCAAGTCATTACATAACACCAGTCAACTCACTTACACACTTGAGTCACTATTTTTGGGCAAAGGACACAACCTCTGAAGTCAATAACTGTAATCGGGTAACATTAGTATGATAACATACTACATTATTGTTATATATCTATTGAAGTTAGTGAGACATAATTGAAATGCTCTGTCTTAGTAGATGATATACTGTATAGTAAGTAAAAAATGAGTGCAAAAAGGAGCCATTAAACATTAAAGGTATTTTAAGGACGACCTTCCCTTGAGAGATTCACCCCGATGATGATAAACAAACACACTCCCACCACCACACTCTATTGTGCACACGGGATCAGCACACAAACACACGCAGTGAACTTTACAGAGCACTATCAGCCTCCCGCCCCCCAGGAGTATCAGGGGACACGCAGACAGTCAAGTGACGATGAGACGACCCCCAGAAGGATCATGATACACCACAAGGGTTATTTTAGTCTTGGACATTTAAAGATATGCGGCAGCAGCACAAACGCAATGCAGAAATGCTCTCAAAGCTTGCGGGTTTTTGAGTGCAAAAACAGTGACTTTTATTAATATATGTCCTTAAACCACTCAACCCTTTGGATCCAGTTATCCATTTACAAGCCACCCTGTTGGAAAACACTGGGTGAATTGTAATGAGATGCTTGTGAAGGACATTTTAATTCTGTGTTCCTGCTTTGGCGTGATGCATTTCATTAGTTAATAAGTGGCTTGGCTCCTGACCTGCAGGGGAGCGATTCCTCCTCCTCTGAGGTGCTGGCAATGATACAGTTGAGGATCTACTTTTGTTGATGCAGAAAGTTACTAAAGCCACTTTGAAATGAAAACTAGAGGCACTTGGTAAAGTGCAGACCTCCCCCAAAGACAACCATCTAGACCGAAGGACAATTTAGTCTTCAATTAAGCTAAACATGTTTTAAGAATGTGGGTGGGTGCTGGAGTACTGAGAGAAAAGCTACCCAAGCACAGGTAGAACATGCAAAGTCCACACAGGAAGGCCAGAGCTCAGATTTGAACCCCAGAAGAAATACTACCCTGCACCCTCCATTGATAACCTCCTCCTTTCAGGAAAATGTTGTAAAAATATTTCCCAGTGTAAACCTCATCAAAGATTGATGGGCTCTTTCTTAGCCCAAAGGGGGAATTAGTTGGGTCACGTTTGCATTATTTTTGCTACGCATCAACTATTAACGAGCATTGCATTGGGCTTTTTATGTTTATAGTTACAGGGCTTTGCCTTTTATCCAACGCTGCGCAGGGCAGCAGTTCAGGTGGTTATCAGGCTCGACACAACACCCAGACTTGCATGTGCAGTGACGCCTTGCGAGGTCCTCAAAAATACTGTCGTAAGAAATGTTTGCTGAAGAACCTTTGTGAAGCTTAGCTTGTCATAGCAGTAAATGTGGAAAAACTGCAATGAAATGAATATTTCATGTTCGGTGGTGCCCAACAGCTCCCAAATAAGTGCTAGATTAATGATTTGAAGTAAAATGTCACTTTTAAAAATGCCCACAAAGACCCGAGTAAACAAGCTGTTATTTTCAAGCCTTTTAATACAAACTTAATAAACTATCAGTTCCGGTTAACATGTAAGACACTGACTCCGAATACTTTGTTATACCGTTGTTTTTATCAAGTATTGCACGATGTAGGTACAAAATTAATATACGATTACATTTTGTCCATAATATAGCAAAAATCTTTTTTTACTCTTAACAGAAAATACAACTCTGTTTTTTTCCTGCCAAAAAAGCAAATATTCTTAAATCCCACCACTACGGAATATTCTGTACACAATCTTTAGAGTAGTCAATAGTCAATTTTTTTGAAAGATGAATTCATTTTTATAATTTCAATAAAAAAGAAAACAAAGTTGCTGCAGCCATCACAGATCACTGAAGTAGTAAAAAGATATAAATGCAATACCGTGTCGTAGAAACAATAGATACTCTGATACTTTACAAACTCTGTACTAAATTAAATTATACAATTAGAAAAAAGACCAGAAAATCCCACTTAGCTTTGCCAATTTCTTGAAAGATTGGCAATGTCCAGTTCTGTCAAAATACTGAAAGAGGCCATGACTTGTGGTGGTGTTTTTTTGTTTTGTTTTTGTTTTTTGTTTGTTTTGTTTTTTGTCTTTTTTATTTAAATATATCTTAAACAGTAACATAAAAAAATATTTTGTGCTTGGTTGGCAAATGAAATAACAATAACGCAAGTTGATGTTTAGGTAACCAAGCTTGGACATCTCGTACAACAAGCGTCACCACTGAGGGTAAAAAGAAAAGTTGTAACTCAAGGGGGCAAAGTAGTTCACCCTCGGGCTCGTATTCTTAAGAGTTGTGACTGAGATCTTATAGTTGACGTCACATTTCCTATTAACCTTGACATTCTGTTCTTTTTTTTCTACATGTGCATTTGAGTTTCAGACATCCTTCTCCCACCACCACTAGCGGTCACATTATCTGGTCGTTGCTGTGTGAAGTATTAGCTTGGTGTACTAGTTGGCCATGACTGGCTGGAATTGCTGGTTAGAATACTGCATGTTACTCAAGCTGAAATTTAAACCATCCATCAGGGACTTGTCGTTAAGGCCGCCGTAGGCCGCGAACACGTCGAAGGCGTTGCTGTACTGAAGCGGGCCCAGACCGAGTGAGCTGTCCCCCGGGAAGAGGGTGCTCTGGGTGCCCAGGCCCTGCAGGCTGGGGAACACAAACTCCTTGGCGTTGGGGGACAGGGCCGAGGGCTTGGCCTGCGGCTGCGGCTGCGTTCCCAGGCCCAGCCCGTAGAGAGAGTGCATGGAGGTGGAAATGGCTTTCTGCTTCAAGAGAGTGTTCACATTCAGGCCCAGGTTGGTGGGAGACGTGCGTGCCGCCTTGTTCGTGGCGTTAGTGCCGTTGTTGTTGTTGTTGTTGCTGCTGCGCCCGCTGCTCTTCATCTTTGTGGAGCCGAACTTGGTGGCGGCGAAGGTGGCGGTGGTGAAGGTTAAAGGCTGCGTGGAGCGGGGCATGAAAGTGGGGCTGACCGCCGCCGAGTGGCCAAAAGGAGGAGAGGGCGAGCTGGAGCCCGGGGAGGCGCCGCCGCCTATGGGCTCATTGATGGGCATGAACACCTGCGCGTCCGGATTGAAACTGTTCTTGATCTCCTTGTCCAGATCGAGCCCCCCGCTGCTCGCCGCGCTCTCATTGCTGTCGTCAACATACAGCACTTTGACGGGGCCCTTTTCCCCGATCTGGTAGGAGACCTCATAGGGGTCAATCCACACGCTGAGGTCCTGGGGAAGGTTGTTGCGGACATCATTGATGTCCAGTCCACTCTCTTTGGCTGCCTTCTCCACCACAGGGTCCACCTTCTCCCCCACGTGGATGCACCTGAAGCCCGAGCCCTTGTATGGCTTGTCCGGGTACCAGTGTCCCTCGTATTTCTGCTTCAATTGCCGCTCCAGCTCCTCGCCGAAGATGTTGACCCGCCGTCTGGGCAGCTTGTTGTACAGGTAGGAGATGATGAAGTTGAGAGCTACTTGGATTTCAAGCTGCATAGCTGACTGCTGACTTTTACCAGGTGAGTGGAGACTGGGCGTGCGTGTCAATGGGTCTACTGGGTCTGCTTGGTTTAGCCGTGGTTGGCAACGCGGGTGCTCTTCGGGCAGAATGGCCTAAGGGACCGAAATGTGGGTGAAATGTGTTCGGGGGGTAAAAGTGCAGTACTTGCAGAAGAGCTTTCTTTCCACACAGTGTGAAACTTTCTGGAAAAGAAACACAGAGAAACACACAACACTTTTAGAGCCAGATAAATGTAAAAACAACAACTAAAAAAAGCTATTCCGATATTAGACTAACACACGGGAGTCTGGTTACATAATGTAACCTCCATAAACACCAGGAGATGCCATTGACTGAAAACACAGAAAATTGAGTCAATAATGTCCACTGAATGAAGTAATTTGATCATCGAATGACTGCGCTGCTGTGTTAAACTCCCGAAACAATGGCTACACCCTTTTATCTACAAAGCAAAGAGAAAATGCTCTCATGAAGACAAATAATGAGTACTTAATATTAACGTGGAATAACATTAATGGGTTTTAATCCATGAATTGGCAAAAAAAAAAAAAAAAAAAGGCTTTTTCGATGAAGGTACATAAACTTGACCTTTTTGTTGTCCCCCAAATGTTGATCTATTTGGGTTTGGGAAGAAGGGGGAAAAAAACCCCGCTGTCATAGAGACAGCCCTCTCTGTGGTAAATGTACGACAAAGTATTGCGAAATAACACATTTAGCCTTATCAGCTTGGCAAAGTTCGAGCAATACGGTTGCAATAAGTGCAGAGCTGCTTGCTCCCATAGATAATTTACGAGCTGACACCAGTTTGGGGGGGGGGGGGAATAGACACGACACACGATAATTTCAATTCACCAACGCGTCATTAAGTAAGCCATCATAAAGAAAGACATCAGTTTAATGAAGAAAATGGCATCGACATCCCACACCCATGCACACACGAACCATAACTTTCGTAGACTGACGCAGCAAATCAGCTTAGTGAGAGTTAAAAGAGCTTTCAGTACGTCAAGCCAAAATAAAGCCACAAGAGCTCACACGTATCACATTTCAAAAGGACAATACTCACATTTTTTTAGCGGGGGGATGAGGATCTCAGTAGTTGTGAAGTACTGTTAGTGCAAATAGTAAGGGGGTAAAAAAAACTATCAATACTTTCTTCAAGTATAATATGTTAAGAATTAAAAAAATAGTATTCCAGTAAATGAAAAATGTCTTGAGGACTGCCGATTGCTTGAGTTTCTGGATGGGAAGGTGATTTCGAGTGTTTTTCAGCAGGCTAGGCGGAGTAGCTCCCTCCTTCTCGGGAGTTCTGCGACTTCGTCCCCTCCTGGCGGACGAGCGCCTGTATTTATCGATTTCCTCCGCCACGGGCACGCGGTAGGCGGTGATGCGGTTCCAGAGGTCAAAACAATATGGGCGCCTTGGATTGGTAGAAAATGCAGGCCCCGCCCTGAGTGTGTTGCATTTACCGTGTGCTCATTGGATGCTGCGCGCTGTCAATCTTTCGACATCTGATTCTGCGAAATGGGAGGGACGCATGTGACGGGCGCTTACGTCAGAGATAAGCCTGGCCTGCTGACAGCAAATGGAAAAATATAATGAAGCGATAGCGGCTAAAAGAGGCACATTAACTCTATTTAACGCATTATATTGAATTAAATGACCATCATTGGGAAAATAAGAAACACGACGTGATACTTGCGATTTCATAGTGCTTTTTATTTATTTTTTTAATCCTTAAAGGGACAGGAACCTATTTTTCTTCTTCATGTGGCTGTGCTGCAAACTGCTGTAGATTGCGAAGGGATTGCGCCTGAGAGGAGATTCCCCTGCCCGCTGAACAATCGGCCCAAAGCGAGCAGCGGTGTGGGTGGGTGGTGTTGAGCGCTACGCGGAAAGCGCAACCGTGATTGGCCCGAAACGGGGCAGGATCCCTGTGGTGAGTGGCGAGCTCGTATCCAAGGTGCTGATGTAGGCTGCTGACGTCACGCCCGGGCTCAACGCACGCCGCCGCTGCCAAATTTAAAGAGCACGAACACACGCAGGGCAGCCCCCTATATTTACACACTGTACTGCAGGGGTGTCAAACTAATTTTTGTCACGGGCCACATCGTAGTTATGACTTCCCTCGGAGGCCGCTACGACTGTGAACCCATATAAATGAAAGATTACCTCATGTACTGTTATTACATACAGTATACACAACACATTGATGAATAACCAGTTTTGAAATCAGAAGCCTATAAAAACGTTTTTCAACTATTACATTTCTTTTCAAAGAGGGATTGGTAACCCAAAAATGCTTGCAAATATATCAGTGGTATTACACCAGAACACAATGAGCAATTTTGATTTGTTTTCGCGGGCCACATACAATGATGTAGCCGGCCGGATCTGGCCCCCCGGCCACCAGTTTGACACCAGTGCTGTACTGTATATATGCGAATATGATGTGAGGTCATCGCTCTTATTGCACTACTATTGTGTTATTGTCTTGTATTGTTTTTTTTTTTGTTTGGTTTGTTTTAACTATCTTTTAGATATTTTTATTTTTAATAAAAAAGTTGTCATTATACCAATTTCACATGACAACATTTGAACCTTGTACACTTTTATACACTATTGTTGTTGCACTACAATCTCTCTTCTGTTTTACTTATACATAATTATTGTATTGTGATTTTACATGCGCTTTACGATCTTATCACTTATATGGCTGAAATTAATGAATAATCAGTTAATCTGTTCATTATTTGTTCAATTAATAGATGAATTGAAAAAAAATAGGGCAGTTCAGTGCAAAATGTAAAATTATTATTGATTAGAAACTGGTTTGGTCTGTGACATGTCAGATAATGGGCAACATTTTGATCATTCTTTTCCAAAGTAAAAGTAGATGTTTACAAATATCTTATTCTAACTAAACACAAAGATAATAATCAGTATGTATGATACTAAAGATGAGTCAACAGTGTTTGAGTGTTTAGCATGTCTGCCTCACAGTTCTGAGGTTCTGGGTTGGAATTTCGTCTCCGTTTGCAGCCTGCTAATGACAATAAGTCCGAGGGCTGGGGGGTAAAAAAATCGAATAACTCGGCTAAGTCGACTTCAAAAAATAGGTTCAGTGTTAAAGCTCTGCCGAGACAAAAAAAAAAAAAAGGACAAAAAATGAACCATGTTTGCGCTGCTGGAACCAATGTTTCACACAGACATTTATTGCAGACGGACACAGTATTGGGCCACTGATAAACCTTGCCAAAAACGACAGAGGAGCGTCTTTAAGTGATTTTGAGACACTATTAGATGTGTAATGTACATATAACATGATGTGTGAGTGAACTGAATGGCAGTTAACGTTTTTTTTATTTTGTATTTTTACCTAGAATATTAATTGCTAGCTTGCTAATGCTAATCGCGAATGGTAACCGTTTAGTAAAGGCTGATTTTACTTTCTCAAATTCTGTACAGAGTTTATTTACGAGTATATCTGTAGGATAATCGATTCGATCGTGACAGCCCTAATAAGTGCTACAAAGAAAATGGATGAATAATCTTGTCTTGTTTTTTATTTTGCTATGGCCGTTTAAATTATTTATTTTTAATAGCCTTTATGGAGTAAATGTGCCATATTCCTTAGATGTGATCTTGTTTAGACTCTTATGATTCCGTGAAGGCTACTACTTTTGTTGAACCTTGACCCTTACTCGGCTGGATTAATGTACAGGCATGCACGGGCTGAAGCGTGGGGCCCACTCATGCTGCAGAGCCTCCAAATGGCCAGTGAAAATGACATACAGTATGTACAGTGGTGGGAGAAAAAAAAAAGACCCAGTGGCCCACAAAGCTGAGTGGATAGAATTGGAGAGTTAATTTTGTCAATTACATTAATTATGTTGGCAAATCTGAGGTAGCCGGCCTCCATACATACATACATACATACATACAATACATACAGTGGATGCTCGGGGTCTTGACTATTATTATTTTATTTCCCAGTACAGACCAATAAAGAGACTGTTCCTTATTGGGAATGAAATTGATTCCTAATGTAACCTTGTCTCTTCTTTCCCACAGATTTGTATGAATGACACCACTGTAACTTTGTTGTAAACCATGTTTTCAATAACTTCCTTTTAAATCTATTTATTTGTCAATGCTATGCCTAATTTGGAACAGTCTGCGTGAGAGTTTTTTTGTGGTCACCGTTGTTGTTTTTCTGCTTGCCGACGGGCAGGGTGGACTTTCAGACATTCTTCAAGCACTTAGTTGTGTCGAGCTTAGTCATGTGCTAGTCGTAAAGCTGTAAATACGTGCGAAAAGTCTCCCATGGAAAGCGCAGAGCGGCTCACAGATGATAGATCAGGCAGTAGCTGAGCACAGAGCGAGAGATTAGAAGGTTTGACGAAGCCCCGTGCATTCAGATTAGAGTGGAAGTTAACACTCGGAGCACTCTGCGGCTTGTTTAGACTGTAAACAGCTCAGCCAAACTAATATATGGTGTGTCCTTTAGGGTCAAAGTCATAGCCGCCAGTTTACATTCTGTGTGTGATTCTTGTGCTTTTTTTATGCACTACACAATCTGTGTGTGCATACCTGTGGTATTTACAGTTATAAAATACAGACATCACCGGACAGAGAAAGGTCAGCAGCCATAACGAAGCATGCTAAAACCACTATATTGTTTTAGGGTGTAATCCCCAAACATATCCTCTAGACCAGTGCCATTTCTGTCACATGCTTACCAAGGAGTAGAGAACGCCTCACAACGCACAGATGGGAGATTAGTGTGTGTGTGTGTTTTTATTAATTAATTTATTTATTTTTTAAAATAGATTTCCACGTAAGGAACACCAGCCGCACTAGAAAAGAGAAACACATGATTACGTTGAAAGATAATATTACAAAGCAAGATGTTTGCACTGAACACAGTGGCTGTACTGCTTCATTGTTGACCTCTGAGAAACGCACAGGCTCCACTTATAGGCCTAGATAACTGTGAGTTGCCAAGAACAAAATTAATATGGGCTGATTGACAGCGTGTTTTTGAAACACTATTTAAAGACTTGTTTGTCTGCACTGTGTTATCAAGCAAGCAGACGATGAGCAGCTGACACACATGCAAGATTCTCACCAACTGCTCTGCCTGCCGCTTCCCATGTTTGCCTGCCCTCCTCCCTTTCCTCCAATCCTCTCTTTGCACCGCCTCGCCCTCCCTCGCAGCTCAAACGGCGAGCCTTTGACGTCACGGCGTGTTATTACTTAACACAAGTCAGCACAGTGCCCCCGGGCACCACGTAATACACAGATGCCTGGCTTCCCCTTTGAAGAGTAAATGAGTTAGAGGCTGGAATGAGGAAAGGGAATGCTGTTAGTATATGACAGACCCTCTGATTGGAACTCTTATTTTGCCCCCGTGACGCAAACATCAAGGCATTTACATTTATGTGAGATGCAAATAGCTCATATTAAACATGTTGACAGCAAAGTTTTTCTATTTGTTGACAACTGGTGGAAAAGCCAAACCAAATGAAAAGCATAGTAGTGTATTGAAATTATATCATCAGTTAAAACATATACATATATTCATATCTTACAATAGTGTTTCCCAACCTTTATGGAGCCAAGGACATATTTTACAATGGAAAAATCTCATGGCACACATACACATATTTATTACTCCTACTACTATTACTACTATTACTAATACTACTACTACTATTACTGGCAGCAATATGAACCTATACATATGTATATATACATGCATACATACACACATACATATATACATGCACTCCCATGTCACTCCCATGTCACGCGTAGATAATTTTATGTTATTTTTCTCAACTGCTGCACAAGTATGCACACTCATCTTCAGCACCTATTGAGGCTGTTACATAATTCATCCAATGGGAGGCCACTTGGCCAACATCAATAGATCTATCTGCTAAAAAGGGGAAAAAGGAAGTAGAAATGTATACATGTAAAATAAAGAAATTTACGCCAGAATGTGGATTGTGGAATTTTTCTGGAAAACTACAACAGCAATGTGCTTCAGGTTACATACAAACAAGACGAGCAAGACAGGACAGGTGGGCTCGTCACATGAGCGCTTCATTCTACACTTGGCTTGATTGTGTTGCTCCCCCATTAGTCCCAGTCAAACCCGCCACTCGGTGTGACCGTGATTTATAAAAGTCCAAAGAGACACAGAGCTTGTCAATTGCAGAGCCGTGCACGGAGGCACTTCCGCACACACAAACACACACAAGCCAACTCCACCACAAACCTTTTTGCACACAAACTGTCTCCAGTGACAAAAACGCCTTCTCCTGTGCCTCAAGGACATAGAGAATCAATTTGGTAATGAGAAATAGATGGTAGATGGAAAGATGAGAGAATGTATATTTGATGATCTTTGCATGTCAATGGCAGGACCAATCACTATGCTGAAGACCCAACATTTGTCCTTCCACCATAAAAACAGCAAATCATATCATACATATGGTTTAAAAAGAAGCATAATTAGTCCCACTTGTGGGAAATGTTTCTTTCTACTCGGGATGAGTCTTGACACTTCAAGTTTGCGATCTAAATGGTAAACAAGCCCAAAGCATTGCAAGAGGACAATGTCTCATCAATTTCTCTCTGTAGTTTACTGCAGCTCATGCAGGACAGGGTGGCAAATGGTGTTGATCTTTGCAAAACAAAAACAATATTGTTGCTTTAAAGTAATGCATTTAAAATAGCTACAGGAAAAGAAAACAGGAAACAGATAAGGACTGAGGACATTATGAGAGGAGACTGTGAAGAAAGAGATTCACTTTAAAAGGAAACTCACTTAAACTGCTGATACAGTTGATGTGCTTATTTCATTATTTGGAACAGTTCTATTAATTTGTGACAGTCCTAATCTCAACACATGTATGCTTTTATGATGGCAGTATTGAAATTGTATTCCCATAAAAACATGACTTTATTCCTATATAATTAATACTTTATCCTTGTAAGATTATCAATCAGAATATTCCACCACACTGTAAAAAAGAACCTATAGAATTTACCCAACAAATTGAGGGTAACAATTTGAAACAACTTTAATTGGGTAAATTCAAACCACATTTTGGGTGAAAAATACCATGTTTAAATAGCTATAAAGTACTGACAAAACTTGGATGTAGTTTACCGCACATTTGTGATTACATTCCAGCCAGAGTGGCCGAGTTGGTGGGGGGGGGGTTCATGTGGGGAGGTTCATGTGGGGAGTACGTGATCACCACATTATAGCTTGTATACTTTGTGTTCCTCAACATCCATGCTCTCCCGTAGTATATTTATTTCACTGATCTAAGTCTGCCTATCTTGACAGTGAAAAGACTTGCAGAAAGTCTCCATTGACCAACCAGTGGGATGTCTTCACAGACAGCTTCCACATTTTGTCAGCATGGTCGGGAAATCACTGCTTTCCATACAATCCACAGACACGGTTTTATGAAATGTAATGGACTTATAGCCAGCTAACCTTAGCCAACAAACTCATAATACAAGCAGGAACAAATCTAAGTAATGCTAAACGTTTAGCTAAGCTTGTTTTACCATCTAGTGCCTTTTGTTGTTTGTTTGCTTTTGTGCTGATTCGCGAGCTAACAACCAATCAGAGTGATCAATTGTTACTGGCGGGCGACGGCATTTTCCATACCGAATCCGGAGAAAACGCAGCGGACGGAATGTGCGAGCCACACGGAAAAACTGCCACGACGGCTCATTCATTTACTGCTAAAAAAACGCACAGGCTCACCTGAGTACTGGTATAAGTAGTGTAGGTGAAATGTACCCTATACTTTAGATGACGTTAGATGATTTTCATGGATTACATTTACCACTCTCCAAATTATTTTATTTTTTTTACAGTGCAAGTGGCCCACATAGACAAAAGGATCCAGCAAATGTGGCATGAGGAAATCTACACCTGCAGATCCCAGCCGGGTTTATTCACACCTGTATGCAGAGGTGATTGTTCGTGGTCGGTTCTCTTTGAGTGGTCAGTACAGTGTGAACGAGTCCTCCAGAGACATTCAGAGGTGTCTCGGAAGCAATAGTGTGTTCGTTGAAAGAGAGCGGTGTTGTAAGAATGCTAATGGCGTGTAGGAAGGGGAAGCTCAGAGGTATAAAGAACAGCTGTCGGTAAATTAAGAGGGGGAAAAGACTAAGAGTTAAAGGACACTTTTTTTCTTGAGGGCGGGAGTTGACCTCTATTGGCTTAAAACGGGAGAGGAAAAAATACAACTTCAAATTCTGTTCATCAGTAGAGCGTAAACGGTATTTTAATCCGAAGGACACATCTAACTGTTGCAAAAAAAAAAGGGTTTGAGTTTGTTTCACAGCACATTGAATCCTTTCGCACTGTTGAGCATTCATGTAGATTTAGTTTGAGTTTAAATATACTGTACATCATGAACTTACTGTACATTATCATGAAAGTGAGAAAGAAATGGGTAAATCCCTTGTTTGTGCAGTTTTAATCTAGGTTGAAAATAGATTTATCACCTATCTGGGCTCCAGCCCACCAGCGACCCAGCTGACAAAAAGGACTATAGAATATGGATGGATGGATGTATAAATGTGTGTATATGTATACACTGTGTACTATGTATAGACTCTAACCATAGGTGTAAATGCAAGTGGTTGTTTGTCTATACAGTTTGTGACAGTCCTGCAATAGTCAGCTGGTTCAGCTGGGATAGGCTGTAGCTCACCTGCGACCCAAATAAGGACAAGCAGTACACATCATAGATGGATGAATAAAACACGCATTGCCAGACTACTTTCGTCATTGTATTAATTAATCAAATAAATAAATAAATAGGTTTGCTTGCAGTGGCGGTTCTAGGTGGGGATAGGATGTGACTGGACTCGTCAGTCAAAAATTACCCCCCTTGCCATCGGTTGACGATTGTAGTCCCGCCCCCTGAAAAAGACCCTTGACCCACTCTGACTTCTTGAAATAAGTCACACATTCCTGGTTGTTCTGTATAGTTTTGTGTCCAACTTTTGCATTATCACTACATCAGACTTTTATTTCAGTGAACTAAAACCTTCAGTGTTTATATTATCCATGTCCAAGTCACCCAGCAAAAGACAGTTATACTGCTGTTTAACCTTATTAAAATACTGGTATTATACTTTGTATAATATGAGTAGTTGCTAGTTCTTATCATGACCTAGATAAGCGCTCACAAGGAAAGGTTGGGAAATTACCCTGAAAATAGCTTGAAGCTCACAGAGTAAGAAAAAATAAAGCAGAATCAGCAGCATGGAGAGCACTTAGTATCATCAGTAGAAAAGTGTTATGGGTGCTTTGGTGGGGTTGGCTGCAAAGTCTGACCTACTCATCATAATTCCCATTAGAAGTGACCCAGTGAAGACACAATTAAGATTCACAAAGAGAAATTAAAAGCAAACAGCAGCTGAAAATGCCAGATGAAAAATGAGAGGACAGATAGATGGAGACAGCAGAGGAGGAGGATGGAGGAAAGAAAAAGAACAAAATAACCTGCGATGTTTAACAGATGGCGGCAGATTCCTTTGTCCTTTGGAGATGAAAAAAAGCCTCTGGCTAACTTGTCCATTGGCATTTCCAAACACAGATACGCACACATTCAGACCTCCTGACTAATTGCATCCAGTTGCACTGAACCCACATTTGTACTCTATTGGATGTCTAATTTAGAGCTGAATCCACCACCATTCAGTAGATAATCTCATCCTTATTCAAAAGAGATCAATTCTCTCTAAACTACAAATGCAGTATTTTCTTGACATGCTGTGGTTTTGTCTACACCTCGTGATTGTCACAGGCAACCGGCTGCATCTCATCCTTAACAGTCATCATTTAGATATTTGAACGATATGACGTCACTGAGTTTACCAGCACACAACTACAACATATACTGTTCACTCAGTGTGCTTGCTACCGAAATGCACGATAGCAACAAAAATGAAGGAAGGATGACGGATGGCTGGATAGATGAGGATGCAAGGATCGATGGAGGATACACAGGTGCATGTTGAGTGGTTATGTGTGCATAACAAGCTGTGTAACATCCATGCTGTAAAAAAACAAAAAAACAAAAAAACAACAACATCAGAATTAACATACAGTGAATAGAAAGACGGAAAGGTTGTAGGGTCATAAAACATTTGCATGAATGCACACGTCCAATGAACATGTCTGTTGCTCACGCAGACAACCACTGTTCCACAGGTTCATATTCCACATCCACATCACCAGCAGAGTGAGTGAAAACCTCCTTTGCTCCTGCACATGACCTGAATCAGAATCACGTAGCCTTACACATTGATAAGAAAAAGAATACAGTTGACCTTTGCCTTCTATTGATGATCACTTCGGTAGCTCTCCTTTACTGAAATATGAGACATGCTGTTCTGACAGGAGAAACAGTCTCATATAAAATACTTCAGGGCGATACTTGAGTAAAAGTACACGTATCTGAACAGAAAATAACTTTAGTTGAAGTTTAAGTCACCTTTTAGAGTATTACTTGAGTAAAAGTCCTAAAATATCTTAAATTTGCTCTACTTAAATTGAGTGTAATGGGACAAATAAATCTTTTAAATTTTACACACCACAGAGAAGAGGGTTTTTAACAAGCCTGCCAAAATTTGAATGAATAAAAAATATCGTCAAGTATATAAAATAAGACTTCAAAATCGAGAAAACCAGAGGCCCCCCCTCCCTTTTGCAGGACTGTGTAGGCGTGTACCAAGTGTTTGTAGTCACCTACAGGCTGAAAAACGTGTGCGGCTGTTTTCAATAAACATTTAAGTGCCTTGTCTCTATTATATGGGCACCCACACAATGAGCGAGGCACTGACGTATCGAACGACCCAGTCGCGGTTGAGCGAGCTCGTTAGTGCGTTAACTCACTTGCTTGTTAGCTCATGGGCTAGCGAATGTAATAAAGAGTTACTTTTGCATGAAGTGTCTTTGTTTTGGTGACTCACACGCGGCATACAGAGCGAGCAGTAGGATATTGGACAACCCCGATGCCGGCATGCTAGCTGATACTAGCTACGTAGCTAGTAGCAGCTTGCGGACCTCACAGCTCGGTATCAAGGCTGTCCAATACACCATCGTAACTACAACACAGACACAGAAGCCCAAATAACATGTAACACTTCAGGAAAGATGCATTTTTCAGGTTGTAGGCATAAGCTTGATGGCTAACTCCACATGGAGTGGTAGAAATGGGCCAAGCTATTATTACTAAATAACTCTCAATTGTGCCAAAGACGGTGCTCGGTACTGATATAGTGGGGGAGGGCCGACTCATGCTGGGGCCTGGTTGCGTCAGCGTGCGCTGTTTTAGCCCCGCTCAAAAAAATCCAGACCACTGAGACGATGAAAAACTGTTTAATGCTACAGCTCAAACACTCTAAAATATTGCTGCTGTAAAGGATTATGGGTAACATCTCCTTTTCTTTCGGTCTGGAGTAACCAATGCTAAAGGTGCCTAAAAAGTTGTATTGAGGCACCTTCTCTTAGCATTTTTAGAATTCAGAATTCATAAATTTTTTCCTCCAAGTACTTCCGTGTTATCCCCCTTGGACAGTAAAGGAAAGGAAAACCTATGCAAAAACCACAATGCGAAGAACCCAGAGACACACACTACTGGTGTGCCAATATAAAGACTTCCTGATCACTGATCTCCACTTAACGGTCTCCCTACCACCTCAGTACAGGCAGGACTAGTCTTCCTGTTTGTGCGTCGCAGTTCAGGCATTACATCAACTAACAATTGCTTGGGATTATATTTTGTAACGAGTAACAGAGATGGTTAGGGGGAATGTATTGCAATAAAAGTATACATTTTCTTTAGAAACTGTAACGGAGTAAATGTTGTCATAAATATGAATAATGAAATTGAAAGTACAGTAACAGTATTTATAGTCTGTGGCATCATAAGACTAATGAGAACACATTGTTTCACAGTACCAATGTTCAGTGGCACTGTTGTAGTATGTGTTGCCTGAGCCAAGCAATAAGAAAATGTTTGTGGAATGAATCATGTCTAAATTATGATATGTATCAGGTTCTGTTTTTAGAGTAACAAAAACATCTCAATTATTCATAAATGTTTTTTCCTAGAGAGATAGTACAAGGACGACAATCCTAAGTGAGGTGGATTTTCATATCTGAAAGTATACGACTTTTTACACAAGACTTTATCTCTGGCTACAAACACTTTGCCCTACAGTGCATCTGTGCGAATCAGACACCATGTACCACATTCACAGTCCATAAACCGGCTGCTCTGCTGTAAGGTTTCCAGACATCCTGTCTCAGTACAGTTGGTGTGAATATAGGTGTTTGTGTGTGGCAGACCTCCTGCTACCTTATCGGCGAGTCATGTGCAAACATAGTAACACACACACAGACAGATACTGGTAACAGAGTCCTTACAGCTAACTGCTCCATACCTGTTTTGGAAACAGATATGGTATCATGAAGGACTTGATGCATAGCTAAAATGAGTTCAGCACATTATCCTTCTCTTTATTTAGAGTCTGTCTTGCAGAGCGTGCGAGGTGAGCCAATATCACATTGCCGCAGTCCACTGGTCACGTTTGAGAATGAGGCTCCAAGATTGTGACAGGTAGGAGCTTGATTCATTGTTGTTGGAGGTGGCAGGATGGTATTCTCTTACAGCTATTGTAATATTTTTAAATCTAAGAAATAGATTGAAATGGCAGCATGGTGAAATAGTGGTGAGTTCGTCTGCCACGCAGTGCTGAGGTTCGGTGTTCGATAACTGTGTCTGCCCTTCCTGCGTGGAGTTTGCATGTTCTCCCAGTTTTTGTGCGTGTTTTTTTGTGTGCGTGTGTTTTTTCCCGGTATGCCAGCTTCCTCCCGCATTCCAAAAACATGCATGTTAGGTTCTTTGAAGACTAATTTGCCCATAGCAGTGAATGTGAGTGTGAATGAGTTGTTTGTCGATACACATGTAGCCTGTGATTGGTTGGACACCAGTCCTGAGCGTACCCCTCCTCTCACCCCAAAGTCAACTGGGATAGGCTCCAGCTCACATGCAACCTCATGAGGATAAGCGGTACACAAAACGGATGGATGAAATTGAAATAACAACAACTGCTGCAGTTACGTGGAGTCTGTGGTTTGATACTTATCCATTTAAGGCAATAAGATGCTGAATAATCAACAGTATCTAATTGTCCTAACTTGAGTAATGTCATATTCAGCATATGCGATAACCAAGATGTGGAGTACAAATATTTTCGAACTTCTGCTCACTGGAATTTTTCTCCTCTCTCAACCAGTTCGTGTAGGCTCACTTTTAGTGTGTCCGGCACAAACAAAAATCACTCGCTAGACACTAGTTCTGAACAAAATGTGTCCATTCATCGTAGTCGTTGTAGTTTTGTATGTTTGTCCGTATTTGTTTTAAGGTAGCAGGATACCTCCTGTTTCAGGGAGGACGACGAATAGACGGACAGCGTCAATGCTGTCTTTGCCGAATTAAAAGTGTTCCAACAATTTTTTTGTATTACTCTTTCAGTGACTTCCTTATTCTAATAAAAAATTTCCATATTTGACTGATTGATTAAAGATTGTTGTTGCCATTTTGAGGGTTCTGGCTGAATTTTTCATCAATTTAGGGTGACTCATGTCCAAATACCATCAATCCATCCATCCATTTTCCTTTTTGGCTTGACGTCATAGGTGAGCTGGAGCCAGACTATCAGCGAGAGCCGAGTTACACCTTGGACTAGTCGCAAGCCAAATATAGACAAACGCTCGCATTCACACATTTAGCGTCTACAAAGAATTTAACATGTATGTTTTTGGAATGATGGAGGAAGACAAACTACACAGAAAAATCCCACACAGGCACAGGGGGAACATGTACACTACTCGACCTCAGAGCTGTGAGGCAGACGTGCTAACCACTATTTCACCGCGCTGCCTCACATTTACACAGTTAAACCCAAAATTCCACTGTGATGCCCGTGACGCAAACTGTGAAAATAAATTCTTGTATCCGCACCTTTATCCAGATCCTCATCAAAATATTGTGTTCCTACTTATGAGCTTATGAGCTAACCTTCAACAAATTTTAATGAAAGTTGTTTTTTTATTTTTTATTTGCATAACTATATCTGTCCTATTGTTTTTACAATCTTTTACTATGCCAAAATGACTCCTGTGGTAAAGGTCATGAAATCAACATAATCAGTGGTGGCCCAACACCTTTTCACAGTCCTATAAAGGGGATCACTTCAACATGGTCTTCGAGGCAAAAGCTGAGTTGTTGATGACCATGCAAATTTAGCAAATAACTGGAGGCCCAAAACAGATCAAGCCTTTCACGTGCCTCATGAAATGCATCTTCAATCCCACTTTGTTGACTTCACTTTAACACTTCACAGTGTCTCCCAAACCGAAGCAATCCCATTTTCCTCAACGTGCTGCTTAATCTTTTCACGGCCCATGAAGAGGAAGTACCCAGCTGCTGCTCTTCACACTTATTTATTGGAAGCTGGTGTCTACGTTTGAGTTCAGACACCTTGAAGGGCGCTGCAAACCTCACCCAGCCAATGTTCTTTGATTCTTCATGAAACGCAAACGGCTTTCCCCAAATATCTACCGTGTCAGTGGGACAGCCGTGTCCCGTCTGTTCTCCCCTGACCTTTGACTCACTACACCTATTTAATCACATACACACCAATCATCTTTGACATAATGGTGCCAGAGATTGTATATTTGGACTGGCAATGACTGGCGGAGGGAGGACTCAGGCAGTGCGTGACGAGGTCTTGGAGAATTCAGAGAAATTTAAGGAGAGTCACGCACACACCTATTTGAGGGATAATAAACAGTGGACATTTGGAAAGATTCACACACTCTCACCATAGGTGATAAAGAGCATCATGTTCTTGCATTATCAGGATAAAGGGGAAAGTGGAAGGCCAGACACAAACAGCATTTCATTTCATTTTGTTTCAAGGAAAGCTGTTGTGGAATTAGGCTGTAATGACACTTATGGAAATAGTGGTAAACACATCTGCCTCACAGTTCCGAGCATCGGGGTTCAAATCTCACCTCAGGCTCTCGTGTCTGGACTTTTCAATGTTCTCCCTGTGCTTGCGTGGGCTTTCTCCGAGTACTCCGATTTCATTCCACATCCCCAAAATATGCATGTATAGGTTCATTGAAGACTCTAAATTGTCCATCGGTGTGAATGTGAGCGTGAAAGCTTGCTTGTTTGCATGTGTATCAGTATAGTATCGTTTATTCCCAGTTATTCAAGATACCCGGCATAACATATGACTCGAAATAATACACAAACTCGGAAAACACCCACCCACAGTGTACGTCACATAATGTCTGTGATTTGAGCTGTTCATGATAACTTCCACTATGCAAAATAGAAATAAACTGCAAAATTGCAAATATTCCGCACTCAAAAAAGTCCATACTCAGTCACGAAAAGGCACATGCACACGCACGTGTCATATAATCAATGCGATGGCTCCTGTCGCCAGTTATTAATGATAACCAGAACATTGAGTAATGAAGTCACGGCGCATGTAAATGGAATAGAGCCCACATGAATTTTTATAGAGGAGTGTGGGCGCAGGCCAGCTGAGGACAGGAGAGGCAGGTTAAAGCTCCTCCAAGTCCTGCATGGTTCGAATGGCTTAGTATAAGTAATATAGCACTGAGATGTGTTACGTATTGGGTGGCAGAGAAAGGACAAAACAAAAATAATTGTCATTTCATTTTACATGCAGGACATCCACTTACTGTTTTAAGTAGAAATACTCCATTGCTGCAATTCAGTAGATTTTTCAGGTATCTGTACTTCATTGAGCATTTATTTGTCTGATTATTTTTCTCAGAAACATGCTATTTATGCTATAGTACTATTTTCTTCTTGTCAAGCTGTCCACCTTTGACAATGGATTTGAAACTAGGAAGCAAACTAACTCTTCGCGGCTCACGAAATCGACTCCCCTATGATGAGTATTGTACTTCAACGATGTCACCATTACCAAGCACAACGGCTTGGTAAGTTTAAATAAAGTGTGACACTTTCAAACATTTAAAAAATTTTTAAAATATATTTATTTACAATAACTTTGTACTGTACTGGGTGTTTTAGGACACACAAGAATCCTACAAAACAAGAATTTTGTACTGTACAGTAGTATGTGTGCACATGGCCTAAAAAAAAAGTGCTTCAATTTTTACGGACAATTGGCTATATTTGATGACCCCTTATCCAATCCAGATTTTAGTGCTGCCATGTCAATCTAATTCCATTGCAACATGCTGCCAATTTTTTTGTCTTGAGTTTGTTGTCGGGCCAATTATACATTACTAGTGCACTCGTGCCAATTATACATTACTCGTGCACTCACTGTAGTAGTCTCGTCACCCTGCACTATTTGCATATCTGTTGTTGACCAATACTAGCCACTCATGCCAGAGTAGCATCTGCACCACTTGCACACTGATTGAGGAGTATCTGCAACATTTGCACAATCAACAATGTCCCAGATTATCGCACTACTCGTCACTTTAAACTGCATACACTCCTTGAAGTCTCGGCGCCCTTTGCACAATGGTCATTGCACCGGACTATTGCTATATATTGCTATTGCGTTTTGCACAATTGTCAAAACAATAAAAAATAAATAAATAATTTGTACCGGCATTACCAGATAATTAGCAAACCTGTTATTGCTCAGTGACTGTTTTTGTCAATGTCTTTATGTCTCAAAAAGTGTTCTCTGTCAATTGACTGTCTGTTGTCGTACGAGAGCGGCTCCAACTACCTGAGACAAATTCCTTGCTTGTTTTTTTAACATACTTGACAAAATAAAGATGATTCTGATTCTGGTTCTGATTCTGATTCTGGTAAGAACATTTGCATCATGTGTAATTTACATTCCGTCTTCAGGCGGCATCGGATTGATGAACAGGAACAGGGTTCTACGACTGACAACAGCCTCCCTCAGTATTACATCCGCATATCTGTCTGTACAATTTCATAAAGCGTCACCTTCTGTCACACTGCAACTGTTGTTTGCTTTCACATAAGTGAAAGTCCCAGCGAGCGCACAGGCCTTCAGTCACAATCACCATGGGAACAACAACAATAACGTCGTATGGGGACAATGAGTGATGAGCAGACAAGGAGGGATGTAAGAGAGGAAAGGTTTTATTTAAGAAGGCAATAGCACTCTTACTATTTCTTTTGGCGGGAGGGGGTTGTTTGGTCACTGCTCAATGAAAACTACCTATGTCAATTTTCCATTTGTTTTTTTTTTATATATGTTTACACCTATGCAAATAATTGTTGTATTAGATATTGACAGTTAATAGAATTTGAATTCATAAGTCATGGCCAATTGTGGCACACACATATTTAATGTTCCCAGTGGCCTGAAATGTAGTGAACTGTGGGATTTGGGCCATTCCCTCCATATTCAAGTCTTATTAAGTTTTGTCACAGTCCATGGTATCTGTAACGGGCTGTGGAAGGACGGGGTTGCTGAGTCCCGCAGGCTCAAAGGCGCCCTTCGTTTCGGCCACGCCGGGTAGCTTTGGAGCATGTTTGTGCCCCTATAGAGTATTATTATTATAGTATAGTATAGCATAATAATAATGTAATTATAATGTATTTTAATATTGCGCTCACCCGTTTTATTCTGACCCACTAGGATTCCTCATCCACAGTGTGACTGCTGTCGCAAATGTTTTGAGAATTGAAATGCTGGGCATTCACGGCAATCGTGGCCTTTCACGTCTGACCATTTCCCACCCCGGTTTGTCTCACGACCATCCAGTTCTATGGTGACCTGAACCAGGAACAAAGTGTAAACGTAGCTTTAGCATGCAACTAATGTGCAGTTTATGTTAGGAAAGTATTCATGTGTTGAGTGTTAAAAGTCAAGGCAAATTGTAATTTCAATACAGATTTTCTGCCAAAATAAAAACAACAACAAAAAAACGATTTGGCAAGAAAAATTAATTATTGAGGAGACACTTTATTTGCTTTATTTTTCTGGATCTGGCACCTGGGCCATTGTGTTGTACTTGGTGAGTTTGAAATCAACTTTTTAAAAGTATAACAGTCACTCCGGGAGACATTCCTTCGCCTTCTTCCCCAGATATGCACAAAGTTCCTTGAACTGTTCTTTGGTCTGAGTCCAACAAATGAAGGCCAAGCTTCATCTCGAATTGCAAATATATGACTCAGTCGAGAGTAACCCTCAACAGTAGCCAACATGCCCAATCCACCTCCAACCAAATCGGATGAAAATATGATGGCAGGTTTGTAGATAATATGCAAATGATGATCCTTTTATTGTTTTTAGATCTGGACTGCAGTTGGATTTTCCTTTTTTTTTTTTTGCAAGTTCTAAAAAAATGCGTGCATAAATCTCTTTATAGAGTTGCAAGTACAGATGGGATGGAATTAATTAATACCTCACTTATGACTGTCCACCAGAGCCCTGAAAGTGCTTGTTCATCATATCACATCCCCGTGTGGACCTGCTGGCGTTGATCAACTTCTCTCTCACACACATTTGCTTATTATGTAAGGGCAAAGGTTTATTTTTAGAGAGCGCTATAAGAGGGCACGCCCGCTCCACCCCAAAGCTTTCACTGGATGTTCTGGAAACATAATGGGAGAGAAGGCCAACATCTGGATGACAGTGGGTTCACCATTAATGGTGGGAAACAGTCAAGGAAAACATTAGTATGGTCTACTCTCATGGTCACCTTGACACATTGTCATGAGAGGCAATACAAGAGCTACATCAATTCTACTTTTACAAAGTAGACTGATAAGTGATCGCTCTGTCATGTCTTTTTGGTTCCCCTCAGTCCGCCCAATTTCACCATAATAACTTAGTTTATTGTTTAGTTTGAAAATCCAATTTCAATTGATGAAAATTGTAATGTACTTGTGTCATTTTTTTAAAGTACAGAGGTACCTTACGAGTGCCCCAACTAACGAGGTTTTCATATTACGAGACATCGCTTGGTCAATATTTTTGCTCTGTGTTGCAAGCCAAAATATTTGTTACGAGAAAGTTACAGTAATTCGCTATATGCGGAACATCACGTGACTAAACCTGGAAAACAGAACAGCTGACTTCCTGTGTATGCTGTGCTGAAAAGCATAACTACACTATGTTTACATGGTTGTTTGAAGCTGGACTTTCTAAAATTTTGTTTTCTTTACAGCTGGTGTCTTTCAACAAACGTTAGATACCATTTATTTAAACAAATGTGATATGACATATGTAAACACAAAGCCAAAACACATCATGAAGTAAAACACAAAGCCAAACACCCCCCCCCCCCCCCCTTCCAATTCATCCCTTCCCACATCTGCAGTTGAGTAAATAAAGAAACTCGGGCTACTATTTGCCTTATCCAAATCAGACGAATTTCACTGACGAAGTGACTCAATTGCAACATCAGCAACGCATCACCCAAAACAAGTTTACATCCTAATTTTTTTTTTGTTTCCTTGTTTGTTTATAGGCAAAGCCAAGCACTACAGAGCAGTCATTCAGAGTGCAGGTCACAGTGACTGCACAAGTGTGTTAAGTCATTGTGACAAACATAACCGGGTTATCAATATTTTTGCCACAAGAGTCTGTAACTTGACGTGTAGAAAAACAAACTGGGGAGAGTTAATGAACCTTTCAAAGAGTTAAAGCAACAGTAATGAATAATTGTTTGTGATGGAGTGTAATTTACTTTAAAGTAATTGGGATTTTGTCAAGCAACAGCAAAATACTTTTATACAATTAATCTGTGTTAACATACCATCATGAAGTAAACATTGGGGCGGCAGTAGCTCATTTGGAAGGACTTGAGCTTCGGAGCCGGAGGGTCGTAGGTTAAAGTCCCGCTGCAGACAAAAACATGAAAATGGCAACTATTTTGTAGGAGATGCTAGTCTGCTTACTGTCGAAGCGGTGCGGCATTATTGTGCGGACTTTTTCCTCACATGCCTGTAAGCGTGTGATCTGGTTCTCTGTGTGGTGTGCAAAATACAATCTATATACAGAAAAGTGTCATTTTAATTTCGCCTTGAGGGATTCTAATCAATTATATTTGATTAAAACATTAAAATTCAATTAAGTTTTTTTCTAGGCTGGTCCACCAATATTGTAGCCAATCAAAGTTGGTGATCTCTCGCCATGGCAACGACAGCAGCAATATTCTACTTATTCTAATCTATACAACACAAGTTATTTTAAATATGTGTTGCTTTCGGCCAGGAGAGGAAAAGCCATTAGAGACGAGTAAAGCATGAGGGAGTCAATATGAACACGCACGGAGGCAGAAAATTGAGGTGATGCCCAGCCAAGGGACACGTGAACACAGTCCAGTAATTAAAAACGTTTGGATTAGAACTACAGTATATATAAACTCTTCCAGCTAATAGCTGTTTCTGTCTCAGTGTATTGTGCTTGGGTACAACAAAACAGCTCCCAAAAATCAGTATGGCCAAAATACAATAAAGATTCCAAAAAAGTGAAGAAAACAGTTTGTGTATCCATACTGTCATTCTGACCTTACACCCCCCTCCAGTGTGGTTCAGTCTCACCCCCTTGTCGAATGGCAGCCTGAATGCCAGACCTGCCCCTCCCCTTACTGCACCGCTCAATAGCCTCCTTGTTTAGAGCTAATGTCCTAGAAGTGAGACAACATTTTAAAACATGCCCCTTTGTGCATGAGCATGCGGAGATGCGTGTGGAAGGCAGCACATCCATAACTGCATAACAGGGAAGCAAAAGCCGATGGAGGAGGCGAGGTCACTGGTGAACGCAGAGCATTCATACAAATATGGAAAAGCATTAGCAGCAGCACAGATAGGATGAGGAAAATGAGAGGGGGAGCCAGTGGAAAAATCATTAAGCGAGCTCAGAGGGTTGTTTCACATCAGATTTTTACTGGCAAAGAAGTCAGGGGGGCTCCACTTAAAAGACAAATGGAGGTCTGGAAAATACCCTGGATGTTTGTTTTTTAATACTGTATACCATTTAATGGCTAGCTGGCAAATGTATTGGTTCGTGTTTGACACAAAATAGGGTAGGCATGATCATTTCTTGTATATCTGCATCATCGCTGCATTTGGGACACCTACACAAAGGACAAAAGTATTTAGGCACACCTCTTAATGAAGCTAATTAATCAAACAGGGGTTGGACTAGGCTAGAGGTAGCATGGTCCATTGGTTAGCATTCCTGCCTCACAGTTTTAGGATCTGAGTTTGAATCTCTGCTCCAGCCTTCCTGGTTGCATGTTCCCCATGTTCTTGCATGGGTTAGCTTCATGTTCATTCCAAAAACATTGGACATATTAGGTTAAGTGAAAATTGTCCATAGGTGTGAGTCCAAGTGGTTGTTTGTCTTCATGGGCCCTGAAATTGGTTGCTGACCAGTCCAGGGTGTACCTCACCTCTTGCCCAAAGACAGCTGGGATAATCTCCAGCTCACCTACAACCCTATTGAGAATTAGTGGGATAGAAATTGGATGGATGGATGGGATGGAATTGGAAGATTAAGGGGAAGAGCCAAAAAAATTGTTATTAAGGTACAGAAATCTAGCGCGCCAATACTTTTGGGGAAACCAGCAACTGCATAATAGCCATGTTTTATTTGATTTAACTCACCCAGAGTACGTGGATATTGAATGTATGTGCCCATCTTGCATAAGATGGGAAAGTTGGGACAGCAATAGTACTCCGAGAGAAGCCAGCACCAATTGTCACAGCTAAAATGACCCTTCTCATGTCCAACATTAGTGATTTTGCTCACAAATGCTGTTCTGGATGAACTATTTTTATTTTATTTTTTTCCAATTTTACTTCCGAGTACATCGAACAGAATTTTACAGTTTTAGTTCATGTAGAGTCCAAACAAAACACTGTATGCCCTACAGATGAACGTGTTGTTTAATAAAGGGTGTATCACAGCCTTGGGATTGTAATAAATTATATGAGCTGTCAGACTGAATGTCCAGTTCAGAGAAGGCCTCAAGCTGCAACATGAGGAGCCCATTAATGACGCTGCACCCTCAAGGACGATGGACGGCTGCGGGAATGTGGCTCACCTCCAGTTTGTTCCACACACAAAAAAAGAACAGATACAATCAATAGAAAACTGAGCTTTATTGCTAAAAATATGCTCTGAGAGGCCAGCAGCTGAGAGTTGACTTATGAGGGCTGGAAATTGGGGGAAAACAAAGTGGGGGTTAACGATAAAGGTAGCGTTTACTGAACTGACAGCACAAGCTCAAATTTCCGATGGACTGCGGATGAGTTTACAACTCAGTATCCACAGGCAACACATGGAAGCCTTGATGCACCGCTGAAACATGAAACTCAAAATTTCCTTGTGGCAGTGTCAGATAAACTGTTAGCCTCAATACTGCTTTCCAGTCTAATTGAATCAGTGACTATTTATGGAGAAACACACACTCGCAGACATTATAGCTATGGAGCCGAGACATACTTTATGCCAGGTTTACATTGAGCCTCGTATTCGAATTAGAATCGGGTTAGAAGCCCAAATAAAATGAAAATGCTCTATATAATTACCTCAATCGGAATAAACAGGCCGAATCGGAATGGAATTTCATTTCAATTTCAGATTCTCTGATATTTTTTCTGCCAAACCGATCAGAAGTGCATTTTTGACACGTGAACTGTGTCTGCGCATACCCTGCTTGACGTAAATGAGTGGTGACGTAATCGTTTACACACTGGCTAACTACTTGTAACTTGTTTTTAGCAAGTTGTTGGTGAATAAAAGGGTCCAAAAAATTGCAACCACTGTGCTAAATAGACAACTGAGCTCCATTTTGATTAGGTGACGTTTCCGTCGATCTGCACGTGTCACACATCTTTAAAACGGCTGTTCCAATTAAACGGGTCACATATGTCTCATGTCACACATCTATCTATCTATCTATCTATCTATCTATCTATCTATCTATCTATCTATCTATCTATCTATCTATCTATCTATCTATCTATCTATCTATCTATCTATCTATCTATCTATCTATCTATCTATCTATCTATCTATCTATCTATCTATCTATCTATCTATCTATCTATCTATCTATCTATCTATCTATCTATCTATCTATCTATCTCTAACATATGACTGTCCAGAGCAGACATAATGTAACTGTGACTCCATACTTGGACTATGTACTGTAACTCTTACTCAGAATTATGAATGGAGGACTTACACTAATGTCTATAGGTTGTCGTTGTTATCCAACAACAACTTGGGAGATGGTCCGAAAACAGACAACGGCTGGAGGAGGAGGAAAAATGTTGAGTCATGATTGCCCTCTAGGAATTCTGAACATATAATCGATATACCCGAGAAGGCTTCAGGCAGCAGATTGCAACTGGGGCCAGTCAGATTCTGCTGTACCATGCACATCTCCTTTCAGGTTGACACAGAGGAGAGAAAGCCTTTATCATTGCATTCACGTTATTTTTGGTGCATTTTGTTGTTGTTTTTTACTGTCAAGCCAACATTTGTTACACACGCGAAAGCCGATTTAAAAAAACATGAAAGGCTGCATAAAACACAAAGAGGCATCACAAGATGAAAAGAAATGAAATGATGTTTGCATGCAAAATGATTGTTTCCTTGGTGTGATATGATGCAGGCTTTCACTATCTTAGAGACACTGGTTCTCTTCGTGAAATGTTGGTTTCCATGGTTCCAATTTGACACAAAGGCAGTGTGAAATGGCTCACATGAAAATGTGTGTAGTACGTGTGGTAATTTATACACATTTGAGGAGCATATACAACATACCTTTTCCATATTGTGCTCAAGCATACGGGACACCTACGGTAATAAGTGCTTGGAAGTAATGAAGTACAGTAGACATACTTTGTTACTGTACTGTTACTGTAAGCACACTTTCAGGTATCTGAGCGTGTCTTGAGTATTTTTCTGAGGACGTTTTACTTTTACTACTATCTTGAATTGAAATCAGTTATCTCTACAAGATATTCCCCATCCATGGCCTTATTTAAGAGAAATGTTTAATGCTGTCAGCTCCAAGAATGAGTTATGGAGAATAAGCCAGCCTGCACCAGTTTCTACTTTGAAAAAACACATAAGTGTAAGCTGTATTTATTTAGTTGTTATCATTAGCTAATTTCGCCTTTGTTGTTGTTGTTAGTTAGTTAGTGAGCAAAGCTATGGGAACGAGTTGTTTTGATAGCATGTATTTTTTTCCCCTCAAATCAAGCACTATACAAGTTAATAAAAGAGGGGAACTAAATTGTATGCAAAACAAGTTTTTTATTCCTTTGTGCCAAGTTTTCAAATTCTATCTAATCTATATAAATAACAGTAAAAATAGATTTTTACTTTTTAGCATCTGTACTTTAGTCCTTTTAATTAAGGAGTTGTATCAGTACTTCGACTTTTACCAAAGCCTTTTTTGTTTTCCAAAAGTATCTGTACTTCTACATAAGTACAGCATATTAGTACTTTTGTCACCCAGTGTTGTACCTGAACAAGTTCAATGAACAAAAGTTTATGAACTAGTTCATATTTTGTGCGAACGTGAACTGAATTGAGTTCATTTCTGCTTGATGAACGTAATTGAGAACGGCCGCCATTCCTGACAGGCACGCCGCAGCTGAAACCGGGAGGAAACCGGAGTGCCCGGAGAAAACCCACACAGGCACGGGGAGAACATGCAAACTCCACACAGGCGGGGCCGGGGATTGAACCCGAGTCCTCAGAACTGTGAGGCTGACGCTCTAACCAGTCGTCCACCGTACCCACATAAAAATTGATTACCAGGAAAATTATTATTTGCATCAAAATGCTTTTGTTAAAACTAGGATCACACTGTCATAATATTGAATTTATTTTGTTTTGTAAAATAAGAATAGATAAAATAAAATATTTTTTTCATATAGTCAGCCAGCCATGAGAGAAATGCAAAGTTATCAATGTCCTTTCACCATTGTTTCTGTCACACTGTGTTGCGTGTTTTTGTTTGCACATTAAGGACAAAAGTCGTGTTTTCTTTTTAAAAAAGACCTTTCAAGCAGCACATTTTTCCTCATGTTTTTCAGATTGTGGGGGGATCGCTGCAGCTGGCTAATAGTGTCGACTGAATGGGTGGAAACAATGGGAAAATGATGTTATGTTATGCTATGTTATGCCAGTATGTTAAGGGGACTAGCCCGTCAGCAACATATTGAGAAAAACAAAAAAGAACTATGAACAAGTTCATTTTTGGAATAATCAACTGAGTTCAACATTTTGAATTATTAACTATGAACTGACCTCGTTCATTTTTGGAACGGTGAACTGAACTTTGAACTGGTTCACGTAGAAAATAAACTTTCCCAACGCTGTTGTCACCTCTGACAGGAATGTCCGGATTCAGCTCCTGCACGCTCAAGCGTGGTACACGGCCCTGACCCCAGAACACTCGGAAGAAGTGGACTTGAGCATGGTACACTTATGCGGTACATCCTGCAAACTGCTTTCTGCCAATATAATGTAATAATCATAATCATAATAATATCATAAGTACAACAACTCAAATCAATCCACAAAGTCAAAGCCCACCATGCGCACGCACAGATATGCAACGTAAACATGTCGTTGCGTGATACCCGCCAACAGAACGTCTCGAAATAAGTCACAAAGTCAGGAAATTTGCTGTAATACAATGTCATGACATACAAAAAGGTGCTTAGACACAGCTGAGTAGCAGGAGACAGCAAAGCGATGTGTAACCGTGCACAGCCGAGACAACTGACCCAGTGTGAGCGAAGCCTCAAAGTAACATTACTCTCAGTAAATACAAAATTGATTTTAATAACAAAAGTCAGGAATTTGCAGAAGCCAATTTGTACAATTTGCTGATCTAAATTAGGATTGTTGTTCATTCTAGTTTGCAGTGCGCTGAAAATGTCGCAAACGTGTTTGTGTCACATACTGCACTTTTCACTCACTTCCTCCAGTCATGTCGCAACTTAGCTCATTTGTGACCTATAATGTCAAATTGTATGAGGCCTCGCTTGAGGGCAACATGAAGTGCCAGCTTGAGTGTTTACGATGCAAATAAGTCTGTGTGCATGCTGCTCTCTTCGGGGTTTCAGAGGCGTACTCTTAGCGCATGAGAATACAGCGTGGGCAAGCTAATATGTTAAAGAGTAGAGCAGCCTGAAATGAGAGTTAACAAAGCAGACGAGACACATTCAGTGGGAACATTAAGTCATCCACTGAATTAATGCAAGCAAAAATAAGGACACATCTGTGTCTGAGTCGGGCCACCCTGCACCCCACATCCTGTCTCCTGAAATATTCTGTGTGCGAAAGATGCCAATGTGTTCTGTTTGGATAAGAAGTCAAACTTGCTTCCTCATTCACACTGCAGAGAATTACTATTAGAGTTTGATTTGACAGCTTCCTCACGTTCTGATTAGCAGCCCAGCGTTGGCTACTTGAGGGTATCTTTGAGGAGGTAAAGCAAATGTTGGCAAAGATTCATTTTGGACTTTATAATTAATTCCCAACTCTGCTGCTGCTGGAAACTTGGAGCCCTGAGGGGTTAATCTGCATCTGCCTATCTTCGTTTGTCCTGCCTGCTGAATTAAAAGTGTTCCAAAAGGTTGAGGTTCTTTTTGTTTTTGTATTACTTTTTCCAGACTTACTTCTTCTAATGGACTGCAGTTGCCATTTGGACGGTTCTGGCTGCATTTTTCATCAGTTTAGGGTGACTCATGTCCAACTACCATCCATCATCCATTCCTCCATTTTGTAGGCAAATATAGTGCTGTGTATATATAGTATATAGTAGTAGTAGTAGTAATAGTAGTAGTAGTAGTAGTAGTAGTAGTAGTAGTAATAGTAGTGTGGTAGTGCTGTTGTGAAAACCAACATAAAAGTATACATGTTTTGCAGTGGCACCATTGTTTCCTTCCTGTTTATGCATAAGTCCCATAATCATGATTACTTTAATCTATATATATAATTGCTCGAAATGAACAGAAGGACAAAAAAAATAAAAAATCATGTAATGTGTATCATGTGAAGATCGCAGTGTTCTTAGTGACTGTGTGTGTGCTCAGCAGTTGCTGTTATTGCCTAAACTATTAACATCCATGCTTACTGAATGAATGATTAACAGTGTGAGCATGAGAGAGGTGTCAACACCCGAAGCAGATGTTCTGGGATATGATGCCGTGTGTACAAAATCCCAGCAATATTTTCAAGGTCAAAGTGTTCACTCTGCATTACAGCCCCTTTTAATGTGAGAATCTATTAAAAAGTGAAATATAGTGCGTGAAACCCTCCAAGAGAGTCTGCCAAAAAGAGCAGCGTGTCACTGTAACTCTAGAAAAGAGGACGTGAAGGGTGCGCTGGTGTGAGAGTGAACAGAGTAATGTTTGTTTCTTGGTTTCAGATCTTTATTCGTGTGTGTTTACCTGCAGTAAAATATACACACTGACAGAACTGTAGCCGTGACGACCAGTGCCCCTGCCCCTAAAAAAGGTTGCTTGGTATTAATGTGTTGCTCACTATACTGGGTTGCCTGCCAAATTCTTATAAATAAATACACTGTCTGGCCTCAATGCTAACACAAACACATCCTGTTTTTACCTTTTTTGTGACAAAGATTACTCAATTCAGTCATGGGACATTTTATTACGTACAGCTGAACCTCCAATGAGATCCAATAGTTTTATCAGAAGTAAATATGACATTTCAGCGTCGTACTATGTTGTGCTGCAACATGCTGAGCACTAAAGTCGACTTGAAGCGATGCAGCAATTAACAGCAAGAAGAAGAGGACGTCACTTTAGTGCACGGTACCAGTTTTAATAGTCGTTCCCACAGAACAGAACATATGCCAGTGAGTATTGTTGGATGCTCTAGTCGTATGTGTCGCTGCCTCCCTTGTAAGGTCTATTCAGGGGTGCTGGAGAGGAGGATCCGTCGGGAAGCAGTGTGGTTTTTGTCCTGGCCGTGGAACAGTGGACCAGCTCTAGACCCTCAGCAGGGTCTTCGAGGGTGCATGGGAGTTGGCCCAACCAGTCTACATGTGTTTTGTGGACTTGGAGAAGGCGTTAAAGCCTGTCCCTCGGGGGGGGGGTCCTGTGGGGGGTGCTTCGGGAGTATGGGGTACCGAACCCCTGATACAGGTGGTTCACGAGTGAGGGAAGAATGGAACGGGAGATCGACAGGCGGATCGGTGCCGCGTCTGCAGTGGTAAAGAAGGAACTAAGCCGAGCTGTGGGTCGTGAAGAACAAGATCCCGAATACTAGCGGCCGAAATGAGTTTTCTCCGCAGGGTGTCCGGGCTCTCCCTTAGAGATAGGGTGAGAAGCTCGGTCATCCGGGAGGATCTCAGAGTAGAGCCGCTGCTCCTCCACATCGAGAGGAGCCAGATGAGGTGGCTGGGGCATCTGATTCGGATGCCTCCCGGACGCCTCCCTGGTGAGGTGTTCTGGGGATGTCCCACCGGGACGAGACCCCGGGGACTACCCAGGACACGCTGGAGAGACTACGTCTTTCGGCTTGCCTGGATGAAGTGGCTGGGGAGAGGGAAGTCTTGGCGACCTCGGATAAGCAGTAGAAAATGGATGGATGGATGGATGGATGGATGGACGGACTTCTGGTGTTGATGTTTTGGTTGAACATTTGCTATTTAAAATATATAATGTTTAATTGTCCTTTATTTTATGTGTCAGTTTTACAGTAAACTTCAACTGGGGGTGACAAATGCTGTAAACAGCTAGAAGCAAGCACGCTTTCCCTCTTATTTGGACAACTGTGCGAGCAACTTTTCTTTTTAGTTCCTCAAAGTGATGTTATATGATAGTCTCCAATTTACTAACAGTGAGATAATGAGAACAGGCACCAAGGAATACTTTCAAAAGTGTGTTTTAATAACGTTTTCATAATTATTTTTCAAATGGGCTCTCTATATCGTAGATTTACAACTATGCCACAATAAATTAAATAAGTTCACTCTATACCACTTGAAACACCAGACAGTGGCAATCAAAATGGAGTGTTATCTATTAACCCTTTTGATACAGCAGGTGTACCTTATAACCAGTGGCTGTACTTACAGTTTCTGAGTCATCCCCATTTCTGTACTGTCAACTGTGTCAACACGGATAATGCAATGTGACTCTAAAATCATTCACAGTGTGTGTATGACGATCGGCAGAATGTGGTGAGAAAGCGTCACCCTGCAATAAGTCACTATAGTCTTTGGACCAGGCTGTTCTTTGTTAGCCCACCTATGTACAGCATACTGTAGCTGTTTGGGGAGGAAGCACTCTGGGTCTGTTGCTTGGTAGAAGCACATCTCCACCCCACACTGTGATTGGCCGATGCCTCTTGAAGGCCCCACCTCTTGCAATTCTCTGTGCTGAGCCATCTGTCACAAACAGGCTTGGAAAGTAGGCCTGCAAAAACGGCTAAATGACCAGGTGTGTGTGATTTGTCGGTGGCTAATACGATAGAATACGAGCCAACATACAAGTTCTGTGGAAGTTTTCAAAGTCATAGCAGTTTTTCTTTCTTTGCTGAAAGTTGGCTGAACCATTCAAGAGTTTCCCCTGAGGACAGACACTTGTTCTCAATAGTAAGGATGGCTAGACGGATTCTGTGTTCCAATAAAAAGCACCTGGAAATTACAATTCCCTCAGAAATTGAATATGCTGAAAGATACTGGAGCCAAACAGAAAAACTAATGCATGGGGGGGTGTCGGGGGCATATGGGGGTGCCATAGCTACCCCTGGAATAGCAATAGCATCTTTGTAACACTCCCAAGAAATTTGTCATTCATCCATAGTTTTTATTTGCTATTCTTATTGGGAATGCTAACTACTGTGAAAACTTGCACTCAATGAAAACACATTGTAAATGTGGTGAAGCCAGTTGAGGAGAGTGGTGACACAAGGTAGCAGTCAAAGTCGGTCACACAAAGTCATCCCATCGGTACCCGTGGATTCTCGTGAGACCTAAGGAGTCTCCAGTATTTATCTGAGGTCACTGGTTAATGTCCAGGTCTTGTAGACATGAAATAAGAATGAAACACCAGGACTCTAAAGATTTGGACCACCATCCTAGGATGTAACTATCTGGAATACCAAACACTCTGGTTTAGGGACTCCATTACTCCCAATGCTCAGCTCAGTCTGTTAACTTCCTGAGCACAGTCACCAGAAGAGTGGATGTCGCTGCCAATGTAAGTGAACTTATCCAGAAAGTTATTGAATGTCTGGAATCTCTGGATTTTTGGTCTACCCCAAGGCACACGCAGTCCGAGATACACAGATACCCGAAACAGGTTCTCCACAACAAAGACAAAGACACCACAATTGCAAAGACAAAGACACCACAATTGCATCATTGGCAAAGTTAACATTTGCGATTTTTGGAAGTACACATTGTAGGAGTAAATCACACTGTTTCTTCGTGTCATTGCTGCTCCACTGTAGGAGTCGGTCGTGCACATTTCTGTTACAGCCTGCCCAAAGAAATATTAAAAGAATATTCTTCTCAAGAATAAAATCTAACAAAAGCAATTCCCTAATCATTTAATCACCTGACCTGTGCCAAAATCTGTTGCAAATCATGTCTTGTTTCCAAAAATATTGGTGCTCCCATTCCTTGTCTTGATGACTTACAACGCTGCAAGAACAAAAAAGTGAGTAGGCAAAATCCTCTTGGACTCCCTTGGACTCACCCTTGAGACCACCTTTTCTAAGTCCTTCCCTGGTGAGTGCCAGGTGAAATTGACTGTGGCAAAGGGGTAAGACCTCACCTTTAAATATAACTTTTCTCAGCAGATGTTGTGTCCCGATATACCAGGAAAAGTGCAGGTTGAACATATTCGGGCGATCTTTTGAGCTGTGTCATGACCCAGCACAGCCAGCTGGAATAGAGACATTAAAGCCGGTATTAGTTACACCGCCGCTTGACACATCCAAATGCTCCGTGACAGGTGTAAAATGTGAAATGTGGGAGCGATTCCGGGGCATGGATCAAGCACTATCAGCTTCAGCGCTAACAGCCCGAGTCGGCAAGAACTGGAGCGCATCCAGTTGTGGGATTGCGCAACGTAACCTTCCCTCAAAGTGCACGGCTCTATGTACGGGACCTTCTGGAACGAGATGGCTGCACCCTCTGCCTCGTGCCATCTGCCCGTCCAACATGGTACCCTGCCGCCCATCCAGCCTCAAACGAGCTCCGTTTCATCTTAATTCCCCTATCTCTGTCTCTAATTAGTTGGCATGGATGTCTGTGTTGTATCACAGAAAAACTGGAGGCTGTTTGTTGATGCCATCCCAAATTCTGATCCCACAAAATCAGGACATTTTGATTCAAAGAGCTGATAATCCTGTTACACCATGCCATAAACAGTTAATCTTTCTTTTCCGAAGACTCGTTTTAACAACACTTTCCTCATGGACATGCTAGTTTAGGTCAGGACACAATGATATACACTGAACAAGATCACACAAGCCACGTTCACACTTCCTGTTCACACAACCGCACACAGAACTCTACAGAGCCAAGCCTCTTTGCGATGGGTTGGAGTCAGGAAGGCCACCTGTCTGTAAAACCTATGGAAATGAGCCTCATGCAAATGAAGGAAGAATGAAGAAAAAAACAAGAAGAAGAAGTAATAATAGTCGTTGGCATCGTTGTCATAGTTGTTGTTGTTGTTCTGTGTGACAACCCAGCAATTTCCAGCCTTTGGGGGTAGTATCAGAATCTTAACCGAGATCTCACAGAGAAATGAACAAAAATATTTTATTGATCATCATTGCTTCCATTTCCAGAATCCTATATTTGTGAAGCAGGATTACAATAGATTTAAGTAACACAAGCATTGTCTCTGATTACACCAAGATAGGATTAGCTATATGAAGAGAAACAAGGACAGGGTTCCTTCTAATTACAGTTACTACATTCAGTGTGTTGGTTATTTTTAATAATTGGGTTCTATTTGTTTCCATGCCAGTCCAAAAGTCCAGTGCAAACATTTTGGGAACTGCTGCTGTACTGGGTTATCGAAAGATATAAAGGGAACTAAACTTTTTTCTTTTTTTTTAAATAAGCAAAAATACATTGTATGTGCCAGCACTAGTCACAACATTGTTTCTAATTAATATAGCATTTGTGGAATAAGAATTAAACGGAATAATTCATCAATGTAAGGGGGCCGCCATGTTTGGCAAAATCATTATCAGCTGCAGACAGGAAGTGATGTCGCAGCTGCTGTTGTGCCTTGCCTGCTGCTATCCAATTGTGTCAGCTGACAGAGTTTGAGAGTGATGGATTTAATCATTAAATCCTGTGTACACATGACTGAGATGGAGAACATGCAGCGGTCATCAGAGGAAGTTCAGTGAAGAGAGAGCAAAAGCGTTGCACATCATCAACTTCTTGACGTGAAATAGAGCCGCAAAAAGAAATCCAGATTGGCTCACAACTCTGTAAGTACATGTAGATGATAAGGTTTTTTGAACATGTTTTATTATCTAGCTTTTGTACATGTAATGAAATTGAATATGTAGCTGGTCGTTGCTGTTTAGTTTTATTGTTATGTAAAGGGCAGGAATGAGCTGATAAACATTGACATTCTTGCAAATTTGCACTCTCTCGAGAGTGGGAAAAAAACCTAAACAAGGTGACCCCCATAAGCGAGTAGATGCAGTTTTAAACTTATTTTTTAGAATAAATACTTTGTAGGTTTAATTAAAGAGCAGCCGATGAGGAAGATTTCCACATTTAAGAAAGGTTTTGACATCTTGGGTTTAGTTCCCCTTTAAGCTTTTTACCTTTCACTCAGATCGAGAACGAAATGTAATCTACCTACTTAGTGGTTAGACTTCAGTATTTCTGAATATGATAGCAATGCAGCAATGTTTCCTCAAACTGGTTAAAAATTGACTTTTTTTTTAGAGGACAAAAAAAACTTGCTAGTGCTGCTACCTTTAACATGTAACATGTTACTTACTATATTTAAGAGAGATGAGAGCACCTGTTGATTTTGTGAGAAAAATCTCATCGTTTCTCAGCGTACTTTACAGTCTTGTCTTGACTTGGTCATAATCAGAGTGCAAACCTCATTTTGCCACATATTGGCTGTTAGCGTTCACATGGATAAACATGCTAATCCTCATTTTGCTGTTAGGGAAATCTCAGCAAGCAGACGGGTTGCCAAACAAGACTGTGTAAATGGAAGTTGCTCCCCGCTGATGCATCTTCTGTCTCTCTCTGTCGCCCTAATGGCTGACGGCCAAAGTGCTCAGCATCACTTGGCCTTGCTCTGGCACTCCCACCTCCTCAACACACGTATATGCACGCAGCTAAAATGACACACACACACAGGATGCAATATAAATAACTTCACCTGGAGGGCGACCTTCTGGTTGGCATCTGGGCAACAAAAGCCATAATGTGAAAGTGTCTGAAGCACCATGGACGAGATGCAATCGTTCTCAGTTAAAGACAGAGTCAGGAAGCTTGCACAGCTCTAACCAAATGCATCACCTTTATCAGTGTAATGCAGAGTGAAGCATGCGATGAGGACACACAGATAACACGGCAGTCACGACGAGAAAAGAAATTGCAGACGACAGTGCGTTGTCGCCCCGAGAATCCATTGCTGCTTGGTAGTCAGAAAAATCAGCTGAAAGCTCAAACAAATACAGAACAGACATGCATCCAGATGAACTTTGACCTCAGGCTTCTTTTAGTGGATAGTATCAGTATAGTGGGCCCATCCCTCTGACAAATAACCACTTAGCAGTTGGATGGGCATTTGTTACAATCTATGCCTGATGGAAAATTATGACGCACAGTTAAACCCGCGCTACATGGCAGTTCATTTTCGCACCTCTGCTGTACCTGTGATTTTTAAGTCATCATTGTTACGGGACTACGGACAGGCAAGTCCAAGTTTAGATTTGCTCGTCTTTAATGTAGTACCACATTATGCCACAAGTCGCTGGGCAGCACTGAGCTCTACTGGATGTAGATGCAGTATAATTAAGAGAAGAAAAGAAGAAGTTGAGCAGGTCCCCTACTAGCAGAAAGAATAGATGTGTGAGAGTAATCTTGTACTGCATCGTTTGGTTGAACATTTTGGTGTTGGAATATACAATGTTTAATTTGCTTTTGTTTTACATATTGCTGCTTTTTTTTGTTTTTTTGGTTTTTTTTAAAGTAGCAGTTTTTTTTTATGGTTGACAATGACCATAACATCAATGCTAATTTCCATCAGCCCATCAGTGGCGTTTCGGATTATATGTTAGCATTAAGCTAGATGAGTTTTGTTAGGTCGTTTGGTTAAATGCAAACTCCACACAGAAACTTCAGAACTGTGAGGCAGATGTGCTAACCAGTCGCTCACCCAGGACCCCCAATAGGATAAGCAGTAGAAAATGGATGAAAGAATCCAGCCCACAGCCTCATCATTATCCTATGTACAACGTTGCTTTATAAGCCAAAGGCAACTAAATCTGAGCTTCTCCTTGCATATAATAATGTGGAAAACAGCAGAGAAAAACATCAGGGGAATTCTCAGCTATCCACTACGAGCTGGGTCAAAGATGTGGAAAAGTCCACAGCTTTACCAGGGCAGCTAAGGGACGGGTCACTGCTGTCTTATCAGAGGTCAGAGCGGGCTGTCCATGTTCCGTGACCACACGAGTACTTTTTGGCTCCCCCCTCCCATGAGCACCTGGCAGCACGTCCACCCACTCTGCCCTCCATCTGCCGCCAATCTTAAGGCAAGGAAACTCGGAGAACACACGTAGAGGGATGTCGGGATCGGAAAAAAAGTAGAGTGGGGAAAATTAAACAGAGTTGCCGCTTTAGATGAACAGGGGGGGGAAAAAACAGGGCAAATGATAAAAATATTCCCAGGAAAAACAATCATTTCAGCTATAGGTTTGCAGTTGGGGCTATGTGAGCCGCCCTCTTCATGTCCAAACACGACTGACCTGAATCAACATTAATAGCAAACTCTTTCCTCATGCGTGAAAATGTCATAAAAAAAACAAAAAAAACAAAAAAAAAAACATTCAGGCCAGAAGTCACAGGCTGTAAGAATATTGATTGGCTTTGCCTTTTTTTATATTAATTCAGATTAAAACACCTTTGTTGTCTGATGGCAATCTGTCATTTTTTTATGAGGAAGTGGCTTTTTTCCATTTTGTAAGGTTGCTGGGCTCCAGTTCAGCTTGTGTTGACCTGCTGTAATTAAAAATCATACATACACGTGTGTCACTGATGGTGTAGTGGTACACTCGCCTGACTTTGGTGCGGGCAGCGTGGGTTCAGTTCCCACTCAGTGACGGTGTGAATGTGAGTGTGAATGTGCCCTGTGACTGACCGGCGACCAGTTCAGGGTGTAGTCCGCCTTTCGCCCGAAGTCAGCTGGGATAGGCTCCAGCGTCCCGCGACCCTAACCAGGATAAGCGGTGTTGAAAATGGATGGATGGACATACACGTGTGTGTGTGTGTGTGTGTGAGCGTGTGTGTGTTCGTGTGTACGCATATGTGCATCTACTGATAAACCAGTGCAACGTGGGTTTTTGGTGTCCTTACAAGCTTACCAACAGGAAAGTCCACACAAAGAGGGAACATTTTTCAAATCCCTCAGTGGTTCTCAACTGCTGTCATCATGGGACGCACATTTTCGTATTGTCACCAAATTGTGACCCACTTTTAGAGAAGTTAGGAGCAATAAAGTAAATTCATTATTAAACAACGGCCTTTGAAAACATAGTAATGATTTTTTTTTTCTTTCCACACAGCTTATTAAAAAACTGAGGACATGACAACATGACAATCTAAAATGCACAATGAATATAATAAAATAGCAAAACTGCACAAAATACAACCGTAGAATTTCACTTCAAAGTCCACTACCCAAGTAATAACCTTTTTCCACCCATACCTGTAAAAATAGTTATTTTTCCGAATAAAAGACAAGACCACACTTGGATGTACTTCAAATATTTCAGTGAACAGACGGGTTCTCCTTTTAAGATGCAGTTAATCAATACAGAATGACAGGTGTCAACTGATAGCCTAGTAAATGTTTGTGTGTGTGTGTGCTAAAGTACACCGTGATGCCTGTGTGTGACCCTTACGGTGTGTTTTGCTGTGTTGTTCACTGCTGTGATGGGTTAAAAGCAGAGGTCTTCTTCTTCTGTAAGAGACACAATCTAGCAATTAGCATGTAAAACAGGTGATGTCTGCTGCAGACCTCCATAACACATCCACACTCTCATATTCTGCAGGAGCCATACACACGTTAATGACCTTACAAATACACAAACAAACACAGCCCACACTTCAAGGGATTTAGAATGAACCACCAGAATCTCAAAACACACAAAGAAAATCTCTTCTTTTTTTTGCATTCTGAATTCATTATTTCATTTGTTCATTCAACTGCAAGAGGTCATGTTGTGTGTAAATGCATGTAGAAATGTAAATTCATGACAATAAAAGAATCTTATTTTAGTTCAGCCAAATTCAGTGACACTGATCAACAACAACAACAAAAAAACTCATATTACACTATTTTATTTTGTTGATTATAGGCAAAAATTGTTTGTGGAGGATCAACCAAAACTATTAAGTAGCTAGTCTTTTGTTGTTGTTTTTTTACAGTAATTTGCAGTTACTGTATCATGGAGCTCCTTTGATGGGTGCAAAGGGGAACATGCCATTTAAAAGGGACATATTATAGAGAATTGACTTTTTAATTGCTTGTATACACATAGTCTCCGGGGTGCATGCACACCCATCAAGTGTGAAATTAAGCTAATTTCAGCAAGACTAGAACTAGTGTAGCAATTCAGTATATATTCACTACTCTTGATCCTTGGGGTATTTTGACAAAAGGATGTCACAGGTATGTTATTGAAACACCTAAGAACTGTTTTAAAATGACAAAAAATGCATTATATTTCTCGTTTATTATTAAAAACAATATTCAATTCAGATTCAAAATCAGTCCATCTTGGCTGTTTCTAAACAATAAGATGCAGCCCTCTTGTCTTGGTTGCAAAAATCCTTTCAAAGGCACTCTCCACCACCCAAGCAAAAGAACGAGTTTGGGCTAGCAGTCATAAAACACAAGAGCAAAACAGATGAGCGGCCAGAGTAAATAGTCCAGTGGATCATTGAACATCAGAAACAGTCAAAATCAACTAAAGGTCAGGGGGTTCAAAATTGAAAATATCGCCAGAAAATATTCAAATGACCTCGCTGATCTTTCCATTGTATGCTGTACAGCATTTGTTTCACAGTTAGGGGTACACTCCCTGACCAACATATTGGGTACACTTGCACAATCGAAAGAAATAAATCTATATTATTTGCACAGGAATTATCCATCCATATGTCCATGCATTTTCAATAGCGCCCATTCACATCAGGGTTAGATGAGCTGGAGCTTATCCCAGCTGACTTTGGGCGAGAGGCGGGGTACACCCTGGACTGGGCGTCAGCTAGTCACAGGGCACATCATAGAGTCAAACAAGTGATGGATAGTTTCGAGTCTTCAATTAACCTGCATGCATGTTTTTTAAATGTGTGAGGAAGGCGGAGTATTCTGAAAAAACACACGCACGCAAGCACAGGGTTTTGATGAGTACAATTAGTAGAACATCATGTTTATTGTTGTGGTTTTAGTTGAGTGCCATGTGGCTTTGCTCTGCATGAAACTGAGATATCGCTGAAATTTTAGCTATTATTTAGTCCTGATCAGTGTTGCCCTATTCGCACAAGATGATGGCAGTGAGCTGAGCTTAGCTGTCCAAATACAAGGCATGTGAAAATCTTACAAATATTCTTTGCATTGTAGTCAGTACATGTACAGAAGCCACTAATTTCATCCGCTGTAACACGTTGTGAGCTCCAGTGGGCGACAGCAGGGAAGCAGAATGATGGAGTGGCTGGATGTGAACAAGCGTGGACATAGATCACATCCCCATGCTGTCTGCACTCCAACTCTGATTCATATTCCAGCCATAAAGCAGCCGAGGGCATTTTCAGACAGCAGCGGTATAAATCCCACTGCCACTGCGCTCATGGAAATAAAAAGCGTTTCGTGCTCAACGCAATTCATCAAACGGTCCTGAGCAATCTTTTTACACGTCTGTTTCTATTTGGAAGTGAAGCACTCACCAAAGATTTCAGGGACTATGTAACGTGTAATGTTTTTACAGTGACATCCAGTTGGGGTGGCGTGCGACGCTTTGCTCCACCGTGACGACGAGCCGACACGCTGACCTTCATGTTATTAGGGTGTGTCCATGCAATCTTTTAGCCTCGCAGGACAGCATCGTAAAGCATACACAGGCCTGACACCGCAGAGTGAGAGAGTTATGAGCCGCCTTAAAAATGAGTAAAAAAATAAAAATAATAAAAAAATAAAATAGATCTAAGCATGAGCTCAGGTCCACATAATGTATGTGGACGTGCTGTTTGGTGCTCACCTTCTAACACAAACACAAAAAAACTACAATCTTTAACACAAGTCATTCCGTAACGCTGGTTGACGTCCAATTTGTGAATTTTTTAAAACAATTTAGAAATAATCGATGTTGAGTTAATCAGTTCTAGGGGCAATCTGTCATCATCATAAAATCTTTGTTAGCTGGACAAAATGTAATGTTTTAACATTACATTTTGACATTTCATTAATGTCCACATAAGATAGCCACCGTTAATATTCGCTAATGATATTTCTCGTCTGTTCTCGCATTTCTTTGGATGGTGGCATTTTGCCTCAACTTTTTGAGGTCTTTTGGCCGGCTTCATTTTGTCAAACAGGTTCTCTTTAAGTGATTTCTTTTTTGAACAGGTCTGGAGGTAATCAAACCCAAAATTTGATTATCCACAGTTAGTTCATGATTTAACAAGGGGGGCATTACTTTTTCACATAGGGCCAGGGAGCTTTGAATGTTATTATTATTTTTTATATATCCTTAATAAATACAATCTACATTTTAAAACAGCATTTTATGTTTAGTTAGGTTATCTTTGTCTGAAATTTAGATTTGTTTGATGATCTTGAACAGTTGGAAGCCATGCAAAAAAGGATTTGAGAAAGGGGCCAGTACTTTTGCACAGCACTGTAGCCTGCTGATGCACTTCATTTAAACACAGCAACACCCTCAGACAAAAACTGGTTCACCCTAACAACAAAATCCCAAGAAGCAAACTCAGCAATGTTGTGTATGAAGTGCAGGGTAGTGAGGAGTGCAGTGACCTCTACCTTGGAGAGACCAAGCAACCCTGACACAAACGCATGGCGCAACGTTGGAGAGCAGTCTCTTTGAGTCCACAAAAAGAAAGGATATTTCTTTTATATTTCAAAAGTTTCCAAATTCTGGACAGAGAAGACCACTGGTTTGAAAGAAGTGTGAAAGAAGTCATCCTTGTCAAACAAACAAAAAACATCCAATACACAAAAGAGGAGGTTTGCGCTATCACTTATTGTTTGTCCTGACACCCATCCATTCATCCATTTCCTACCACTTATCCGAGGTCAGGTCATGGGGGCAGCAGCTTTAGCAGGGACGCCCAGACTTCCCTCTCCCCAGCCACTTCATCCAGCTCTTCCGGGGGGAACCCGAGGCATTCCCAGGCCAGCCGAAAGACGTAGTCTCTCCAGCGTGTCCTGGGTCGTACCCGGGTCTCCTCCCGGTGGGACGTGCCCGGAACACCTCACCAGGGAGGCGACTGGGAGGCATCCGAATCAGATGCCCCAGCCACCTCATTTGGCTCCTCTCAATGCGGAGGAGCAGCGGCTCTACTCTGAGCCCCTCTCGGATGACCAAACTTTTCACCCTATCTCTAAGGGAGAGCCCGGACACCCTGTGAAGGAAACTCATTTCGGCCGCTTGTATCCGCGATCTGGTTCTTTCAGTCACGACCCACAGCTCATGACCATAGGTGAGGGTAGGAACGTAGATCGACCAGTAAATCGAGAGCTTCGCCTTTCGGCTTAGCTCCTTCTTCACCACAACGGACCGATACAAAGTCCGCATCAGTGCATACACTGCACCGATCCGCCTGTCGATCTCCCGTTCCATTCTTCCCTCACTTGTGAACAAGACCCCAAGATACTTGAACTCGTCCACTTGCGGCAGAATCTCATCCCCGACCTGGAGAGGGCACGCCACCCTTTTCCGACTGAGGACCATGGTCTCAGATTTGGAGGTGCTGATTCTCATTCCAGCCCCTTCACACTCTGCTGCAAACTGCTCCAGTGAGAGTTGGTGATCACGGCCTAATGAAGCCAACAGAACCACATCATCTGCAAAAAGCAGAGATGCAATACTGAGGCTACCAAACAGGACCCCCTCTACGCCTCAGCTGCGCTTTGAAATTCTGTCCACAAAAGTTATGAACAGAATCGGTGACAAAAGTCAGCCTTGGCGGAGTCCAACCCTCACAGGAAAAGAGTCCGACTTACTGCAGGATATGCGGACCAAACTCTGACACCGGTCGTACAGGGGCCGAACAGCCCATATCAGGGGGTTCGATACCCCATACTCCCGAAGCACCCCCCACAGGACCCCCTGAGGGATACGGGCGAACCCCTTCTCCAAGTCCACAAAACACATGTAGACTGGTTGGGCGAACTCCCATGCACCCTTGAGGATCCTGCCGAGGGTGTAGAGCTGGTCCACTGTTCCACGGCCAGGACGAAAACCACACTGCTCCTCCTGAATCTGAGATTCGACTTCCCGACGGACCCTCCTCTCCAGCACCCCTGAATAGACCCTGCCAGGGAGGCTGAGGAGTGTGATCCCCCTGTAGTTGGAACACACCCTCTGGTCCCCCTTCTTAAAGAGGGGGACCACCACCCCAGTCTGCCAATCCAGAAGCACTGTTCCCGATGTCCACGCGATGTTGCAGAGGCGTGTCAACCAGGACAGCCCCACAACATTCAGAGCCTTTAGGAACTCTGGGCGAATCTCATCCACCCCCGTTGCCTTGTCGGTGACCTCAACCCCAGAGATAGGAGAGCCCGCCTCAGAGAACCCAGACTCTGCTTCCTCATGGGAAGGCGTGCCGGTGGAATTGAGGAGGTCTTCGAAGTATTCTCCCCACCGGCTCACAATGTCCCGAGTCGAGGTCAGCAGCGTCCCATCCCCACTATACACAGTGTTGATGGTGCACTGCCTCCCCCTCCTGAGACGCCGAATGGTGGACCAGAATTTCCTCGAAGCCGTTCGGAAGTTTTTCTCCATGGCCTCCCCAAACTCCTACCATACCCGAGTTTTTGCCTCAGTGACCACCAAAGCTGCATTCCGCTTGGCCACCCGGTACCCATCAGCTGCCTCAGGAGTCCCACATGCCAAAAAGGCCCGACAGGACTCCTTCTTCAGCTTGCCGTCACGACAGGCAACGACCACCTTACAGCCACAGCTCCGGTCGGCCGCCTCAGCAATGGAGGCGCAGAACATGGTCCACTCAGACTCGATGTCCCCCGCCTCTCCCGGAACATGAGCATAGTTCTGTCGGAGGTGGGAAATGACAGGGGATTCTGCCAGTCGTTCCCAGCAGACCCTCACAATACGCTTGGGCCTGCCACGTCGGACCGGCATCTTCCCCCACCATCGGAGCCAACTCACCACCAGGTGGTGATCAGTTGACAGCTCCGCCCCTCTCTTCACCCGAGTGTCCAAGACATGCGGCCGCAAGTCCGATGACACGACCACAAAGTCGATCATCGAACTGCGACCTAGGGTGTCCTGGTGCCAAGTGCATGTGTGGACACCCTTGTGCTTGAACATGCTGTTTTTTATGGACAATCCGTGATGAGCACAGAAGTCCAATAACAGAACACCGCTAAGGTTCTGATCGGAGGGGCCGTTCCTCCCAATCACGCCCTTCCAGGTCTCACTGTCATTGCCCACGTGAGCATTGAAGTCCCCCAGCAGAACGATAGAACCCCCAGCGGGAGCGCTCTCTAGCACCCCCTCCAAGGACTCCAAGAAGGGTGGGTACTTTGAACTGCTGTTTGGTGCATAGGCACAAACAACAGTCAGGATTCGTGCCCCCACCCGAACGTGGAGGGAGGCTACCCTCTCATCCACCGGGGTGAACCCCAACGTACAGGCGCTGAGCTGGGGGGCAATAAGTATACCCACACCTGCTCGGCGCCTCTCACCGTGGGCATCTCCAGAGTGGAAGAGAGTCCAACCCCTCTCGAGAGGACTGGTACCAGAGCCAGAGCTGTGTGTGGAGGCGAGTCCAACTATATCTAGTCGGAACTTCTCAACCTCTCACACCAGCTCAGGCTCCTTCCATGCCAGAGAGGTGACATTCCACGTCCCAAGAGTCAGCTTCTGTAGCCGGGGATCGGATCACCAAGGTCCCTGCCTTTGGCCACCGCCCAGCTCGCACTGCACCCGACCCCTATGGCCCCTCCCACAGGTGGTGAGCCCATGGGAAGGAGCACCTGCGTTACCCTTCCGGGCTGAGCCCGGCCGGGGCCCATGGGTGCAGGCCCTGCCACCAGGCGCCTTCGATCCCTACTCCAGGCCTGGCTCCAGAGGGGGGCCCGAGTGACGCGCGTCCGGGCAAGGGAAACCGAGAGCCATTCATATTTTTCATCATAGGGGTCTTTTAGCCGTGCTTTGTCTGGTCCCTCACCTAGGACCTGTTTGCCATGGGTGACCCTACCAGGGGCGTGAATCCCCAGACAACTTAGCTCCTAAGATCATTGGGACACACAAACCCCTCCACCACGATAAGGTGACGGCTTCCAGGAGGCGTTGTCCTGATATCTTTACCCCAAAGATTGTCTCATTCCAAGGGGAAGAGTGGGCACGAATGAGTCATTTTGCCACCAGGTGAACGACCAGTTGGTATGCAAGACGCTCATTCACCACACCCGCCATCCCTGGCGACAACAACAACAACCCGATTATAACCACCCCGAGGGGCCGCACCAACTAGAGAAGTAAGTAGGGAGACTTCAAATCTAAAATTTAGAACTGAAGAAGCCTTTTGGTTCCAGTTGCCACAATTCACCCTTTGCAGATTAAGACCTGGATGACTGAAAATCTACAGACATATTCTCTTGACATACAGTACATGCTGTAAAAAGGCCCCAAAAAGGCAAGGAAATAGCAAAACACACATGCAGAGTAGAGTGAAAGTTAAATAAGTCACACAATACTCTTACATCAGCCATCCAAGAGTGTTTCTTCAGTGAGGAAAACATGTTGTGTTTCCTGTTCCCAGGCACTTGTGTCTTAACCTAGTTACGAGTTTTATACAAGTCCCCACAGCGCATCAATTCCCAAATACCTAATACGATTCCAAAACTCTTTAATTTGTGTTTTCATCAGCTATTCCTGGCTGCAAATTGCTCATTAAAAAGAGTTTAAGTTTATTTTAGACCACTGCCTGCTTTCTTAAGCAACACCAAGAAGGTATAATCACAAGTAATTGGGCAGAATTAAGAGGGCAACCTAGCAGTGACCCTGTGTGTTTACTTCAGCAGCAGACCTACTTAAAGCAGCCAATCAGCAAACAGGCCTGAGGAAACCAATGCTCTTTTGGAGGTTAATCAGCATACTAGTTGACTGCAAATGTCAAAGCCTTTTTGTGCGGGTCTTAAGATTTATTTTTAAAATGACAGTTGTGGCTTCGCGGCGTCCTCTTTGCATTCCTTCAATCTTCGGCCAAGGAAGACTGCATGATGGAGTGGAAGAAATAGCCTCACAGCAACAATAGCTATGATAAACAGTCCTTTCACTTCCGATTCCACACTTTCACTTTCACAGTCACGGTGTGACTATTTGCCATTTTGAGATCCTGCTGCTTTCCCTTAAACAGGTTTATAAAAGGAAAGAAATGGAAATGGAACTCGGGTAGAAATGAGACTCAAGCGAGGATAATGCTTAGGATTAATTAGGAGTGCGAGTGAAAGAAGAAAGGAAGAAATGAAGAGAGGAATCCACCTTTTACGCCGCAGCTGATCACTGCTAATCTGAGGATAGAGCTTAGTTAGCTGCTAATAGGTCTTAATTTTGACACCTCCCTGGATGGAATGACTCCAACTACTCTCAAACCAATCTATCAGCTGACAACTCGGACTTTTAATTACATTGCTCCCCTTACAAATGAACCAAAGCGCTCTGGCAATTATAATACTGGATAAGCACGTTTTAGCAAATATGCATAATCCAAAGTCCTGTGGTTATGTATTAAAAACATGTTTTTAATAGAAGTAAAAGCTCAAGCATTGTGGTCTGTTGATACTGGGCTTAAATCATGCACACTGCAGTGCTTGACCAAATTTTATAGTAGAAATAGTAGCTGATCTGTGATTCACGCTAGTACCTACCTACCCTTCATGAATTTTAACAGGCCCTTCACTTCTAAGAAATATTGGCAGCAGAGTCAATACAGAGTGTAAAATTAATGGCTGTGAAGTGGGGGGAGCCAATTGAGGGTTCTGAGATGGAATGCTCTCGTTTCACATGCAGAGTGACAGATTTAAATTACGGCAATTCCAGGGGTGAACATTGAAGGTCACATGCCATTAGGATTTATTCAGTCCTGAATCTAATCTACACCATTTTTTTTAACTGTGGGAATAAACATTCCACACTGGCCCATCAAATAATGAGTTGAATGAATACCATTCATGTACCCATCCAAAGCATGAACATACACAATACGTGCAATGAACAGATATATTGTCACCGGGGGTTTTGCCCTCGAAATATGGTTAGTGTCATATTTTTCACAAATCAATTCCATTCATTCGTCCCCACATCATCGAAAATTTGTATGCATTACTATCTAATTTAAAGTGTTGAAAATATCCTGAGACCAAATGAACTCTTTCGGACAAAAACTCTAACCTTTCCTCACTCTGCGGGAGCCGTGCAGAATTATGTCCCCTCAAGATTGAAAGTCTGGATGTTTATGAAGACAATAACGACTAAAAATGTGTTAGGTCAGATACATTTCAGAAAGCCTGCCAAAATACACACAACACTTATTAATGCCAACACCAATGACAGTATGGCTCTGCAAACATCTTCTTGTTCCCTTTACATTCCGTGTCTGTCATGTACTTCAAAGGTGAGTTTAGTTTCATTGTTCAGTGGTTTTACTTTTATGACATCGAGAAATGTTTAAATGTCACTTAAAACATTGCCTTTGCTGTTGAAAGCTGTTCCTATTACCGACTTGCTTTAAATGAAGTCTCAAAAGGTAAGTTGTTCTCTTGCTCCCTTTTCCCTCCTTTGTCCACCAACAAAAATAACTCCTTATTGGCGTTGTATAAGCTGGAACTAACTTTGGTACCGACTAAGTGACCTTAATCCTCTCCCCCTCTGGTTCACTGTCCCACTCGGCAGAGGTCTTCAGAATCTTTACTGTCACACCAAGCAGCAATCCGACATATTCTTAGCTCCGTGGCTAGTTGGGCCCGTTGTGATTATCCTCGCTATTCATACCCAACCCAACTATTAAGAGCCGCTAAAGCTCCTGTCAAGGATGTGACAGGACAAATTATCTGGACAACAAATGTACCTTGGTGAAGCAGTGTTGGCCGAGTCCCTTCCAAATTGTCAAATATTACCAATTAGTATTTACTATCATTTGAAAGACATTTTATTTAAATATTATTGTATCTGAATTTCAGTGCACTACGTTGCTCCTCACTTTTGGGTAGCTGACAAAAACTAAGGCGGAATTATAAGGTATGGCCTTTAACTTGACACATTTGGTGGCCTTTAACAAGACGGCAATGCCAAAACAATAAATTACTTTTACAGGTACATCGGAATAAATTAGTATATAGTAGAAAAATCCATTTCAAGCAGTCATACGTTATATAGATTGATTAAACACTTGAGGACAAATTCCTGCCTAATTTCTACATAGAAAAATCATTTACATTTTCTTATGTAATGTACTAGCTTCTAGTGATGGTGAATTTTGGGTTTTCATTTGCTGTGTGTGGGGCATCTCTATGAAAAAAAGTTTCACTTTTTTAATTAAACTACTTCACTAAATGAAGCTTTTGACACTAATATAATTTATTGAAATGTATCTGTATACATTTAAGTTACTTTTACTTTTACTTTTTCCACAAATTAATCCAAACTAATCACTTGGTTTCTAGGGGGGGGGGGGGGGGGGGGGAATGATAAAGCCAAATAAAAACCTGATAATATATTAAATTTCATTCAATTAAAACTTTTTCTTCTTTTTTTTTGTCTATTAGACATCTGGCCCTGAAATAAAGTAATGCTACCTCAATGGTGGATGCCTATTTTGTACAATAATGCATCAACATTGAGTGAAAGGCCATAAAATGACAATACCATCCAACATGCAGGAAGGCAAGACTTGCACAGAAACCAGAAACAGAAAGTCCAGCAAGAGGAACAATGCAATGTCTGCCCGACTCGCAGATGACTTTAAAATAACAGCGGGACCATTTTTCTCCCAGTTGCAAAGAGAGATAAACATTATGAACATTTCAGATCGGGATTATAGTGACCAAAAGTTGTCGTTATTATAACTACATAAACAATAATGTAATAAAACCAAAACCAAGCATTACGAGATGATTATCTTGGATTTCGTTTTCATCTGCATCAAAATATGCTCACATCGTAGGTGAAAAAAATATCACTGCCATCTGGACTGCCTTTAGCCATCTTTTGTATCACCGTAACATTATCGCAGCTTCGTCTTTCTCTGTTTGTGTGCTGTTTCCTTTCTTTTAGACACTGGATGGGAGAAAGCGAAATATAATTAATACTCTCAGAGATGCTTAATACAGTAGTAATGATAATAAAATCGGTAATACTAACCGTTGGAAATATTTCTAAGGTTTGATGCAGTTCTGTCCTCACAAGGGTTACGGCGAGACAGCCATTTTCTCACTTTTAGACCTACTGTATGGACAATTTAAAGTAGTCAGTAGTAGAACCTAACATGCATGTTTTTAGAATGTAGGAGGAAGCTGGAGTGCCCGGAGAAAACGTACGCAAGCACAGCTGAGATCATGCAAACTGCACACTGGAAGGCCAGAGCCAAGATTCAAACACTGAACCTCAGAACTGTGAGGCAGACGTACTAACCAGCAGGTCAGTAAATACTGTGTTAACAGCATATGTATGTGTGTTATGCATCATTTTGTGTAATAATAAAGCTGTGTTAGGAACTCATGGATTTTTCACATGACAAAGTGAACAGCAGGGAAACTTGGACGTGGGCTGAAGATTACAAATACCAGCACTGAGATATTTAAAATATGTAGCGATACGACAAAGGATCCGTGATCTCGTCAGAGCCTGCTGGCTTGTGTGACAGGACTATCTGATGGCAGAAGACGTTTGCCTTTATTTCTCTTAGAGTTACAAAGCTGTTTTGTGTTTAATGACTTTGTGGGAAGTCAAACCACAGTAGAGTGATTGTATAGGTTCTCTGACATCCAGGTCGCAGTAATCCACAAACGTTATATGGGAGGCGACTGGACTTCTTGGCTGTTGAAGACCAGTTTTAATCCTGGGTGGATTGGTCAGTGCCATAAATACAGTATGAAGCCATTCTGATTAAAGGTGAAACAGCTTCAAGAAGTCCAGTTGCTGTCTAATCAACTTTAGTGGATAACCACAGTCGAACACATTGATTTAAAAAGAAAGAAAAGGGAAGAAATTAAAAGCGCACCGCAAATATCTCGCAGTTTACATCATCATAATTAATTGTGCTATTCTTTTTCTACAGTACAGCACTGTAGTCTTTGCAACATAATCCTTGAAAATTTGTACGAGTAGCAAATGAAAACTTAGAAACACAGATTTGAGGTTTGACATCAGCTACTCCAAGCATGTAATATTTATATTCAATGAGAGTAACGTTGTAATCTTAACAGAATACAGTTGGATTTTTTTACCAAGAATATTTAAAATATTTTTAGTGTTTTCTTTTTTAAATCTTATGAGAATAAAAGTGTGTGAAGTGCAGAAGAAAAAGTGTTAATATTACATGATTAATTAAGGTGAAGTGACTTTTTATCTCGGAAAAAAAGCTTTTTATTAAAAAAAAGTTTTATCTAAAAAAGTATGACTATTAATCTTGAAAAAAGAACAATTTTACCTTGAAAAAAAGTATGACTTTTTATCCCAAAAATATGACTTTTGTTTTCATAAGATTAGGTTGTCTCTCAAAAAATATGACTTTATTCTCTCTGGAAAATACAAATTAATCTCATTCCTGGAAAATATAAATTAATCTTAAACAATGCACACTTTATCTTGGAATATTACAACTACATAATTAAATACTAAGTAAATAATACTGAATACAAAAATACAACAACGTGACTTATTGTCTCAAAACAAATATTTTTTTCCTAAAATAAATTGTGACTTTATTCTCATGAGATGACAACTTTGTTCAGACAGAAATATGTATTATTTTATTATATATATATATATATATATATATAAATACGTTTTATTTTGAAAAAATCTGACTCATGAAAACGTTGCAACTTTTTCTTGGAAAGAAAACCTGACATTATTCTCATAAATTTATGAATTGATTCTTGTAGCACATACATTTTTGTAATACTCCTTCATAAAACTTGGCAGTCATTCAAGTAATGAGGATTCTCGATCAATAGTCTGTCAACACTTCAAGAAGATAAATTGATGTGTGTCAAATATCGACGTCACAATCGTCCCTCCATCAACTTCCCTACTGATGAAGACGGAAGAAAGAAAGTGCCGTTTTGTTTTATTCCGATGCATTTAAAAAGAACAAAAAGAGAGAAGCGACAAGAGAGGACAGATATTTGCTTGTCAGGAAGTGCTGGCATTACATCCAAGCTCACGCATCCTTCGGGTACGGCTGTACACTTCGTACATGATCGAACTCGGGAGGAAACTGAATCCAATTATTCTTCCATATTTGGCGCAGCTCCTGATCTGTCATTGTGCTCTATTGATTTCTAGTCCATCATACATCTTTTCTTTGCAATCCTATTAAAACACCTTATGCGCTCGTAAAGACCAAGGCAATATGTCACATAAAACAGAGAGGCTCCCGCTATCAACCGTGCGAGTATATACTTCTCAAATGTACAAAAAAACATTTCTTGCAAGGAATTCCAGAAGTCAGACAGCTCCACCACTAAAAGTCAACCTTGGCCAAAGATGAAGAAATGTAATTCATTTCTGTCCTCCCCTGTGCACCTCTGTCGCCGAAAGACACCAGCGCATGCCAACAGAAAAAAAAGACAGAGTTGATTTGGTTTATCAGTTATGACATATATGTTATTTGTGGGGGGTTACGAAGCAGACCTTCCCTTCCGGGCAGCACGTTGCGAAATTAGCCCAAAAAGAGTTTAGGAGGATTCGTCTGCACAGTTTTTAGGCGAAATATAATTATTGAGTGCTATGTTACATTAAAATCCTCAATTTCTAAACCCTTTAAAATGATAACCTATAACAGTGGGTGCCCAAATGAAGATAAATAAGAGTATCTATGTATCACTGAGTCAAAAATGTAATAAAATGGCTAATAGGGAAGCAGAATTGGTATTTTTACATGTTGCGAGCTCGTGACATATACAACTTCTGGTGCCTTTTTCGAAATCAACTCATCTGTAAGGCATTTATTTTTTAGAGCAATGTTGTAAGATGAGTCTAAAATCAAGTGTTCTGAGATCACAGTTTTGGGAATACATGTATTTAGGGTTTAAACTATAAATATAGCCAATCACATTTTTACGGGGAGGGGGTGTCTACTATGCTAGTCTTGATCACTTCCCGTGAAAAGCAAGGCTTCACTGTACATATAAAAGGCCACTAGGTGACAGTATTTCTTAGGCGTCGTCAAAGGGGAAGTAGTTTTACTTTATTTTAACAATAATAAATTTTTTGTTAAGCGTGTTAAAATGTGCCTGTTAATAATGGATGATGGCAACAGTCTGAGCCTGAAACAAATTCATCCGATTTGGAAGTCAACTAGTAAAACAGAACGGATTGTTTGTTCCACCGTTAGCTTCCACTGTCGAAATAAAATACGATGAAGATAAAGCAAGTGACTACCACGTGGTATGAAACGATAGCTGGCACAACGGAAGCAGTCTCATTGCGTCGGGTGACCTATTTATCCACTTTTCAAAACCAACGGGCATCTCAGTGGTGCCATTCAGGGAGCAGTGGGGAAAAGCTGATAATGGATTATTAGTATTATCAGTATAAAGAACATCATCTTCTCTGTCGGCATTGAAAAAATAAAGTCATTACAGTACTTTCTCGGCAGCCAGCTACAACTCTCCTTGCAGTGTGTGTGTGTGTCTGTTCATATTTTGCCAAGAATCTGTTTATACTATTGTACTTTATTTTGAGGACAAACACGCATTTTGGGCTTGTAATTGGATGAATGGATGGATGGATGGACGGATGGACAAAACAAAACCTTATTTTATTTTTGCATGCACAAACAAACACACAGTATATACTCAAATCTTAGTGTTGCTAATGCCGGGGGATGTCCTAGTTGCACATCTTTGACAGAGGAGGTGTAAAAAAATACAATTAAAATTAAAAAGTGGAGGAGCTGCAAGGCAATGAAGAACAGAAGTAACAGTGAATTATAATCTTCTAAATTCTCATGTCTAGTTACTGATCATACAGTAAGTTTAGACCGACTTTCTGCCACCAAACTGTCACGCCGCCAGGCGCATCTCCGAGCGCACACCCTCGCTGCGCCAAAACGCCCAACTTGGCACAGACAGGCCTGCGAAATTGGCAAACGGGCAGTAAGGCTTGCGTTTGCATGAAAATCGAGATACGCCGGTGTTTGGGGCTCCGCAGCAGTTCCGCTGCCTACGAAAATGGAGCTCTTAGTGTCGTAGTAACACTCTATTATGAATAAGTCATGCTACGTTAATATAGTCATTACAAACATTCTTTCAGGGGCATTAATTACTTGGGGTTTTTCGCTATTTGCGAATAATAGGGGTTTACTTTCCTCCATCGGAAGAGTTCTATTATACTTCAAATGGCTCAACTTGCACCACCAATCAATGAACCCTACAGACAGTCTGATAGCCTTTTAGTAAATATAAGTACCAAAATATGTACGTCAAGGTGTAAACATGTCAGCGCTGTCGATATGCTTCTACGATCACATCGTGCAAGACGACAAAGGTGCCTGTGTGGTTTCCCTTTGTGCGTGCTGTGGGCTCATGTGTCTGTGATCAAATGTTAGTGAGGAAATATTTTTCTTTTTACATGTACTTTACCGAGAATGTTTTGTATTTTAGGGTTGATCAAAAATGCAATGTATAACAAGTAACTAAAATATTACACCAACATACTGTAGTGTCGCTTTAAATGGTGATTGTAAGTGTGGTGCATGCTAAATGAAGCAGTTACAGTATATGGTTAAGTGTAATCTTTTTTTTTTCCATTCTCACAAAGAACAAAAAAATTGTGGAAAGATTCACATAATTATTCAACACTGTCGTGTCATCTTATTAATTATTATGAACACAAAGCTACTACACTCTAAAGGAAAAACTCGAAAAGAACGGTGACAGTGTCAGCATAAGGACATTTTAAGTGTATTTTCTCATTCGGGTCGCGATTGACTCTTTCCCAGCTGACGTTGGGCAAGAAGCAGGCTACACCCTGGACTGGTCGACAACGAATCGCAGGACACGTGCAGTAGAGTCCAAACACCATTCACGTTCGCACTCACTGAATGGTCAGTTTAGCGGTGAAAACTCCACACAGGAAGGCTGGAATTTAGATTTGTACCCCGAACCTTAGAACTGCAAGACAGAGCTAGCTACTAGGCTACCATGCTGCCCAGTATATTTATTTAGAAAATAAGAATTGCATGGTTAGTATAATAAACTTCAAAGGTGAAGTCGCTTTTAGGCATGACGCGAGACATAAGCATGCGAGACCTCGGTTTACAGAGCAACAAAGGATTAATCTACCTTTTGCTGCTTCTTTGGCTCTTCTTTTTGTGTCTTATATTTGCCAGACATTTCAAAAGACGTAGTCCTGTCTGCAATGTCTCCAACTATTTTGTCAGAGAGCAAAATGCAGTCAATCAATTGTGCTTCATTATTTTAAAAGGAAGAAACATATCAGCTGAGGGTTTTCTGAACAAGAGAGGGCCAAGGCCAGAGATCTGAATCTAGAAACATATTCACAACGTAATAGCTTTTGTGAGCAAAAGCAAGAAAGGAGCGGTCGTCATTATCACACAGCACACCCTCCGACACTTTGCATTACCTTGACATCATAATCACAAGGGACCTGGTAACAGTCAGTCGCTTATCTCACTATGGCGCCTGCAAGGACGCACATCGCGTGCGGAAGGCTGAACATAAGATGATGGACTGCACTCTCCTTCACGCTGACATCACCATGAACCTCTTTGATTGCGCAAACACAACACTGGGCTGCAGGAGGCCAGGCCAATACAAACCAGAGTCAACACATCAACTCGGCATTGTGTCACTATTGTGATTAGTGATAAAAGGGCAGAGTCCGTTCATGCGTCTGTCATATCTTTACTTTAATGAATTACTTATTTTTCAGATGACTTTATACTTTTACTTACCACATTTGAAAACAAGTACTGTATCTATACTTTCTATTCCTTACTTCGTCTGAATAAGATTGTATTTTTTTTCTTAATCCATGAAAACACGACATAAATAAGACGTGCATGGAGAGAGGTCAAGTCAACCTCGGTTGAGATCTTGATGTATTGACATCTGATCTTGGGGTCTTGCAAGGGGGGGGGGGGGGGGTCAAAAAAACAAAAAAACAGGTACAGCAGCAACATGTATGAAGTTGAACTTGGGAGCATTAACAACGACAGCAACAGATTCAGAGAAGCAAAATATTTAAGAAAATTCTTCCCAGAATTCTCAAATTCTACCCTGAAAAACATCATACATGTAAAGTGTATTTTTTCAGTTGTTATAATTAGTTGCTAGCAGAGCTATGTGAGCATGTTGAGTTGAGCCAACACTAGCTAGCTCTTGAATAACGGGTCATGTAACATGATTTTTTTTCTTCTTCTCAATACGTTAATAAAGACTTGGCACAATGGGGAGGAAAACATTTCCCACTGTTCCAAGTTATCAAAACGAGTACATTCTTGCATCTAATTAACAATAAAAAATCATTTTTACTTAAGTTTTATAGTCTGTACTTTTTTGTTTTAGATAAGTACAGGAAGTGAATCCGTTGTTTTACTTTTTTTGTGGCCTTGTGATACAAGTTTAATTTGTTTAGTGAGCTTGGTCGTAACTTAAAACAGTTGTTTCTCTAATCATATTTCCTCACTGAAATTAATGGGAATACCATTAATCTGTTACACCCTCACCCCTCAAAAATGTTTTTAAATACCCAAAATAGCACTTTACAGGATGTATACTTCACAAAAACATACAGTATTGACATAATTAAATTCAATGTAGTTTTTGCCACGATTTTTGCTTCAATTCAATGGACATTGTGCTGCTCCTTCTGGTGTGCACACCATGGCTAGCTGGGGGCTGTATAACACAAGCATATGGATATATATATATATGAAGGAGACGGTCACAATTGCTCAGTAAGCCACAGTAATATTAGCTGTTCTTCACAGAGGGTAAAGAATAAAAGCCTGTGAGTATTATTATATTGTCAGTACTTTTGCCACCTCTGCTAAATGTGCACAAAGCCGCCACAACATTAAGTAGGCGTTGCAAAATCAGATGCAGACAGAGCTCTTGTATTTGATTTCAACAAAAGGTGCATGTGTACCTAATGGTGCGGCCAGGAAGCGCACACCACAAAAAAGATGGTGGCCACAAAAGGGGACCGCCATGAATAGAATTCAAGCCGGAGGCCGCGTTCAAGGACAGATGCTAAATTAGTTGCTCTTATAAAGGAACACATTTGCATTTTAATGAGCCATCTCTTGGCTATGACTCAGGGAGGAGATTGGACGAGGTCCTTTCACATTCCATTTCTCGTGTGGCCATGCAGCAGAAACATATATATGAGCCATACTTCAAAAGCAGGAAAAATATTTGACAGAGGTGCACTTAAAGAATTTATGTTATTACGGTACTTTATGGGTGCTGCTATATTGAAATGTAAATAAGATAGCAAGTTGCTGATGCTGGCTTTTTCATGTATTCTTTTACTTCATAGACACTTGAATCTCCATACTATTTAGTGTTTCTTTGAGTTGATCTGCTCAAATGCTTACCTTTTGTTCCCCTAATTCAGGGGTGTCAAACTAATTTTTGTCTCGGCCCGCATTCTAGTTATGATTTCCCCCAGAGGGCCGTTAGAACAGTTAAATGTTTAATTACCAAATCATATTATTACCATTACACAACAAATTGAGGGATAACTAGTTTTGAAATCAGAAGACAAGGATAATAGTTTGTTTAAGTATTGTTTAAGTTACTGTAGAAGAAGGGTTTGGTAACAGAAAAATGCAATATCTCAACATTATTGTTTATTATTATGACAATTTGGAATTTGGGTACAGATTTTTGCAAAAATCACAGAAGTTGACGAAGCACGATTTGCTTTCGCGGGCCACATAAAATGATGCGGCGTGCCACATCTGGCCCCCGGGCCTTGAGTTTGACACCATGCCCTAATTGATCCATCATTGGTACAGAAGGCTATACAGTTGTACATTGACTTACACGTTTAATTATTTTTGTGACCACACTCAGACTAAGACTAGTATCGGAAATCATCTTTCAACATTGAAATGCATGGAAATGCTTTGAATCCATTCCAGCCCCCCAAAACACCAACAAATGGGACTGTACATTAGAGTACTTTATAAAAACATACAGTCATAACATAATTGAATAGAATGTAAAGAATTAACCATCACGTTTTCACGCAATAATTCAATATCGGGGAACAACAAAAGCAACATTGAAATACAATAAAAGAAGAACACAGAAGAACACAAACAAAACAAAACAAAAAATATCTATCAGTTTAATAATTATTTGCACCAAAAATCTGACACATATGCAGCATGCCTATAAATGTTCATGAAAATTGCTGACTTTTTTTTTTTTGCATAGTTTAAGGTAAATTCTAGAAAGAATAATAATGTAAAACACTAACAGAAATAATTAAAACTTTGTGGAACGTTAAAGGTCCGTTTCGACGGTGCACAACATTTTTAGTTGTAGCGTACTGTATGCCGTAGATGCTAATCATCAATTCTGTACAATTTAATTCAGCCAATTTAAAATAGACTCTTTCTACCTCATTCAGCCAACATTATCGCTTTTATAATTGCATTTGGATGTTTTCATAATTAATACCATTTTATAGGCATTTACTTTTTCCTTTATCTCTGCACTGCGGCCCATTTCATTCCATTTGTTTCCCCCTTTGATTCGCTGTATGTGTTTAGACTTGACAATAATGACTCGTGATACCAGTAGTTTGATACAGTCTTTGGCTTTTATATTGCCAGGTATCAAAATAACCGCTCCGTTTGGAAAAAGTTTTTATGATTGGTCGTGGATAAAATTATGAATCTCCCTTTCAAAGAATGTAGAGTCTTGCATCGCATTGAGGTATAAAAATATCTTGAATTTATCGAGTCAGTCGACTCCTATTTACATGGGAGATTATATAAAAACCAAGCTGATTCACAGCCGGAGTGACTGAAAGCCAAAAGTGTCTCTTCAGAGAGGAAAAACCGCTGCCAGCCCCATGAATCATGAACGTGAAAAGCTCATCCAGCTGTCCATCCACTTTGAGAGCAAAAAAAAAAAGAAAAGAAAAGAAAAGAGACGACAGGAAGCGAGGGAGAGCAACAACAGCAGAAGGCCTACGTCATCAGCGAAAGAGTAGCTAGGCCCTGGGGAAGTGAGGGGATAAATAAAAGAGTGCAGTGAGGTGCACGGGTAATGTTACAATGCGTCTCTCTGCTGCTTGTGGCCTTGCCGCCTGTCATGCGATGCGCTTCTGGCCAGTGATGTCACCCAGACTGCAGAGAAGCTCCATCGCACATCCCATAATAGACACATTCACACAAACGAGAACGCAAAGGGCACAGGGGAACACACGCATCCCTCATACACCGAATCAATAAAAAAAACATGCGTGTGTTTTAATATGCTCCTCATCAATATTGAACCTATCAATATTCAAATTGACACTCGTCAGCCTCTACGATAGGAACAACAGCACAATCTAATGAAATCCAATTCAAGAGTGAAAACATAAATTCTGCCTGTATAAATGTTATAGTGCTTAATTTTGGTTGATGCTATCAGAGACGTACAACAATTTTTGGGATTCACACTTTGAAGTGTCTAATATTTTCAAGTATCTAAATGCTAGCTTATTTATCCAAAATGTACTCTCGTTCTTGGCAGTAAAATGTATTTTCGATTCCATCTGTTTTATTATACAGAAGTGACTAATCCCCGTCAAACAACGAACAAACTGCAAGCTACTAGCTCCACATTTTAGGTATTGAACCCCTATAATTGGTACCAATGAATTGTGCATTATGGATAAGTAAATGGAAATGCCAAAAAAAAAAAAAAAAAGTACTCATTATGTAGTTACATTTGAAGGGCAACAGGGTGTTGTCACATGCGGTGGAGTTCTATGTGAACGCTAATTATAACCACAATGGAAAATATGTTGTTTAATTAGAATGGCACTGATAGAGGCTGAACAATTGTAATTTGAATCAGCCACAAATGACGTGCCTTCATATACATTCACTCACCTCCTGCATTTGTCAGACTATTGTCATTAAGATATTTATAAGATACATTAAGGAAAGGGGGGTGGGGAAAGTGCCCTGGCGAAGTTTAAAAAAAAAAAAATGGAGAACAAATTATTATGAGCTCCGATACAATAACAGTAATAGGTTGGCCTGTAACTCACCCGACACAAACGTTTTGCATAACCTTGAAACCAAAGACCAAGGAACTAGATGCCTCTATAACAACAAAAACTGAACATTATCCCTGTGGAGGCAGAACATTTGATACAACTCTTGGATTGCATCTAATTAGCTTGTTCAAGTGTACCTAATGTTTTGGCTGAAGCTGTTGAATGAGCATAGAAACACAAAATAATGCCTTAAAAATAGGAAGGGAAGGAAGAGATCATCCATATAGAAGTCCCAGCCTGCACATGGTGTCACATTATTTGTCCCCGCTTTCAACCCCACTTCAGCCCTCTCAGCACTTTAGCCAGGTGCTATAAATAGACACACCGCCGCCATGCCACCTTATTATCTCTCTCCCAACCGCCGTTTACTGTGGAGTAACAAAGATTTAGGTTAGTTATGTGCCTTCTCCTGCAGGCTTTTTTTAATTTGCTCAATGGCGTGCTCAGCATGCGGCAAGAATCCCACCACGCTTTGTTGTACTGGCTCGGAAACTGCTTAGGCCAGCCCGTCACGGTGAAATAGTGCACGCCTCCACGCGGTACCAAGGGCACTCTCACCAGGACTAAAGGCGGCTTTTAAAATCACATGTGATCATGCACACAAACCAAGGAAACAGGAACACAGACACACGTGTACACAATTTGAAGCCTGTCCTCTTTTTCCCAGAGTTATGTCATTAATTTGAAACCTTGAAAATGTAGTCTCTCCTCTATCTCCCTTTTGCCAGATGTCTCTCCTGAATTAAAAATTCCTGTGTGCTGATGCCACAAAAGAAGCTGTTGTCTTCCCTACAAAACCCTCCCTACAAACAGCTGAGACAAGATGGTGAAATATATGCATTCGTTCCTTCATGTATGTGTGGCAAACCAACTACAATAGCACTCAGCGGAGTGCAGACCTCTGCCAGGGTGGATAAAAGTCTCTATGTGTGCGTTCACATAGCTGCAGCTGGTTGCCTCATTAACATAATTAGATGCATATTGTCATCAGAGCAACAGTGAAAATTGCTTTCAACGCAAAGATTCACAGACAGTGAGTATCTGGTGCATGGGCGGGCAATTATTTTTTGAAAGAGAAAATTAAAAGGTTGTCGAGGGCCACACCAACATGATCATATAAAGATGAATTTATAACAATCTTTTTATCATGCAGTAAATTGTATTGTCTTAATAAGCTGCTATTTGTGTAGCCATAATATGTTATGATTCGGAAATAAAAAAATAAAAACTTAAAAAGTACAACCCTAATTCCAATGGAGTTGGTACGTTGTGTTAAACATAAATAAAAACAGAATCCAATGATTTGCAAATCATGTTCAACCTTTATTTAATTGAATACACTACAAAGACAAGATATTTAATGTTCAAACTGATAAACTTTATTGTTTGTTGCAAATAATCATTAACTTAGAATTTTTTGGCTGCAACACGTTCAAAAAAGCTGGGACAGGGTCATGTTTACACTGTGTTACATGACCTTTTCTTTTAACAACATTCAATAAACCTTTGGGAACTGAGGACACTAATTGTTGAAGCTTTGTAGGTGGAATTCTTTCCCATTCTTGCTTGATGTACAGCTGCAGCTGTTCAACAGTCCGGGGTCTCCGTTGTCGTATTTTACGCTTCATAATGCGCCACACGTTTTCAATGAGAGACAGGTCTGGACTGCAGGCATGCCAGTCTAGTACCCGCACCCTTTTACTACGAAGCCACGTTGTTGTAACACGTGTAGAATGTGGTTTGCCATTGTCTTGCTGAAATAAGCAGGGGCGTCCATGAAAAAGACGTTGCTTGGATGGCAGCACATGTTTCTCCAAAACTTGTATGTGCCTTTCAGCATTAATGGTGTCTTCACAGATGTGTAATTCCCATGCCATTGGCACTAACACTGCCCCATACCATCACAGATGCTGGCTTTTGAACTTTGCGTCCATAACAGTCCGGATAGTTCTTTTCCTCTTTGGCCCAGAGGACACGATGTCCACAATTTCCAAAAACAATTTGAAATGTGGACTCATCAAACCACAGAACACTTTTCCACTTTGCATCAGTCCATCTTTGACGAGCTCGGGTCCAGAGAAGCCGTCGGCGTTTCTGGGTGTTGTTGTTAAATGGCTTTTGATTTGTATTTACTGACATTGGTTTTCTGAAGTGTTCCTGAGCCCATGTTGTGATATCCTTTACACATTAATGTTGGTTTTTGATGCAATGCCGCCTGAGGGATCGAAGGTCACGGGCATTCAAAGTTGGTTTTCGGCCTTGCCGCTTACATGCAGTGATTTCTCTAGATTCTCTGAACCTTTTGATATTATGGACCGTTTATGATGAAATCCCTAAATTCCTTGCAATTGTACATTGAGGAACATTGTCCTTAAACTGTTCGACTATTTTCTCACGCACTTGTTCACAAAGAGGTGAACCTCGCCCCGTCTTTGCTTGTGAATGACTGAGCAATTCAGGGAAGCTCCTTTTATACCCAATCATGGCACCCACCTGTTCCCAATTATCCTGTTCACCTGTGAGATGTTCCAAACAGGTGCTTGATGAGCATTCCTCAACTTTCTCAGTCTTTTTTGCCACCTGTCCCAGCTTTTTTGGAACGTGTTGCAGCCTTAGAATTCTAAGTTAATGATTATTTGCTAAAGAAAATAAAGTTTATCAGTTTGAACATTAAATATCTTGTCTTTGTAGCGTATTCAATTAAATGTAGGTTGAACATGATTTGAAAATCAGTTTAACACAACGTCCTAACTTCATTTGAATTGGGGTTGTATAATTGGTCACGTCACTGATGGTGTAGTGGTACACTCGCCTGGCTTTGGTGTGGGCAGCGTGGGTTCAGTTCCCACTCAGTGACGGTGTGAATGGTTGTCTACATGTGCCCCACGATGGGCTGGCGACCAGTTCAGGGTGTAGTCCGCCTTTCGCCCAAAGTCAGCTGGGATAGGCTCCAGCGCCCTGTGACACTAACCAGGATAAGTGGTGTGGAAAATGGATGGATGGATAATTAATCACATTAAAATTATATCTACACGTTAACATTACATACACCACTAGAATACATTACAACATCACGATTTAATCAACATTTTGAAACAAATAAGTAAACATGTCTACAGAGTCCATCATTTTTCTCTATTTTTAGTGTGCTGACATTATGAGCACAAAGCACTGACTCATATTAACCATTCTTAGTTAGGACTGCCAAATCATTACCAGGGCCAATTCCTCTCTTCCCTCCAACGTGCAGGAAATGAGAATGTTGCTAACATGAGGACCACAGCTGGTGTTGGCACTATTCGTTTTTTCGAAAAACCAAATAGATCCGAGAATGGTTGGGAAAAGTCAATTAATACAGCGACAATATTTCTAAGTTGGCAACACTGAAGACAACAAGACAAGCTCTTGTTCGCTTGCACTGCCAAAACACGTGCACATCAAAATAAAAGCAGCGCATACTTTACGTTATATTTTGACTTCGTAAAGGCTGTGAGAGACAGTGTGGGACTGCTGACGGGCCGGATGTGGACCACGGGCCCTACTTTGCCCAGGCCTACGCTGGTGTCTGATGTCGAAGGGCTGGAAAAATTCCCATGTGGCCCTTATTAAATGAAAGGCAAGGCGAGCTTATTTGTATAGCACCGTTCATACATTCATGGTGGGTTAAAGAAGCTTAGAAATAATAATTAAAAAGAAGATGAATATCAAGGCAAAATCTCAACATAAAAGCAGGAGAAATGAAAGATCTCAATCGAATCCATTGCAGTTGACTTTACCTCTCGCTATTCGTCTTTTTTTAATTTTTTTATGTTGTGTCGTCATCCGCTAAGGTCGAACAAAGTCCTGAGCCTGTTTTGACAAAGAAGTAGGAAGTACTGTATAGGTATCGGTTTCAAATGTACAGAGTAAAAGTAAAAAGTTGCCAAGAAAAAAAAATAAATACTCCAAAATCAAAAGTATTTGTACTTGATTGGATCCCACTGCTGATGGAAAACTGAATTAAAATAGAGTATTTCCTCCTTGGTGGAGGTATTGGAATTTGTGCGCCCATGAGCATGTGAGTGTCCCCCACGCTCACAATGCTGATGCAGATGTATGCAAACACACACACAAACAAACAAACACGCACACTTCCTGTTTACCAAGACGACTTGTGAGGGGAGACTCGGGAGAGCACAAAGCAGATGTCTCCCCATCTCTGCCATATTTTTCACTTTGTCATCTGGCGTGCCACTCCTATTTTCTTCTTCTTTTCTCTCCTTTGACTTGATAGGCTTTCGCCATTCCCCACCAGCCAAGCAAATAAGTCCAAACAAGACTAAAAGGGTTGCTTTTAGTGAGGTGTTTTCAAATGAGAGCCATATTGATGTTATGAAGACAGTTGTTGTTGTTGTGAAATGCTCCTGGCGTTGGCTTCCCTCCCATGAATGGCTTTGTTTTGCTCATAACAGATACAGGTGATGCCTTCTGCATAGTACAGGACAACAATACAATCCCAAATAAAGGGACATATAAGCATAACTATAATGATGTATGAAGGACGGACACAGAGGATGCTGCCGTGGATGTTATGTAACGGCACAACTTGCACATTTTACTTGTATCTCCGCTCTTCATATGCATCATAAAACATCAGTTTGAATACGAAGTGGATTTTTGCTACTAATCCCCAAAGGGAAGCAGCTTTGAAATCTGTTCTCATTTTTCCTTCTATTGCAACTGCAGCATGTCAGCTGTAAATCACTACAATCCTGGCATGTTGTGTTCTCAGAATCCCCTGGATGGGCGACATCACACTCTGTGACGTCAGAAGCGTCAGTGTGTGCGTGTGTGTATCAGCCCCCGCATGGCTTAAGTAGGGGTGGGTGTGTGATGAGGAGCTAGAGGGAAAGCGAGGAGGCGGAAGATGTACGCTGTGATGTAATTTCATATATATATATATATATATATATATATATATATATGTATATGTATATATATATATATATATATATATATATATATATATAGTCTGAGCAGCACCGCTCCCTATCGTTTAGATCCGGTATTGCACGAACACTAATTAATTCTCGGGAGCTTGCGACCAGGTTCCTCATCAATGACACCAACACAACAGTTGGCAAAATTACTCACACTCTGTACTTAAGTACATAGTGCACATACTTGTTTAAGAAAAAAAAAAAAAAGACTGGTAAAAGCAGGTGTAGATTCAACTCCTGTGAAGAAAGTACAAACTGAAATGTATTCAAGTGCAAAGAAGTAAAAAAAAATTTACTACTGTCAATTATACAGAATACTGTGAGAACTACAACAGGAAGAAAAAACTTCTCAGTACACAAAATAATTTCCCGCTTGTATAAACTTACACCATAAAAGTCAATTTTGACAAAGAATGGGGTAGAAAGTACAGTTTTCTAATTTAAGGGCATAAAAGTAAAAAGTCTACCCAAAAATAAATCCTCAAGTATAGATACTGAGAAAAAATAAATAAATCTACTTAATACTTTACAGTAACAAAGTATTTGTTCTTCATTACTTCCCACCACTGTATCCTAAAGAGGCACCAATTATATATGATATAAAAAAAATTATGAAACATAAGTGTAAATGTATTGCCACCATTTTAGCCCCCATTGAAGAAAGACAAAATGCTGGTCATATTGTCACTGGAAACAGAGTTGTTGTTTTTAAGGAGCTTTAACCCCATAACAAGACAATGACAAGGTGGATAGCAAGTTCAGGGACATGTGCAAACTGTTCGATATTATCATGAAAATAGAATATACTACATGATCAAAATGACTCATTTTATCAAATAACTTGCTGTGGACAATAAACCTATTTTTTAAAGTTGATTTAGTATCATTTAAGCACTTGTTACGCACACTGTAGTTAGCAAAACCAAGTGGAAACCAAAATGGTATAAAATGAAGGAAACATTTTAAGACTGACATTGTACTGTAAGTGTGTAAATGTTTGGCCACTTATTTAAAAAAACTCAGATTTTCATTGCTGCTACATTTACACGATGACTGGGTGATTCTGATGAGGTCACCAAAGTCAGCACACCCCCACCCACGATTGGATTTAGGAGAAAAAAACTTCCAAAAGCAATCCCCATCGATGATTTGTTTCAGTGGAGCAAAAAGTGCCCCAAAAGTACTGTGCCCCCCGCCCCACTTTCCAAGTCCTTCCGCCGCCCCTGTCTCACATTTGACTCTATATGTCTCGCTACCGCACGGTGGCCGACTGGTTTCCTCCCACATCCCAAAAACATGCATTAACTGGAGACTCTAAATTGCCCGTAGGTGTGAATGTGAGCGCGAATGGTTGTTTGTTTGTATGTGCCCTGCGATTGGCTGGCAACCAGTTCAGGGTGTACCCCGCCTCCTGCCCGATGACAGCTGGGATAGGCTCCAGCACGCCCGCGACCCTTGTGAGGAGAAGTGGCTCAGAAAATGGATGGATGGATGTCTCGCTACCAATTAGACACACTTTTAACCATTCAATCTATTGAAAAAAATTTAATGAAAAGGGATTCACAAAGAGATGGGGGAAACAGCAGGACCTTGGTGAAATTGAGTTTAATAGATTGTTAAAAATAAGGCTATGATGTTCATTTAGCAAACACTAACCAGGAGGTGAACTATTATGGCATCCAGAGATTTTTGTTTTCCAGATGAAAATACACACAAATACGACATAGCCGCACACACACACGTATGGACGGACAAATGTGTTTTGCATCCAAACTTACATGCACACTTCCTCACACAAACCCATGGGCGTGCACGCACACACGCGCACACACACGTATGGACGGACAAATGTGTTTTGCATCCAAACTTACATGCACACTTCCTCGCACACACACGCGCACACACACCTATCCTACCCAAAATGGTGGCACTAAAGAGCCAATAACATTGTAGTGATGTTTTAAAAAAACATGCATAGCTTAGTACATTGATGTCAAAAGCATTTGTTACTGTTTGCAAAATGTGATCGTGTGACTTGCTTTAAAAAAAAAAAAAACTAATCTGTTACTGCTTTAAAATTAACAATCATGTAAACTCATAGCACTGCATTATCCACAATAGTCTGTTTTGATAAAAAGTTACATTCGGAAGCAAGGTAGGCTCTGTTACAAAGCAAATAAATACTGGAATGGTAAAAACATAAAATAATGCCATCATTTCGAAGGACGAAGAGCTGACTTGGCCTGACCTTTTCAGACATCAAAACAATTTTTGCAAGCATTTTACAGTCATCATCACATACTTCAAAATTTGAGAGATGGATATGAAACAATGCCCAAAGCAGACATACAACAATAATTCCCCTACAGAGGGAACGCTGCGGCACATTAGTCTCTTTCGTGATGTGTGCATTTCCACTATAAGGTGCCACATTCAAATATTACATTTGGCGAAAATGTCCGATTCAAGTTGATTTGACACAAACAAGCACACCTTTTAGTTATTCAAGACTGTTTCATTAGATTATTAAATTCCTTTTCACGCTCTTCCTTCAGTCATCATTTGGTTATTGGGATGACACCTTGCTACACTTTATTTTGCACGCAGAGCAGTGGCGTGTACTGTTTGTTTGGCCAAGCAAATAATCTATCATCTATCAGAATAAAGTGCCTGTGAAACAGGAACAGCAAGCACCAAGATTGTGGCACTTTTCCTCTTGCCCAAAAGAAAATGTACGCTGGTTAACTAATAAGCCCACTACCCAAACAGCCCACATGTAAATCCATGAGCAAATAAAATAAAAAATAAAACTAAAATGGAGCAATCAAAAAAAAAAAAAAAAAAAAAAAAAGAACATTTAACATCAGAGAGTTGACATTTTGTGCACCACTGCTATGCTTCTAACTTATAATCTAACTTAACTGCGTATTAATGACCTTTATATCTCAGGAGAAGTTTTGTGAGTATATTCCAATTTAGAAGATATATTTCATGGTGTCACCCAGCCGAGATGGTGTGATTTATTGTAGGACAATTTTCACAAAGCAGTACAATTTGGTCCTAACCTACTGTCAAAAGTGGTGCCAAAATCTGTTATATACCAAATTTGGTACGCTTCCACAGGGTACCAATTGCAGCATTAGTTAAAAGGTGGAGTTCAGGGGTTCCCAAACTGTTTGTTTGTTTTTTTCTCTCTGAAGACCCCCCAAGAATCCTTATGTCAATGAAACATACTGTAACTACCTGGTGTACCCTTAGATGCAATGGGAATTATTTAAAATTTAAACATCCATCCATCCATTATCTGAGCCGCTTATCCCCACAAGGGTCGCGGGCGTGCTGGAGCCTATCCCAGCTATCATCGGGCAGGAGGCGGGGTACACCCTGAACTGTTTGCCAGCCAATCGCAGGGCACATATAAACAAACAACCATTCGCACTCACATTCACACCTACGGACAATTTAGAGTCTTCAATCAACCTACCACGCATGTTTTAGGGATGTGGGAGGAAACCGGAGTGCCCGGAGAAAACCCACGCAGCCACGGGGAGAACATGCAAACTCCACACAGGCGGGGCCGGGGATTGAACCCCGGTCCTCAGAACTGTGAGGCAGAAGCTCTAACCAGTCGCTCACCGTGCAGCCACAAAATGTTTACATTTCAATCTAATTATTCTTATTTTCGAGATTAGTCAGTTTGGATTTAACAGGACTTAAAGTAGAGTATTTAAATCTTTATTCATTGTTGGTAGCTAAAGGCTGCGTGCCAAGTGACTGATGACACAATCATATGAGAACTTTAAACCGCCTCAGAGCTAATGTAGCGAGGAGTAATGGGTTTATGATGTTTGTTTTATTGGCATGCAGGTCGTCATTATGCAGGTTTGTACTTTTTACAAACTGATATAATAATTTATTGCAATTTTTTTCATGGACCCCAAGCTACGGCTCACCAAGCACAGTTTGAGAACCCCTGAGCTAAACGCACTACTGTCAGTTGACTGAGTTGTAAAGACACACACACTAACACACACACACACACACACCTGAGCTCTCACACAGAGTTTTGTTGTATACAAATGTCAAAAGTCTTAACATGTACAATATGAAATAATAGGTCAGATCAAACAAGAAGTTCCTTCTCCCTTTCTTTCCATGTCTGCAGGAACGCCTTGCGCGTCCTCCAGCGTGACGTCCACAGTTGACCTCATCAAAACGTCCACCCCTGTCATAGCTGTGTGCAACAGCGTTTCCAACCTGCAGCCCCAACGAAGGGAGTTCTTGGACGTATTGCTTAACTTAGTGAACGTCCATACTGATTTTAGGAATAAACTGTAGAAAAAAATACTGATAAAAAATAATTGTTGTTGTTTGTTTTTGTTTTGTTTGTTTTTTTACAAAGTAGTGAATGACTCAAGAATGCTATCCAATTAAAAAACTTGAAGTTGCGCATGCGGGCTGTGGTGTGGTAGAAGGGCAATGGATGTTGGGACAGTGGCGTTTTCTCAATCAAGAGAGGTCGCCACCTGCCAGACGATGAGGTGACTTCGCTCAGCCTTGGTCGGCGCCGACTGTTGGCCCGACGTCGGCTCGGACGTGCCGTCCAGCTCTCCGCTTTCATCACCTGAGGTGTCAGATGGCCAGTGAGACAAAAAAGTTGGGATCCACGCACATGCAGCGGGGTGGGAGGAAGATTCTTTAAAACAGTGTCTGTCACCCTCCAACCCGCATTTTTCCATGGTCGGTAAGTTGCGACCAATAAAGAACATGTATCGTTTGAAAATAACCTTATTTGTATCATTTTAACACATCATTACACATGGACTGTAGTAGTAGGTAATATTGCATGATTCCTTCTGTGACTGGCTCCAAGTCAGCCCTTTGATCATCCAGAAGCTCCAAAATGATATAGCTGAATAGGCGATATGTTGTGATAATTTTAGTTTCTTGCATTTAAAAACTGTTTACACGAGCGGAAAAGATCTGTTCTCCCCGTCGCCTCTCATTTTGCCACCGCCTCCTCCTCACCACGTAAACGCAGTCATTAATGCAGGCATTTAAAGACGCAAAATCGCCCACTGCATTTCGCCTCAGGTTTGATAAATCACATTGCGTGTGCTGAAGGAAATCAATTTGCATACACTCCTCTCAAATCGCACAAAATGAACTGGGCTCCAATGTTGGCCGTTTCGCAGACACTATCCTGAGTGAGCCCGGTCAGTCGATGAGCTGCTGCTTCTGTTTGCGTGAGCAACCAAGTTTGCCTCCGTTTTAGCTTGCGCAAACCTTTAGTAAATTAGCCCCTAAGTGTCTTATCCTGGCCAATGCCAAGGTGTCTGATCAAGTTTGGTTTCAGGCGGATTAATGCTTTGGAAAGCATTTTTTTGCACTGAGAGTAACAAAACGATCACAGAGACTATTCTCCAAGCGCTACCCTTGACATCAAGCCAAAAAAAAAATCCTACTGAGTTCAATGTTGCATACTATAATTTACAACTGAAAAACACCTGCATGCAGTCCTTATTGTGCTTACCCATTCTGAAGTCAATGTAGCCCTCTCCTCCACTCATCACCAGGTACGTTTTGGGCTCCGACGCGGCTGTGTCTGAGGATTCAGACGGAGGATCATCAGAGCCCGAATCGGCACTTCCAGGAGGTGGCATAGCCTGACCTGTGAAGAATAAAAGACAAATAAGGAAAGCTCAGATGATCATGATGAGAAATGAGGGAGAAGCTCACTGGAGACTTTAGAAGTAGAACTGGATCTCTATTTAAAATCCACGAAGGAAGCAATATCAAAACTTCTGCAATTAAGTCCCGCCATATCACACGTCATCATTCACAACACTGCTCCATGACTGATTTTTGAGCAACTGTGTTTTTACAGTTGGTACAGTATCAGTGCCATGTTGTGCCGCAACATGGTGTGTAGCACTGCAGTCTCCTGAAAGAAATGCAGCATAATTAACAGCAAGAAGAGGACACCCCTTCAGAGTAATACAGTACCAGGTTTTGACGTTTTAATATCCGTTGTTCCCACAGAGAGAATATATGCATGTGAGTGGAGTTGTATGCTCTGTTTGTGATAATGTAGCTGTTGTTGAAGGTTTATAATTACCGTTACTAAGCTAATTTACATTAGCCGGTCTACGGTGTTTCATATTATGTTAGCAATGAGCTAACAGACTTTTGTTAGACCAAATTGTATGATTTAGTTGAACATTTTGGTGGTTAAATACACAATGTCCTATGTCGGTTTTACAGTAAACTACAACTGAACGTGAGAAAAAAAGCAGCTTGAAGCAAGCCAGCTTCTATTTTTGGGAGAACTATGTGAGTGAGAAAGGTGCTAGTTGCTAAGAAATACGTTAGAAAGTGTGTTTCAATAAGTTTAAGTGTGTTTCAATAAGTAAACTGTGTTAAAAGCTGGGGGGTGGTACAACTATATAAAACAATAATATTTTGTAAAGTCTCTCTATGTCACAGATTTTTTGCAATTGTGGATCTGGAATTTAGAGCTGCAACGATGAATCGATTCATCAACAGCGAATCAAATTAATCGACAACTATTTTGATATACCTTTAGAGATGTTCTTTAACTTTTTCAAATTCTCAGAATTTCAGCCTCTTAACACCAAATATTGTTGAATTTCTGATCTTTACGAAAGCAAACTGATTATCTTTGTGTTTAACCAAAATAAGACATTTGCAAACACCTGCTTTTACTTTGTTTGATCAAGATTTTTGCCCATTTTCTTATCAACATGTTTGCCTATCTTCTAACATTACAGACTAAACCAGTAACCGGATAATATGCAGGTTATGTTTTTCTGCATTGTCAGTTAAAAATAATGTCCTGTTTTTAAATAAAGGGATGGAATTTAAAAGATGTTCTTTTTATCGATTTATCCATTCATCTAAAAAAATAATATACAGATTAATCAATTTTTTTAATTATTGATAGTTGCAGCCCTACTGTAATATATTCCCCACAATAAACAGGGGTTCACTGTATTCTGTTTATAAAGGCAAGATTTAATACAGCTTTTGTACTGGATCTCATTGATTGCGCTGACCATGTGTGTCCAGATTGTGCCACTGACAAGTGTCACATGCTGTAATTAAATTTGTCCAGTCTTCTCAGCACTTGAAACTCACCTGGCACAGTAACAAAGAATTTGACAGCATCTCGATGTCCATGGAAACAGAGCTGGGCGTGGGCCATGGAGCAGTACGGCACGAAGCTAGCTGGCAGGGCGCCCTCTGCACCGTCGTCACTATAAACCCGTACAGCACCGCCAGGCCAATTTGGCACCGTTGCTGAAGTATTGTTGGCTGCAGGATTAGAGAATACTTGTTAAACTACGTATTATTGATCTATCTTACCCCAAAAGTGGATGACGGGGAAAATGTGTGACGCACAAAATTCAAGACACCGGAACAAACATGTATCTTTCCTTTGCACAGTGAAATGTTGCTCGTGTTGTTTTTAGACAAACATCCAGAGGATTCTGAATTTGACGGTTGAACGCACAGTGTGTCTGCAAACCCAGTATCCATGGCAACCCAGTCATCTTGTATGCAAGGAGCCTCAGCAGCAACAATTGTTGCATTTAGAGCAGCCCGACACAGGATGTATGCTTAGTGTGTCGTTCACTTTGTTTTAAAGGAGAGAAGTAAATGAGACTGCATCCCATGCGGGGACAGGAGCAAAAAATTATGCAATATGTGTTCAGTTGTTTAATCTACACAATGTGCGTTTCAATGGTAAGAGAATGTGAGTGACATTCTTTACCTTCAGACAGCGGGATGGAAATTATGACGCCATTTCCAGTCCCCACCCAGAGTCGGCTGCAGGACACCACCAAAGCTGTGATTCTCACAAAAGAGAAACCCAGTTTACCAGTGCCTGAAAAGTAAATCGACATTTTACTTATATTATTTCCAATGGGTGGGGGAACTTTGTTGGATTACCAGGGAAGGTGAGCGGTAGTTATACCGAGCATCTTGCTGACATAGGGCTCGATGTCCACGTCCTGGAGGTGCTGGAAGGTGTGCGCATGAAACAATCGAAGTGTGGAATCCAGTCGGATGGACACCCAGATGCCATCTCCAACCCAGGCCAGCTGTCGAACCTGACTCTCCTTGCGTGGGTGCGCGTCGAACGACTTCTACTCAACCGTTGCGAATCCAAATGTGACATTTGCAGTTATTTATGTGACGTGCTTTTTTCCGACAATGAATATGCAGTGTCACGTTACCTCTATCCTCATGGCTTTGGGCTGGATGACATAGATCTTGTTCCTGTAGCCACACCACACCTTGTCGTGGACTATGGTCATGCAGCGGATTGAGTGGTGGGGTCGTCCCAGATCCAAGAGGTGGTAGTTGGTAAGGTCCCACTGCCCATCTGCATGGGACATTCAAAATGCAGGCTAACGATCCACTAGATACGGTCTTAAATAAATGACCATGATCAAAATGGTGACAGATTCAACTCAAAATTTCATATAAAAACAGACTCACCAATGCCTCTGTGAAAAATTGCTAATGTTCCATCCGCCAGTGCTACCAGGACTCTGCCTTTAACATGCCTATATCAAATGAAGACACCTTTTATACGTTTAAAACCCAATACTGTTTTTGTATTACACTTAGAAAACATTTGGTTGTATCCTGTACGTATGTGTGTGCAGCTGTATACTTACACAATGCTGAGGATGGAGTCTTTAAGTTTGATGGCATGAAGACACTTCCTCCATCGCGCCACGGACGAGTGGACATACAGACTGGAGGAAGACAAGAAAGTTCAGATTCTCGTATGGTACAGCAACTAGGGATTCTTTGGCATCAGTTAACATTTAGCACCCTCTACTGGATGTGAGGTTTCTGCTCACCATCCATTCTGAGCTCCCAGCCACATGGTGGGGAGGTCACTGCTGATCCTCTTGACTTCCAGAGCTGAGGGGTCAGAGTCTTCTGGCAAGGACGTCACAGAGCCGCTGGATCACAAAGAGCAGAGAAATCATTAAAACAGTGGAGATAGATTTTGTGTCCAGGATAAGGCAATTTTCTATTCCAATCTCATCTATTTCTAATACTTATAAAAAATACTTTTTACATTTTTTAGTTTTGGGGGGGCAGAAGAAGGTCATTTTGTAAGGAATTGACCATAAGAATTTGAGATAAATGGGACCTGCGTAGAGATAGGATCCTGATTGTGCATGTTTAGGTATGAGGTGCATTTCTAAATGTAAACATTAAAGGATTGCTCTTTTTCCATTTTGACACCATAGTTGCAGAAGCCCTGCTCCAGAATAGATCCGTCACCTTTGTACGTAGGTAGGTGAGGTCTCATCAGGCCTAACCCCCAGTGGGTCAGTGAAAACATGCTCTGTGTAGATTCCAGGCTGATTTTGCTCAGGTCCATGGTCCTCCTCTCCTTCTTCGCTCCCGCCAGCATTTGCCTCTGTCGCCTCTGTCGCCTCTTCAGCAGTGGGAACTTCCGCTTGGCTTGTCTGCCTGGACAGCTCAGCTGTGGACACTGAGTATATTATTATTTGTACATTTGGAATAATGTCACACGACCCCTTATATGCAGTTATGACCCTAAATACTGTAATTGCAAAGTACCAGAGCCAGGGACGGCGCTGTGTTCCGCTGGCTGGTCGAGGCCACCTATGCTGGCTGTCTGGGGGATGGCGGTGGTCCCCTCAGCTGCCAGGGTACCGTCGCTGCCTGTTGAGCCCACACTGGCCACGCTGCCGGCCAGTGAGACCACGTCACCCTGGTTTGCATCCATGTCTTGAGGTACTTCCTCACCGGCTGGATAATCGGACTCTGACACACCTGAAAATTAATGTTGACAATGTGACTTATTTATATAAAAAAAAACAGCTTGGCTATAGACAAGTACGGTGGTGCCTTGAAATACAAGTGCATTTATTTAACACTTTAACTACACCATCATGGTGCCCGAAGCTCTTTACAGATGCTCACCCATTCACGCACGCATTCATACACCAATGGACGGCTGCTGCCATGAAAGGCATATTGTTTTAAATACACAAGGTGTGATTCTCTTTGTTTTATGTTTAGTTTTACAGGAAATTTCAACTGGGAGTGGCAAAAAAAAAAACAGCTTGAAGGCACTTTTTTGAAGAATTGTTCACTAATTTTATCTACCCAAGTGCTACTTGTTGTGAAGGGTGTTGAATCACTGCCACCATACAGCGCTCATATCAAGTCTAAGCTCGCAAATCAAACCAAGAAAAAAAAAAAAACATCTGTCGCATGACAGCTCATATCTCTAAAAACTTGTAAGTCAAGTCACCCGTATAGCAGGTAATCCACTAGGCATACCCACTTGTTTATGATATATTATTCATATATACTGTAAAGGTTGTTCAACAGAGCAATCAAGTTGTAATCATAAAGGTATTAAGTGTCTAATGTTTTTCAAAAACTTTGTCGTCATCACCAGTACTGAACTACTATTACTTTGTACGAGGAAGAAAAATCCATATCAGTTTCGCCCACAATAAAAAAACAGAAATAAACACTAAGAAACTAAGATCTACCTGGCACACTGGCAATGCAAACGACGTGGGTGTTGCAGGCATAGAAGCTGTCAACAAGGTCAGACGGTTGAGCAGCATCCACCACTAAGACCTTGGTGGAGGAGTGGGTGCTGGTGCACACCCACACCCGACTAGACAATTCATCCTGAAGGATCAACTCGTCAACTTTCTCTTGATCCTGACAGGGTAGAGAAAAAAATTATTATAGGAATTTATTGGACCTACCGGGAGGGAAACACAAACACTGTTGAAAGCAACTAATCTTTAAATCCTCACTCTGACCTTGTTTTCTTGTTCCAAATGGTCCAGGCTACTCTGAGATCCCTTCATCTGCTTTGCAAGCTCAGAGGGGTGTGACGTCCTCCCCCCAAAGAGGTTGACGCCAGCAGCACACCAAAGCTGGGGGGGGGGGGGGATGTGCTCATACATCAGCACAGTTTTACATATTTTAGTTTGGGTGTTCTGATATATTCACCTTCAAAGAAGCATCTTTCTGTTCCAAAGGTCTCAAATACACGGGCACAGGCAGGTTGATTTTGTTCTCCGTTTGTCCACCATTTGGCCCCTGTCACAGTGTAACATAAAAGTTGAAGGACACATACAGTTAAATTAAATAAACAGCACCTTCCCAACACAATCACATGAAACATTACCAACAGCACAGATTTGCAATTAGACAACACCTTCTTATTGAGTTCCCTTTCATCCCTGTTGACATCCTACCTTGAACTTGCTTGGCAGACTCCAGCCATGTGCAGTGACTCGACCATCTTCTTTCTGCATGTGAGCTTTCACCTGTCTGTACTGGGCTCGCTTCTGCTCTTTGCGTGACGGTGAACTGCACTGGTCTTTTCTATATTATTGGGAAAGGGCTCAGATGTATTTCAGTATTCATGGGAGTGGGAGAAACCTTAAGAAGCTACACTTCTACAAAACTGTACAGCTCAGTCCAGCATGCCACATCACATGACAGCGTTGTAAAAATAAAGAAACTTCTTATTTTAGTATCCTTCACAACTGAAAGAGCAAAAACTGTGTGAAATGAAAAGTATTGTTTTGTGGGAAAACGGGCCAAAATAATTGTCACAAAAATGGCCAGAGTGCATTACTTACTCTTCGTTGAGAAAGTCGAATGTTTTGGACTTCTCTGTGGGGAACTGGGAGAATGTGCTGCTTCGCTTCACCATGCTGCCTGGAGTGTTGTATTTTACGTGGGACTGGGGCTCCATCTTCTTTATGGCAGGGGTACTGGAGGAGGAGCTAAAAAGTCTGCTGAAGCTGCAGTCAGGGAAGTCACACAGCCAAGAGGGAAATGGAGCCACCAAGAGTGAAGAGTGCAGGATAGAGCAACAGGGTGTCACCCAACAACCAAACAACCACCAGTGATCATTGTCAATGTACTACAGCAAAGCATCCTGTGAGTCTGAGACAACCAGTGATAAACAATAACAAATGTGAACTTAGATTTTGTTGTTACTGAAACCAAGTACATAATTGATCATTTCAGAGACCTATTTTAAAATACGTCAAGTATATATAATATATTATTATTACACTAACATTTTTAACTCTCTGCCATAATTTCTTCAATCCGTATTAAAACAAAAGCCAAATTATTCAGGACACTGAGCAGGCATGACGTTGGCTCATGCGGCCAAACTGTATATATACTAGACTTTACGCCGATCTGATCGGTGTTATCGGTATCGGTCGATAATTAGCATTTTATGCTGATCGGCTAATCGGCTTTCATGTCATAAGTCGCCGATCCGATCAATGACGTCATCGATCGGCTCCGCGTCTTCGTTGTGTATGAATTCAAAAGCTAGTTTATTTTTAGCCTTGTCACGTGTCTTGTTGCGCAATACTGTAACTATCTGACGGCCTATAAAGTTTTTTCAATCTTGTGGTTGAAAAAACACGTCGTCGGTGTGGGACTATTTTGCGGTGTCTCAGACAAACAACACGTAAATTACTTGCAGTCTGGTCACAACTCAAGCACGTCGTGGGGAACATCATCTAAATGCTTCAACACAACAAATTTGATTGGGCACATGAAGAATGTACACGAGGAGCATGCCGCGTTCAAGCAATGCAGCGTGGTGGGGGGGGGGAGTGTCAGACGGACTCAAACTCTGGACAACACCCGTCCACATAGCTGGGACAGTGAGAAATTTTGAGTAAGCACATCATTATTAAGCACAGTATTTATTAAAGTTTAATTGCAATAAAGTAATTTAATTGCAGTAAGTTTGCACCCATTATTTCTGTCAGGTAATGTTGATTTGACCTAAACTTATGTCAGTGGCCAATCCTTGAATGCCCCCTAGAGGTCATTGGTGTTTTAACTTTTGTCTAAAATGCTTGAGAATAATTTGAGCTGGGACGGCGGGCTCCAGCACGCCCGCAACCCTTGTGAGGATAAGCTGTACAGAAAATGGATGGATGGATGGATGGATACAGTATACAGTACACAAGTATATAAATGAACAAGTCATGTAAATAGACACATCTTATGATCGGATCGGTTATCGTTTTTTTTTTATACTTGTTCAGGGATCGGCCCCAAAAATCCTGATCGTGTAAAGCCTAATATATACATATTGTAGCATCATCAATAATTCATGTCAATTAACACTGTGCTGCCCAATAACTCATTTTTAATTGCCCTGGCCTCTTTTATGAGAAAAAAAACAACTCTGCAATTAAAAAAAAAAAAAAAAAGAATTTTTTTATAATTCATACATGAATACCACCTACCCATTAATTTTCCCGTACCGCTTATCCTCACTAGGGTCGTGGGCGTGCTGGAGCCTATCTCTGCTGACTCTGGGCGAGAGGCCGGGTACACTCTGAACTGGTCGCCAGCCAATCACATAAACAAACAGCCATTCACACTCACAGTCACACCTCCAGGCAGTTTAGAGTTTTCAATTAACCTACCATGCATTTTTGGGGAGATGTGGAAGGAAACCAGAGTAACTTGAGAAAAACCCACACAGGCACGGGGAGAACGTGCAAACTCCACAGAGGGGGAGGCCGGATTTGAACCCGGGTCCTCAGAACTGTGAGGCAGATGTGCTCACCAGTCGGATACCGTGCCACACATAAATACCAGGATAAATCAATTTGCAGCAGAAGAAGACTATCTAATATTGTAGCACAACATACTGTAGCTCACTCAAATCATTTCCCATTCATGGAGTGTTTAAAGTTCTCTCCTTTGAGTAAACAGAGTAGGAAAAACACCAAAATGGAAAATAGCAGGCAGGAGATAGGACAAACCAGGGGATAAGAAATGCAATGTGAGCAGTTTCTCATGGCAAACTGATGGAGTTGCATAACGAGACAATATTGTGGATGATGACGCATCAAAGTTAGTAACAAGGGGGCAGTTCTGTTTCAAAAGGTAGGCAGGGGACACTTTAGGTTTGACTGGGAGATTATGTACCGAACCACTTTTACCTAATGCTGCCAATTCAAAAGCATATCCCGAAAAAGATAGGAGAAAAATGTAGTCCAGTAATTGCACAGAAAAAGGCTTAAAAAAATGGAATTGCTGTGTAAAGTAAATAAAGTAAATTGTAAAAGGACTCACAACTGCCAGATGCTGGATTTCTTCTTCTCTGTAAGAGCAGGATTTTCCCTAGAGGCCCTGAAGAGGACAAAACATTATCATCTTTGAGTATGAGCATGTAAAAAGAGGAGAACCATCTTCAATAGTTCATTATGTAATCGTCAAACTCCTTTGTTTTGTCCTTACACCACTCGTCTCCCTACCGGATCATCTCTGTCCACCGCACAGCTTCCTGTAGCTCCATCAGTCTCTCTTTGTACTGGTTCCTTTCCATCAACACTCGGGCCATTTCCACCCTGGTGAAGCGTTTCCTCTGGGCTGTAGGTACGTCGCTCTGTGGCAGCAATTACAACCACATACGAGCGTTTAGAGATGCTTTAATGTCTTAACTCTAAGCTTTATCTTCACAACGGCCCAACAAAAGTGTCGACACAAACACATCACTCACATCTTCCTCTTCTTTTGTTTTCTGTAGCACCTCCTCCATCTCGAGTCGCACTCTGTAAATCATCATTAAAATTTGAGAAGGATGAACTATATGAACAGCAAATGTAACTGGTTAGGTTGTAGTCAAAAAGTCTGCCAATCATAAATGCCGCTTACGGGGGCTTACTTTTTGAGTTCCTCCTCCAACTCTCGGTTTTTGTCCTCCATCTTTGTCTTGGCCTGCTGCACGGCCTCCAGCTCGCCCTGAAGCATCTCCTTCTCACACGTCAGCTCATCCACTTTCAATATCAAGTCTTTATTCACCACGTTCAGGGCATTCCTGCAGCAGACAGTTATAGTCGACAAATGGTTTTAGCAGAGCACAGGACTGAATCAGTAATTGGGCATCAAACAGAACAAGACACATGGTCTCAGCAAACAACTGTACAACATATTATAATGTTTTAATTAAGAACTTACTTTCTCTCAAGCAGTTGGGAGTTCTCCTGGATGAGATTTTCCACCTCCCGGCCCATACCTGACAAAAAGAACGGGGCACGTTGGAATTGTATTTCTTTTACACAATTTCACAGCAAGCTCAGTTACTATTCTAGCACTACATATTCAAAGAAAACACATTAAGACTAAATCTATGAATAGTCAAATAATTGCCATTTGTCATTATAAGCTGTCACAAAACTAGAAGCAGCAAACACACAAGCTCGCACACACAGCACGCATCACATGACTGGCAGGTAACGGATGGATAGAGCAGGTGAGGTCTTACCAATCAAACTAAGGTCTGAGAAAACCATGCAATCCCAGCCAGGCGGAAAGAATAAGGAGAGAGGAAAAAAAAGAAATGCAGATATTGTGTGAGACACTGGAATGATTGAAATGATGACGTTTAGCTGCTGACTGCACAAGCAAATATAAATATATGCTGCTGGGTCTGTATATGGCTACTTTACATTTGGATCAGTACAGCAATCAGAGGGAAGGAACAAAAATTAAAAGATTTTGAAGCTGTAAAAAGAAAAGTTAGACCATCTTTTTATGATTCATCACTATATACACTTCCATGCATCGAACTAAACGTCAGATTGGCTTGAATAAGTCAATCAAAATTTGACAGCCGAGAAGCGCTAAACCTAAGACAGCTGCTGTATGAAATACATACATAATAATGAGTACAACACTGTGAGCTGCTGCTGTGGTGCATATGCAGAAGGTGAGGTTTGAGGACAGAACAAATACAATGGTTGGCTAGGGAAAGGTTTCGAGGTTATACACACCCGAGTACTCCACTGGGATTATGGACAAAAGCAGGGGGATGAGACATGGAGGAAAAAGAGAGGTGACGTTAACACAGGGAGACGGCTAACTGTGCTACTAACTGCTGGACCAATGCCAGCGGTGAAAAAAACTGCAGCAAACAGCAGGTGTTGCTGTGAATTTCAAACTAATTGTACAATTACGATATTAGCTCAGCTAATTCAGTCATGTTATAATGTGGAAATATTGGAGGTTTTTCTAGTAAGTAAACTTGTACAATCTATTAACAATATTACAAAGTCTGCCTTTAAAAATATAATAGTACGTTTTGAAAGGTACCTAACAATGTTTATAAATAATGCAGCGGTATAAATTCATGGCATCATAGATGGATGTGTTTTTTGGCTATTATTTTTAAGATTGATACTACAAGCACAATGACACACATAAGTGAACACTTGGCCTTTATTTTTGTAAATTTTTGACACAGCTTTATTATATTCAGTTTGATTGTACCTACTGAAGTACCTGGTGAGAGAACACAGCTGCAATATTCAAATGAATATTAATAAAATGTTCTACTGTCCCATCCCATTACAACTTTTTATATATGTGTGTGCGTGTGTGTGTGTATAACATTTTATGTAAATGTGTATATAACATTCAGCTTCCATGATTTAAAAAAAAAAAAAAGGTCTGCAAGAGCAAGAGACGACAAACATTAGTGTAGATGCTCAAATTCTTTATGTAAAAATGAATATTTCATATAATTAATTTACCGTAATTTCCACGCAATTACACTTAAGCACAGTCTGACAAGTTTACAGCAACACAATGTCAAAGCTTCCTACCAATCAGCATCAAGTTGTAACTCACCCAGCAGGTCGGCACCTTCATCCACATCCCCGATGAGCCCTGTGCCTGCAGATGACAGCTCTTCAAACAGAGAGTCTGTGTTGCGGTCAAACGCCATATTCTCAATCCCTTTGGTCGGAGTACTAGGAACATTATCAAAGAAGGAAGATAATTTTTGCTGCCCGGTGAAAATGTTTTTCAGTGAATCTGAATTGGATGTTGTTTGTAGTACCTGCATCCCTTGTAGCCAGTCAGATCCATGTCCAGCTCAGGTGTGGACTCAATTATGTCCTGCACGTCTGAGCTGTCTTCATTATCAGGTAAACCTAAACGAGCCACAATTCATAAAAAGATAAACCTACATTGGTAACTGTGTAAAAATTTAAAAGAACAATTTTGTCAAAAAGAAAAGGTATTTTACCAACTGATACAGATCTGGTCCCTGGTGCAGCTTGCACCTCTGTGCTCTTACTGTTCCCCTCTTCCCTCCCAACTTCCGAGGCAGTAGTGGACATCGGAGTGGCCGACTTAGAGCCAGTGAAGTCCGACATCTCATCCTGTAAAGGCGGGAATTTTATTAACGCCAAATTAAGAAGATATCGCCAAATTGCACGGTCAAGATGACCCACAAGCATCTCAGATGTACCAGTTCCTAAAACAGGACGCTCTAATAGACAGAAACTATTAACGCACAAGACACTACAGTGGAAAAGAAAAGACAATGTTATAACAGTGCATAACATGCAGCACAGGACACAAACACAATTTTTTTTATCTTGTTATTTGGTGGAGCAGCAATTATGTCAAAATAACATTTGTGGAAGGATATGGGATGGGTCTCAGAAAAACTCAAACTTTAATGTTATGGTATGTAGCTAGAGGATCCACATCAGGACTGTTTAACGCTGGTGAAAATCTGCTTGCTACTGAGTACCATTCTGGTTTTGAAAACAACTTGGGAAGGCTATTTGCAACTGGTTGAACTTGACTGCTGATAATGACATTGACTGATGAGGGAACAAGCCTAATAAAATGTTTAAATGTGAGAAATGATTTGAAAATGATTTGTCTGTTTGTTAAGAGGAAGACCAATGGAACCACATTAAGGTAGGTTTACATTATGCACCCGGCGGCCACAGCAATCATATTTCACGGCCTCTTGGACAAAACGAGATAGATAAGACACCGCATGGGCCAGGATGAGCAAACATGAGGGTCCGCGACTGCCGTGGATGGCGGCCCAGGTTTTTAAACTGTCCAAAAACAATTGCCACGGCAGTCACGGTGCGGTGCTTGTCGGCCGTAGTAAAACGAGGCGAACACCAAAGAAGGTGACAGTGCGAAATAGGCTGCAACAAAACTTGGGAGGTGGTCCGAAATGGGACGGGAAGCATATGGCATCTCGGGGGGCCTTTCCAGTTGTGTCATCTTCAACCACATTTGTCCCATTTTGCCACAGTTCTCACCAAGGTTGGGTGTCTGGTAGCCGTCACGTTTATCATTGCGCATCCCGGCGTGAGACGGTTTATAGGCCCAACGCGATACGGCCCGTTGCATTTTACTACAGTCTGACACGGCGCACGCGATCTGGGCATCTACAGTTCATCTCTGGAAAGTCTAGAAGATGAAAAATTTGAGGGACACTATCAGAACGGGAAGCTACTGGCATTCGCGGTAGACTAGATCTGTTCTAGGCCTCCAAGACTCAGCAGCCACTTCGCCCGACGGCCCATCACTCATACCATGATAGACCGTGTGAAAACTTAGCAAGAGTTGAATACGGAGGAAAATAATTGCCCAAATCCCAGGCCGCACTACATTTCTTGCGCTGCCGAGGCCACCGGGAACATAATGTAAACCAAGCATTAGACAACACCACAAAGGACTTAAAATCACAATGTTTTTAAAGAGGAAAGGTTCAGTCATATGAAAGACGTAAGAGATGTTTTACAGGATCACAAGTGTAAAACGGCTTCCAGCGGGAGTACTTAAATTGCAACATAAGCCAGAGTAAAGCCTACTGTTGATTATGTAAACTTCGGTTATTGAGGTCAATAGAGCAGAAAAAAAACATTCACTTTTTACACTACTTAAAAGACAAAACACAACCAAGGTATACTCAGTTTAGCACACAGCACAAACAAAGACACACAAGATCCACAACAGCATATATCCACCACTAAAATGAGTATAATAGGAGTAGTTATATACCACTAATATTATACACAACCTTCAACAAATAAATTAAGCTTTTCTATTTTCAAATGAGTGATGTCATTACTGACTAACTTGCAAAAACAAAGCAAAATACAAAAAGGCAAAAATAACTGCAGTAAATGAACATGCAACTTTAATTGGAATGAAGAAATAAATCGCACCCAGATGCAACCACATTGTTCTCGACTTTGACAGATAAACAATTTGCATATTTCCAATGCCAAATTTCCCAGCCAAACGCACAACGTGTTTGCATGGGGCACAATCGAGAACATTTGAGCCGTGAAGCGATGCTGCCTAAAAGCACAAAGAGTGAACATCTACGATTAGCCAACACGCACACACACAAAGTGGCGCCCGCAGAAGATGCGGGGCGTGTCTCCGCTACCCACCACCCGACATTCATTCAACTACCTTGCAGTCGTCAGCCAGTGAACTCCCCCAAGTAGAGTCTCGCGCACTCTTACCCCCCCTTTCCTTTGGGGGGCTGGCAAAGTCCTGCTGCTTGGGGGGAGAGTAAGGTTGAAGCTCATTGTGTGCGTTCAGCAGAAATGCAAACAGCCCAAAGCAAGTTTGCATGTCTGTCAAGTGAACGAGCGCGTTTTTGCTGCAAGTACAAGGCAGAATAGGCATACAGTGGCGCCTTGACTTGTGACTTTAATTTGTTGCGTGACCATGCTCATAACTCAAATCGCTTGTTTCGCAAATCAACTTTTCCCATTGAAATGAATGGAAATGTTATCAATCTGCTCCAGACCCATCAAAAAAGCACCACCATTTTTTGTTTTATTTTTAAGACAGAAAAAGATCACTTCATTTTAAAATATACATAAAAACATAATAATAGATAATGTAAAGAAATAAACTGTTTTTATGGAAGGAAATTAAGCTGAAAGTCAAACACACAAGTTGGTACATTTGTATGTTGTGCCTTTAAATGGGGTGGCTTCAGGACACTGGGAGAACAAAAGGGAGACAAGTAAATCAAGGGACTGTTTCCATACCATTGGTACAAATGTCACATTTGTCACACTCAAAAAATTATATTCCTAAAATTGCACTTTTATTCAATTTTGTCACTTAAAAATGGTGTATTTGAAATTTTAAAAAAAACATGACTATCAAATATTTTTGGCATTAAAATGTGATTGAGTTTAAATAATTACAAAGCCTACTAATTTTTTACAAATTTTAATTCAAACAAAAGGTCATTTCTGACAAATGTCTATATTTTTAGTTTCACATTAAATTGTGTAAGTTTCCTTTGTCCCATGTATGAGGCAAATATGACTAAACAGGTTTTAAATGAACGAAGAGGTCTTTATGTCAGCCATATTGTTATCGTTAATAAGATCTCAATTGTCCAGCAGCATAATCTCTTTCTTTCATAACAACTTAATATATCCTTTTTGAAGTATCAGAACTTGTCTGCATATCAAAGCTCACTGGGGTTCAAAAGGCCAAGGCGCACCAAGGAGTGTACTGCTGCGCTGATTACATAAGGGACTATTATATTCCGGCGAGTATGCCTCTCCATCAGTGGTTGGCTGCCAGCCATACAGAGGCATAACTCCCATCATGCACTGCAACAGAGCGGATGTCCCAGTTGTAATGAAAATGCAGAAGAGGGATGAAATAACCTTGCCCCAACCCTGGCTCCTAACAGTTCATTTAGGGCATCTCCCACACTGAAAATGGCATTTGCGCATCACTGTGCTTTATTCACTCATGAGACTGCTTTGCATATTCATGGGCGCTTTCAAAAAGGATGTCTGAAAATAGAGAGGTCTTTGTCAGGAGCCTACTAAAACACATGAGCATGCGCATGTCTTATCAAAGGCTCTCTATTTTTTAGGTGACCCAAAGCCAAACCTCTACAAGAAGAGGAATAGCCGGAATGTGTCGTACGCACAGCCGTGCGGGTATGGAATCAATTGACTTCAATATAAGGTTTGTTCTCGGAGTACAAATGGCTGCGGAAATGTGTGCATGTCATCCATGGCACCCACCTGGAGGCTGTTGGTGGACCGAGTTTGTGAGTTTGCATCGGTGAACCTCCAGGCCTCTGCGCTTGGTGTCACTGCACGGGTCTGGGAATCCGGAATTAGCAGAGACCCACCGCCGGATGTTGGAAAGATACCCAAAGAAAGAGGACGCTCTTTCCTGCAGAGGAGTGGAGGAGAAGAGGGGCTTTCCTTATCAGGCCAAGTGGCAGGATGTTTGATATAAACACATTCTGATTAAAAAAAATAGATAAAACTGAACTGTGAGTGAACATAAAAACGCTTACTTACCGGACTCGGCCGATACCGCTCGGCTCCGACGTCTCACCACTCTGCTGCATTTTGATCCGCTCAACATGCTCCATATAATTATGGATCATCTGAAAGGGTAAGAGCAAACGACACAGAAACCAAGTTAGGAATGCCATTGAAAGATGTTTTTTTTTCGATTTTTCCCCATCCTCCTTCCTTTCCCACTTACTGTACCTCTGTGTGCCTCTGATGGAGGGAGTTGTATTCCTTCTTGAGGTCCACCTCTCGCTCTTCTAACCTTCCGACTACAAAAAGGACATAAACCTTGTTAGCCTACTTGGATCATGGATGACAGTGCATCCGTAAAGTATTGACATCATTTAAATTTTTCCACATTTTGTTATGGTACAACCTTATTCCAAAATTCAATACAAAACACAAACTTCTGACGATGGTAACATGAATATCCAACCAGATGGCGCTTGACCACTACTACAAAGAGGAATGAGCGAAACTGATGAATATAGGTGTGCCAAGCTTGTAGCA